>NC_090322.1:224908197-225579590 GCF_040869045.1 Eurosta solidaginis | reverse complement strand
ACACGATAACTTGAGTAAATTTTGAGGTATCTTGATGAAATTTGGTATGTAGGTTCCTGAGCACTCATCTCAGATCTCTATTTAAAATGAACGATATCGGACTATAACCACGCCCACTTTTTCGATATCGAAAATTTCGAAAAACCGAAAAAGTGCTATAATTCATTACAAAAGACCGATAAAGCGACGAAACTTGGTAGATGAGTTGAACTTATGACGCAAAATAGAAAGTTAGTAAAATTTTGGACAATGGGCGTGGCACCGCCCACTTTTAAAAGAAGGTAATTTAAAATTTTGCAAGCTGTAATTTGGCAGTCGTTGAAGATATCATGATGAAATTTTGCAGAAACGTTACTCTTATTACTATATGTACGCTTAATAAAAATTAGCAAAATCGGAGAAGGACCACGCCCACTTTTAAAAAAAAATTTTTTTTAAGTAAAATTTTAACAAAAAATTTAATATCTTTACAGTATATAAGTAAATTATGTCAAGATTCAACTCCAATAATGATATGATGCAACAAAATACAAAAATAAAAGAAAATTTAAAAATGGGAGTGGCTCCGCCCTTTTTCATTTAATTTGTCTAGGATACTTTTAACGCCATAAGTCGAACAAAAATTAACCAATCCTTTTGAAATTTGGTAGGGGCATAGATTTTATGGCTTTAACTGTTTTCTGTGAAAATGGGCGAAATCGGTTGATGCCACGCCCATTTTTTATACACAGTCGTCCGTCTGTCCTTCCGCATGGCCGTTAACACGATAACTTGAGCAAAAATCGATATATCTTTACTAAACTCAGTTCACGTACTTATCTGAACCCACTTTATCTTGGTATGAAAAATGAACGAAATCCGACTATAACCACGCCCACTTTTTCGATATCGAAAATTGCGAAAAATGAAAAAAATGCCATAATTCTATACCATATACGAAAAAAGGGATGAAACATGGTAAGGTAAGGATTTTTTTATTGACGCGAAACATAACTTTAAAAAAAACTTTATAAAATGGTTGTGACACCTACCATATTCAGTAGAAGAAAATGAAAAAGTTCTGCAGGGCGAAATAAAAACCCTTAAAATCTTGGCAGGTATTACATATATAAATAAATTAGCGGTATCCAACAGATGATGTTCTGGGTCACCCTGGTCCACATTTTGGTCGATATCTGGAAAACGCCTTCACATATACAACTACCACCACTCCCTTTTAAAACTCTCAATAATACCTTTAATTTGATACCCATATCGTACAAACTCATTCTAGAGTCACCCCTGGTCCACCTTTATGGCGATATTTCGAAAAGGCGAACACCTATAGAACGAAGGCCCACTCCCTTTTAAAAATACTTATTAACACCTTTCATTTGATACCCATATCGTACAAACAAAGTCTAGAGTCACCCCTGGTCCAGAAAGGCCCACTCCCTCTTAAAATACTCATTAACTCCTTTCGTTTGATACCCATATTGCACAAACGAATTCTAGAGGCACCCCTGGCCCACCTTTATGGCGATATCTCGAAACGGCGTCCACCTATGGAACTAAGATTTACTCCCTTTTAAAATACTCATTAACACCTTTCATTTGATACCCATATCGTACAAACGCATTCTAGAGTCACACCTGGTCCATCTTTATGGCGATATCTCGAAAAGGCGTCCACCTATAGAACTAAGGCCCACTCCCTCTTAAAATACTCATTAACTCCTTTCGTTTGATACCCATATTGCACAAAAGAATTCTAGAGCCACCCCTGGTCCACCTTTATGGCGATATCTCGAAAAGGGGTCCACCTATAGAACTAAGCCCCACGCCCTTTTAAAATAATCATTAACACCTTTCATTTGATATCCATATCGTACAAACAAATTCTAGAGTCACCCCTGGTCCACCTTTATTGCGATACCTCGAAAATGCGTCCACCTATAGAACTAAGGCCCACTCCCTCTTAAAATACTCATTAACTCCTTTCGTTTGATACCCATATTGCACAAACCAATTCTAGAGTCACCCCTGGCCCACCTTTATGGCGATATCTCGAAACGGCGTCCACCTATAGAACTAAGGCCCACTCCCTTTTAAAATACTCATTAACACCTTTCGTTTGATGCCCATATTGTGCAGACAAATTCTAGGGTCACCCCTGGTCCACCTTTATGGCGATATCTCGAAAAGGCGAACACCTATAAAACGAAGGCCGACGCCCTCCTAAATACTCAGTAACTCCTTTCGTTTGATACCCATATTGCACAAACGAATTCTAGAGTCACCTCTGGTCCACCTTTATTGCGATACCTCGAAAATGCGTCCACCTATAGAACTAAGGCCCACTCCCTCTTAAAATACTCATTAGCTCCTTTCGTTTGATACCCATATTGCACAAACGAATTCTAGAGTCACCCCTGGCCCACCTTTATGGCGATATCTCGAAACGGCGTCCACCTATAGAACTAAGGCCCACTCCCTTTTAAAATACTCATTAACACCTTTCATTTGATACCCATATCGTACACAAAAATTCTAGAACCTTTATGGCGATATCTCGAAAGGGCATCCACCTATAGAACTAAGGCCCACACCCTTTTAAAATACTCATTAGCACCTTTCATTTGATACCCATATCGTACAAACAAATTCTAGCGTCACCCCTGGTCCACCTTTATGGCGATATCTCGAAAAGGCGAACACCTATAAAACGAAGGCCCACTCCCTTTTAAAAATACTCATTAACACCTTTCATTTGATACCCATATCGTACAAACAAATTCTAGGGTCACCCCTGGTCCACCTTTATGGCGATATCTCGAAACGGCGTCCACCTATGGAACTAAGGATTACTCCCTTTTAAAATGCTCATTAACACCTTTCATTTGATACCCATATCGTACAAACGCATTCTAGAGTCACCCCTGGTCCATCTTTACGGCGATATCTCGAAAAGGCGTCCATCTATAGAACTTAGGTCCACGCCCTTTTAAAATACGCATTAATACCTTTCATTTGATACCCATATCGTACAAACGCATTCTAGAGTCAACCCTGATCCACCTTTATGGCTATATCCCTAAACGGCGTCCACCTATAGAACTATGGCCCACTCCCTCATAAAATACTCTTTAATGCCTTTCATTTGATACACATGTCATACAAACACATTCCAGGGTTTCCCTCGGTTCATTTTCCTACATGGTTATTTTCCCTTATGTTGTCACCATAGCTCTCAACTGAGTATGTAGTGTTCGGTTACACCCGAACTTAAACTTCCTTACTTGTTTTTATTTTGCTTCGTATGATTCCCCTTTTACACGTTCACACACAAACATCTTTGGAAAAACTTGGTGTTGGCGTTTAAAGACTCTAAAACTGTGCTCATGAGGCCACTTAATGACACCAATGATTGAAATCTGAAGTGGCATTAAGAAAGGAATGTTTTTAAAGAAAAATTAGTTTTCCTAACGCCAACACTTATGAATATCAGCTTACATAAAAGTGCGTTATTAGTTGTATCGCCGTCATACGAATTTGAAATTTTTCATATGCCCCTATTACCGTTTACAACTCAACTCTGGTAGGGTTGAAATTTCGCAATTTGGTATTACATATTACAACTCAACCTGTCAAAAAAAATTTCGGTTGAGTTGTCTAGTCTTACAACTTTTTGTGGCATTACCGTTTACAACCTTGTGTTGGTGTAGTTGTCAAAGCCGTCAAAATCTTACAACTGATTACTAGCAGTTGTCTCATACAATTTTGTAGTTGTTTTGGAAAAATGTTGCGTTTTACAATACGGTTGACCACCTAATTTTTAACAAAAAATTTCAAAGTTGGTATCAAAAGACATGTTTCGACCTCCGATTTAAGAATCCGATAACAAAAATTTAAAATTTATTTGTCATATCATTTCGGTTCAAATTTGCATGTGGTTGTTGTATTTTGCCAAATTTTTTGTACACAGTAATGCAGAAAGGCGTTGGACCCACCCAGAGTTATTTTTACAAATCGCGGCCAAAGGCCGCCAACGCAGAAAGATGTTCTGTACAAAAAAACTGGATCGGACATCATATTTCGGACCCTCTCTGGGCCATGGTTTTTGTAAATATTTTTCGACAGAAAAAAATTTTTAATTTCTGCTTTCGAATCCTAAAAAACGGCGATCGAAACGCGTCTTTTGATACCACCTTTGATAAGAGTTAGATGGAGCATGGGCTCGGTAGTTAAACCTTTTTTAATTAAAAAATAATCAACAATTTTGTACACATTTATAGAACAAACTTCTTTTAAACGAAGGATTACATTGAATAACTTTTTGACTTTAGGGAGCGACATTCTGAAGTTGGACGAGGCTGGCTGCAGTTCGGATGCAGCCAAAAGAGGTGAAATTATGCGAACGTGAGTCCCATTGATAATATTCACTACTGCGAATCCTGTTTTAGAGTAAAATATAATTTTTGCTATTTGGGTTTTTAATCCAATTCGCACAAATATGCTCCTCAATATATCCTAAAACCAGGCCAACACCAAAATCCTTTCCACAGCATTTTTGATAGCTGCCATCAGCAAAGAATCTGAGTGTGGCGCCTAATTTTAAAAGACTTCCCCGAACGCGTTGCGGAAATAGTCCTTAATTGTGTTTAGTAATGAGCAAATGCTTCCTTTCAAATTTGCAAATAACTTCATTTGAAACTCATCATTTGTCACTTAAACATTTTATTACTTTGTGCTTGGTGGTTCCAAGGGATTAGAATGATCACGTGAACGTTTTCCGTATTCGCGACATGTCAATCGCCACCATTTTCGCCATTATAAAATAGATTTCGTATAATATCCGTTTTGCTTTTAATAACAAAATCACTTTTGCAAATGCTTAAATTTCCGCCACAAATTGATCAGCTGTTAATTTATCTGTCAAATCACCACTTTATGAAGTTGGCAACTCAATTCAACTTCAACTGAAATAAGTTGTATGCCCCTATTACGGTATACAACTCAACTTAGTTGGGTTGTAATTAAAACAACTCAACTTTCAAACAACTCAACTCCTGTTGGTATTACGAATTACAACGTATTTTAGTTGAAGTTGAATTGGTGCTGCCAACCTGAGAAAGTGATGATTTCACAGATAGATGAACAGCTGATCAATTTGTGGCAAAAATTTAAGCATTTGCAAAAGTGATTTTGTTATTACAGATATTATATGATATGAAATCTATTTTATAATGGCGAAAAATGTTGGTGATTAACATGTCGCGAATACGGAAAACATTCGCGTGATCACCAAGCACCAAGTAAGAAAATGTTTAAGTAACAAATGATGAGCTTAAAATTAGGTTTTTTTTTGCATATTTGAAAGGAAGCATTTTACTCATTAATAAACAAAATGGTCCTTAATTTCCGCAAACGCTTTCGAGGGAAGGCTGTTACCCCTATTTTAAAATTATACGCCACATTTAGATTCCTTGCTGATGGCAGCTATCAAAAGTGCTGTGGAAATGATTTTGGTGTTGGACTGGTTTTAGATATTATTGAGGAGCATATTTGTGCGAAGTAGATTAAAACCAAATAGCAAAAATTGTATTTTACTCTAAAACAGGATTCCCAGGAGTCGAGATTAGTATCAATGGGACTCACGTTCGCATAATTTCACCTATTTTGGCTGCATCCGAACTGCGTCCAGCCTCGTCGAACTTCGGAATGTCGCTCCATAAAGTTAAAAATTTTTCAATGTAATCTTTCGTTTAAACATTGTTTTTTTCTATAAATGTGTACAAAATTGTTGATTATTGTTTGATTAAAAGAGGTTTAACTACCGGCTTCAAATTTTTTGTTTTTTTTTTCTTTTTTGGTAACGTTTTATGACCCCGTGCACCATTTAAACTCTTATGAAAGGTGGTATGGGAAAGACGCGTTTCGATCTCCGTTTTAGGATTCGAAAGCGGAATTAAAAAATTTTATTTCTGTCGAAAAACAATTACTAAACCCACAACATGGCCCGAGGAGGCTCCAAAATATGAGGGCCGATCCACAGTTTTTTTTTGCACAGAATATCTTTCTGCGTTGGCGGCCTTTGGCCGCGATTTGTAAAATAACCCTGGATGAGTCCAGAGCCTTTCTGCATTAGTGTGTACAAAAAATTTGCCAAATACAACAACCACATGAAATTAGATTTTATTAGAAAAAAAATTGTTAATTTTTGTTTTCCGGGATTCTTAAATCGGAAGTCGAAACGTGTCTTTTGATACCAACTTGAAAATTTTTGTTAAAATTAGGTGGTGAACCGTCTTGTAAAACGTTACATTTTTTCCAAAACAACTGCAAAATTGTATGAGACAACTGCTAGTAATCAGTTGTAAGATTTGACGGCTTTGACAACTACACCAACACAAGGTTGTAAACGGTAATGCCACAAAAAGTTGTAAGACTAGACAACTCAACCGAAATTTTTTTTGACAGGTTGAGTTGTAATCTGTAATACCAAATTGCGAAAATTCAACCCAACCAAGGTGGAGTTGTAAACGGTAATAAGGGCAGTAATTCGTAATACCAAACAGGAGTTGAGTTGTCTTAAAGTTGAGTTGTCTTAGAGTTGTAAACGGCAATAGGGGCAATAGTGTTGAGCGGACTGCAGACAATAGGCTGTGGGTTTCCTGACTCAAAAAGATCTTTTGCAATTGTAGTAATTTTCGAACCCTCTTACTAAGAAAAAATTTTAATGATGTATTTCGATTTGAAGGATGCAGCACAATATTTGCATGAGTTAACTTAACTTTCCAAACGAGTAAAGATTATTTTATTTGATTTTTAATTTATTTTAATTTAATATTCTTTTTTTTTAGCAGACAGCACTTGTGATAAATTTTTACTACAAAACACAAGAAAAAAACGGGTGACCGCAATATGGAATTCATATTCATATCTCATTTGTTAGTCATATTTGAGTGGATACGCGCTTGGTTATGTACAGCCGTGAACACGAAAATAGCAGTGGGGATATTTATCAAATTTCGTTAAGAAAATTCTTCTCTTTTGATTTTCGTTAATTTAAGAAAAAACTTCCAATAATTTTAAACTGAAACTACGCAAACCAATTTAAAAAACTTTATTCAAAAAACTCGAAGTTCGAGAAAATTTTACGGTAATTTCAAACTTTTTATTAGTCTTCTGATTTTTTTTGGTGTGCAGTTTCGTAGCACAATCAATTTCAGTCTAACAATGTACAAGTTATAGCTCTCTCAAAATTCATATTGTTTTTTGACACATTTTTTTCCGAAGAGTGTTGTAAGCTTTTTTTATTTATATTTTGTATGGAAGAAATCTGAAACACGCTTCGAATTTCCAGAAACTAAAATTGATTAGGCTACAAAACTGTATACTCAAAAATTAAAACAAAAAAATAATAATAAAAAACAGCTCGAAATCAAGACGGACAAGGGGACAACTGTTTTGATTTTATCTTTTAAATCTCTTCATAGCCTTTTCTCCTGGAAGTAGAGAGAAGGATTAACACTACTCACATATTTACATGTATATACCCAAAATCAATTTGAGTATCAGACACGGGAAATAAATTGGCAACTATTCGAGAAAAATGTTCGCAAAGAATCTCGATCCTGTTAGAAATAGGCGAGCGACGCAACTGAGAATACAAAAGCAATGCAAGTTGAGGGATAGTCATTCTGTTTGACTTTAACACGCTACAAGTGAAGTACGAGAGTAATTTATTTGTGAAGTTCTACTACCGTAGTAGAATTGTAAATGTGAAACATTTAAAAAAAAAAAAAAAAAAAAAATAAATGTAAGGCGCGATAACCTCCGAAGAGATCTAAGGCCGAGCTTCTCTTTCAATTTGCGTCGTGCTCCTCTTGATTTTTCCCTACAAATTGGCCGGACGGGACCTACATGTTTTATGCCGACTCCGAACGGCATCTGCAAGGCAGATGAGTTTTCACTGAGAGCTTTTCATGGCAGAAATACAATCGGAGCGCTTGCCAGACACTGCCGAGGGGCGACCCCGCTTAGAAAAATTTTCTTCTAATTGAAAAATCTTATTTCTAAAATTTTGATGTTGCTTTGCCCGGGAGTTGAACCCAGGGCATACGGTGTGATAGGCGGAGCACGTTACCATCACACCACGGAGGCCGCCGTGAAACATTTTGCTATACTGAATATTTGAGTTATTTATTTGACAGTTCAGCGATTCAAATGATAACAGACGGTGCAGAATAATCAAGGATTTCTTATTTTCGCTACAATATATATATTAATATGGAACGGAAGCATGGTTAACTTATTTTTTTTTTTTGTATTACCTTGCATCGTTTCTATAAATTTACTTGGTTGGTTACTGTGCTGCCGAAGAGATCGCTGCCTATAATTTAGAATTTCAAGTTCGCCAGGGCTCAGGGCCGCCGAGAGAATATCCGGGCCCGGTGGCAAAAAAAAATGCTGGCACACATACTAAAATGAACAAAATCTCAGCATCAAAATTACCAACTTTTACATATTTATATGCATACATGTATATCGCTGTATAAGAATTTGCATCATACCGAATTTTTCTGCTGCAACAGAAAACGAATTCAACTTTATGCTACAAAGCCGACGACAAAAACCAACAACACATTATGAGGGGTGCAGACCCGTTAAGAGATTTATAAAATTTTTTGAAAATTAAAATGATTGCTACCTAAGAAAAGTGATTTAAGGTGTGGTTTGTTTACTTTCTGTAAGCAAAAAGCTTGGAGGGCATTTTGAGGTTACCGGGCTCCTCCAAAGCCCGGGCCTGGGGTAAATGACCCCGTCATCCCCCCCCCAACCCCCCCCCCCCATCTCGTCGGGCCTGGCAGGGCTGGGCACTCGCAGAGGAAATGAGTGGCTGACCTCCAACTACTTCATCCGTCGTTATAGGGGATTCCCATTATTTTCGCCCGTGCGCCAAATGGCCATTGCTCTGTCATGGGGAATGTATTCCTGAATATCTCTTTCCTAGACATATTAGGTAGAAACTCTATTCTTCTCTGGTTGTAGCTTATTTACTTATTAAGCACTTTTTGAGTATTTTTCTTATACTTTTCAATTAACTTGAATGATAGTTCAAAAAAAGGAACGAATATTCCTTGAAAATGCAATTTTAGTACTTAATTAAAAGAGACTTCCTCACAATTGTTTTTTATTATATTGTGATATATTAACATAAGTGCCCATTAATATGACATAAGTGCCCATCAATATAAGATATTGCACCACCTATAAGGAAATATCTAACGAAATTTCGACTTATCCTGAAATCGACTCAACTCATTGTCCAGTTCAGTTTGATTTACAAGTCAAGAGTAATCTAACTTTTCTCTAAGGGCCTGATTGTCTATTACGAAACGAACTTTCGTTTAGCCTCAGAGACGAATCGCTAGTGTATTTGCACTGCGTTAAACGATGGCAACAAATTACTTGGCAATTGCTTTCGCTTTCCTGTTTGACATAAAGTAAGAAACGTAAAGATCGAACGGAAATGATAGAGAATACCATTGCTAGGCGAAATCGTTTGGAGGCGAATCGTTCGTCTGAGCTTTCGTTCGCAGTACAGAATGAAGTCCTAATTCTCTCAAAGAATTAATCAATCTTATATATACATATATCTTTAAGAATACACATATATCATGGAAGAGTAAAACTGCCGCTCAATGATATATCAATAATGGAAATATTTTAATTTATTAAATTTTAATGGTTATAAAGGAGATGATTCACTACGAACGACACATGTAAACGAATGGATATAAGGAAATATATCATGAACCGTTAGGAGTCAGCAGCTTATGAGAGAATGCACATTCATTCCCCTGCAAAAATCGCGAGTAATCCATACATGCAGGCGAGTGCCCCAAAATTAACCACAATTCATACAAAAAATATGGTCCAATTAACAATGCGATGTCCTAGGACTGGACCATATAGTCCAGCTCAGCATTACATCAGAGTATTCCATGGAGTACCCACAGTAAAATAAACATCGTGTAGTGATTACAATCGTTAAAAACGATCAATGATCGGCTTTTAATTTGTTCGTGTAGAAACAGGAGTTCGTCCATTGCTGCATTAGAGTGGAGTGTAATGGTAAGTACTCCAGTATGACCCAAGTGGACCACTTGATCCAACAATTTTTGCGGGGTCTTTAATTGAAAAACTATAACATCGTATACAACGAATACCGTTTTCTTTATATCTAAATATCCTATGGGATTTCAAACTTCTAGCTGTTCAAATGAGGAATAAATGAAAAAACCTTCGTGTTTGAAAAATCGGTCAGTTCCGACACATGATTAATCGAACACCCAAATATACCCGCTCACCAAATATCTTAAAAACTGAGGGACCAATTTCCGTTCAGACAGGCAGAAGGACAAGCAAGACGGGCAAGGCTTAAAAAAGCTTGTCATACTGATCATTTCAGTATACTACTTTGGTAGGTCTATCTCTTTTCATTTAAGGGCTTACAGGTTTGAAATTTGTGCCAAACTCAAGAACTAATAAGATTTTCAGTAAATTATATTACTTCATTGATTTGCAAAAATTTTCACAAGAAAAAAAATATTTTATTGTTTTACTAAGTATATAGGTATAGTTTCTCTTGGCTTGTCTTTGGAATCATTCCGACCACAGACCATGACTCTCAACTTGTCTTGCTTATCAAATCGGTCACATTTAATCACAAAAATATGTTTACTTCAAAATCAATTAAAAACGTTTGGTTTAACCGCAGACTTGTCAATTGATAACGTAAGTTGATTCGAGAAACATAACATGAGATACTTGTGAACCTCACAATCTATTAAATAACGAAAATCGCACACAAATTACACACGAGTAAGAAGTCACCAAGGTATTGAATATACTTCCGCCAATTTGCAACGATCAACAAACAATTGCACCCAGGGACTACAAATAATGATCACTTGCAAATATTAAATCTAAAACCATACTCTGATTGGGTTTTTGTCAGCTTGTAAAAGGTAAGAGTAATGCCATCTAGGAAAGATCACATAGCCCGCAATTAAGTAGATCAATAGGATACCATTCTTAAACCAAATTTTTAAAAAACATTTAACGCTTAAATCTTCGCAACTATTTCAGTGATATACAATAATACATAATAAAATACATCAATAATATATACAGACTGTTAATAGTTCGTGGGGCTTGTTGATGGGCTACTCAAGGGAAATGAACTACTTTCATCGTTTGGGAAGTCTGATATAACACGCTTTGTCACAAGGGACACTCCTCAGTGTGGTATTCTTTCGCTTTCACGAAACCTAGCGGTAAACACGCTATTAAAAAATGCATAATGGAGTGTAAAAAGATTGTGTGATCTGCTCCAGGTGGCATTGCGAGCGCCCCGATCAGAGACAGCGCCATTGCGATAAATTGGAGCATGTCTGACACACCAAACGGTACAAAATACCACTATTAACCCAACTGTCGCCGATCTCTTCTGGAGATGTCCCAAAAGCAACTCTATTCACCTCACCTGTGCCTCAGAACACAGAGGCATAGAGGGAAACTGTATTGAATGAGAGCTTGCTAGGAGGGGCACGAAAAAGCGGATGCAAGAAAAAAAAACATCTAAGGTGTAAGGAAAGGATGAGACGAAGAGCAATGAGAAAAGGAGAAGAATGTAATGAAAGAGATAAGGGGCGGAAAAAATTTGAAAGAAAAGGAGTATGTCAAAGGAAAATAGAGGGGAGCGGAAGACTAAAAAGGCTAGCAAGGCAGCAGGTTGATAAAACGAGTGGAAGAGGGGTAGAAAGGCGTAACACAAGCACATGAAAGGGAGTGAGCTGACGAGAAAGTAGAGGGGAAAAGGATGAAGGAGGTGAGGAGACAAATAAAAGTTACAAGCAGGGAAAGAAAATACTAGAAAGATGGGCAGAGAAAAGGAGTAAAAGAAAGAGTTCAGGACAAAGTAGGACAAAAACAGAGAAAGAAAAAGAAGGAAGGAAAGAGGAACAGTTTTAGAAATAGCAGCTACGTTCAACCGTTATCCAATCGATATTCAACGAAGCGAGGAAAAAAATATAAGGCTATACATAGTTTCAACATGGTTAATTTTCTCGAAAAAGGTTTATCCTATCTATTGTCGGGCTTGTCATATTGTGACTTATGTAATATTAAAATACTTCTACTTTCCAACTTTTATAGACGGAGACTTGTATTATTGAATGTACTTATCTGCTAGTGCTTAAGACTTCCCGTCACCCAATCAAACATTTTATATTCATGAAAGTTCATAAGTAAGAATGGAAATTATATTTTTGTAAAAAGCTACCAGCTACTACGGTCCCTGAACAAAACAGTGCTAACCACATTCACAAACCGCAGACTTTTTTATGTTTTGTGTATTTCGCGTATTATTGTTGTACCAAGTTTTTAACGCTATAAAATAAAGCAAATAAATAAATTTTGTTTTGTTATGCAAGTAAGGACGTTGCTATCTTTTCAAATCATATAAGGGAGTTCAGGATTTCGTGCAAATGGTCTTGCATCATTGCATTGCAAATATACGTAACATATTCTTCACAATACAGTCATTGCAAAAAAGCAACGGTAAAAGCCGTAGTTTATTTTTTCAATATTGAATAACAAATCATCAACTGTCAAAGCAAAATAAAAAGTGCAAAGAAAAAATTTTAAATGAGAAGAATTGCGCACGATTCGTCGCTTATATTTGCTCTAGCAACGTTTCCAACGTCAAATACATAAAATTCTGAACTCCGTTCATATATGTTTTAGCAAATTCTATGCAGCTCCTAACAAACCATGCTGACTCTGATCTTACAAAATCGGGACAAAAAATTGGGGATATCAATGACACCCTTTTCGTACTTCATCAGATAGAGTACAAATTGATGGAAGATGGGAAAGTGCTGAATTATAAATAAATGTTTCCTTAGAAATAGTAATAAGAGTGTGTGACCTTCGCGTAACTCTTCGAATAGCGACACATCTAGAAATAAAATATTTTTTGCTTTATCTAATGTCAACTCACCTGATCTTACATTCATAAATCATTATCTTTTTAATTCAATATGAACTAAGCATGTATGTATATACTTTCTATGACTTTCACCTTTTTTACATAGTTAATATTAATATGGCTTTTTATGTTGTTGAGTGAGTGCATTTTCGTTGCAATTTATCAAAATGCAAGCCTATACTTTTAATGCAGATATCCTATGTAGCCACGATGGCTGTCCACCCGCAATTTGGCTAGATGCCTACCTGCACCCATAAATTTATATATGCACATCTGTACAAACATACATAGATACATACACATAAATATGGACTAAAATAATGAGTTGACGTACAGTAAATTTATCCATCGATCATACTGTCAGTCAATTCGAAGCATAACCGCGTTTACGTTTTTTGTTTAGATAATTTTTTGTACTCAAATTCATTGTTAGTCGTCATCGAGTCTAGCCAAGTCTGTTTTGGTAAACAAATGGAACGATTGTCACGCCCATTGTATGTATGAGTTTAAAAAAGGAATAATTGAAAAAAAATTACACTACAAATTAAAACTAAATAAATATCTGAAATGCTTGAGGCGCCGTTTAAATATAGCGCATATCTGATGTGTGCTGAGCTCGTCTGTTATAAATTGTCGTGAGTTTAGAGGTGTCAGTCTAGATGCTAATTTTTGCCTTAATGATTTATGTATGAGAAGAGTTAGTTTATACAAATATCAGTATTTTCAAGGACATTTTAAATATTTTCAGAAGTCTAGTTTGCAGTTTGGTAAAATTTCAGGATCATTGCCTAATTCGGAATAATTCGTGATCTCCATGAAAGACTGAAAACCACATAATGTCACTTTAAAATCTGCTTACGTCCTTTATTCAAAATTTCTAGTTATATAAAATACGTCAGATCGCCATACTTATGCCTGCACATCTTGTGTTAGTATGGTACTAAGTTTTGACTTCTCTGGTCAGTCTAATGAGCCGAAAAGGCGAAGTACTTGGTCACTTCGTACGAATAGGCAGTCGTGCCGCAGTTTAGTGGGCCCAAACGTGAAGGATATTTTGTATATCGCTATGCCTTTGCAAAACCATCTATCGACAAATTGCAAAACTACCCATGGTGGTACCATATGGCAAATTTGGGATTTCTAAGCTCAGTGCATGCAGCTTTATCCAAAAGACAAAACAAAGGTTAAATTGAATCTGGACTACAAAAATGCATTTAAGCCCTTTTGCTTTTATAAATCGGGAAAACAGGAGCATTTTTGAGTATATACAAGCTTAATGTTTTAACATATTGTAACGAATTTACTGCAATTCTTCTTATTTGCAACCTTCTGCTAACGTTCGAATCACTAAACTGTTGAATAAATAACTCCACATTTCAATAATGCAAAATAGCCTTTATTAAAGTTCTTCACGATAACACTACTATTGCTCGCCAGATAGCGTCTTAAATCAAACTGATTGTCGTGTCTGATTTCCTCATTGCATATTTCTAGGCTTTTCTATTTCCAGAACTTACTAGTTAGTTATCAGCTATAAAATTACTCAGCTGTAACTACAGATGCACCTTCGGGAGTATCTCAGATGTATGCATGTGGTTGTGCGTTGCTTCTCCGCTGCGTGTACGTACATATGTGTAGACATAATTATTGAATTATTGATGTGCATACAAGTCACTGCTTAGCATCGGCTTAGAGATGATGGTATCCCTTAGTGCTGCTAATATTCGTTACAATATTAAGAAAAGATTGCTTTATTCTATCATGAAAACAGGTCCTAACGAAAAAAGGGTATAAAATAAGTTTTTCTACTCTCCTTTAAAATTCAAAATGCAAAGGCATCGACGTTATTTCCATTCAATGCGACAGAGTTAAAAATTTGAGTTTAAATCATGCATCTTCGAAAGTAGAAAGTAGTTACCATTCCCCATATGCAATGTTTGAATAATTGTGCTATGGAATGCAGACCCCTGGTTGAAATTTAAAACCGTGTATCGGACTACTACTAATTATTAGTAGTTATTTTTTAGAAACGTTAGCCTTTCAAAATAATACATACTTTTTGAATTCATTTGGTTTTAAATTTCAAACAGAGTTGGAATAAGTATGAAAGAATATGAACTGATCTAATTTAGTTTTAAATTACAAACAAGTAAAGGTGTCTAAGTTCGGGTTCCAATCAAAGTTAATATACTCCGTGTTCAAGGCACGCTGAATATAACAAAAAGTTTCAAATTTAAACAGTAAAAGTATTGAGTGAGAAAAAAGTTATAGGTAGAAAACATTCAAGTGGAATTAAGTACACGATAGAAAATACCATTGCTAGACGAAATCGTTTGGAGATGAATCATTCTTCTGAACTTTCGTTTCAAATTCCGAATGTAGCCATAAAATTACAACAAAATAAGTTTAAGTAAAGTCTGTGATACTCACATCCAAATTACCCTTTAACGATATATGTAAATTCCGTTAAGATCACTCATATAGTTTTAAGTCATGAAGTTTTACTCCACTCCCCATTCCTGTATTTGAACAAGTTTGCCGATCTCAAAGTATCGGTAAGTGTTTGAAAACCCTATATTACTCGGGATTTTTTTTTTTTTATACTCAGTTGAGCAGAGCTCACAGAGTATATTAAGTTTGATTGGATAACGGTTGGTTGTACATATATAAAGGAATCGAGATAGATATAGACTTCCATATATCAAAATAATCAGGATCGAAAAAAAATTTGATTGAGCCATGTCCGTCCGTCCGTCCGTCCGTCCGTTAACACGATAACTTGAGTAAATTTTGAGGTAACTTGATGAAATTTGGTACGTAGGTTCCTGAGCACTCATCTCAGAGCGCTATTTAAAATGAACGATATCGGAATATAACCACGCCCACTTTTTCGATATCGAAAATTTCGTAAAACCGAAAAAGTGCGATAATTCATTACCAAAGACAGATAAAGCGACGAAACTTGGCAGATGAGTTGAATTTATGACGCAGAATAGAAAATTAGTAAAATTTTGGACAATGGGCGTGGCACCGCCCACTTTTAAAAGAAGGTAATTTATAATTTTTGCAAGCTGTAATTTGTCATTCGTTGAAGATATCATGATGAAGTTTGGCAGGGACGTTACTCCTATTACTATATGTACGCCTAATAAAAATTATCAAAATCGGAGGAGGACCACGCCCACTTTTAAAAAAAATTTTTTTTTAAAGTAAAATTTTAACAAAAAATTTAATATCTTTACAGTATATAAGTAAATTATGTCAACATTCAACTCCAGTAATGACATGGTGCAACAAAATACAAAAATAAAAGAAAATTTCAAAATGGGCGTGGCTCCGCCCTTTTTCATTTAATTTGTCTAGGATACTTTTAACGCCACAAGTCGAACAAAAATTAACCAATCCTTTTGAAATTTGGTAGGGGCATAGATTTTATGATGCTAACTGTTTTCTGTGAAAACGGGCGAAATCGGTTGATGCCACGCCCATTTTTTATACACAGTCGTCCATCTGTCCTTCCGCATGGCCGTTAACACGATAACTTGAGTAAATTTTGAGGTAACTTGATGAAATTTGGTGTGTAGGTTCCTGAGCACTCATCTTAGATTACTATTTAAAATGAACAATATCGGACTATAACCACGCCCACTTTTTCGATATCGAAAATTTCGTAAAACCGAAAAAGTGCGATAATTCATTACCAAAGACAGATAAAGCGACGAAACTTGGTAGATGAGTTGAATTTATAACGCAGAATAGAAAATTAGTAAAATTTTGGACAATGGGCGTGGCACCGCCCACTTTTAAAAGAAGGTAATTTAAAATTTTGCAAGCTGTAATTTGTCAGTCGTTGAAGATATCATGATGAAATTTGGCAGGGACGTTACTCCTATTACTATAAAAATTAGCAAAATCGGAGAAGGACCACGCCCACTTTAAAAAATAATTTTTTTAAAGTAAAATTTTAACAAAAAATTTAATATCTTTACAGTATATAAGTAAATTATGTCAACATTCAACTCCAGTAATAACATGGTGCAACAAAATACAAAAATAAAAGAAAATTTCAAAATGGGCGTGGCTCCGCCCTTTTTCATTTAATTTGTCTAGGATACTTTTAACGCCATAACTCGAACAAAAATTAACCAATCCTTTTGAAATTTGGTAGGGCCACAGACTTTATGATGTTAACTGTTTTCTGTGAAAACGGGCGAAATCGGTTTATGCCACGCCCAGTTTTTATACACAGTCGTTCGACTGTCCTTCCGCATGGCCGTTAACATGATAACTTGAGCAAAAATCGACATATCTTTAATGAACTTAGTTCACGTACTTACTTGAACTCACTTTATTTTGGTATGAAAAATGAACGAAATCCGACAATGACCACGCCCACTTTTTCGATATCGAAAATTACGAAAAATGAAAAAAATGCCATAATTCTATACCAAATACGAACATGGTGAGGTAATTGGATTGGTTTATTGAAACGAAATATAACTTTAGAAAAAACTTTATAAAATGGTTGTGACACCTACCATATTAAGTAGAAGAAAATGAAAAAGTTCCGCAGGGCGAAATAAAAAACCGTTGAAATCTTGGCAGGTATTACATATATAAATAAATTAGCGGTATCCAACAGATGATGTTCTGTGTCACCCTGGTCCACATTTTGGTCGCGATCTGGAAAACGCCTTCACATATACAACTACCACACTCCCTTTTAAAACTCTCATTAATACCTTTAATTTGATAGCCATATCGTACAAACACATTCTAGAGTCACCCTGGTCCACCTTTATGGCGATATTTCGAAACGGCGTCCACCTATAGAACTAAGGACCACTCCCTTTTAAAATACTCATTAACACCTTTCTTTTGATACCCATATTGTACAAACAAATTCTAGGGTCACCCCTGGTCCACCCTTATGGCGATATCTCGAAACGGCGTCCACCTATGGAACTAAGGATTACTCCCTTTGAAAATACTCATTAACACCTTTCTTTTGATACCCATATTGTACAAACAAATTCTAGGGTCACCCCTGGTCCACCTTTATGGCGGTATCTCGAAACGGCGTCCACCTATGGAACTAAGGATTACTCCCTCATAAAATACTCTTTAACACCTTTCATTTGATACCCATATCGTACAAACGCATTCTAGAGTCACCCCTGGTCCACCTTTATGGCGATATCTCGAAAAGGCGACCACCTATACAACAACCACCACTCCCTTCTAAAACCCTCATTAATACCTTTAATTTGATACCAATATCGTACAAACAAATTCTGGGGTCACCCCTGGTCCACCTTTATGGCGATATCTCGAAACGGTGTCCACCTCTGGAACTAAGCATCACCCCTTTTAAAATACTCATTAACACCTTTCTTTTGATACTCATATTGTACTAACAAATTCTAGGGTCACCCCTGGTCCACCTTTATGGCGATATCTCGAAACGGCGTCTACCTATGGAACTAAGGATTACTCCCTTTTAAAATACTCATTAACAAATTTCGTTTGATACCCATATTGTACAAACGCATTCTAGGGTCACACCTGGTCCACCTTTATGGCGATATCTCGAAACGGCGTCCACCTGTGGAACTAAGCATCACTCCCTTTTAAAATACTCATTAACACCTTTCTTTTGATACCAATATTGTACAAACAAATTCTAGGGTCACCCCTGGTCCACCTTTATGGCGGTATCTCGAAACGGCGTCCACCTATGGAACTAAGGATTACTCCCTTTTAAAATACTTATTAACACCTTTCATTTGATACCCATATCGTACAAACGCATTCTAGAGTCAACCTGATCCACCTTTATGGCTATATCCCTAAATGGCGTCCACCTATAGATCTATGACCCACTCCCTCATAAAATACTCTTTAATGCCTTTCATTTGATACACATGTCATACAAACACATTCCAGGGTTTCCCTCGGTTCATTTTCCTACATGGTTATTTTCCCTTGTGTTGTCACCATAGCTCTCAACTGAGTATGTAATGTTCGGTTACACCCGAACTTAACCTTCCTTACTTGTTTGATATTGTATACGAGTACTCCACAATTGATCCTAATCCAATAAAATTAATTTGGTCCAATTTACATTGCGATGTCCTAGGCCAGGATTACCTATTTCAGCTCGGTTTACTTCTTCAGAGTACTCTATGGAACGCCTACAGATGAAAATATTCCAAAAAATCCCAAAAAATTACTTAACGCACAACTCACAGGCAAAGCTGGAGATGGGCCATTTTCTTCTTGTTGGAGTACTAATGTGACAAAAATGGCATTCATGACCTAACCATTTGTTTCAGTGTCTCTGAAATAATGACACCAGACAGTTTACTCTACAAAAAGCTTATACTCTTCAAACCACAGTGCTTAAAATCCAATAACTTCAAACCAAAACACAATAATTACAAATAACTGTCTTAAGTGCAAATCTATAAATAAAAATAAATGTAAGGCGCGACAACCTCCGAAGAGATATTAGGCCGAGCTTATCTTCCAATTCCCGTCGTGCTTTTTTTAATTTTTCTTACAATTCGGGACAGGACCTACTTATTTTATGCCGATTCCGAACGGCATCTGCAAGGCAGATAAGTTTTCACTGAGAGCTTTTCATGGCAGAAATACGCGCGGAGTACTTGCCAAACACTAAGAGGGGCGACCCCGCTTAGACAAATTTTCTTCTAATTGAAAAAACTTGTTTCTAAAATTTTTGATGTTGCTTTGCCACCACGGCGGCCGTTCAAATCTAGTTGCCCTATAAATGTGATGTTTGTCCGTTATGTGTGTTCTTTCCAAACTGCTATAATATCATTTAAAAATGTGTATATATTTAAAACTGGGCACTTTTTCTCTTTTATCTAGGAACTTGTTATGTGTCACTTCTTTCGTTTAGGCTTGGAACTCCCCATATGTTTTGTTCTATGTTGTATTTGATTTTTATGTTTGGTTTGACAACTGCCAATATTCTTATTCATTTGAAAGTATGTATAATAAAATGTTTCGAAAAACACCCTTGAGATTCGTTTTAAAACCAGACGTGTATACAGAATTGACTACAAGTTTCTATTATTAGATATTTGAAACCATTTCGGTTTTTTTTAACAATTTTAAGATATAAGACTTATAGTTCGAATAAGTTTTAATTTGATACTGAATAAAACTAAAAAACATAGTAGTTAATTCAGAGGTTTCCAATTTCGTACAAGAAAGTTTCGAAAATTTCTTAAACCGATTAATGGTTTCAAATTTAAGCTCACTTTTTTAACAGTGCAAAAAACCACGATAGATAGAAACATAGGCGTAGAAGCTTATCTTACTGCCGAGCACTACACTTTTTTGAATATCCAAGTTTGTTTGAAAACGACCTATGTGGGCATAAATTAAATATTTTGATAGGGCATTTAGTAAAGAAAAGGCCGCTAACAAATAAAATATTAGTTCGCACCCACAATGGAAGGGATGTGTGGAATAATGGTATAACTCAAGAATTAACCTTTTGAGAAAAGTGAAAAAAACTTAACAATGCAGGTAAAAATAAATTTATAATAATCCTACTTGGTAGGATTTTAGATAGTATGATTCTTTGATAAGAAAAAGTAACACATTTTATATATACATAATTTTATTAGAAAATGGATGATTTCTTTTTTTTTGAGTTATACCGTTATTCCATAGATCGAATATCAAATATTTTGATTGAGATACTTTATTAAACAAAATAGTAGATACATTAATAACCATTGTTAAATACATTATATTATATATATTGGCGGCCACCGTGCTGTGATGGTAGCGTGCTCCGCCTACCACACCGTATGCCCTGGGTTCACACCCCGGGCAAAGCAACATCAAAATTTTAGAAATAAGGTTTTTCAATTAGAAGAAAATTGTTTAAGCGGGGTCGCCCCTCGGCAGTGTTTGGCAAACGTTCCGGGTGTATTTCTGCCATGAAAAACTGTCAGTGAAAACTCATCTGCCTTGCGGATGCCGTTCGGAGTCGGCTTAAAACATGTAGGTCCCGTCCGGCCAATTTGTAGGGAAAATCAAGAGGAGCACGACGCAAATTGGAAGAGAAGCTCGGCCTTAGATCTCTTCGGAGGTTATCGCGCCTTACATTTATTTTATTTTTTTATTTTACATACATTATATTATATTATTTAGATGTGCTTACAACTATTTGTTATTTCCGTTTGTTATTTTTAGCAATTTTTTTTACTACTTTTATCATTTTTAAACTTTTTCTATTTTTAACAATGGAGTTCTCTTAGTCGTTTTTGAAACCACTTCAATTATTTTATTTTTCAGTTTTTTCTGGTCTACTACATTGAATATATTTTCATACCATTTCGATGCTTCACTACTGCAAAATGTTATTAGAGAGTTATACCGTTTTTCCATAAATGAAGCTAATATCTTTGTTAAATATCAATATTATTTTCTAAGATTAATATGGTATGTGTATGTAATCGTGCTCTTTTAATTTAGTTGATTTATGGAAAAACGGTGTAACTCGACTTATACCATTATTCCACATATCCCTTCAATTTATGAAATCCGTCTTTTATAGTTCTGCAGCTAGGTATAAACAATCAGTGCAACGCACTATTATTTATTGTTTTCACATGATCAGACAGCAATTTCCCAGCATAAGTTGTAAAACTGTAAAAAACAAAATTATTTTATCCAAACATAGTTTTGGACAAATGAAGAATCAAACCATAAAAGAGCTTTCATTTCATTTGTTATCATCAGCTTTTCTGCCAAACGACATCTTTATACGCATCTTAATTACCACTCTATTCAAATGATTGACTAGAAATAAAAGTCATTTGCAGTTAAATTAATATGTGTAAGTGGGATAGTAGGAACCACAATGAAGTATTTTGCCACTTTTTTCGGTATCTAACAAAATTTTCCGGCATACTAAAAAAAAACCCCATGGCGAAAAGTGATTAACAAACATGTTTTTCGTTAGTTTTATGAGACGGTAGCCTCAAGTCTTTACATTTCTCTCACTTTCTGAGCGCCTTTTCTTTTATGTAACGGTTATCCATAGATATGGCGTTAATATAGGTGATAAAAGCTGATTAAAAAGATTTTATGAGACGTGCGAGTACGCATGGTGTAGACAAGTGTGCCATAAAAATGGTTATTAAAATTCAAATTCCTATGGTGGCGATTTGTAAAAATAAGTGCAGACACTTTACTATGTGGTTAATATTGAAGTACGAAAGCTGATATGCATATTGGGTCGCGTTAATTTTTATGTGTAATGAAAAACAATGTGGGATTCACAAAAAAAAATTGATATTCATGGTTAATGTTCCTGTCAGCGCATAGAAAATTAATTGAGGAATTTTGTTTTTCGTTTGATTTTATGTTGGTATAAAAAAACGGCCTTAGTGGATCGCAGAAAAACTTGTTTGCTTAGCGTCAAATATTGACATTTAATAGGGTTTATTTAACACGAAAATGTTTAATACTACTGTGGCCCATTTTTACCCTCTCTGGATAAGTTAAAAGTTAACCGGAGAATAGCAATCCGTCAGAGAGCATCGTTTTTACCAAGACATTGTGAACCACCCCAGTTAAATTGTGAATTTTTTGTAGTACAAGTCACAAAAGTTCATTGCGAATACACGAAAATCAACAAAACAACTGACTTTTGTTAACACTTTTGCCTTGTACATTGTGAATTCATACAAGTGGCGCATGTTTGAAATAAACGTTCACAATAGTAAACAGCTTGGATCACCTGTTGAATCGCTGTTCGATTACTTAAATCATTTGCTCAATAGTGTTTTTCAAACATTTTTTTAGACGACTGGTACATTGCGCTACTCACATATTTTAAAATGTTTGCTTAACTGGATGCTCATATTTTCTCTATTAACTAGATTTTAAAAATCAATATTAATTTGTAGTCTCATTTTCTGTTGGCTCATGTAAAAAAAAATGTATTGTTTGAAACATGAATGAGCAATTCATGGCACATTATTTTATTAACCGCGGACAAAAACCAAACATTTCTTCCATTCTCTGGCCATTCGCGACAAACCTTTCTTCCATTCTCTAGCCATTCGCGACAGCCGTTGTCCCTGTCAGCAATTATTTGACAGGTAGGTATGGCAATGGAGGAATAGATAGATTTTTCACTTGTATGAATTCACAATGGCCTTGTACATAAATATCTGCAGATGCCTCAGTTAGCATGGATAAGGCGGGAAATTTGATAACTTGTAGATAAGTGCCTAAAGATGGTGAAAAGATCATAGGCACATTTTTAACTTCTGAATATTTTTTGTTGTAAACGAATCTCAAATATATTTGTAGAAAATTAAGTGATTTTCAAAAAATATTATATTTACTCTTTTCAAGCAATTTTTTTTAATCCCTTCAATATTAGTCGAACGGCCAAGTTACTAGCGATTTGATGCATTTGGCGCTTTTCGTCCGGATGTTGTCAGGAAAACTTAATCTGTAAACCATTCCAGTAAAACATACTTGAATTTTTAGAACCACGTTAATGAAAGCCATACCCGCAAATTGCACTTAACATTCATTCATTATAATAATTTTTTTTGTGGAATTTGAAGAATGCTTTATATGTATATGTACATAGATACCTGAGGAATTCCTCGAAATGCAGTTCGTTATCAACTAAGTATGATATATTTAATGTTAATGTAACGCAAACAAAGGTACCAGCAAAAATTAATATATTATGAAATTTTTAATTTTTTTTTTGTATCATAGCTTTAAGTTCCCAAAGAATGTTTGTGTCCTCAATAATTTCTTAGTTATTGTTATTTTATAGGAAACTACGATTTCAATTAGACGGCGTTCTGCCCGAAAATCGGTTTGCCTATATATTTAACAAGTGGTCCTACCTCTCCCCCTTATTACTACTACCTGGGGCTGCCTCCAAGTCTCACTGTGCTTCTTGTTTATCATATCCCACTTTTACGCCTTTTCCGACTTCTAGTCCCGCTTACGCTTGCAGTTTCTCAAAGACACCCACTCACTCAATAAATATAAAATAAAATAAATATAAGGCGCGATAACTTCCGAAGAGATTTTAGGGCGAGCTTCTCTCTTCCAATTTGCTTCGTGGCCTTTTTAATTTTTCCTACAAATTGGCGGGACGGGACGTACTTGTTTTATGCCGACCCCGAACGGCATCTGCAAGGCAGATGAGTTTTCACTGAGAGCTTTTTATTGCAGAAGTACACTCGGAGTGTTTGCCAAACACGCCGAGGGGCGACCCCATTAGAAAAATTGTCTTCTAATTGAAAAAACTTTTTTCTAAAATTTTGATGTTGCTTTGATTTTTGAGTATTCTTTTCTTTATATATTATGGTAATCTACGATTAAAATGATGATTACGATTAAAATTACTGTGTCAGCCATTAATCCTGGTTATTTTAATCGTAGATTACCATAATATATAAAGAAAAGAATACTTAAAAACCATTTTCTTACATTTTTTTGTTACATAAATAAAATTGATAAAAAAAAAATTTTATTTTTGAAAACTTTTTTTCAATTAAATAAAAAAATATAAAAAAAAATCGGCCTACTCCGGGATTAGTGAGGATGATTGCAGAATTGATTGAAGTTTTTTATGAGAAAAAAAAATGGCGAAATTCGAAAAATCTCGAAAAACTGAAATATTAAAAAAAAAACTTTAAATTTTTTTTTTGTATTTTTCCGAAAAGTACATTTAAAAACAAATTAAAAAAAAAAAGATCCCAAACGGTCAATTTTTGAAAAAGGTATAGTATTTTGAAAACAAAAACGGTGTTTTTTTTTTAAATTCATAACTTTTTTTGAGTTGAATGAAAAAATTCTGAAAAACGTCTTTCGTAAGCTAGAAAAAGAAGAAACACTTTCAGCCAATTCTAAAGGGGTCGGGTTCGAAATTGGTCGAATTGGGATGGAAAATTTGAAAATTTTTTTTTAAATTAAATAAAAAAAAAATATAAAAAACAAGTAAGGAAGGCTAAGTTCGGGTGTAACCGAACATTACGTACTCAGTTGAGAGCTATGGAGACAAAATAAGGGAAAATCACCATGTAGGAAAATGAACCTAGGGTAACCCTGGAATGCGTTGTTTGTACGATATGGGTATCAAATGAAAGGTGTTAATGAATATTTTAAAAGGGCGTGGGCCTTAGTTCTATAGGTGGACGCCTTTTCGAAATATCTCCATAAAGGTGGACCAGGGATGACTCTAGAATGCGTTTATACAATATGGGTATCAAACGAAAGGTGTTAACGAGTATTTTAAAAGAGAGTGGGCCTTAGTTCTATGGGTGGACGCCTTTTCGAAATATCGATATAAAGGTGGACAGGGGTGACTCTAGAATTTGTTTGTACGATATGGGTATCAAATGAAAGGTGTTAATGAGTATTTTAAAAGGGAGTGGGCCTTAGTTTTATAGGTGGACGCCTTTTCGAAATATCGCCGTAAAGGTGGACCAGGGATGACTCTAGAATGCGTTTATACAATATGGGTATCAAACGAAAGGTGTTAACGAGTATTTTAAAAGAGAGTGGGCCTTAGTTCTATGGGTGGACGCCTTTTCGAAATATCGATATAAAGGTGGACAGGGGTGACTCTAGAATTTGTTTGTACGATATGGGTATCAAATGAAAGGTGTTAATGAGTATTTTAAAAGGGAGTGGGCCTTAGTTTTATAGGTGGAGGCCTTTTCGAAATATCGCCGTAAAGGTGGACCAGGGGTGACTCTAGAATTTGTTTGTGCGATACGGGTATCAAATGAAATGAGTATTTTAAAAGGGAGTGGGCCTTAGTTTTATAGGTGGACGCCTTTTCGAAATATCTCCATAAAGGTGGACCAGGGATGACTCTAGAATGCGTTTATACAATATGGGTATCAAACGAAAGGTGTTAACGAGTATTTTAAAAGAGAGTGGGCCTTAGTTCTATGGGTGGACGCCTTTTCGAAATATCGATATAAAGGTGGACAGGGGTGACTCTAGAATTTGTTTGTACGATATGGGTATCAAATGAAAGGTGTTAATGAGTATTTTAAAAGGGAGTGGGCCTTAGTTTTATAGGTGGAGGCCTTTTCGAAATATCGCCGTAAAGGTGGACCAGGGGTGACTCTAGAATTTGTTTGTGCGATATGGGTATCAAATGAAATGAGTATTTTAAAAGGGAGTGGGCCTTAGTTTTATAGGTGGACGCCTTTTCGAAATATCGCCGTAAAGGTGGACCAGGGATGACTCTAGAATGCGTTTATACAATATGGGTATCAAACGAAAAGTGTTAACGAGTATTTTAAAAGGGAGTGGGCCTTAGTTCTATGGGTGGACGCCTTTTCGAAATATCGACTCTAGAATTTGTTTGTACGATATGGGTATCAAATGAAAGGTGTTAATGAGTATTGGGCCTTAGTTCTATAGGTGGACGCCTTTTCGGGATATCGTTATAAAGGTGGACCAGGGTTGACTCTAGAATGTGTTTGTACATTATGAGTATCAAACGAAAGGTGATAATGAGTATTTTAAAAGGGAGTGGGCCTTAGTTCTATAGGCGGACGGCTTTTCAGGATATCGCCATAAAGGTGGATCAGGGGTGATTCTAGAATTTGTTTGTACGATATTGGTATCAAATGAAAGGTGTTAATGAGTATTTTAAAAGGGAGTGGGCCTTAGTTTTATAGGTGGACGCCTTTTCGATATATCGCCATAAAGGTTGACCAGGGGTGACTCTATAATGTGTTTGTACAATATGGGTGTCAAATTAAAGGTATTAATAAGAATTCTAAAAGGGAGTTGTGGTAGTGGTATATGTGAAGACGTTTTCGAGATTTCGACCAAAATGTGGACCAGGGTGACCCAGAACATCATCTGTCGGGTACCACTAATTTATTTATATATGTAATACCACGAACAGTATTCCTGCCATGATTCCAAGGGCTTTCGATTTCGCCCTGCAGAACTTTTTAATTTTCTTCTACTTAATATGGTAGTTGTCACACCCATTTTACAAAGTTTTTTTCTAAAGTTAAGTTTTGCGTCAATAAACCAATGCAATTACCATGTTTCATCCCTTTTTTCGTATTTGGTATAGAATTATGGCATTTTTTCATTTTTCGTAATTTTCGAAATCGAAAAAGGGGGCGTGGTCATAGTCGGATTTCGGACATTTTATATACCAATACAAAGTGTGTTCAGATAATTATGTGAACTGAGTTTAGTAAAGATATATCGAATTTTGCTCAAGTTATCGTGTTAACGGCCGAGCGGAAGGACAGACGATCTACTGTGTATAAAAACTGGGCGTGGCTTCAACCGATTTCGCCCTTTTTCACAGAAAAAAGTTATCGTCATAGAATCTAAGCGCCTACCAAATTTCACAAAGATTGGTAAATACTTGTTCGACTTATGGCATTAAATGTGTCCTAGACAAATCAAATGAAAAAAGGCGGAGCTACGCCCAGTTTGAAATTTTCTTTTTTGTTTTTTTGTATTTTGTTGCCCCATATCATTACTGGAGTTGAATGTTGACATAATTTACTTATATACTGTAAAGATATTAAATTTTTTGTAAAAACTTCACTTTAAACAATTT
Source organism: Eurosta solidaginis (assembly GCF_040869045.1). NCBI lineage: Eukaryota > Metazoa > Arthropoda > Insecta > Diptera > Tephritidae > Eurosta > Eurosta solidaginis. The sequence continues at coordinate 225,551,916 of NC_090322.1, read as the reverse complement.
TTTTTTAAAGTGGGCGTGATCGTTCTCCGATTTTGTTAATTTGTATTAAGCATACATATAGTAATACAGGTAACGTTCCTGCCAAATTTCGTCATGATATCTTCAACGACTGCCAAATTACAGCTTGCAAAACTTCTAAATTACCTTCTTTTAAAAGTGGGCGCTGCCACGCCCATTGTCCAAAATTTTACTTATTTTCTATTCTGCGTCATATATTCAACCCACCTACCAAGTTTCGTCGCTTTATCCGTCTTTGGTAATGAATTATCGCACTTTTTCGATTTTTCGAAATTTTCGATATCGAAAAAGTGGGCGTGGTTATAGTCTGATATCGTTCATTTTAAATAGCGATCTGAGATGAGTGCCCAGGAACATACATACCAAATTTCGTCAAGATACCTCAAAATTTACTCAAGTTATCGTGTTAACGGACGGACGGACATGGCTCAATCAAATTTTTTTCGATACTGATGATTTTGATATATGGAAGTCTATATCTATCTCGATTCCTTTATACTTGTACAACCAACCGTTATCCAATCAAAGTTAATATACTCTGTGAGCTCTGCTCAACTGAGTATAAAAATCGGCCCACTCCGGGATTAGTGGGGATGATTGCAGAATTGATTGAAGTTTTATGAGATAAAAAAAAACAAAAAAAATGGCGAAATTCGAAAAATCTCGAAAAACTGAAATATTAAAAAAAACTTTAAAATATTTTTTTGTATTTTTTCCGAAAAGTACATTTAAAAATAAATTTAAAAAAAAAAGATCTCAAACGGTCAATTTTTGAAAAAGTTATAGCATTTTGAAAACAAAAACGGTGTTTTTTTTTTAAATTCATAACTTTTTTTGAGTTGAATGAAAAAATTTGAAAAAATTCTGAAAAACGTCTTTCGTAAGCTAGAAAAAGAAGAAAAACTTTCAGCCAATTCTAAAGGGGTCGGGTTTAAAATTGGTCGAATTGGGATGGAATACCCCATATATAAAGAAGGATGTATGTTTGTATGCAGCTTATGACTGGGACTGGAACTGGAAATAAGGGATGAAAAAGAACTAGAGAGAAGAGAAAGAAGGATAGAGAACGAAAGTGAGAAGATATGCAGTTAGACAAAGATATAGAGATAGGGATAGATGTAGCGGAAAAGGTGTAAGGGAAAAGACGAAGAGTTGGAAAGAGACACATAGAAAGAAAAAGGCTGAGGGAGGATTGAATAAAAGGATAATAAAAAGGTGGAAGGGAGGGAGGGTAAGAGGTAAAAGCTTTATAAAAGTTATGCAGATAGATCAACCAACGTCTGCCGAGTTTGCTAGTATGTTATAATTGAAACATGTTTTTTTATGGTTTGCATGGTATACAAAGTTTAAAGAACATAGCGAGAAAAAATATATAATAAGGTCCCCTTTAAACTCCATATAGAATGTTATGTATCATATATTTTATCATGTAAAATGTTTTAAAGATTTAATTAAATGTAAACTTTAAATAATGCAAGAATTCGGCTTATTAGGGCTCATTGGATGAAATTGGTAGCATTTTCAACATTTTCAAAGTTTCAATATGAAATGCATTTATTGAGCCACCCTCGTTTCATACACACACCTCCCAAGCTTGTTACGATTCACATAAAAATAAATCAAAGAATTATTATAAATATGCACAGTCCTCTTATTACGGTTTAGCGCAATGTCCAAACCACTTGAGCTGATGACTTCAAAATTAATTGCTTTCTTGATATGATTTTTATTTTAAGCTTAATGATAACATTTGCACCTTTAATCGGATAAATGCCGAAAGAAGGCCATAAATATTTTTATGATCAACTTTCCACACATTAAGTGTGCCAATTTTGTTTATCTCTGTTTTTGCTTTTAATATTAAAAATAAATGCATTTATTAAAAAAAATTATTGATAAAATTTATGTGGGTATGTCGCTGATAAGACTAAGCTGAACAATTTATTAGATTGGTATCAAACAAATATTCGCCTTCCTTGTATGTACGTAACCCCTTTTTCCGAAATAACAGCCGCGTTTGTATTTACATGTATATACGTCTACATTTTCGGGTAAAAAAACGTTCATCATAATGTTTAAGACATCTATCTAGCGGAAATTATTGAAAACTTGCGACAGTTGTTACCCTACAAAACGGGTTGTGCTTAATAGCGGAGACCCGCACCACTGTTGGTCATAGTATATAGCCTCTAGCTGAACCGGTTGCGATAAATTTTGAACACACACACTTTTCGGTCATAGAAGTGCAGAATAGTGTAGAGATAAAATGGAAAGGCACACTTCAGTTGCAACTGAGTATAATGCCAGTGGCGTAGTGAGGGTTTCTTGGGCCCGGGGCAAATATAAAATTTTCTGTTTCCACACTTAATAATGTTAGGCCATTTAGGTGACCTTGCCCCATCGTCGATCGTAAATATGTCAAAATCAGTTTTCATTTGCTGAATGAACGTTCGCAGATAGCAATTGATACTGAGATAGTCAAGAGTATTTGAAGTGCCACTCGCAAGTTAGGGAAAACATCTTCTCCATACGAAAATATAAAAGTAAGTAATTCTGTCGGAGTTTTAGGTTCAATTTCTATTCTGCTGCGAAGTAAATATTTTGCAGTCACATATTTCGATGAAAAGTTCTGTTCCATCGAATTCTGTATTATAAAATTCACCCAAGTTCTTAAATTGTAATTGTACTATTATTACTTTCTAAGTCGTTATTATCCTTGTTTAACAAATTTCCAACGTCAAAGAGAAATACAAATTTGAAATTAAGGTCATTTAGTCGTGTAATTCTTGTACGTGTTTCTTGTTGGAGATGATCGAGAACACTTTTTATAACGCGAGAAATTTCACATTCTGCGGAAAGACGAACATCTCCAGGCGATTCTCCCAGCATTTTACGGCGCCTTCTTCCACGTTTTACTATATCAATATCCCATTTTACACAAAGGGACTTCGCTTATTCTACTGATTCTTCACAGAGAGTGTCTCGAATTTCGGATAGTTCAGTCGCTGATGATTTAAGATCATGATACGCTTCTCTAAAATTCATTGCAGGATTTTGTAATCTGAGCTACACACGATCAATCCTCCTTAAGATTTTATACCAGAAATGAACTAATATTATGAAACTAAAATTTAGTATATTTTGCAACAGAATTCTTCGAAGGAGTTCTTAAGGGCACAATAGAGGTGGACGGTTGGCACAAGGCGATACATGTGTACACCAGGCATGCTTAACCAACGAACCGATATCATTTCGTTACGATAATTAACGTTAATAAACGAAACAAAGTCATTTCGTTTCGTTTATTAACGTTAAGAACGTCAAATTAGCGAAATGATTTCGTTTCGTTTTCTGCCATATCAAAACGAAATCAAATCGTTTATGTTGATTATTAATTTCAAACTATGCTGGCAAAGCTGATTGATGGCGAAGTCATTAAAGGTGAATGCATTAGCCAAACTGATTGCAACTTTTCTCATGAATTTTGACAGTACGAACATTTCGCAGAGTATTTTTGACATTACCACCGACGAATTACACAAACAAATTACATGGAGTTTGTGTGTGTATGTCCGCTCGCTGTTGACACCTTAACGTTAACGAAAGCTTTTCCTTTCGGTTAAAAACGAGATACAATTTATCTTGATAATTTCTTTATCGATAATATTTCGAAGTGTTTCAACGGAAACGGTGGAAATTTTTTGATAAACGATTAGCTTAACGTTAAGGTGCACCCCTGGTGTACACAGATGGTTCCAAAGCAGTGGAAGGAGTAGGGTCTGCGGTATACTGTGCTGATGCGGAAATAAGCACATCCTACAGGCTGCCGGATTACTGTAGCGTTTTCCAAGCGGAAATATTAGCCATAACCAAAGCAGTAGAAACCTTAGAAGAGAATAGCTTAAGCTGCAACCGTGTTAACATTTATATTAACAGCCAAGCAGCAATTAAGCCAATAATCTCGCATAGCACAGCATCTAAATGCGTGATAGAGTGTATGCAGTCTCTGGAGAGAACCGGGACAGGGAGAAGCATACATCTATATTTGGTCCCAGGGCATATGAGAATAGATGGGAATGAAAAAGCGGACGAACTAGCTAAAAAGGGAGCATCCCTTGAAGCTTGCTCCGTAGACGTCCCAATTAGACTGGGCGAGATTAAGCGAAGGCGAGAGGTGCACATGATCGGCCAAGCGGGAAAGACGTGGGTTCAAGCGCGGGGCTGTAAAGTGTTGAAGATTATGTGTAGGTCTTACAACCTTATACTAACAAAATTGCTTCTATCATTAAAAAGAGAAGACTGTAGACTCATGACGGGTATTCTGACTGGACACTGCCTTCTGGCGTCACATGCCTTTAAATTAGGCTTGGTCAGTGATAACAGATGTAGGAAGTGTGGGTATAAGGAGGAAACGATCGAGCTCGTTCTGCGCTCGTGCCTTGCACTTGGCAGGCTAAGACTCCAGCTTTTAGGAGTGATACAGCTGTCATATCTGGAAGCAGCAAGTGGTTTAAGTCCTAGGAAGCTTCTAGTATTTGCCAAGAGGACGGAGTTATTTTATAACATAGGTCCTGGTTTTTGATAGGGTTTTTCAGTTTTGTCGTTAAAAAAAACTTCTGGTACCACTACGGACTCAATCAGCCTATGTGAGGTGCTCATGGACCGGCCAGTTCAACCTAACCTAACATTGCAACAGAATTGTAGCTTCGCTTCTGGTGTCGCTTGTGGTGTTAGTGTCCCCTGCTAATCGTCTCTATCCTATCGACGATAACGCTAACCGCTTGGGTTCTGGCGCTCCATCGTGTTTCAGATTCACGTTTAACAGTTAAAGCATATTTTAATAATTCAGATCAGTAACGTTGAACGTTAGAAAAAAAGATATATGCTTTCAATTATTCCACAACTTATCGCAAGTGTTCCGGATATATGCATGCATATTTTAGTATAGAGATTTTTTTCCAGAAATCAATATTTTCCAGAAATTACTTATAATAAAAATACAAATTATCCAAGAAGTTCTTCTTCGCCGACCATTTGGCGCCCCTTTTGAGTAGCGCCCGGTGCAATATGTCCCCCTTTCCGCCCCACCCCCTCACTACACCACTATCTAATGCATACTGAAATTTAGTAGTAATAATTTTTTGCGCAAAAATATCATAAGTGTAGATATAGTTATACACAGCAGTCCATATAAAGTTTAAGTGCATATGTATATACATGTCAAAAAACACAGCAAACAATACAGAATGTTACTTATACGCACCTGTTCCCGTTCTTTCATGTAGTATGGATATGTTTGGGTGTAATTGGTTCGTTTTTAATAAAAAAAAACGTGCTATTAGTTGGTTCGCTTTCTTTCATTTAATACTCAGTTAAAGTTAGTCAATCATCCAACCTTTTCAAGGTAATCAGAAAGGCTGCTCGTGGGATAGTTAGTTACTATGCTTCCTCGCCAAGGAGACCAGACTCAAGTAGCGCACTCGGTGCTATTTTGATGCACTTTATCCTGGAACCAATTCATTACTAGACTACTGTTTCCTGTGCTTCTTTTACCTAAACAATTTGCTTAAGTCAATATACCCGCTGATGTCTTTTATGGAACATTTTTATACCGCCCTTAAATCGAGCATCACGAAACTGCCTAAAGTACGCGACCTAATATTTACCAGGGCTGGACTCTCACAGAGGAAATGTAAAACTATTTATCTACAAACCTTCTGCCTACAGCTCTTACATTGAAGGGGATACCCGCAGGTAGGCCGAACGGCCAGTATCCTTTAGTGGTGGCCGTGATTCTTAATACTTTTTTCCTTTACCTATTTCATAAACTCTAGCTTCTTTTCCACCTGTAGTCTGTATAAATTTGTTTCATGATTTTTCGGGAGCCATAACACGAAAAAAAATGAACGAATCGTAATAAAATTGTGTACACAGATTGTCCCTATTGCAGGAAATATTTCTAGAAAAATGGACGAGACCGGTTAAAGATCACGCCCACTTTTTATAAAAGAATTTTAAAAGGGTCGTAGACGAAAATAATAAGCTATTACTTAGCGGAAAAAAGCTTTGTATCAATAGAATTTTACTTGTTAAATTGAATTATAACATTAAATTGGAGAACACTAAAATTTTTGAAAATTGGTGTGGCATCGCCCCTTTTATGACTAATCAATTTTCTATATTTCGGGAGCCATAACTCGAAGAAAAGTTAACGGATCGTAATAAAATTGGGTACACAAATTTTTCCTATAGTAGAAAATATTTCTAGTAAAAATAGACGGATCGGTTAAAGACCACGGCAACTTATATATAAAACAAGTTTAAAAGGGTCGTAGACTAGAATAATAAGCTATAACTTAGCAAAACATAGTTTTGAATCAATGACATTTCACTTATCAAGTGTTATTGTAAGAGGAAATGGGGAGAAATTTTTTTTTAAAAGGGGGGTGCTACGTGTTATGTAGAAAAGTAATTAATCTGAAATGAAATGTGCAATTAAAGTTCACGCTGAGTATATAATGTTCGGTTACACCCAAACTTAGACACCTTTACTTGTTTTTAGCTAGTTTGTTCTTTCACGCGACGTTATTTTGAATTGAGATTTTTATAACCGACTTTTTGGTTTGGTTGACTACGAAAATTGGGTTGTATTAATTTATTAAAAATCCGTTTTAATACCGAGTGAAAAAAGTGAAATGTGGCAATTTACGAACCCATAAATAAACGCATGCAAAATGTAATATTTGCAATATTCCTTACAGCAAGAAATTCAGCTCGAAACATTTACCGAAGCAGGTGTACAACTTGGTAAACTCCTTTTTTTACAAAATAAAATCTGAGTTGAAGCCACTTAACATGTTTTCAAAACTCACTTTACAGCAAACTTTTAGCAAAAGCTAAAAAGGAAATTGACGAATCCATGCCCATGCTTTTCATAAGCGATTTGCAGCCTTTCAGCATAGTTGAAGACAGAGGATTTCGTACGTTGTAAAATCGTTAAATCCTGCATATGAATTATCCAGTCAGCAAGTAATATTAAGGACGATAATTCCTGCATAATATCTCAGAAAATTAGAATTTCGCATTACATGAGTTTACAACAAAAGATACATACTTACATACAAAGGCACATATTTTTTTCTTTTTATTGCAATTTTGGTTCATATATTCTGTATACTAAACTAACTTAATGTATAGTATCTAATCTATTCCGGTAAACAAACTCAGGCATAACATTTTTATACCCAAGAATACAAATTGCACATTCGATTGTTAAAAATAATTTAAAGCGATCGCTATAGCTGTAAAAAATAGCCGCGATGGTAATAGTCTAGTTGAGGGGTCGACTGCTAATACGCTACCAAAAATATCGAGAGAGGTGTCAAACGACGCGTCTTGGCATCAGTATTAATAATCCGAAGGCGGAGAATAAACATTTTAACTCGTTCAAAAGATATTAACGAAAAACCGAAAAAAAACCGCGGGTACCTCCGAAACCGGGGGTGGGATCCATAGTATTTTTGCGCAAAACACCTTTCTGCGTTGGCGGCCTTTGGCCGCGCATATAAAAAATAACCCTGGGCTACGCCATGCCAAGTCCGGGTGTGTGGTATAACCGTGGCTACCGCCACGGTGATGCACAATTTTTTTGTGGGTACAAACACAACAACAACCACATGAAAATCGCCAACTTCAACTGCAAATATCCCTGTACATATGTTCTCGAGATTAATACGCGTCTTTTGATACCTCTCTCGATATTTTTCGTATTAGCAGTCGACCCCTCAACTAGACTATTACCGCCGCGATTCAAAAATCGTCATCACTATTTTCACTGATAGTTCAAAATCGCTGTATCGGCCATTACTATTTTAAATAAAAAATGGCTCTTTTCATTCGAACGAACGAAACAATAGGAAAACGCCGAAAACGTGACTGAAGTTCAACAATTGGTAACATTTTAATACGCGTGGTGCAAAAGAAAATAATTGAAATTTACATTTTAGAATAGCAAGATGGTATTAATGTTAATATTATTGAAGTCGCCTAGAGCATTATTCTCTAATATGGTGCCCATGCTATGAAACCCACTCAAATAAACTCGAAAGAGTTCAAAAAGTATTCATGAAATTTGCTTTAATCTTCCTTCTTACATTGGTAGACGGAAGCTACTGGGCTTACAATCCTTTATGAGAGAAGAATGTACTTCGCAATCATTTTTATTTATAATATCAATAACAACATCCACTGTTATGCTTTATATTTGGTCAATTTATTTGACCCGCCGCGGAATTTAAGAAATAATCGCTTATTGGTAGAAGCAATGCACCCTACTGAACGAGCCAATTTGAATCTTGGCGTTGTGACCATTTCATGACTTTGGAGCAATTTGAAGTGGTCATGAGGTCGATTGATGTTTTGACCATAACACGATGAAAAATTTTATCCTAATTTTGAACCATTTAAAATAAGTACTTGCAGCCAAATTTTTTGAAAAAAATCCGAATATTTAAACATGCAGGCACAAACAGTAGCAAAAAAGTTTAAATTTTTATTTTTGAAAAGTGTTTCAGTTATAGTTTATTTTTACCGTCGACCGAAAATATTTCTTATTTCTTAAAAACGTTTCTGATTTAAAACTGAAACCATGTTCTTCGCAATTGGGTTCAAGAAAACCGATGTAGTCTATATATTAAACCATATTTAGTTTGGTCATACACATAAGTATTTACTACAAACAAGTTTCAAACTTAAAATCGTGTAGCCCTTATTAACACTGAGTGCACAAATTTCATATTCGACTCCGATCTCAGACTTCAAGCCAGGATTTGCTCTTAAAAATGCTCACCTGTAAAGTTTACTTTGGCTGTTATTACCGCTGCAGGATTGCTAGTTAACAACTTTTTCCTACCGGCAACTCTACAAAGGTATACTACATATTACTTGTTCACACTTATTATTAATATTTTTTATTAATTTGCAAATTTCCACTCACTTTTTTTCATAATTTTTTTCACGGCTTAAGTAATTGCCATCGCATTTATTTCCCATTCAAATTATATAACCGTTAGAAGCCAGTTAAAAATTACGGTCAAGTATCTGCTCCTATAAACAGCAGATCGTTGTGATGTTTTTGTAAATTTTTGCGTATTTTATTTTGTTTTCAACTTCACGCTTTTTGTTTGCAAATTTAAATGAATAAAAACATTTTTTGTAAATTTGAATTGCAAATTTTAAAAGTAAACTTAATTTATTAAACAAATAACTCTTGGAAGAATAGCACGACTATTTTTATTACACGAGCGGCGGTGGGCCTACTCATACAAAAGAGTGTATGTGCTGGTGACGCGCTGCATATCAGCAATTGTAAATTAAATATTTGATCATTTGTTTCAACTTAAATTTTTATAAGCTCGCATTTTAATACATATTTCGAAATAAGAATTTCACAGTTCATAAAATTTCCCTAAGCATATCATGTGTTCTTTTATATTCTTTGAACTTTGTTTTTCTTTTTAATTTTCACCAGCAATTTGTCAGTTATTAAAATTTACATTACGCTTTGTGTCACGTCACTTTGCTGGGCTGTTGCACATAACAGCACCGCTGCAGGAAACACTAAATTGTAAACAACTTGTTTTATTCACAAGATCTGGCTGCTGCTTTACACGCAGTGTAGTTGACTGGTCCGCGTACACTTTCCGAGTTTGAGCCAACAGTGCTAAGCGATCGTATTTATTTAAACTATAGGCACTGTTGTTGTTGTTACAAACAAACATTCATTGGTGTTATGCTCGCCATTCAGAATTTCTACCAAATGAAGTTAGCGAGGCGTAGCGATACTACACAGCTCGTAGATACTCGTAGATACTCATACTGTGATAACACTTTAGTACGTATATCTATGTGTTTAAATTAACAAAGACACAGTGTTGTGCAATATTATAGAAGTAAAGGATGACTGTCTTCACTGAATATACTCTTAAATGTTGTGCAGTCCAGCTGTGCTGTATTAATAGATATGCTTACTTGCTTACTTAATTGGTGCTTGACCAACTACGGCAGCTTAAACGATTACAGCCGTTAACTAGGTTAACTGGCACAAATTGGTCACACCAAGGGAACTTAAATCGTTTTTCACGTGGTCCTTTGAGGTAAGTGGGGGCCGCCCTCTTTCTTTGCTTCCATAGCCGGGTTCCCATGAAAAAACTTTCTTAGCTGAAGCATCATCTTTCATTAGCATAACATGGCGTAGCCAGCGCAGCCGCTCCATTTTGATTCGCTGGACTATGTTGATGTCTGCGTAAAGCTCGTACAGTTCATTAAATCTTCTTCGGTACTCGCTGTCGCCAACGCATTGAAGTCCGCAAATCTTCCGAAGAACTTTTCTCTCGAACACTCCCAGATCCGCTCCATCCAATGTTGTCATATTCCATGCTTCCGCACCATATAGCAGGACGGGTACGATAGGTGACTTGTAGAGCATGCTTTTCGTTTACCGAGAGAGCACTTTACTTTTCAATTAACTACTAGGTCCAAAGTAAGATTTTTTATCAAGTGTGATTCTTCGATAGATTTTGAAGCTTATGTTGTTGTTTGTTCTGGTGGATATTACAACCATTAATATCTTTGATTTCCGTTATTACCCTCATCTCTTCATGACGAACCCAGTTACTAAAACGAGTGTAAGTGTACACATATTTAGCAGAAGAAGCTAGGACGGCTAGCGAAACGTAGGGCCGCAACACTGGAATAATTACCATATTTTTATTTCTTACTGGAACCCACAATAGGTCAAATAGCCTAAAAACAAAATATTAAAATTTAGCAGAACATGTTCTCGCTACGCCAAGTTTCTTAAGGAAGGTAGGGTATTGCTTAGGAAATGTAATAGTCTAGAAAAGCGATAGCAAATAACTTTTGAGTTAAAATTTTTGTTTCCTCTCTCGGATTATTGTTACTAAGATCAATACGGTTCGCTTGACACTCCTCCCGATATTTTTGGACGCGTATTATCAGTCGACCGCTGGTCTATTCAGTATAAATATTTTGCCTTATCTTACCCTTTTCCAGCATTCATTAATAACTAGTGCTTAGCCTTCTAAGCTAAGCAAGTCACGCTAGTCATTCCGATAGTTAGCGTCAATTGGGTGACCAGAGGAGATAACGCATTCCTTCACCATTTTTTCCCTAACTAACCTAAATGCAGATGTCGAACGAAATTCGGTTCTAGGCCCTAGCTTTTTTTATCCAGTCACATCAAATATCAAAAGTAAGAAGTTATACAAAAGAATATAAAAAGAGCTTGGTGCAATATCTTCGCCTCTTGTCATTAAGCTACTTGCAAGTAAAAAGGACCACAGCTCTGGTGCTGGGTTGGTTCTTGATGTTGTTTATAGATATTATTTCTAACATTTGCCTTTTTATGTTGGCTGTAAGAGATCTTCATTGAACAAGAAAATGAGACATGCCAGGCATTTTATTGCGCAACCTTTTCAAGGGTTGTCAACGTCTTCCACCAGTGTCGAACCCTGCTTATTTAGCAGGTAAGTCTCTGCCGACTCCAAGGAACTCACGGAAGTACGGGGGCTGAATGATCTAGAAGGCTCAACGTGGTCACATAAAAAGATTCCAGCGATTGTCGGATTAGTACCTTAAAGGCCCACGGATAAAACTCCTAAAACCTCTGGGATGCCTCCTAATCGCTACAAGACGAAAAATAAGAGGAAAGTGATACATTTATTTAGCTTGAATAGAATGCTAGCACTAATAGGGGGAAAAATGTCATTCAATAACTTCGACTAGGTTTTGATGAGATTGGAAAAGACTGTCCATATAGCTTCAAAAAAATGTTATATCCAACATTCCCCGATGTTTTATGTGCTATTCGAATAAGCAGCGGTGCTTCCTATGCCTGATGTACAAACCAGCCTCTCCAGCACTATACTTGTATTAAAGACCTTAGAGTTCTTGAACACTGCAAGGTAATTATTGAACACAACAGGTAGCGGAGAAGCTCCTTTAAAAAATCAGTTTTGGATCGATACAGTTGTATTGAATTTCGGCGAAAAATATTGAAAAGTAACAGCACACTTAATTAAGTAGTAGCTTTAACACTCCGTGTTGCTACTGCACTGCGCATCACTGTACCTCCATTGTCGGCGAGGCTTACTGACATTGTTCTCAGCTCCTATCTCAAAACTCTATCTGCGTTGAGCATGAAAGTGCCTTTTTGACTCTGCTGGGGATTTTGAATTTCTCATATTCCATTGCCACTTATGAAGTGGTATTGGAGCTCTCTCTCTACTACACTCTATCTCTCTATTCTTTGCGCTATCGCTACAAGTATCTCTCTCCAGACACTTTTCACTAAGTAAATTCTTGTGCACACTAAAATAAATATTCTCCTGAACCAGAACGGTTAAATGAAGTGGCAACAATCAGTTTAACCATCTGGGCTGGGTATTTGTGTTATATTACGACTGGTTAAACGACCAACTGATCGCCAAAAATCAATAATATTTTAGCGCCGCCGGCATACAAGCTGACCGACCCGGCAGTTAACATTCGTTCTGGAAAAGTTGTCTTAAACGTGTTTCGTTTTATGTCTATGCAGATTCATTTGGGCATAAATATGTTTGTAGATAAGTGAGTAGGCGCCATCGCAAATTGATAACACACCTAACAAGGTTTGCAAGATGTTTAGGACAAAGTAAATTTCCAATTTTCTTTTCATGCATATGGTGAGCGTAGACTTTGTTGCACAGCTGATGCGAGTTGTGGTTTGCTAATGGAAGTCAAAGTGGAATCGACAGGCGCGGCAATTGTGGCGGTTTCTGGTACGCCTATGGCGACGCACCGGTAGGATATATTTTCGTGTGGCCTTTTGATTGGTGCAGTACCACTTGAGAAAATTATAGTGCGGCTGAGCAAAGATTTCGGCGCTATTTGAAGATTGAGATGATTTCTTGATTTAAAATTTTTACTGTTTTCACACGCACTTGCGCAATTGGCTATAAATGGTACGTAAATGTGAAGCGGTAACTGATGCCAATAGAAAGCATAAAGTTTTCCTTTAATGTCGTTTCTTCTTAAAGTTTTTCTTTAAACGTTTTCTTTAATGTCGTTTATAAAGTGACAGGTTCGCAGCATTTTTTTCGATTCGCATAACATCATCAGTGTTGCCATTTTGGTGCTTTTGGAGCTAGATCTAGCCCTTTTTTTGCGTTTAGCTCCAGAAATTCCGGTTAAGCTTCTAGCTCTTTTTTGGCCCTTTTTAAAATGTTTGCCCTGGAAATATGTATTGTAAAATTTGTAATGTGTTTTAGGCGAGTTTTATTTTATTTGTTTCGTTATGTATGATTTGGCAACTGGGTACTCAACTGATAACAAAATCTTTAATCGATAAACTTTTTCATGGGGTTGTATATTTGCTTTCCAGATGTGCAACAGCATAGTGTTACCTTCTAAAAATTCCGTCCCTTTAACTTCAGATTATAATAAATTTTTGTCTCCCGTACCTTATTTTCATTATACCATTGAAGAATATATACGAATTAAAAAAGAAGATAAATGTATAGACAAATTTATTGAAAGAAAGATACGTAATATGTATATGTCGCGACTTCATAAATAAATTAATAGAGCAATTAAGGCAACACTTGCCGCAAAAAAAACGCTTAGAAAAATAGATTTCTTTTCAGTGGAAAACGCATTGAGAATTGTGAAACCTCAATTGTTTTCATATTTCATAAATGAAAAAAAAAACAACTGATGAAGTAACTAGGTTAGAAAAGCAAAAATTCCAAAATTGGAAAAATGTGACTTCAACTTTAAGGTTTTGGTTTGAGGTTAAAGAGTTTAAGAACGCGTTAAATGAAAACCCTTTCCAAGAGCTTTTCGATTTTGTACTTACATTTCTTTTACTGCCAATAAGTATTGCTGAAGTTGAAAGAACGTTTTCAAACATGTGTTTAATTAAAAGCAAACACAGAAACAAAATGAATTTACTCAGAGATGGTTTTTGCCGGCTCGAGGTCAAATATTGATTTTATAATAAAAACAACAAAGTTTTAATATTGTGTTCCGATATATTTCGATTACAACCTTCGGTAATCATCTTCAAGCGAACTATAACAAATTTTATCAACTTAAACTATTAAAAATAAAATAATAACATACATTTTGTTTTACACGTCCGTTCTGTTTGACGCGGACGTGTAAAACAAAATGTATGTTATTATTTTATTATACTCAGTTGAGCAGAGCTCACAGAGTATATTAAGTTTGATTGGATAACGGTTGGTTGTACATATATAAAGGAATCGAGATAGATATAGACTTCGATATATCAAAATAATCAGGATCGAAAAAAAATTTGATTGAGCCATGTCCGTCCGTCCGTCCGTTAACACGATAACTTGAGTAAATGTTGAGGTATCTTGACGAAATTTGGTACGTAGGTTCCTGAGCACTCATCTCAGATCGCTATTTAAAATGAACGATATCGGACAATAACCACGCCCACTTTTTCGATATCGAAAATTTCGAAAAACCGAAAAAGTACGATAATTCATTACCAAATAAGGATTAAGCGATGAAACTTGATAGGTGAGTTGAACTTATGACGGAGAATAGAAAACTATTAAAATTTTGGACAATGGGCGTGGCACCGCCCACTTTTAAAAGAAGGTAATTTAGAAGTTTTGCAAGCTGTAATTTGGCAGTCGTTAAAGATATCATGATGAAATTTGGAAGGAACGTTCTGTTTAATAAAAATTAGCAAAATCGGAGAACGACCACGCCCACTTTTTAAAATTTTTTTTTTTGAAATTCAAATTTTAAAAGAAAAGTTAATATCTTTACAGTATATAAGTAAATTATGTCAAAATTCAACTCCAGTAATGATATGGTGTAACAAAAGACAAAAATAAAAGAAAATTTCAAAATGGGCGTGGCTCCGCCCTTTTTCAATTAATTTGTCTAGGATACTTTTAATGCCATAAGTCGAACAAAAATTTACCAATCCTTGTGAAATTTGGTAGAGGCTTAGATTCTAGGACGGCAACTGTTTTCTGTGAAAAAAGGCGAAATCGGTTGAAGCCACGCCCAGTTTTTATACACAGTCGACCGTCTGTCCTTCCGCTCGGCCTCTAACACGATAACTTGAGCAAAAATTGATATATCTTTACTAAACTCAGTTCACGTACTTATCTGAACTCACTTTGTATTGGTGTAAAAAATGGCCGAAATCCGACTATGACCGCGCCGCGCCCACTTTTTCGATATCGAAAATTACGAAAAATAAAAAAAATGGCATAATTATATACCAAATACGAAAAAAGGGATGAAACATGGTAATTGTATTGTTCTATTGACGCAAAATATAACTTTAGAAAAAAACTTGGTAAAATGGGTGTGACACCTACCATATTATTATTTTGGTCGATATCTCGAAAACGCCTTCACATATACAACTAAGGGCCACTCCCTATTAAAACCCTCATTAATACCTTTAATTTGATACCCATATCGTACAAACAAATTCTAGAGTCACCCCTGGTCCACCTT
The DNA here is from genome assembly GCF_040869045.1 of Eurosta solidaginis. NCBI lineage: Eukaryota > Metazoa > Arthropoda > Insecta > Diptera > Tephritidae > Eurosta > Eurosta solidaginis. The sequence continues at coordinate 225,536,328 of NC_090322.1, read as the reverse complement.
TATAGCGATATTTCGAAAAGGCGTCCACCTATAGAACTTAGGCCCACTCCCTTTTAAAATTATCATTAACACATTTAATTTGATACCCATATCGTACAAACAAATTCTAGAGTCACCCCTGGTCCATCTTTATGGCGATATCTCGAAAAGGCGTCCATCTATAGAACTTAGGCCCACGCCCTTTTAAAATACTCATTAATACCTTTCATTTGATACCCATATCGTACAAAATAAATTCTAGAGTCATGCCTGGTCCACCTTTATGGCGATATCCCTACCATCCTTCCTTCCAACCCACCTTATGGCGATCCCACCTAAATGGCGTCCATCTATAGAACTATGGCCCACTTCCTCTTAAAATACTCTTTAATACCTTCCATTTGATACCCATATCACACAAACACATTCCAGGGTTACCCTAGGGTCTTTTTACAACATGGTGATTTTCCCTTACTTTGTCTCCACAGCTCTCAACTGAGTATGTAATGTTCGGTTACACCCGAACTTAGCCTTCCTTACTTGTTAATAGTTTAAGTTGATATTATAAATAATGTTATATTTGTTATATTTGTTATAGTTCCCTTGAAGATGATTACCGAAGGTTGTAATCGAAATATATCGGAACACAAAATTAAAACTTTGTTGTTTTTATTATAAAATCAATATTTGACCGCGAGCCGGCAAAAATCATCTCTGAGTTACTAAATAAAGGTCGCCAAAATAATTATTATATTACAAAATGAATTTAGTTATGTTAAATTCGCTTCTGACAATAAGAAGTGGTCTTAAACGGCTGAATAAATGCTGTCATGACTTTGAAATAAACAACGATCTCTTAAAATTAATGAACACAAAAAATATTTATGGATGTAGCAATAACAATAATTCATCTTCTGAGTACCAAATCACAGATTTTGAAGTCTAAGGCCCTTCGTATATATCTCGTCCCAACATAAAGTTAAATATCGCACGATACCGTACCGCCAAATGGAAAAAAAAAGTTAAATAAAATTAAAGAAAAAAAAAACTTTTTTAAAAATAAGCTTTTATTACTTTGGTTAATAAAATTAACTAAAAAGTAAACAATAAATTGACTCTAAAGAAATATAACACTTTATAAGTTCATTGTAAGCTTAAACGATAATTAGGCTTTTTCGTCTGCGACAAAAAAAATTCTATATTGTACATAATTATATATTGTTAACATTAAAACTTTACACCTAAATTATTAAATCTTACAGTTTATATCACAGTCCTAATTGTTCTAATAAAAAACGTGTTAAATTTTGATGGTATAATTAAGAACATTTAGGATCTCCTTTTCTTGCTATCGCAATGTAACACGCTTTTATTAGAACAATTAGGACTGTGATATAAACTGTAAGATTTAATAATTTAGGTGTAAAGTTTTAATGTTAAAAATATATAATTATGTACAATATAGAATTTTTTTTGTCGCAGACGAAAAAGCCTAATTATCGTTTAAGCTTACAATGAACTTGTAAAGTGTTATATTTCTTTAGAGTCAATTTATTGTTTACTTTTTAGTTAATTTTATTAACCAAAGTAATAAAAGCTTATTTTTAAAAAAGTTTTTTTTTTCTTTAATTTTATTTTTTACTTTTTAGTTCGTTTTATTAACAAGTAATAGAAGCTTGTTCTTATAAAAGCTTTAAATATAAGTATAGGGGGTGAAACAAAAACACATATATCAGTTACATCTGCGTATAATGCGTATTGGAATTTATTAGTACACATTTTATGCGCAGCAACTTCAGAGGTGTATTTAAAGTTTAAAGCATTGTAAATATAAGTATTGAAGTCATGAGCCTGGGCATTCGCGCAATTTTAGTGATGTAAATTGCATGGCGCCAGCGCCAATGCGGTGCCAGCTCAATGGTAGCTCATTGACGAAATTACTCCAAGCGAATTTTTGACGCTTCTTAGTAGTGAGTGCGTAGTACATTTTACTTGCGCTATTGAGTGAAACGACTTTTGTGTGTCAGGCACGAGTTTGGTGTTATTGGCGCTACTGGCAGTGATGACACTGAGCTGTTGACGGTAGCGCTGGTAGTTGAGATTTTGAATCAGAGAAAGAATTGATGACCCGTGTGAATTATTATGGCTTTGGCCGTGTAAATTATTATGGTGTATTTGTATATTTTAGATTTAATGCACAATTAATATTTGTGTGTTTGAGCGGCCAAATAATAACAGTAGTATTGCTAAAGTGCTGCTTAGTTGATGGAATGTCGCTAATTTCTTAGCGATGATCAGCAGATTGTCAATATTTCGTTCAACGGACGCGCGAAATTGCCACATCTGCTCAAATTTTCCAAAGATTTTCCATTCTTGATTTAACTTAAGCTGTTATGCCAATATTTTTCAGCCAGCTTTTTTCAAATAGGTAATTTTTCCAAAAGCAAAATAAATTACAGAAAAGATTACAGGGTTAAACAGCCTTAAAAATTCAGCTATGTTGGTTATACACAGAAATACAACAGAGGGTTGTGTCTCCGCTTTTCGCAAGCGATGAGATTCACCACGCGTGACACGTGATTCACCACGTCCAAATATCACAACCCACGGATAGGTACCGGCGTGTTTGTATGGGACTTAGGCTGTTATGCCAAAGTAAATACAAATCTTTACCGATAACTGTGTTATCGATTAATTTATCGAATTCTAACAAAGTAATATTGCATTGTCATCGGAGTTATACATGTGTGCAAAATTTCAGCTCAATCGGACACCGGGAAGTGTATCAAATTTAACTTGCAAGATTCCATTACAGACAACAAAAGTGAAAGTAAATAAAAGCTTATAAAAATAAAACGTTTTTTTGTTGTTAAAAAATATAAAATAAACTGTAAAAATAGTATTATTTATGCACCTCTATTGTACCTTATTTTTTTTTTTTTTTTTTTTTTTTTTTTGTCAGTTTACTGTACTTTTTTATAACTTTGATTTGAAATAAATGTGAAAACTTACATTGAAAAATATACATATACTTTTAGCTCTTTTTGCTTTGTTTTGGATTTTCTTGAAGAAATTTAGCTCTTTCTAGCCCTTTTTTTCTAGATTTAGCCCCAAAGAAAATTTTTTCCTGGCAACACTGAACATGATGTGGTTCGAAAACCTGTATAGCGTCTAATCGTTGCACAAATTTTTAGGTACTCATTATTTTAGTATGCTAAAGGTAAGATTAACCTAAGCGCTTTTGAGAGTGGTGTTTATGATAATATAAGAATCGTATAACAAGCCAAGCCAAAGCCAGGAAGGGCAAAAGGAAAGGAAAGAAAACGAAAACATAAAAGCAGGGAGAGAGAAAAGATAAGAAGTCAAAGCAGAAGCCGTAACCGAGGCCGAGGCCGGACGGCGTTTAATCAATTTGTTAACAAAGGTTAACACTTTTTCGATAGGTAGGTATAGTTCTTTTATCGAAAAGTTTGCGAATTGTTATCGATATTTTTATCTACTTATTATCGGAAAATTAACGATTTTTCCGAAAGGTTATCGATTTTTTATCATAAATGTATTCAATTGTTTTCGAAAGTTTCTCTAATATTAAAAAGATATCGAAAAATATCTATTTGTTATCGGTGTATTGTCGTTTTGTAATCGGCGTCGGTGTGTTATGAAACCGATAAAACTTCAATATAAGTAAAATCGATGACACGTTTGCAACCAGTCTATAGCAAGCCTATCCATAAATAGCCGATGATAAGGCGATAGCAAGCCTATAAGGAATTAATTACTCTACAGGAACTTCGATTTCGATAAACAGTAAGCCTATAATAAAACAATTACTCGTAGCTATAGGTCGTTACTGGTAAAACGACGGCGATGCTCTTCTCAAATATTCCGAATTTAATTGTTTATGGTAAAGTTACATCTCATTATAACTTGTACGATCGAAATACGAAAACAAGCGAGCTAAATTAAACATCACCATTCTCAAAACAATAAAAAGGGAAGTGGCTTTTAAAGATAGCAAAATATTTCCTGCTCTGCCATGGAAATGGTTTTATTGCTCTTGTAATCAAGCAAATATGAGAACACGTTTTTTTTTTTTAAGTTACCCTGCAAAAAATGCGATTAGTATATGAGGAGTCCCAAAAGAGTATGCGACTAAAGCCAGTTTTGATCTCTTTGTATGCACTGTACTGTTCCCTTTTGCTTGAGCATGTCCTATGAAGATACTAATTGTACCCATTTATACCCGAACGGGAACAATAGGACCAATCCCCTTTGTACCCATATGGGAACGAATGAAGACTATTCTTTTTTCTCACCAAAAAGTGTTAGTTTTCGTATGGTACGAGGTTATATTAGGAATATTAAAGCTTGCAAAAAAATTTTGATACATCTATGTATGTAAAAAATTGTTAAGTAGCCAACTAATTCCAAGAGATATGGGTCGACGAAATGTAACTTATGATCCAAGTCTTTTAGGTCGAATTCGAATCAATCACCTATAATCTTTTTTATTTAATACCAACTGTACCCAAAATTGGGATCAATTGTGACCCTATTTTTTGCAGGGCAGTTTGTTACATACATATATGTATATGTAGGTATGTATACGCTTACCACAATTTGTTGTAAGCTTTGTTTTTGTTTCGCATGAGTGGACACCAATTTATGGTCAACATTTTTGAGTAAAATTTGATTCCGATACGAGCTCATATGGGTGTTTGTGCATTATGGTAAATATAAAAGAAAAGGTTTTGCTATTTCCTCCGACATATGTATGTACTCGGAAATGCGGAATTACTTACTAATCCCGTTTCTCGCTTGTTCCAGAGTCTCGGCTTGGAGAAAATCAGTTTCACTGAAATGACGCTTAGCAATGCGTTGGATTAGGATCTATAGCTAAAGTTTTAAGGATTGTATTTTGACTGTTTTTTGGCACATAACAGCAACGTTCGGATCCTTATAAGGAAGGGTACCCATACCAGGAAAGATGTAGTCGTGGTGTTGGTTTTTGTGGGAAAAAGATCTCAGACTTCCTGCTTTCCACGCTCTTGAAGCAGCTTACATAGAAGGAGGTTGGATGTTTACGCCATATTTCAAGGTTAAATTTGCAAAGTACCTGTTTATGATTCCCGCAGGTGCAATTGGTTCATGAGCCCAGCGAATATTATTAAAAAATAAATGAATACAAGGCGCGATGTATTCCCATGAGATTTTAGACAGAGCTTCTGTTTCAATTTGCGTCGTGCTTCTCTTAATTTTCTCCACAAATTGGCGAAGGGGACCTTTACATATTTTATGTTAACTCCAAACAACATCTTCAAGGCAGATACATTTTCACTGAGAAGCTTCGTAATGTAATTCTGTTTATAAGAAAAATGTGCTCAATTCCGAACCCCATGATTTAATTACTAGAGGTTTGTTCTTCAATGACGGCAGAGCTTTGACACTCCCAAATTGAAAAATCTGGACGGGTTGCTTTTACGAAGTAATGAAAACGGGTAATAATTCAATCCCCTTTAGCGAAAATTGTAGTAGAAAAATACCTTTATGAGTATATTAGTAGTGATAATAAATTTGTAAATGCCAAGAGGTTTTGGGGAAAATAATTCAGTTTCTACTAAATATTTCGTGAATTGATAAAGAGCTGCGTTAGTGTAGAATTTTATTCGAAAATACACTAAATCAAAATTTGTTTCAAAAACTCCCTATATGAGCAGAAGTTCAATGCATTTTAACATAAGAGGGAGTTAATTAAAAGCATTATGAGGCGTTCTTCAATCTAATTCTAATATAGTGCGTTTTTGTGACAAATCATGAAATGTGAAGTTTTTGAAAAATATTTTGAGATAGGACGATATTGAAAAGGCAGCCGACATGGTCTGACAAAAAAAAAAGGGAAAATGGCTTATTGTCTTAGAACTTTATATTCCGGTCTTGACTTTGACAGAAGAGTTCAGCTTTTATGCGGTCCTGCTACACAGGGAGTATTCACCTTTTTATTCTGAAATTTCGAAAAGCTCCTTTACGTTAAGTATTAATGGAAGTGTTCCGGATAAACCGTTAATTTAGAATATTCGGAACACGATCGTTTGATACTACCTCACGAGGTCCGAATATACATAATATTCAAAATATAAACCGATTCCCCATATTCTTAAATGGAGACGAATGTTCCGAACATACGGAATGAATAAGTTAACATGCTCAATAAGTACATTTCGTTATGGCATCTTCATTATTTACTAAGGTCGTTTTAACGTGAATCGATTTACTAGTCGAGTTTTTGACGTTGAACGATGAATTTTGAATTGGTTTAGGTTTCGTATGTTCATAGGTTTACGAAAGTGCACGCACGATTCCTTGGTGTCCGTACCTTTCATAAAACCTATGTTCAGCTACACTAATAGATCATGGCATAGTTAATAAATTCATCGTAAAATTTAAATAAATGTTCTAAGGAATTATGCAGTTCAGTACTTATCGGGAATTTGAAAACTGATTGCTTCCTATTTCTACTACTAATATTTTTCGAAAAATCGCAAAGAAACACCACAGTTAACGAATGTCAATTCGATTTGGGAGCAAAATGGCTGCAATTGACAAAAAATTTGTCTGTCGAGCAAACCTCTTGTGATTGAATCATGTACGAACCCATTCTTAAAATTTACAACGGAACTGATTGAAATGCACAGTTATAGTGACAGCACAACAAAATAAACAAATGTTGTTAGATGTGCTGCGCTTTCAGAAAATTCAAAAATTTTAGTTTTCAAAGCACAATAACAATATATTCTAGTTGATTTGGCCGCTATGCTGGCAGTTTTTGAAAAATGTGTTTACAAAAGAGTGTCGAGGAGTACCACTACCAAAATCTGTAAAAATCGATGTTTCGAAAAATGCATTGGTTAACGTGGCTGCCTACGTCAAAGAGTGAATTTACCTTGTATTCTAATAAAATGGGTTTGTGTCATGGCGGAACTATACAAGGTGACAGCATGATGACATACCTACAAACATAAATAAAAGTTCCATATACTTTGTTTTTGTAAATTCGATGGACTAATGTCAAAACCGCACTGCACCGGAGTTGATGTATCAAATCATTCTGTCCCATGCTGCCACCTTGTATAGTTACACCATGTGGTTTGTGTAGTTTCAGTTATAAAATTCATGAAAGATATAAAAGAAGAATTTAATTGACGAAATTTGATAAAAAAAAATTGTCACCAGTTTATGCATGGTCAGAATACCAAAACTCAGATACTACACTATGTATATGTAATCTGATAGTAGATGTGCAAAGTGGCAAGGACCCACCTTTCAGAACAATATAAAACAATCCAATGTATTACATTTACATATATATTTTTATGAACTTCACCCCTATAAAAATTGTAGTGAGTTATTTGCAAACGTATATATAGAGATAAATATAATAAAATAAATAAATATTCAAGTCAGTTAGTGATTAAATACCTAAGCGTGTGAGTAATATTTGCGAAGCAAACAAGTAACATTGCGCCTCAAGCTTTTTTATATAAATATTTATTAAAAGATTACATGAAATGTTTTACAAATTCTACAGTAACAGAACAATACACATACCGACTTACTCTAGAAAAATATTAAAGAACAAATGTAGAAGAACCAACTATCATAGTTTTTCTTGTTCCTACTCACAAAGAATAATAATTAAATCTTTTATGGATTTAGTATATTTGCTTAGTATTTTAAATGGATGAATGATTCTCATAGTTATTTACAAGTAGTATTAAGTATATTTAAATAAGTTCTGTTTGTTAGCGCAAATGTTAATTATTATAGGCAGATCAATTGTAAATTCACAAAAGTACCTACTGACATCGAAATTGGCATTTTTATGATCTTAGAACTGAAATACGATTAGAGTTTTTACAAAACTCCCCTTTTCCAGTTTAAGTTCAGAAATTTACAACTCAAGTTCAGAAAATTGCAATTCAAGTTCACAAAATTACAATTCAAATTCAGAAAATTATAAGTAGGGTGTTATTTTTCAAAAGCTATTCCAATTCATACTACGTAATGTAATACTTACATATATGTTATTTGCGGAAGTGTTGATACTCCGTTGTCAATGGTAGTTTGGATATACTGTACCCCAAGTTTTCTCCAAGGCGTGTACATCCCGAGCTAAGAAATCGAATGGAGGTGTAACTCTTTGCAACAACTGCAAGAGGACATTCCGGCCATCAAATTACTTCAGTCAACACCGCAGTTTGGAAGCAGTGGAAGGGGGAGACCACAGAGATGCGAGAGGAGGGGGAACACTTGATCTGTGCACACAGTACTTATACGTCACTTTCAGAATTGTGGACGCTCCGTTGATTTCGTTATAACTGCTGTCATGCTCAATGCAGATCACTGCTTGTGACCTTTAGAATATAGCTGGATGTCCCTTTAACTGACCTCTTATGAAAGAAGGAGAGAGAAGAAAGGAACGGTTTTTTTTCGCATCTCCTTCATGTGAGAGAAATTGATTTAAGTGAGTTCCATATATGTAATACTTCTATATCACTACTACTGAACTGTGCAGTCTGTCAAACATCTCAGTACAGATATACAACGAGAGAAGGAGACAAAATCTCAAGGCTGTCGTTAAATTTTTGTAAAAAGGGGGCTTAAATATATGTATATTTCAACAAACCGTCTATCACCGATATACTCAATTGCAAAAATTATTTTTCTAAGCATGAATTCAGACGAGCTTTGACGGATGAGTCATATTGCAACTTAAAGACGCACGCGCAGGGATTCGGGGAATATATCTCTTCATTTCGAGATGCTAATGGCACTCTTCTGGTTCAATCTGACCGGAAAACAGGATTTGTTGGTATGATCGTTGCTTTAAGAAATATTTTTCTACTATTTGAGAAGCTTAAAAATTTGGGCATGACATATCTTTCAACTTATAAGCTTTCACAAGACTTCCTGGAAACCTCTTTTGGTGCAGTTAGGGCTAGAGGGAGTTTCAACAACAATCCCCACGCAGTTCAATTTAAAAGTGCATATAGACGACTCTTAGTAAGGCGCGGGTTAAGTGCGTTTGAAAGTGGGAATTGTACCTTCGACGGCGTATCCATTCTAGAGGCGTCATCAGCGTCTACTAGTATCCTTAAAAAAAATAGGACAATGTTGTTCGTTATATTGCTGGATATGAAGGTACAAAAGAAAATAAAATGTTCCACATGTCAAGGGCAATTGATAGGTGAAGAAATGCCTTTACTTTCAGCGCACAAAAATAAAGGTTCGTTTGTCGCACCATCTGTGGACATATGTAATATTTGTATAGCGCCAAAGAAACCTTTAAGACAAGTTCTCAAGGCATGCCGAATTGGAAATGCAAAATTAAGTTTTATAAATAAAATTTTTCAAAATACAAGTGATGCATTCTCCAATAGTATCATGGACGATCACATAGCCATAGAAAATTTATTTAGCAATGACATCTTTAATAAACACCGGACACAGCTGTGTAAGGAAGTAATAAGTTTTTATTTCGATATTCGTTTGTTTTTTGAAACGAAAAAAAGGACGGACGAAAAAGAGTATGTTAGAAAAAAAATTACAAAACTGATATTATTTCAACACCAATAGCAGCCAACGCAGTACTCATATTTTGTTTACTTTATCAAAAATTTACTTCATTAAAAAACTCAAGATAAGTAAAATTTTGAAAACGTTTATATATCGTTTTTTTTTTTCAAGCTAATTCACTTTAAATTATTTTTAAAAACGTTTAAAGAAATGTTTGTTTGGATGTATGTATAAGTATATTTTTATACATGTATATTTGAATTCTTTTCATTTCAAAAATTCTTCGCCTTGTTTTTTTTTTTTTTACTATTTATGTAAACGTACTTTGTTTTGCTGCAGCCCATGTTTAAATAGTAAATACATGAAGCCTTGTATTGTATATGTTGGCCTTTTCATTGTTTAATCGACTAAACTGAGATTTTATAACAATTAGTAAGCAGAAGTTAGGTAAAGGGGATAATGACCCGTTGGTACCCCTTTAATACTTTTTTTACACACACTACTACAATTCACTAACACTAACAAAGCCAGCGCATGCGCTGAACATACATTTGCACAGTTTCAGCAAATAACGATTGATAGAAAATTTGCACATTCGGAAGATAGGAAGGTATTGACATAGAAGTATTATATACATATATGGTGAGTTCAGAAGACCAATGCTTCCTTAACAGATAGTAAACATTCATATCTTTGTATCAAATTATTAGCGCTAACATTTACCATTCTAAATACTTTTATTTCCATTGCTTGAAAGAAAAAACTCCTGACAAACTTTCTGAACTTGAATTGTAATTTTCTGAACTTGAATTGCAATTTTCTTAACTTAAATATGAATTTTTGAATTTGAATTGTAACTTTCTGAATTTGAATTGTAAGTTTCTGAACTCGGATTGGAAACTCTGAACTTGAATTGTAAATTCTGAACTTGAATTATAAATTTCTGAACTTAAATTGGAAATTCTGAGCTTGAATTGCAATTTTCTGAACTTAAACTGGAAAGTATCGCTCGGGGTCAAAAATTCGATTAATCCAATTTCTTATATAAGGAATATCAAAATGAAAGCTTATATGGAGATTTCTATACGTCGGACATAACAATTTATCTTTATTTGAAATGTACCAGGGTCCCTTGGGCATAATTTCTACTACTCTGTACAACACAGTGTTTATGTGGACTAGCTCTAAACCAAAGTTCATTAACCCGGCGTTCTTGGTAGTTCAGCCCTTTGTTCAAAATTTTCAACCTACGCATTGGTGGCGCAGTTTTCTTGAAATCGGCAAATAACTATTTTAAAATAGGGTAAACCATGCAAATGGGCTAATATAAAATGAATTTGAAACATCTTTTCGATTACGTATTAAAATATATCATCGGCTTAGACATAAACAAATTTTACATGGCATACAAAAAGGTTTTTTCGTGGAAAGCATATGAAGTAAACTCGTCATGTAGGGTTGTTATTTTGTATGTGGTTAGGTTAGATTAGGTTGAACTGGCCGGTCCATGATGACCTCACATAGACTGAATCAGTTCATAGTGTTACCATAAGTGTGTTTTAACGACCAAACTGAAAAACCCTATCAAAAACCAGGACCTATGTTATAAAATAACTCTTTCCTATTGGCAAATACTAGAAGCTTCCTAGGACTTAAGCAATTTCTGCTTCTAGATCTGACAGCTGTATCACTCCCAATAGCTGGAGTCTTAGCCTGGCAAGCGCAGGGCACGAGCACAGAACGTTTTCGATCGTTTCCTCCTCCAACACTCACTTCCTACATCTGCTATCACTGACCAAGCCTAATTTAACGGCATGCGACGCCAGAAAGAACTGTCCAGTCAGAATACCCGTCATGAGTCTACAGTCCTCTCTTTTTAATGATAAAAGCAACTTTGTTAGTCTAAGATTGTAAGACCTACACATAATATACGACACTTTACAGCCCCGCGCTTGAACCCACGCCTATCCCGCTTGGTCGATCATGTGCACCTCTCGCCCAGTCTAATTGAGACATCTATGGAGAAAGCTTCAAAGAATGCGCCCTTTTTAGCTAGTTCATTCGCTTTTTCACTCCCATCTATTCCCATATGCCCTGGGACCCAATATAGATGTATGCTTCTCCCTGTCCCGATTCTCTTCAGAGACTGCTTACACTCTAACGTGCTTTTAAATGCTGTGCTATGCGAGATTATTGCCTTAATCGCTGCCTGACTGTCAATATAAAAGTTAATACGGTTGCAGCTTAAGCTATTCTTTTCCAGGGTCAAGCCGACGATATGATAATAGAGAGATCTATAAGTGTGCACTTTCTTTGGAATGATTTTGAATGATAACTGCCACACACGTCTTATCAATCTACATAAATTTTTGTTACAACTTTTTGATTATCAATATTGACAGCTACTCCAAGTTCCAGGAATCTATATATTAATACGCTAACAAAATTTCCATACAATCAATTGACAGGCTGTTTCGCATACTTAGCATACGCAAAATCATATAAAAGTTATATGAATCGATTCGTATTGATCAGCCGCAGTGCATAGGCCTATTTTTGTTAACAAATATTACTCTATTTGTTTATAATTAATAGAAAAAGTTTTTTGTAATTTCGAAAATCTGTGCAACTATCTAAATTGCCATCTGTAGGGCGCATTATGTTCACAAACCCCCCTGAGTAAATAGCTCCAAATTCTCAATTGTTGCGTGGCTCAAATATTTCATCTCTACATATGTATATATTTGTACACGCCAAACGGTGAGAGAACTACTGCTTCGCTCATTTTCTGTTGATATAAAATATTGTTTCCATTGTTTCCAATTACCTATATTGGTTTGTACCAAAATCCTTAAAAAATTGTTCTAAAATAATTGTTAGCGCACAAAAAAACTTTAATGAGAAGTAATAACTTAACCGGGCTATTTTTTTGGACAAATTTTACTTACACGTAAAAGCATAGGTCTTTATTTAACAGATTCTTTGTTTTTCATTTTAGGTGCTTTAAAAAAAATGAAATCAGAAATAATGAGTCAACTTTTGTTCAAACTCACTAAATTTATTTATTTATAACAATTAATTGCAAATTTGACCCAAATTTTTTTTGCATTTCTAGATTTTATGCTCATTTTAGATATAGCACGTCTTATAGTGAACAAAAAATAAATAAATTTGCTACAAAGATATTACATTAAAATTTGTATATTGTCTTTTATGCTAATTTATTTTGATATTTCTTATTTTATTTTATTATATTATCTTTTATTTCAACGTGATTGAATCGGAAAATTTCACGTTGTATATTAAACGAAAAAAAAACGACCCAAAAACGTTTTCGATTTTAGGTCGAAATATTGCATATGCGGTATATTACCCACTATCTATATATTAATACGCTAAAAAAAATGTCCATACAATCAATTAACAGGCTGTTTCGCATACTTAGCATACTTAAAATCATATAAAAGTTATATGAATCGATTCGTATTGATCAGCCACAGTGCATAGGCCTATTTTTGTTAACAAATATTATTCTATTTGTTTATAATTAATAGAAAAAGTTTTTTGTAAATTCGAAAATCTGTGCAACTATCGAAATTGCCATCTGTAGCACGCATTATGTTCACAAACGCCCCTAAGTAAATAGCTCCAAATTCTCAATTGTTAAGTGGCTCAAATGTTTCATCTCTACATATGTATATATTTGTACACGCCAAACGGTGAGAGAACTACTGCTTCGCTCATTTTCTGTTGAAATAAAATATTGTTTCCCATTGTTTCAAATTACCTATATTGGTTTGTACCAAAATCCTTAAAAAATTGTTCTAAAATAATTGTTAGCGCACAAAAAAACTTTAAAGAAAAGCAGTAACTTAACCGGCCTATTTTTTTGGACAAATTTTACTTACACGTAAAAGCATAGGTCTTTATTTAACAGATTCTTTGTTTTTCATTTTAGGTGCTTTAAAAAAAATGAAATCAGAAATAATGAGTCAACTTTTGTTCAAATTCACTAAATTTATTTATTTATAACAATTAATTGCAAATTTGACCCAAATGTTTTTTGCATTTCCAGATTTTATGCTCATTTTAGATATAGCACGTCTTATAGTGAACAAAAAATAAATAAATTTGCTACAAAGATATTACATTAAAATTTGTATATTGTCTTTTATGCTAATTTATTTTGATATTTCTTATTTTATTTTATTATATTATCTTTTATTTCAACTTAGTTTATTATTATTTAAATGCAACTTGATTGAATCGGAAAATTTCACGTTGTATATTAAACGAAAAAAACGACCCAAAAACGTTTCCGATTTTAGGTCGAAATATTGCGTAGGCAGTATATTACCCACTATATTTATTATTAGGCTAACTTTGTTTGATTATATGCCCATTAATCGGGTACTTAGATCCCATAATCCTAATTTGTTTATGTTGCTTAAAATTATGAAATCAATTTTATTTTAGTAAATATGTTTGCGTGAATAATTTCAATGTTTTTGTTTCTTTTTATTTTTTTTTTTTTTAATTTATTCTGCTTTGCTATATCTTAGTATTATATCGTTCACAGACGATATTTTATGGTAGATATGGTCATATATATTCATCTCCATTTCATGAATATGAATGTTTACAAATTTAATACAAATTAATTACGTACATAGATCTCAATCGGGTGGCGTGAAATAGGCTAAATTCCGTAAGCACATTTCTTCGTTTTTAACTAAAAGTTCGTGTTTTTGAATTACGACACTATTGAAGTAAATGGGCGATATATGTATATGGGAGATATAGGCCTACTGGGGAACCGAGCATACAAAACTAACTTCGGTAGCGCCCCAACGGGGACCTCCCGGGTGGTGTGGAAAAACCTATTTTTCAATTTAATGTCAAGTAATTTCACCTTCATTCTATGTCAATTTCTTTTGATTTTACATATTTTTTATATTTTTGTTTAAGGAGCTTCATACCAAAAGGTTATAATTACATTTGAAAATTTTGTAGAAAATTTAAGAAAATACAATAAAAATTACAATGTCTTAATGAAAAATTTAAGTAAGTTAGACCAGTTTGCTATATTTCTGCTCACTGCTTAACTATTATCGCATTATTTCACTACCCCCAACACTGGATGCATAGACTGAGTTGAAAAAAATAAGAGTTGGTCGAATTTCGTTCACAGGCGATACTAGTATGAATTAATCAGTACATAAGATACCCGATATGGAAATTAAAATTGTATGGGAGGTGCCACATTCCCTCTTGCAATTCCTCCACTGATATAGTGTCTATGTTTTACATCTGCCTGCTGAGTATCACTGCGCTAGTAATACTAACCTCAAAGCTATAAAATTTTTAATTTACCCTTAAAGAACTCTATTTCCTAAAAATTGGTGCATATTTCAACCAAATCGGACAAAGCTATAGTCCAATAGAGAAGTTGAAAAAATTTGCATATTCGATTTCTGTGGGCGCACAGACCCTTTGTAAGGTTTGGCACTTTTTGCTTTAAGTTTGATATAAGTCAAAAAGGTAGTGGAACTATGTATATTACAGTGATGAAGTTGCAATAGCTACAAATATGTATCAGAGTTGGGGGTAGTGCATAAATGCACCCACCAATCTTCACTCACAGTTTTGTGGTAATGCACAAAATATCAGCCTAACTCAGCTTTGGTGGTAGTGAAGCTTAAAATATTTTCACTACAATTTAAAAGTTGCGCCCGTCGTGTTTTACGATCCGTGATCGAATTAAATTTTTTAAATCGCAATAGCACTGAAACGGTGCAGCGGATTAAGAAAATATATGAAATTGTGGCTACGAATGCTTATTAGATCCATTATGCATTATTATTTTTCTACCTTTATATTAAGTCGCTTTTATGTTTGTCCCCTCATTTCCATACGAATTTTTGACCCACGGAAAAGTTTTTTTCGGTAACTTCTCGTTGAGCTAGACACTTGATACTTAGAACATAGTTCAGATCAGGGAGACATTATAATGCAAGTGAAAAAAAAAATCCAGTAGGTGGCGCACGGATCGAAATATACAGAAAATTAATTTTAAAATGGAAATTTTGCGATCGACTTTTAGCTAACTTCTCGGTCATCCAGAGACTTGAAACTTAGTACATAGTTTGCGATTCGATGGCACTACAATTCGTGGAAAACAAAATGCCGCCAGGTGGCAGACGAATCGAGATAAACGAAAATCCCTAAAAAAAAGCAGGGAATCTTGCAATCGATTTTTGAGTAACTTCCCGGTGAGCTGGAGATATGAAACTTGAGCCAAAAGTCAGAACCCGGTGACAATGCAATATTTTATCAAAACAATTCCGCTAGGTGGGGCATTGATCGAGATATTAGGAAAATTTAATTTGGGAATCTTTCAATCAATTTTTAACCAACTTTCCGGCTACCTAGAGACTTGTAGCTTCGCACGTAGTTCGAGACCCGGTGACAATACAATTTATAGAAAACAAAGTTCCGCTAGGTGGCATGCTAATTGAGATAACTACAAATCCCTGAAAAACGAGGGGAATTTTGCGATCGATTTTTGAGTAGCTTGCCGTTGAGCTAGAGACTTGAAGCTTGGGCCGTGGGTCAGAACCCAGTGACAATGCAATATTTTATCAAAAAAATTCCGCTAGGTGGCGCATGGATCGAGATATTAGGAAAATTAATTTTAATTTGGGAATCTTTCAATCCATTCTTAACTAACTTTCCGGCTACCTAGAGACTTGTAACTTAGCACATAGTTCGAGACACGGTGACAACACAATTTATAGAAAACAAGGTTCCGCTAGGTGGCGTGCTAATTGAGATAACTACAAATCCCTGAAAAACGATGGAAATCTTGCGATCGATATTTTAGTAACTTGCCGGTGAGCTAGAGACTTGAAACTTGGGCCGTGGGTCAGAACCCGGTGGTAATGCAATATTTGATCCAAAAAATGCCGCTACGTGGCGCATAGCCTCGAAATATTAGGAAAATAAATTTAAATTTGGGAATATTTCAATCTATTTTCAACTAACTTCGCGATTACCTAGAGACTTGTAACTTAGCGCATAGTTCGAGACCCGGTGACAATACAATTTACAGAACACAAAATTCCGCTAGGTGGCGCGCTAAGTGAGAAAACTACAAATTCTTGAAAAACGAGGGGAAATTGCAATCGATTTTTGAGTAACTTCCCGGTGAGCTGGAGATACGAAACTTGACCCTTAAGTCAGAACCCACTGACGATGCAATATTTTATCAATAAAACCCAGCTAGGTGGCGCATGGATCGAGATATTGGGAAATTTAATTTTAATTTGGGAATCTTTCAATCCATTTTTAACTAACTTCCCGGTTACCTAGAGACTTGTAACTTAGCACATGGTTCGAGACCCAGTGACAATACAATTTACAGAAAACAAAATTCCGCTAGGTGGCGCGCTAATTGAGATAACTACAAATCCCTGAAAAACTAGGGGAATTTTGCAATCGATTTTTGAGTAACTTCCCGCTGAGCTGGAGGTACGAAGCTGGAGCCGTAAGTCAGAACCCAGGGACAATGCAATATTTTATCAAAAAAATTCCGCTAGGTGGCGCATGGATCGAAATACTGAGAAAACTAGTTTCAAATTGGGAATCTTGCAATCGACTTTTAACTAACTTGCTGGATATCTAGAGACTTGAAACCTGAAATATAGTTTAAAACTCGGTGACAGTGCAATGTTTGATAAAAAAAATTTGAGCTTCGTAACGCACAAGTCGAACTATTCAGAAGATTAGGCCATACCTTCATGGCTAGCCTCCTGAGTGTTGCAGGCGTTGTAGAATTCCATCTCGTTGAAGGCCCAACTCAATGCACGTCCTTGAATACTTTTAGGCGTACGCGGCTTTCACCACGATTCTTTTAACCATTCAGGCGTATGCGAATTTCACCACGATTTTCAGCTGTGCAAATTAAGTAGCTGAAAAACGAGGTGGAATTCTCTTGTATGTTGCGAGATGGAATTCTGTTGTTTTCGCCAGTGTTGTCAGCGAAAATTCAACCAATTCTATTAAACTTGCTATTTTGAACAAATAAATAAAGATAAGGATTTTCACTTAGGAATTACTTAAATTACTAATCAAAGTAGCAATTGCCTTTTTATAGGCAGTACAAAAAAGTTGAAAATAAAAAGATGATAAAAAAATTTTAAGGACTACCTTTATATAAATGGACCAAAAAATAGAAGGCAATTTTTCCTTTAATACAGACATAGTCTTGTTGAATTTTGACTAAAAAACTTTAACAAGATCTCTTGTAAAAGATTTTGGGATTTAAAATAATAACGGTAGAGCGCGTGTTTAAATTTTAAATAATCAATTAGTAAATCCCAAGTACATGGTTTGCTTTAAATTAAAAGATTGCGCTCCACCTTTATAATTTAAATCCCAAAATTCTTTTACAAGAACTATTGTTAAAGTTTTTTAGTCAAAATTCAACAAGATTACAGACATAAAGGAAAAATTGCTTTCTATTTATATAAAGGTAGTCCTTAAAATTTTTTTTATCATCTTTTTATTTTGTGAATAATTTAGCAGATTCATATTTATCGTTTGAGTGAAAATAGTTATCAAAATCAGTTAAATCAAAATAGATCTGATCGTGAGTCCGAATAACGACATATATGAACTAGAGACTTCGCGTACTAGTTGGATTTATAATTTATCATATCAGATATAGATCCAGTACGTGTCGGCAACAAGCCCGCCACCCGACGAACTTGCGGTCGCCAGAGCCTCGGCTGATAAAGAAACTCGATTCGCCATGGTTATGTGAGTTTGATGATCCCGTTTGAGAAGCAATAAATTGCGGTGGCAACCTCTTGAAAGGGTTGCGCCACACAGCCCTTTGAATCATTTGGGTATTTAATCGCCTCTTACGACAGGCAGTATGTATGCGGGTATATTCTAAACCCATAACCTACTGTGGCAAAATACGTTTCTTCACTCATTTGAGTAGAGCATTGGAAACTAACAGTATTTTTTTTTTTACTCAGCTGCACTACATTTTTTTAGTCGCAGTGAAGAAAGGCATCACTATCACTAAGCTGCAAAAACTAGAAACCTTTGTTAACATTACGAAATCTCCTGACGACAATTACGTGACGGTTTTCGAAATGGTACTCTCCTCGAAGATAATTGAGTTTGCATATGTTGGTATATAAATCAGGTACTACGCCTAACGTACCAAAATTCCTCCTTATGCACTGATAAACTCCATTACCACAGATTGGTGTATATTTTACCCAAATTGGTCCAACTGTGCCTTCAAAAAAGGCAGTTGAAACATTTGCGTGAGGGGTATTTATATGTGATCCGGTCTATGAAAAGGTGGCTTATGACTCAAAAAAGAAAATGCGAGAAACAGGTGTTAAAGATAAACAATGCATTTCTTCAGTTTCTTAGTAGTAGTACTTTTTTTTTGAGTCATAAGCCACCTTTTCATAGACCGGGTTACATATATTGATAGATATGTACATATGTAAGTCAAACTCATTAAGCAAAATTTGCTGAGTAATTCAACTGGTAGATAAGACATATTTTGGCTATTTTGTTGAAGTGATTTTTACTACCATTTCATCATTCTCTGAAAAGATTTTGACAAATTTGTACTAAGTATATGTAAAAACTAAACCTGTGCACATATGTATGTGTATATTTCAGTATTTACCCTGCAAAGCAAAGTGAAAGCACGCAAATTGACAGTGTTGCGCTACAGGTTTAACCCTTTCACTACCATGGCGGCCCAATAGAAATTTAAAAAATTCAAATATGCGTTTATTTGGGAAACCATACAATAGCGACTGAAATGTTAATTTTGATTTTCACACTTTATCCTTCAACACCCAAGTCTCCCGGTTTGACATTTCCTAAAGTTGGCGGCCCTATTTAAAACTAGTCCCTTGGAGTGAATCAAGTTTAAATATCACGTACACTTACGGCTCCTTTTACAAATGTGAATACGTAGGCACATATATTTACCAGGTGAAGCTTTGTCCTTCGTAAGAACACTCAAAGTGGAGAAGCAAAAGCTTCCTAAGACAGTCGAACTAATGACCGAGTGTGCTACTACCCTAATGTAGTGGATAGTCGAACTCGTCTGAAAAGTGAAGCTGTCATCCATAATGAGCTCTTATAGCTTACTTACTTAATTGCCGCTTAACCGTCTAAACGCTTATGGCCGTCCAACAAGGCGCGCCAGTCGCTCCTTCGCTCCGCCAACCGGCGCCAATTGGTCACACCAAGGGAGTTTAAATCGTTTTCCACCTGGTCCTTCCAACGGAGTGGGGGCCGCCCTCTACCTCAGCTTCAATAGGCGGGTTCCGATAGAAACACTTTCTTGGCCGGAGCATCATCTTTCATTCGCATAACATGGCCTAGCCAGCGCAGCCGCTGCGTTTTAATTCGCTGGACTATGTTGATGTCTGCGTATAGTTCGTACAGCTCATCATTAAATCTTCTTCGGTACTCGCCATCGCCAACGCGTAGAGGTCCATAAAACTTTCGAAGAACTTTTCTCTCGAACACTCCCAAAGCCGCTTCATCTGCTGTTGTCATGGTCCATGCTTCTGCCCCATATAGCAGGACGGGTACTATAAGTGACTTGTAGAGTATGATTTTCGTTCTTATAGCTCTTATAGCATAAGGCCGGAAAACAGCAGTTAACGTCTTTCAACTTAAAATCGGTCGACTTTCATTCTAAAATATCGTTTTGATTTAACGAAGACTATTGAATTCAATGTTGTGAACACAAACGTCTGAAAACTTTGGTTTACATTTTAAAAATTTTAGGGTCCTTGTAAAATTTTAATTATGTAGATGCGCCCAGGATTATACGATTTTCACCCATGAGTTACGCAATGACATCCACTTAGACTACTTATGATTTCGAGGGCGGCATCCTTGGCCGAATAGTCACACCCTAACGTTTCAAGGTGTTTCTCTGGTATATCTCGGCAGCATAGCGCGACAAAAAAATCCGTTAGAAAATCTTCGGAGCTACACCTAGAGCTTCTAGCAAAGTGACGTCGACAAAGATATGAGTTCGAAGTCGCAGTCGTATAGCTTCTGTGCTGGCATATGGTGTGAGGGTCAGGAGGCGTGGTAGCGAATGGTAGTCGGGATTGCTACTGTTCGCACATCGGGAATTGTAGCTTTTAAAAACAGCTGAAAAAAATGGAGGCGCCCTGTGCCACGAGAGTCATGAGTATTAATAGACCATTAATAGCAACCGCAAGTTGCCTTTGTGCGTGACCGCCAAGGAGCCACAAATGATTTAAAGAAATTGTGTTCGCGACGATTATTAGGAGTTAACCCCAGGGGAAACTACGTTTTGCATGAGATATACAGACAAAAGTGTGACCATTTTATGCGTATCCAATTCCAAAGACCTGGGTTAGGTGCGAATCCTCTCTGGAGTAAATGAACGAGGGACAATCCCTCCGCAAGGACCTACTCCTGAAAATTGTTGAACGGTCTGCGAGATTTTGAGGCAAAAACCCCGGATCTTTCCGAAATGGCCAAAACGTCGATTTCCTTAAATACATACAAACAAAACCAATCCTAAATATTATTTTTTTAAATAGAAAAATTAAGCTTTTTAAAGTAATAACACCGGCGTACGCCGGCGCGCCGCCAACGCCGCCGCCGCCGATAAAGTGATCGGCGTAAACCTCTAAACCGAGTTATTTTAAAAAGATGTGTCTCTTTACAACTGAAAAAAGACTTTTCTAGATCTTCTAGATCTTATTTGGGATTATATATCCCATCATGCTGATAAGTGACAATTGAAAGCACTGCGAGGGGACGGAATTAGTGCTAATACCGTTGTTTAATTCTTTAGTTTTTCTCTAGTTCAAAAGTAGTGAGATTCGCTGCATGGTATTTTTTTATGACATATGAATTGAGAGTGTTATTTATTTAACAAGTTGAATGAAATCAATAATAGAATAGACATTTGAGAGCGTCTTCAATATTTTTGCACGTATATAGATATATCAATCAGCAATAGCAAGAAAGAGTGTATTTGAAAAATGGGGGTATTGAAAATTTTTTAAACCATCATCATCATTATTAGTAGGTACTTGAGTGCCCTGGAAATTTTTAATTCTGTACCAATTCTTTCTTTGATGAAAGCAAATACTTCCTTTCGGTGTTGTTTGATACCAATTGGCAAATATCGAAAAAAAACACCACCATTTCCCAACTGCATCTGCAATTATGACAGGACAAGGTGATCTAGTTGAAAATATTAGTTAAAGGGATCCGGAAATAAAAGAATTTATTGTGGAGATGAGATAGCTGGTTTATCGATAACGCCTGAGGAACTTAAACCTCACCGCGTATGCGCGTTAACTATGGCCCTGAATTCATTGTTAAGTTCGCCAAAATACAATGAAAGAAGATGCATCAATTTTAGCGATAAAATAATGTCAGATCCGAAAGTATGCGGAAGAAATTTCTGCGAGAACTTGTGATTCTGGAAGCCATCAAAAGC
This sequence comes from Eurosta solidaginis, assembly GCF_040869045.1. Taxonomy (NCBI): domain Eukaryota; kingdom Metazoa; phylum Arthropoda; class Insecta; order Diptera; family Tephritidae; genus Eurosta; species Eurosta solidaginis. The sequence goes on along the minus strand of NC_090322.1, from coordinate 225,514,232 downwards.
CTTGTGTTCGATAGCATTGTCCATCTTAGACCACCTTTTTGATGAAGGATTCCGAATGGCTTGCACCTGTATCTGTTCCTCTTTTTTATTTCTGAAAAATTGTAACAGGTAAAAGTCCTGCCTCCAATCAACCGGAAAAACACAGTACTGGGGTAATCAAGAGAAGTGATATCTCTACGTTAGCCTGTAGGGAAGACACTTGGAGTTGCTGTTGTTTTTAGGTTATCCTTTTTCAACTCCGAACTATTTTTTTGCCGTTTTTATACTCAGTTGAGCAGAGCTCACAGAGTATATTAAGTTTGATTGGATAACGGTTGGTTGTACATATATAAAGGAATCGAGATAGATATAGACTTCCATATATCAAAATAATCAGGATCCAGAAAAAATTTGATTGAGCCATGTCCGTCCGTCCGTCCGTTAACACGATAACTTGAGTAAATTTTGATGAACCACGCCCACTTTTTCGATATCGAAAATTTCGAAAAACCGAAAAAATGCGATAATTCATTGCCAAAGGCGGTTAAAGCGATAAAACTTGGTAGACGGGTTGACGTTATGACGCAGAATAGAAAATTAGTAAGATTTTGGACAATGGGCGTGGCACCGCCCACTTTTACAAGAAGGTAATTTAAAAGTTTTGCAAGCTGTAATTTGGCAGTCGTTGAAGATATCATGATGAAATTTGGCAGGAACGTTACTACTATTACTATATATGTGCTAAATAAAAATTAGCAAAATTGGATGAAGAACACGCCCACTTTTTAAAAAAAATTTTTTTTAAATTCAAATTTTACCAAAAAATTTAATATCTTTACTGTATATAAGTAAATTAAGTCAAAATTCAACTCCAGTAATGATATGATGCAACAAAATACAAAAATAAAAGAAAATTTCAAAATGGGCGTGGCTCCGCCCATTTTCATTTAGTGTGCTAGAATACTTTTAATGCCATAAGTCAAACAAAAATTTACCAATCTTTTTGAAATTTGGTAGGAGCATAGATTCTATGACGTTAACTGTTCTCTGTGAAAATGGGCGAAATCGGTGGAAGCCACGCCCAGTTTTTATACACAGTCCACCGTCTGTCCTTCCGCTCGGCCGTTAACACAATAACTTGAGCAAAAACCGATATATCTTTACTAAACTTAGCCCACGTACTTAACTGAACTCACTTTATCTTGGTATAAAAAATGGCCGAAATCCGACCATAACCACGCCCACTTTATCGATATCGAAAATTACGAAAAATTAAAAAAATGCCATAATTCTATACCAAATACGAAAAAAGGGATGAAACATGGTAACTGGATTGGTTTATTGACGCAAAATATAACTTTGGAAAAAACTTTGTAAAATGGGTGTGACACCTACCATATTAAGTAGAAGAAAATGAAAAAGTTCTACAAGGCGAAATCAACAGCCCTTGGAATCTTGGCAGGAATACTGTTAGTGTTATTGAATATATAAATAAATTAGCAGTACCCGACAGATGATTTCTGGATCACCTGATCCACATTTGGTCGATATCGCGAGAACGCCTTCACATATACATCTAAGGGCCACTCGCTTTTAAAACCCTCATCAATACCTTTAATTTGATATCCATATCGTACAAACACATTCTAGAGTCAACCCTGGTCCACCCTAATGGCGATATCTCGAAAAGGCGTCCACCTATAGACCTAATGTCCACTCCCTCTTAAAATGCTCAGTAACACCTTTCCTTTGATACCCATATCGTACAAACATTCTAGAGTCACCCCTGGCCCACCCTAATGGCGATATCTCGAAAAGGCGTCCACCTATAGACCTAATGCCCACTCCCTCTTAAAATGCTCAGTAACACCTTTCGTTTGATACCCATATCGTACAAACATTCTAGAGTCACCCCTGGCCCACCCTAATGGCGATATCTCGAAAAGGCGTCCACCTATAGACCTAATGCCCACTCCCTCTTAAAATGCTCAGTAACACCTTTCGTTTGATACCCATATCGTACAAACATTCTAGAGTCACCCTTGGTCAACCTTTATGGCGATATCTCGAAAAGGCGTCCACCTATAGAACTGAAGATTACTCCCTTTTAAAATACTCATTACCACCTTTCATTTGATACCCATATCGTACAAACACATTCTAGAGTCACCCTGGCCCACCCTAATGGCGATATCTCGAAAAGGCGCCCACCTATAGACCTAATGCCCACTTTCTCTTAAAATGCTCAGTAACACCTTTCGTTTGATACCCATATCGTACAAACATTCTAGAGTCACCCCTGGCCCACCCTAATGGCGATATCTCGAAAAGGCGTCCACCTATAGACCTAGTGCCCACTCCCTCTTAAAATGCTCAGTAACACCTTTCGTTTGATACCCATATCGTAAAAACATTCTAGAGTCACCCTTGGTCCACCTTTATGGCGATATCTCGAAAAGGCGTCCACCTATAGAACTAAGGATTGCTCCCTTTTAAAATACTCATTACCACCTTTCATTTGATACCCATATCGTACAAACACATTCCAGAGTCACCCCTGGCCCACCCTAATGGCGATATCTCGAAAAGGCGTCCACCTATGGACCTAATGCCCACTCCCTCTTAAAATGCTCAGTAACACCTTTCGTTTGATACCCATATCGTACAAACACATTCTAGAGTCCCCCTGGCCCACCCTAATGGCGACATTTCGAAAAGGCGTCCACCTATAGACCTAATGCCCACTCCCTCTTAAAACGCTCAGTAACACCTTTCATTTGATTCCCATATCGTACAACTAGAGACACCCCTGGTCCACCTTTATGGCGATATCTCGAAACGGCGTCCACCTAGGGAACTAAGGATCACTCCTTTTCAAAATACTCATTAACAGCTTTCATTTGATACCCATATCGTACAAACATATTCTAGAGTCACCCCTGGTCCACCTTTATGGGGATTTCTCGAAAAGGCGTTCACCTATAGAACTAAATCCCATTCCCTTTTAAAATACTCATTATCACCTTTCATTTGATACCCATATCGTACAAACACATTCTAGAGTCAGCCCTGGTCCACCTTTATGGCGATATCCCTAAATGGCGTCCATCCATAGAACTATGGCCTACTCTCTCTTAAAATACTCTTTAATACCTTCCATTTGATACACATGTCATACAACCACATTCCAGGGTTACCCTAGGTTCATTTTCCTACATGGTGATTTTCCTTATTTTGTCTCCATAGCTCTCAACTGAGTATGTAATGTTCGGTTACACCCGAACTTAGCCTTCCTTACTTGTTTATACTCAGTTGAGCAGAGCTCACAGAGTATATTAAGTTTGATTGGATAACGGTTGGTTGTACATATATAAAGGAATCGAGATAGATATAGACTTCCATATATCAAAATAATCAGGATTAAGAAAAAATTGGATTGAGCCATGTCCGTCCGTCCGTTAACACGATAACTTGAGTAAATTTTGAGGTATCTTGATGAAATTGGTATGTAGGTTCCTGAGCACTCATCTCAGATCGCTATTTAAAATGAACGATATGCGATAATTCATTGCCAAAGGCGGTTAAAGCGATGAAACTTGGTAGATGGGTTGACGTTATGACGCAGAATAGAAAATTAGTAAGATTTTGGACAATGGGCGTGGCACCGCCCACTTTTACAAGAAGGTAATTTAAAAGTTTTGCAGGCTGTAATTTGGCAGTCGTTGAAGATATGATGATGAAATTTGGCAGGAACGTTACTACTATTACTATATATGTGCTAAATAAAAATTAGCAAAATTGGATGAAGAGTACGCCCACTTTTTAAAAAAAATTTTTTTTTAATTCAAATTTTAACAAAAAATTTAATATCTTTACTGTATATAAGTAAATTAAGTCAAAATTCAACTCCAGTAATGATATGATGCAACAAAATACAAAAATAAAAGAAAATTTCAAAATGGGCGTGGCTCCGCCCATTTTCATTTAGTGTGTCTAGAATACTTTTAATGCCATAAGTCGAACAAAAATTTACCAATCCTTTTGAAATTTGGTAGGAGCATAGATTCTATGACGCTAACTGTTCTCTGTGAAAATGGGCGCAATCGGTGGAAGCCACGCCCAGTTTTTATACACAGTCCACCGTCTGTCCTTCCGCTCGGCCGTTAACACAATAACTTGCGCAAAAACCGATATGTCTTTACTAACCTTAGCCCACGTACTTATCTGAACTCACTTTATCTTGGTATAAAAAATGGCCGAAATCCGACCATAACCACGCCCACTTTATCGATATCGAAAATTACGAAAAATTAAAAAGATGCCATAATTCTATACCAAATACGAAAAAAGGGATGAAACATGGTAACTGGATTGGTTTATTGACGCAAAATATAACTTTGGAAAAAACTTTGTAAAATGGGTGTGACACCTACCATATTAAGTAGAAGAAAATGAAAAAGTTCTACAAGGCGAAATCAACAGCCCTTGGAATCTTGGCAGGAATACTGTTAGTGTTATTGAATATATAAATAAATTAGCAGTACCCGACAGATGATTTTCTGGATCACATGATCCACATTTGGTCGATATCGCGAGAACGCCTTCACATATACATCTAAGGGCCACTCGCTTTTAAAACCCTCATCAATACCTTTAATTTGATATCCATATCGTACAAACACATTCTAGAGTCAACCCTGGTCCACCCTAATGGCGATATCTCGAAAAGGCGTCCACCTATAGACCTAATGTCCACTCCCTCTTAAAATGCTCAGTAACACCTTTCCTTTGATACCCATGTCGTACAAACATTCTAGAGTCACCCCTGGCCCACCCTAATGGCGATATCTCGAAAAGGCGTCCACCTATAGACCTAATGCCCACTCCTTCTTAAAATGCTCAGTAACACCTTTCGTTTGATACCCATATCGTACAAACATTCTAGAGTCACCCTTGGTCAACCTTTATGGCGATATCTCGAAAAGGCGTCCACCTATAGAACTGAGGATTACTCCCTTTTAAAATACTCATTACCACCTTTCATTTGATACCCATATCGTACAAACACATATTCTAGAGTCACCCTGGCCCACCCTAATGGCGATATCTCGAAAAGGCGCCCACCTATAGACCTAATGCCCACTTTCTCTTAAAATGCTCAGTAACACCTTTCGTTTGATACCCATATCGTACAAACATTCTAGAGTCACCCCTGGCCCACCCTAATGGCGATATCTCGAAAAGGCGTTCACCTATAGACCTAGTGCCCACTCCCTCTTAAAATGCTCAGTAACACCTTTCGTTTGATACCCATATCGTAAAAACATTCTAGAGTCACCCTTGGTCCACCTTTATGGCGATATCTCGAAAAGGCGTCCAACTATAGAACTAAGGATTGCTCCCTTTTAAAATACTCATTACCACCTTTCATTTGATACCCATATCGTACAAACACATTCCAGAGTCACCCCTGGCCCACCTTTATGGCGATATCTCGAAAAGGCGTCCACCTATGGACCTAATGCCCACTCCCTCTTAAAATGCTCAGTAACACCTTTCGTTTGATACCCATATCGTAAAAACATTCTAGAGTCACCCTTGGTCCACCTTTATGGCGATATCTCGAAAAGGCGTCCACCTATAGAACTAAGGATTGCTCCCTTTTAAAATACTCATTACCACCTTTAATTTGATACCCATATCGTACAAACACATTCCAGAGCAGGCATGCTTAACGAACGAAACGATATCATTTCGTTACGATAATCAACGTTAATAAACGAAACGAAGTGACTTCCAGAGTCACCCCTGGCACACCCTAATGGCGATATCTCGAAAAGGCGTCCACCTATGGACCTAATGCCCACTCCCTCTTAAAATGCTCAGTAACACCTTTCGTTTGATACCCATATCGTACAAACACATTCTAGAGTCACCCCTGGCCCACCCTAATGGCGACATTTCGAAAAGGCGTCCACCTATAGACCTAATGCCCACTCCTTCTTAAAACGCTCAGTAACACCTTTCATTTGATTCCCATATCGTACAACTAGAGACACCCCTGGTCCACCTTTATGGCGATATCTCGAAACGGCGTCCACCTAGGGAACTAAGGATCACTGCTTTTCAAAATACTCATTAACAGCTTTCATTTGATACCCATATCGTACAAACATATTCTGGAGTCACCCCTGGTCCACCTTTATGGGGATTTCTCGAAAAGGCGTTCACCTATAGAACTAAAGCCCATTCCCTTTTAAAATACTCATTATCACCTTTCATTTGATACCCATATCGTACAAACACATTCTAGAGTCAGCCCTGGTCCACCTTTATGGCGATATCCCTAAATGGCGTCCATCCATAGAACTATGGCCTACTCTCTCTTAAAATACTCTTTAATACCTTCCATTTGATACACATGTCATACAACCACATTCCAGGGTTACCCTAGGTTCATTTTCCTACATGGTGATTTTCCTTATTTTGTCTCCATAGCTCTCAACTGAGTATGTAATGTTCGGTTACACCCGAACTTAGCCTTCCTTACTTGTTAAATAAGTTTTTATATTCTTATTTAACTTATTCATTTAATTTTGTTCATCGCTTTTTCATTTTGCAGCTTTTCGCATTGTTTCGGATCTGTGAGCGTGTCGTCATCTTTGATATATCACAAATACGGGTACGATACCACGACGAGACGAGTCATCTGCGGAGGGCCCAAGTTTCCTTTTATTTGCTTATGCTATTTGCTAACAATTCAGGAGATTTTGAAATTAAGGAGGTTCCTTTTAATGATTCTAAGCGATTTGTAAAATTTTTTTTGCAAATTGTTTCGGGATAAAAAAAAAAATGAAGACATTAAGTGACTTCTCTAAATGACATATAAGTCAAAATACCAAAAAAGACGCCAATCTTAATTTTTTAGTCATAAAGTTCGTCATTGCCTGCATTCGAAATTTGAAGTCATTGACTTCGACTTCAACTGAATTTCATTCGCATAGAGTGCATTCTTTTATAACCCTGCAATACATGGACACAATGAGAATTTTTACCACTTTAGATAAGTGAAAAGGTTTTTGTTTTTGAGGAACTGAGGCTTAGGTCAGTATCATCCAACGTTCCATATAGCATCTTTATACATTAGACAAAAATAAATTCTAATACATCAAAAATCGGTTATGAAATCCGAGCTCATCAGCTATATATGTATAACTTTTTTACACACCATCCTTTGTGTATTAATTTTGTCGCATCATGCTCAATTAAATGCCCTATCAATTAATTTAATTCACAAGCACATGGGATCGAATGACAAATATGTATATAGCAATGCACTTGCATATAAGGATGTATGTATCTACATATGTATGAATGTACATAAGACCGGATCGTTCCCTGACGAAATAAAAAATTCACAAAAACGCACCTGGATTTCCAATTTATGATAAGAAGGTTTTGAATACTTTTTTTATATTTATAATGTTATATAGAGTTTCTTAAGAATACATTATTGGTATGTCAGTTTTAATATTTGGATTAGAATAAAAAAGTTTTAATTAATAAACACCGTATTTACAAAGGTTAACATAAAATTTCATTTAATTTCTGCACCCCTTTTACAATATTTTTTCGACCCAGTCTAATGTGTATACATATGCCCATAAGATAATACTAGACTTCAATGAAAAATTAAGTGCTTGCTTTCACAATCATATATATTATATATCAATTCTTTGAGAGATAATAATCAAGGCTATCAGTCGCGTAGATAGATTTTTGTGATGAGGGGGCTTTTTTATAATCATGAGAATCGCTTACAAAAAATAGGGATATATTTTTTACTTGAGTGCCCTCTATATGTGAAAAAGTCTTTCAATAATTAAAGAAGGAAATCAAGTTTTCGGGATTTATCCAGGACTTCATCAGCTGTGATTGCAATGTCATGATAAATAGCCAGAGCAGCCAGAGTCCATTCAAGCGGATCTACGTAAATAAAAATGAGGCAAAAATAAATTTTTAATTTTAGAATAAAATTCTTAGATTTTAAAGCAACTATAATTAGTTACTTGTTTTGTCCTGTTTCTCAGAATCGTCTTTATTTGTTTCAAACATGAGGAAGTGCGTTCCGCGGTCGATACCGGTAAAGTAGATAATATCCTCAGCAATACGTTGATATTCGGAAAAATTTATTCTGGACAATGAATCCAAAGGGTTTCCAGGTTTCATGCAAAGTGAATCTTTATCCAAGATCAACGATGTAAGGATCTAGGAAAGGACTGAACACTGCTACACGAAAATAATCTTTTGTACTTTGAACTTCAGGATTGGGCCGATTTTTTGTCTACGCGCTATTCTTTTGTGTTTAGTCTCAATGTCAACAGTTTCAAAAGCGTCTTCTTTTGCATAAATCTTTTTTACTTCCTCGCGCAAATAATTGACGAGATCCATGGCTTGAACCAAATTCAAATTAACCTTTTGGAATTTGCGACGCAAAGGCAAGGAATGTTGAAAAATTACATTGATAATATGTAAAATATTAAGAATTGAAAATCCATGTTTTTAACAATTTTTGCGTCTTTTTCCGAGGTTCTCATTTCATTTAGAGTTTCGTAAACGAACGGAAATAACTCATAAAAATCGTTCACGGTCTCATATTTCGAAACCCATCCAGCCAGAATCAACCTTTTTAAAGAATTTGTTTGTGGTGTTTCGTCAGATTTTTCATTCGCGTTTTCCGAAATGACTTTTCTTTTATGTGTATACCTACAAGAAATTCATAAGTATCATGAACAAATTTGTTTCTTTCTAATTTTAGAGTGATATAAATGATTTAATACTGCAAGAAGGTTAATGGCAGTTCGAGAAATGAATGCATACATGAATATGTATAACCAATATTTCTCAAAAATTATATTTTCAATTTCCCATGGGGGATTGATCCCCACCTTATCTACGCCACTGAAGGGTATACTCATAAAGCTTACATATATAGTGAGAGCGCAGAACATATACTCTAATAAAATTAGTTTAAACAGAGAGTACACATAATAGTTCGCAAACACAATATTTCGTGCAAATTTACTGAGTTATTTATTTAATAAAATTTTCGAAAATTTTAAGAGTATGTCATTAATCTGCAACGAATAGATAAATACATAGATGCTTAGAATAAGTCTAAGAGTCTCATATTTCGATGTAGTTCATAGACAATCAAAGTAAAAGATTTCGTTGAAATCCCTTAAAAGCTTTTTGGGTTATTGTCAGGAAGCGTATAAACTTTAACTTCTCGGCCCTCATCGCTCTAGTCGCAAAACGATAAATCACGCTATTGCTAATGCTGATCGGCAAAAGAATAATTTTTTTAAATCGCGTTCTGCTATTGTGTTAATTAATCCCAAAATAGTGTAACATTAAAAACTGTTAGCTTGGTCTAAACCGATTTCGTTATTAATTTTCTTATCGAGGTATGTAACATACTATTTATCTATTACCAAGATAATCGATTATCGCTCCGCAGTCAACTGACTGCTGCGATCGGCGATCGCAATAGGTAGCACAACTATTGACAATCACGAATCCAAAGCTTTGTAAAAAAACTCAATTCTTATTTTCGATGTGCTACAATAATTACATACATATATAGTTTGTTTCACTATAGGTTCTTTACTTATATATAGTTGAATACATATGGGAGTAACTATTTTGCATGATTAATTTTTTTCCAATCTATTACGCCACTGTAGAATGATTAAGCAATTTTTTTCGAGATGTGTTTCCATATTTCGATTCTTTTTATACTCAGCTGTACTTGTAATAATAATTATTATATTTTGACATGGTATACCTTCGAAGAGATTGGGCCGAGCCTTTCTGCGAATTTTGTGATGTGCTAGTTTTTCCAAAAATTGCTTCACCTACAGGTTACACGTGATTTTCGTTCGTCGAGTAGAATTTGATTTTCATTTGCCCATTCCGTTTGATTTCCAAGCTGATATTGTTTTCACTGTTGGTACTGGTTCCCCGATAGACGAAGTCCTTCGCAGTTTCGAATAAATATCCGTCAATATTAAGGTGGATGCAAATGAGCCAATGCGCTGATTCTTTCTTGGATATCGGCAAGTAGTTCGTTTTGTCCTTATTTACCACAGGACGCACCTTTTTAACTCTTTATATAATTTGGAGGAGGCGGAACTTACGGAGCGTTTACTAAGGCCAATGATATATATCATCAGCATTCATTAGCAATTGGTGAGTCAGTTTTCGAAACTTGTTTTAACAATTTACACTTTTTTCGCGGTATTAATTCCACATCTGTATTTAGTTAGCGAGTTATTCTCATATTGTTTTATACGATTCTTTTTGTTATTGATATTAGAGAAAAACAAGTAAGGACGGCTAAGTTCGGGTGTAACCGAACATCACATACCTACTCTGCTGCCAAATTACAGCTTGCAAAACTTTTAAATTACCTTCTTTTAACAGTGGGCGGTGCCACGACCATTGTCCAAAATTTAACTAATTTTCTATTCTGCGTCATAAGGTCAACCTACCTACCAAGTTTCATCGCTTTATCTGTCTTTGGTAATAAATTATCGCACTTTTTCGGTTTTTCGAAATTTTCGATATCGAAAAAGTGGGCGTGGTTATAGTCCGATATCGTTCATTTTAAATAGCGATCTGAGATGAGTGCTCAGGAACTTACATACAAAATTTCATCAACATACCTCAAAATTTACTCAAGTTATCGTGTTAAGGGACGGACGGACGGACATGGCTAAATCAAATTTTTTTTCGATCCTGATGATTTTGATATATGGAAGTCTATATCTATCTCGTTTCCTTTATACCTGTACAACCAACCGTTATGCAATCAAACTTAATATACTCTGTGAGCTCTACTCAACTGAGTATAAAAACATATAGAATTAGTATGTACCTAATTATGTGTAAAGAAATAGCAACAATAAAGGCAATACTTAGAGACCAATTGCAAAACGAGCAGCGGGGAATTCAAAAGGCTGAGTGGATAAAGGCACTACACTAGTATGAAGTATGAGTGTTGGAGATTTCGAGCCAATACTCAGCTCCCGAGAAGCCAGCTGATGAAGAAGTGAAATTCAGAATAATTTCATTGTAACCATCGTTATTAATACCTATTTCTTTGAGGTGTGTGTTTATTGAATAAATTTTGCTATACATGCTAACATTTCAATAAGTGAGTTTCTTAACTTAAAAGAGCACACGATTTCGGGATTAGCATCCCTAGTGTGAGTGTAGGTATCTATTCTTTTAAATTAACTATTTTGCATCAAGCAATTTTCTAAACATATTCTTACAATCGAAATGTTGTGCATCATACAAATGAATAAAATTCTACTTGATTTTATTGTTTGCATTGTTCACTTAAGTTTCCCGTTTTGAGTTTGTAAACAAATGCCGACTGATGTTATTGTTATTATTGCTATTGTGTTTTTCACGCGTTCGGTCAAATAATTTTATTACCACTGACATGATAACTAATGCAAAAATGGGGTATGGGGTAATTGGGAAAAAATTCTCAATACAGAAAACTTATAGTGATTTCTTTTCTACACGAAAATGTCGCCTTCACGCCAACTCTTCAAAAAGTTGTGTTCTGTTGTAAAACCGGTGTAGCCTCAATAGAGGGCATCATTATCTTTTCTCAACAACCTACCCCTAAAAGTGGCCTAAAATGCAACATTACTTGCCCTTGCTGCCATTGACGGTGCAGATAATAGCCCTGTTAATCAACTGGTGAATCACATTGACAAATAACCACAGTATACTAAAAACGGTATACTAAAATAGATTTTATTTGAATAAATATAATTTGCGAACGTTTTTATTTATTTGGCGCGAAGAAACAGCTGATTACGTGACAGGGTTACAATTTTTGTTCTTTTCAAGTCATGCAGGGTGGCTCTGAATATTTTAAGTGGCTACAATTTCACAGGGCGAAGAGAGAATCTTAAAAATGTTTGCCCCTGAAAGTGGCGACATTTTCGTGTAGAAAAGAAATCACCATTAGAGACACCTAGGCATTTGTATTTGAAAATAAAAGAGGCCGTAGTGACATCGCAACCCAAGAGGATGTACCCACAAAAAGAGCTAGATCCATACAGCCACTACCCCCAAAAGATGTGAGAAGGATCGAAAGCAGACATTTGCCCATCTGTGGTGTCCAGGACAAAAACAAATTTATGAGATGCCGTAAGGAAAAATGCAACCAAAAGACCAGATTCAAATGCGTTTCTTGCAATGTGTTTTTGTGCATTGCTAGCGATAGACACTGTTTTATGGAATTCCATTCATAAGAGATTAGTACTACATTAACCATTACTGAAATTAACTTAATGTTTTGAAATCTTTCTATTTTAAACTATTCGTCCTTTTTGTTTGAAATACTTTTTAGTTTAAAACGGTTTTTTGTTTTTCGTTGGCCTACGAACCAAATGTCCAACTGGCTGCACCAGCCAGTGCTAAGCATCCTTATATGTTACAATAATAAAATGTGAATTTTATAATTAATTTAGAAGAATATAACCTAAAAAAATATAAAAAATATTGGGTTTTCACTTATTTTAGCCTCAGGACTGAGGAGGATACAATAATGTAGTGGCGACATTTTTAAATGAAAACAAAAACAATGTTATTGCAGAAAAAACATATTTCATATTTAAACTTTTTTACATACATATTTTTGCCACCTCTCTTGGGCTATTTCCACACTCAAAGCAGTATTGAGACCGTTTTATATGCAGGAGACTTTCACAGCGCCAAAAGTTAAGGCGGATTTACATATATTCAACTTTTTCATTTTTAAATACTACTATAGTTTTTTTAAACTATGGAATCCAACTGAGCTTAAAGTAGTCTTACGTACCAAAAATGCAACTCTGGACCTGATATTTACATCAGGTGAGCGAGGTTGTTTGTAATATTGACGTTTATCGCTAAATTGACACACTAAAGGGCGCATTACTATACTTAGCATAGACTTGACTTGACTTGAGAACTGTCACTTACATTTCTCTTAAATGAATATTGCATGTTACTGATTACTCAAAACTTAGCAACACTCAACTTGACTTTGAAGTCTGCTGAATTTTGATTTTCTATGTAAGTTCTAAGTGACGTTTACATTTTGAGATGCCATTTGTTTGTTTCCATTTCATTTTGATATTCTGTCATACAAATTGATATTTAAGTCAATAAGTGGAGTATAATCGTGGCTAAGTTGCCAAGTTTACGCCAAGTCAAGTCAAGTCTATGCTAAGTATCAGTAATGGGCCCTTAAGTATGGTACCCAATGTCCTCCTAAATGAAGTAAAATTATGCCATATTTTTATTTACCTAATAAGTTTATTGTACCTATAATATTTTTACTAACATTAATGTAAACTAAAAAAATATTACCGTTAAATAGTAATTAATATACACAGGAGGAAAAGCTTATTCTTTACAAAATTTTTGTTTGCACTTAACCTGTACAAGTATTTAAGCCTATCCACTAATACAGTGTTAACAAATTTTATAATCTAGGTTTTATACACTTAAGAAAGTTTGTGTGGTATACATAACTTTGTTTAGTGTGATGTGGTTTTAAACAATTTTTAATATGGCAGGAACAATAAAACGTTGGCACTTTGTAAATATTTATATCCATATACTATATAAAATTATAGTCCATCATAAAATCCGCTTTTATTTTAAGGTCGTATTCTTTTTCTTATGTAATAGATCTTCTAATATCCAAAATGCTATGGCAATAATGTTCAGTCCATTGAGACCATGTATCGCTACGCCATAGTTCGTTGCATCGCGTATCAGACCTGCAATGGATACAAATTTTTTTAATTAACTCAGTAACTTAGTAAAAATTTAAAAACTTAAAATACAAAAACTTGCTTAAAATCTTAAAATATTACGATGCTTCAAGAACTTTAAATAAATATACTTTAAAACAAGTAAGGAAGGCTAAGTTCGGGTGTAACCGAACATTACATACTCAGCTGAGAGCTATGGAGACAAAATAGGGGAAAATCACTATGTAGGAAAATGAAACTAGGGTAACCCTGGAATGGGTTTGTCTGACATGTGCATCAAATGGAAGCTATTAAAGAGTATTTTAAGAAGGAGTAGGCCATAGTTCTATGGGTGGACGCCTTTTCGAGATATCGCCATAAAGGGGTGACTCTAGAATTTGTTTGTAAGATATGGGTATCAAATGGAAGGTATTAATGAGGGTTTTAAAAGGGAGTGGCCATTTGTTGTATATGTGAAGGAGTTTTCGAGATATCGACCAAAATGTGGACCAGCGTGACCCAGGACATCATCTGTCGGGTACCGCTAATTTATTTATATATGTAATACCACGAACAGTATTCCTGCCAAGATTCCATGGGCTTTTGATTTCGCCCTGCAGAACTTTTTCATTTTCTTCTACTTAATATGTTTTTTTCTAAAGTTATATTTTGCGTCAATAAACCAATCCAATTACCATGTTTCATCCCTTTTTTCGTATTTGCTATAGAATTATGGAATTTTTTTCAATTTTTCGTAACTTTCTTTATCGAAAAACTGGGCGTGGTCATAGTCGGATTTCGGCCATTTTTCACACCAATACAAAGTGAGTTCAGATAAGTACGTAAAGATATATCGATTTTTGCTCAAGTTATGGTGTTAACGACCGAGCGGAAGGACAGACGGTTGACTGTGTATAAAAACTGGGCGTGGCTTCAACCGATTTTGCCATTTTTCACAGAAAACAGTTATCGTCCTATATTCTAAACTCCTACCAAATTTCACAAGGATTGGTAAATTTTTGTTCGACTTATGGCATTAAAAGTATCCTAGACAAATTAAATGAAAAAGGGCGGAACCACGCCCATTTTGAAATTTTCTTTTATTTTTGTATTTTATTGCACCATATCATTACTGGAGTCGAATGTTTACATAATTTAGTTATATACTGTAAATATATTAAATTTTTTGTTAAAATTTGACTTTAAAAAAAATTTTTTTAAGTGGGCGTGGTCGTTCTCCAATTTTGCTAATTTTTATTAAGCATACATATAGTAATAGGAGTAACGTTCCTGCCAAATTTCATCATGATATCTTCAACGACTGCCAAATTACAGCTTGCAAAACTTTTAATTACCTTCTTTTAAAAGTGGGCGGTGCCACGCCCATTGTCCAAAATTTTACAAACCTTCTATTCTGCGTCATAAGTTCAACTCACCTACCAAGTTTCATCGCTTTATCCGTCTTTGGTAATGAATTATCGCACTTTTTCGGTTTTTCGAAATTTTCGATATCGAAAAAGTGGGCGTGGTTATAGTCCGATATCGTTCATTTTAAACAGCGGTCTGAGATGAGTGCCCAGAAACCTACATACCAAATTTCATCAAGATACCTAAAAATTTACTCAAGTTATCGTGTTAACGGACAGACGGACGGACGGACGGTCGGACATGGCTCAATCAAATTTTTTTTTCGATACTAATGATTTTGATATATGGAAGTCTATATCTATCTCGATTCCTTTATACCTGTACAACCAACCGTTATCCAATCAAAGTTAATATACTCTGTGAGCTCTGCTCAACTGAGTATAAAAACTAAAAAAACACGCAAATATGGTGCCGTTTTAGTATGTACAATCCACTTAGATATTTGATGTTTATAGATAGCACCGTAACACAGAGGTTCGTGGCTCCGCTATTAAGCACGACTCGTTTTGTAGCTAGTTATTTAACCACTGCCGCGAGTCTTCAATAATTGCCGTAAGATGGGTCTAACTCTCCTTGGCGCGCCTAGTCTAGAGAGTTTCAAACAAGCATACATAGAAGTGAAGCTAATATAAGCGTATTAAGCATACTCAAAGAGTAAGAGCTTGACCACTCATCAGCTAAAAATATAATATTTTTAAGTATCTAAGATTTTAAAAATTTTAGAACCGGATCTATGCAGGTGAGTTCAACAAATGGTAGTTAATATCCGGCTACACTGACTTGGTGGAACATAAATCGAAACAAAAGATTAGCTTTTTATTTATTTGAGTCGAAAGAACAAAAAGTTCCTATTGACTATAAGAAAAAAAGGAAATTTGATAAAAAACTACATTATTTCTAACCGACTAGTGCAACAGATTTGGTAAGACCTCAAGATGAAAGACTCATATGTAGTTGAGCCGAGATCTTTCTGGAGAAGCGAAAAGCGGTGTTTTGTCTAATTACTGCAGCATCTTCAAAGCGGAGATTGCTATTATTAAGGATGCGGTGGATGGGATGCTATCTGCCGCTTTAACTAACAACGAATTAAATATGTAAGTAAAATTTGTTTTTTTTTTTTCTTGTAACATCAACAAATATGCCAAATTTTGTTGGATAACTTGAGTCTGAGCAAACGCTCGCTTGCGCTGCGTTTTAATATCCTGCATAGCTCCAGCTAAGAAGCTATCCAATTTTTGGGAGGAGGAGGCGTAAAAATATGTACATATAAATTAATAATTATTTCGGTTCGTATTCGACTCTCCTTTGGTTAAGTTAGGATGGACTGGCCGGTCCCAGCTGACCTGACATAGAATGAATGTGCTACCAGAAGTTTGCTGAACTACCAAACTGAAAAACGATATCAAAAACCAGGACCAATGTTATTAAATATCAGTCCTCCTGACAAATACTAGAAGCTTTCTAGGACCTATCGTACTTGCTGCTTCAAGTTCTGGCACTGACGTACTCGATCGTTTGCTACTGCAGTATCCACTAACACAAGCGTGTGTCACCATAAGTGTCCAGTGAAAATACTCAACATGAGCCTAAAGCCCGTCTTCCTAATGGTAGGAGTAGCTTAGTCATTTTAAGCTCGTAAGACCGGCACATGATTTTCGACACTCTCCATAGGAAATATTCAATTTAGGATTAATTCTTCCGTAGTCACGAAGCAATTCGCTAAGAGGGCATCGGCCTGCCAAAAGAACCTAACCCAAAGTAGGTCATATATTTAGCATACTATGATCTAATGATATCAAGCCCAGCAAACATATCTTACTCGGCGTGTGGAAATAAATATAATATTAATAAAATATCCCTCCGACGATGTCGCGCTAAATGAATCGGGGTGCTGGGATACCAGGGATTTGCGGACTTTGAAACAGGTGACTATTTGGCAAATGCGTGCACTCAAAAGGCGTTACTTAACTCATTTCTACAAACTCTCTTCTACGACCTCGAGTTGGAATATAAATTTGTGAATTTTTCGTTAAAAGAAGGAAGCGCCGAGGAGCTTTAGAAGCTAAAAACTTCAAATATTAAATTTTTAAATAGGACATGCTGAAGTTCATGGGCTGCCAGAGACTAAATTTAAAAAAAAGTTAAAACGTTTAAAGCAACGGTAAAAAACAGAGTCACACTCACCAATCATAGGTCCAAAAACCAGCGAAAATATACCAGACATAAGCAGTTGGAGACCGGCAGCGGCAGGTAAACGCTTTAATGGTACATAGCCGGGTATGATGAGAAACGCAAAGATTGTACGAAAAGCCTTGAAAAGGCCCAAGAATCCAAAAATGCAGAGTAACCAAGTAAAATTACGACAGTACACCAGGAATATTCGTCCAAAGCACATGCCCAATATACCAATAATAAAGAAATTCTTATTACTCAAAGGAATTTTTGCTGTAAGCAAAGGCGTCAAGAAACGCAGTATGACATCGCAAACACCCAGACTTGACATAGCAAAGGCGATTTGTGTATTGGTGAATTTGAAATCGGAGAGTATGAAAGGTGTTAAAATTGCAAAATTAACTTCAACAAAATTGATTATCGTCATACCCAACGCCAAATTGACGTAAGTTACATCACGCAGTAAATCCAAGTCGAAAAAGATTATCACTTTTTGCAGAAAAGGCAAGTTCTGCCGTGTTTCCTCTTCTTCTTCCAACATACCGGCTACAGTCTTCTCAGCAACGACAAACTCATATACTTTCTCAATGGATTGTGATTGACTCTGCGGCGTTGAATGCGCAGACACTTCATAGACTTGTTGCAATTTTGATCGCTCCTCAATGTTACTTTGTAAGTGCTCCAGTTCATCTTCTTTGATATTTTCATCCATAGAGAATGAACGTTGTTGTAATTTCGGTGCCACACCGATGCTACTCAAACGTCTTAGACGCTGCATTTGTACGCTATCACCCGTGCTTAGTCGATGTCTTTGGCTGAGTGTGTTTATTGAGCTACGTGAACCAAACCAGCCGTCATTAGCGCGTGCTAAACTCGGTGTATCAGGCTCAACATATTGTTCACGTACTTCCTCTTCGCGGTGCAAAGAGTTTGTGCCTAATGCTACAGCTTCTGCGTCCTTTTTTACCTTCGACACATGCCACTGCACGGGTTGAAAAATTAGCGAGCAAGCGAAATTGTGTAGCGAGAGACCAGAAAAGATTAGTACAGTACCTTTGACGCCCACTGATTGCACCAAAAATGTTGCGAGGTGTGGCAAAATTATGGGACCCATGCCTGCTACACCAAACTGAAATGAGGTGGCCATTCGACGTTTCATTTTGAAAAAAGTGTTGACGGCCATTGAAGATGCAGACACTATAAGACCACGACCGATGGCTGAATGAAATATAATAGATAAACTCGTTAAAATTAATTATACACATCTATTACAAGAACTTACCATAAAAGAAAGAGAAAGACATCATATAGAAGAGGAAGGACTGTGCGAATACTGACAAAAACATTCCGAGAAAGACTAAAGTTGAGCCGCCAAATGCGACTTGTCGGTATGAAAAACGCCGAAAAAGTGGTCCATTAATAAGCCCTGCAAAAAAATGGATTTTTCTTTAAAAAATTGTATTTAACTTGTAGCTATGTTTTAAAACTTGGCCCGAATAACGAGAAAAGCATGGAAAGATGGAAATAGAAACGAGAGTTTAGAAGGAATCGAACGGCTTGCATGGGCCCATGAGGCAGTGGAAGCAGGGTGAATGCACTTCACTGAGAAGAATTTTGTTGCGAGCAATCCTCGATTCTTCAACCGAATTGAAGAGGACCTAGCCACGACCGGGAAGAATGGACAGTGATTGGCTGAAGGCGACAATGAAAAAGAAAATCACCCCGTTCAACAACTGTGGGGCAAGAAAGCCGCAATGGAAAAGCTAAGACTTTTAAAGCTGCAAAGCATAGCCAAGGTGGGATTCGCAATTGCCAGAAAACATGTGCCTCCAACGCAGCTATCCTTATGAGCATACGGCTATCGAAAGGCGCATATTTCTAGAAAGGAAACTGCTCACATTAATGCGGAATGAACCAAATTCACCGTTACTCTCCTTTGATTTAGAGCACCACCTTGAAATGGGTAAAAGGACTAAGAAAGGCACGAGCTCACGCTGTGATCCTCATGCTGCCAAAGTCAAGTAATCAGGGTGCTGATAAGCGCAATTCATAGCTTCCGCAACCCAATAGTCAACTTCACCTGCGTGAGGCGAATACTGTTACAAATATGCATGTATCATACACATATTTACTTGGCAAGGCTCTCGTGACCCCATAATCCTCATAGATTTGGGGGATGGGGGCGGACGGGAGGGCCTAGAAGCCTAAATGTGGTCATATTAAATCGTTCCCAAGATGGATAGTACCTTAATGGTGCTTGTTACCGGAGCGTACCAGATCTTTATCCGACAAAGGACCACCAACATCAAGAACACCAAAACCTTCCACGAGTGGCCCTCTCGCTACAACAACATGACAAATTCCAATGTATGTCAAAGTGGGATGGCCTAGGTTTTGGGCTCATAGCGGTCGGATTTGGAACGAGAGCAAGGTCCTTATTTTGACATCCAGCTTCATATCTATTTACTAAGAAGGCCCACCAAAAGTGTTAAGAGGCCGGAGGAGCAAACGGGAGTGCAAACAACGGCTCGCGTTATAGTCTGATGTTATAGTTGTTTTTAGCAAAGACGCCAATGACAACGTGTAGCAGAACTTGCCATCAAAGTATATTGAAGGAAAATCCAAATACGCACTAGGGTCAAGAGGTGAGTCTTCTTAGAAGGAAGATAAAATAAATGTGACGAAAAGCAAGGCGGACGAGTATGAAGATCCTTTCATGATCTATAAACGTGAGTTCCACAGAACGACGAGGCTTGCATGAACAAGTTTCTGTGCGGACATCAGCGAAACAGCGAGATGGATAAAAGCCTATCTAAGAGAGGTATAGTCCAGAAACTAATATATAAGGTAAGAGAACAAGGTATGATCATATATTAGTAAAGAGCAGTTGAGGCTTTTTCTGGGCAAACATTTTCCATAGAGGCCAGATGGGTAATAATCGGGAAGACCTTTGAAACGACATCGACATTGCAATTACTGGGCAATTATATGTAGTACTAGGAATGGTGACAAATGTCAAGATTAAATGGGTGGTAAAAACGTATAGCAATTTTAAGTCGCCGGGTCCATATGTCACGCTACAGATGATGGAACGATAGTAGAATGACTCAAAAGAAGCGTCCCGCGATTTTGGGGAACCATGTTGAGCCGTGTTCATTCCAAACACGGGAAAGTTCAGTCGTAAAGTACATTTTGTAAAAATGCCTATAGATTGGCTTAATTTTTCTGAATAGTTTGACTTGAAAAGAGTTTCAACCATCCTCTGAGCTGCCTCTTGCTCATTAGGGTTTCGTTTAAACTGCGCTGGAGCTGGTTTGGACTTTGCCACACTAATCGCTCCTTCGGAAGTTTATTTTGACTTCAAGAGCCTTATAGGAGTAGAAGAATACATCTGAAATAAATTTTTAGAATAATTTCTCACGGAAAAACATACCTAATAACGCCGAAACGGCGATTTGTGTATTAATTATCGTTGTTAATTGTGAACTCGTTATGCCAATGCCATACATATAATCACGAAAGATAATTCCAAATTGTTGCGCTAAACCAAATGTCACCAGCTGTGAAGAAAGTCAACAAAAAATTAAAATTATATGAAAAATATTTTTAAACGTCTATTGACTTACCACAGCGATACCGCTAGCAACGGTGACCAGCCAACCCCAACCACCATCGGGCGCTACAAAATCATCTCCCAAATCACTTTTATCTCGTCGCTTCTTTTTTGCGGGTGTTTTTGTTGGCTCGCTGGTCTTAGAGATTTGTGGTGTATTATATAATTTATGCTGTCCATTGGCAGGTATTATCAATTTGGTTAGCTGTTTTGTTGAGAGCCGATTATGATCATTGCCATGGTAATTATTGTTATCGTGATGGTCATTTGTCCTTGGTTTATTCCCCATTGTGTTGGGTGAGTGGGCCAGGTAAGCAGATAACGTAAATAAAGCTAATTACCGATTCATGATAAGAAATTAAAGTGAAGAGTAATTATAATTAAAAATTATTTATGAATATTCTTAAT
Organism: Eurosta solidaginis; assembly: GCF_040869045.1. Taxonomy (NCBI): domain Eukaryota; kingdom Metazoa; phylum Arthropoda; class Insecta; order Diptera; family Tephritidae; genus Eurosta; species Eurosta solidaginis. Next base: position 225,492,803 of record NC_090322.1, on the reverse strand, counting down.
TGCCACTTAATTATCTTTAATATTTTGGTCGTGTTGCAACATAAGAGTTTATTTAGCCATGTCGCATTTTCAAGAACGCAAAGAGATGTAACGCATTTTCAGAATTTTCAGATACTTATTTGTTCGGCGGCCACCGTGGTGTGATGGTAGCGTGCTCCGCCTACCACACCGTATGCCCTGGGTTCGCATCCCGGGCAAAGCAACATCAAAAATTAGAAATAAGGTTTTTAAATTAGAAGACAATTTTTCTAAGCGGGGTCGCCCCTCTGCAGTGTTTGGCAAGCGCTCCGGGTGTATTTCTGCCATGAAAAGCTCTCAGTGAAAACTCATCTGCTTTGCAGATGCCGTTCGGAGTCGGCATAAAACATGTAGGTCCCGTCCGGCCAATTTGTAGGGAAAATGAAGAGGAGCACGACGCAAATTGAAAGGCTCGGCCTTAGATCTCTTCGGAGGTTATCGCACCTTACATTTTTTTATTTTTTTATTTTGTGAAACTCAAAACATATCCGTAAAAGTGTGGTAAAAGAAAAAAGGGCAGTTCTCTTCCATTAAAATAAGGACACATCGCTTCATACAATAAAACGGGAACTCATCGTATTCCCCATACGAAGAAGACAAACAGGTCATTTATCAAGCTATTCCAAAAAAGAGGGCTGCCCGTGCTTAACCACTGATATGCTATATTGTTGGCCCATTTTGGGACTACGTCGGAACTGTCTCGTAACAATTTAAGATTATTTTAAGGCTCATCTCGGAACAATTTCGATACAAATTAAGGGGAATCATTTTTGAATTATTTTCGGAATCATTTCGAGATTATTTCGGGGCCAATTTTCTATAATTACAGGATCGGTTCGGGGCAATATCTGGGCTAGTCTGAGACTATTTTTAAACCATTTCAGTAGTGTTACAGAATTAGTTCGGGATTATTTTAGGCACGACTTCACTTAAATCGATCGCGAGGCAAGCGGGATGGTAGTAGAAGGTGCTAATACCGGAGCGTACCGTATTCGTATCCGGCAAAGACCTTCCCACATCCGCAACATTCAGATAGTAGTTTTGCAATAAAAAATACATCAAGTGCAAGTGAATGCATGAACTCTATTCACTCTTGACAAAAACTTGGCCTCGCATAAATGATCAGCGAACTAGGTTACTTTTCAATCTCAATCGTCCCCCCTTAGATCCATTAACCTTTATATTAACCTGACGGATGCTTGCTGGAAGTTCACAGCAAACGCATACGAGTCCCAATGAATGACTTCTGTCGAAGCTTTAGGGACGAGAAGGAGAAAGTCAACACTTTCAACAGTTTCTCTGCAGATGCCGACACAAGCCAGAATACGTACATATTGTCTGAGTAAGGAATCCTACGGCTGTACAGATTAGTACATATATATATATGCATTGGAGGTAGGGCCTTAGGTTATTCAGTTGTATACCAATGAAAATCTCTCACTAATATCTCTGGTAACCATCTGGGTTGCCCTCATCTTCACGACTAGTTGTGAGTCATCTGCATTCATACTTACGGGGAAAAACCATTGAGAAAAGCTTCCGTTTTGGTACCTACATTCATCGATCCATTCCAGTACTTCACGGCAATTGTTAGCTCTGATTGCCTTCACTGGTAATTTTGCTACCGAACAATCACTAATCGTTCCACAATGTACCGGCTAACCATATACCATCCACTGTTCACCAACAAAAACCAACTTATCAAAAATTCACACTTCAAGATCGCTCAATTTCACGATTGGTGATATTTAGATATCTGTCAATTGCTCTACCATCAATCGTTTACCGACGCCGCTGTTAAAGAGCTCAACAGTACAATCCTCCTACATTTCATGATGTCGTCAGTTTAAACTGACACCGCGTACATAGCACAATGAGAGACACCAAAAGACTGAAGTAAATACTTTGTTGTTTAAGCATTATTAGCAAAAATGAATTATATAAAAATGCAAGGCAAACGGGTCTGACGTATGTCAGTAGTCAACTTGTTCGCCGATAGGTTTTAGAATAAGTCACCAGTTCATTGATTCAACTGGCAGCTGTGAACCATCCTCCCATTTTATAGCTACCCTCTCGATTACAGCCATAACCATTACGGTCCCTGCTTGGTACTAATTGACATCGTTTCTGCGCTATTTAACTTCTTTTCAGTAATTTCAGTTTGTTGACCCAAAAATTTTGCAAACAAGCGCTACTTACAAGCTATATTAAGTAACCAGAGAGCCATTTTTAGCATCAAAGTTGTCAACTGATATCTGGTACAAAAATGTGTCAACGAAAATTATTTATCTATACTAGACTTGCGTTAAATATTTATGTAGATATAGTCTCGAAACTACGTAAGTAAAGCATAGCACAAATTTGGCAAGTTATAAACCGGGAAATAGGGTAAGCTGAAACAACAGAGCTTGCAAATTATTATCCCCAATGTTACGCGAAGTTTTAGGTAATGGGAGTATATCCCACTTTTAACTATCAATGTTAATGAATTAAAAGAAATTTTAGTACCTATAGGACTTTCTACGTAGAATTTAAGCATAGTTTACATAAATTTTTCTCACAAGTCGGGATTAAAAGAATAGAGGTCCCGATGTAATACTATTTTCACACAGACGGCTTATTGAATAATAAAGGCATTTTTCTACATTAAGACGCTTATTGAGCTCAATCTTCCCTACAAAATTCGAATCTATTATTATTTCATTAGTAGCTAATCGAATGCCTAATGAAGTCATAAGCACAATGCAACTATGTTGGCAGCGTTCCGCTTTGTTTCCGCTTCTTAGTTTTTGGTGTGTTCAGTGCTTAAAAATGTCATTTGTCAAAGCAAATGTCATTGTCTGCATGGCGGAACGATACAAGGTGGCCGCATCGAACAGCTGATTATAACCTTTTTTATTTGATTTGATACATCAACTACCGGCGCAGTACGGGTTTGACATTTGTCCATCGAATTTACAAGTACATGGAATTTTTTTGTTTGTAGGTATGTCACCATGCTCCCGCCATGATTGTCTGTCTCATCCTTCATACTAATCGAGCAGTTACTTCTGTGTGAAAGCACAAAATTTACGATTTCATTAGCAGGTGAAATGAGATCATTAAGTTTCTGTGTGAAAACAAAATAAGGCTCTTTGACCATTTTTTCACCTTTTAAAATTAGTACGTGGTGCATACTCATGGAGTTGGCGATTTTTTGTTGAAACCGGCTTTCTGTATAATGTTTCAGAAAATTTTCAAATTTTATCTCGCATTTCGAATAACGTACTTAACTAGTATTTAGCGAATTTAAGTTAAATTACTTTGTGTGTTTATTCGAACGATTTGCCGTCATCCCATGTCAAATTTGGTTTGGAGATAAACCGCTTTCGGCGTTGCGCCATCATCAGTGTAATTTTTTGTCATGCATACAGCTCATCATTAAATCTTCTTCGGTACTCGTCATCGCCAATGCGTAAAGGTCCATAAATCTTTCCAAGAACTTTTCTCCCGAACACTCCCAATGCCGCTCCATCTGATGTTGTCATGGTCCATGCTTCAGCACCATATAGCAGGACGGGTACGCCCCAGCGGGTTAGGAGATTAGAATATACCCGCGATAGCTATGCTTGTCGTAAGAGGCGACTAAAGTACCGTATTCGTGAGGTTTGAGTAGCGCAGCCTTCAGGTTGCCAGCGCAATACAAAGCTTCACCAAACCCAATTGTCAACCTAACCTATCCGTGGTGAATCCTGTTTCATTAACAGCCGAGGCTCTGTCGACACCGAACTCATCATGGATCTAGGGGGTGGGAGGGTGGTATGGCCTAGAAGGTCGCATGTGGTCATAACAAATCGTTCCCGAGATGGTCGGGCTTGGTAGCGGAACGTACCGGATCTGCATCCGGCAAAGGACCATCAACTCGATAACACTCCCCAAAGCCTTCGGGGAGTGTCCTTATCGCTACAACAACAACAACGGGTACGATAAGTGACTTATAGAGCATGATTTTCGTTTGCCGAGAGAGAACTTTACTTTTCAATTGCCTACCTAGTTCAAAACAGCATTTATTGCCAAGAGTGATTCAGGCCGATGATATCAATATTATCAGCATATGCCAGTAATCGCACGCTTTTATAGAATATTGTTTCAGAGTGGTTAAGTTCTGCAGCTAGTATAATTTTCTCCAGCATCATATTAAAGAAATCGCACGATAGAGGGTTATCATGTCTGAAACCTCGTTTAGTTTCAAACGGCTCGAAGAAGTTCTTCCCAATTCTGACTGAGCTGATGGTGTTGCATGAGCAGAATGAGCAAAATGGAGTGTTTGTGTGTGTTTAAATGTGTTTACTCCTAAACGGGGGTGGTGGTAACAGGTCAGTAATTTTAGCCGTTTGACCTATTTTGTGTATTTGTTGATTTGGTTGGTTTATTGTTTTGTGTTTATTTGTTCATGCGTGTTTGTCTGTTGTACCTATGTTATTACTTTGGTTTTCGTAAACAAGTTTTAAAGATTCTCATATTCAGACCAATTCTAAATATTCTCGCGGAATTTTGTTCTCGCGGATTTTTTTATTCCCGCGGAAACATTCCTCCAATTCTGTTCTCCTAGGGAGAACAATAATTGGGGAATAGGAATTTCGAATTTTCGAAGTCAGCTGTTTTGTCAATTGAAATTTCGTTGCACATTTCTTATTTTGTTTAAAAAATGTAAAAGTTTAATTATCGTTGCAAATTTGTTGGAAATTAAGAAATAAAATATAAACAATGCACAGTATTTATTGCATTTCATGTGGTATTCACTGAAATGAGTAATGAATTGGTGCCACAGCAACATCAACAGCGGAACATAAGAAGAAAACGGCCGCATAACACAAATCTGCCGGAGTTGCCTGCTTTCATTCAGCAAAGCAATTTTCTGGCGGCCAAGTTGAGTTGAATTCGTCCTTCGTCATATGCCAAAATCTATTTAAGCCTTATTAAAAAATCCTTGCGCAATTTCTGGATGGCTGCATCATATATGTATACCAAGAGCTCTTCCGTTGCTTATGATATACTTTTCGACTTAAAATAAAGAATATTGTGGTTTTAGTTGTTGTTGTATTAACAGTGAGAATATTGTGGTAGAATGTACATACATATTTTAGCACAAATTTGTACAAATAAGTGTTCTTTCTTAAAAGAAACAATTTCCTTTAACTATTTTGATGCATTCCCTTTAATTTAACAAGTAAAAAAACTCTTATGAAATGGCAGAGAAATCTCCCTCTCACTCACTTTCATAATACCTACTTTTCTCCCATAACCGGTTTCCGCTTTTTCGAACATTGTTCAGAATAGGAGGAAAGGGAGAAGTGAAAACACTCACAAGTAATTATACTCAGTTGAGCAGAGCTCACAGAGTATATTAAGTTTGATTGGATAACGGTTGGTTGTACATATATAAAGGAATCGAGATAGATATAGACTTCCATATATCAAAATAATCAGGATCGAAAAAAAATTTTATTGAGCCATGTCCGTCCGTCCGTCCGTCCGTCCGTTAACACGATAACTTGAGTAAATTTTGAGGTATCTTGATGAAATTTGGTATGTGGGTTCCTGATTACTCATCTCAGATCGTTATTTAAAATGAACGATATCGGACTATAACCACGCCCACTTTTTCGATATCGAAAATTTCGAAAAACCGAAAAAGTGCGATAATTCATTACAAAAGACAGATAAAGCGACGCAACTTGGTAGTTTAATTATGAGTTTAACTTATGACGCAGAATAGAAAATTAGTAAAATTTTGGACAATGGGACTATGGAACTAAGGATTACTCCCTTTTAAAATACTCATTAACACCTTTCATTTGATACCCATATCGTACAAATGCATTCTAGAGTCAACCCTGATCCACCTTTATGGCGATATCTCGAAAAGGCGTCCACCTATAGAACTATGGCCCACTCCCTCATAAAATACTCTTTAATGCCTTTCATTTGATACACATGTCATACAAACACATTCCAGGGTTTCCCTCGGTTCATTTTCCTACATGGTTATTTTCCCTTATGTTGTCACCATAGCTCTCAACTGAGTATGTAATGTTCGGTTACACCCGAACTTAACCTTCCTTACTTGTTTTTATTTAGAATACGAGGAATGGGAGAAGGGAAAAACTCGCACGGAATTTTGGTTTAGAATTGGGCTGATTGTATCAGAAATAATTTTTGTCTGTTCAGTTACACTGCCATAATTCTGACATGACTCGTGAGATTCAGAATGAGTTTCATATTGGCGGCAAGTCAAAACGTACATAGAAGACTCGGTCCGTGTGTAGACCCTACAATAGTAAACGAAACATTAATTCAAAAATATCACTGATTTTGCTGGAATCGAAACATTCTGAACTTTTGTTCGATACTTGGAAGTAAATGGTATTTACGTTCAAGCAAGATACATAAAAATGTTGTTCGGAGGTATGTGCCTATCTGAAGAGCCAATTAAAATTGCTGTTATCAAGCCAGGAGGACAATCGAATACAAAATATCACTAAAGGGTGAGGACTTGGACTTTTCTGTGCCCAGAAATATGGTTTTGCGTAATTCTGACAAAGAAAAAGTTGTTAAGTAACAATAAAATACTCTAAATATCCTAAAGTAAATACGTATATTTAAGTCCATTTCACCACCATTTTTTGTTATCATTTGATTAGTTGTGTAATCTACACTTATATTTTATTACTCTAAGATATCACATGCAACATGTGGCCTTTAGTTTCAGAAATATTTCTAATAAATCAATGTCAAATTATCTAGCATATTTGCAAAAAAATGATTTTTTGTTGTGTTTTTTTTTTTTTTTTTTTTGTTATATATGGATGGATGGTGTGAAAGGTTAATAACTTGTTGCTTTCTGTCAGTTTTAGCTGATTTGATAAATGTTATGAATATTTCGAGTCCCAACAGCATTTTTAGTGTAACCAACAAATGTATAATTTTACAGGGGAAGGTCTTCAATGTACAACCCGATGTTTCCAAGGGGAGAAAACGCACTTGTATAGCAACATAATGTCAACTTGTTTCCTTGGTATTATGCCGTGGCACTTTAAAAATCTTCTTTAATAAACATATTTTTATACTCAGTTGAGCAGAGCTCACAGAGTATATTAACTTTGATTGAATAACGGTTGGTTGTACAGGTATAAAGGAATCGAGATAGATATAGACTTCAATATATCAAAATCATTAGTATCGAAAAAAAATTTGATTGAGCCATGTCCGTCCGTCCGTCCGTCCGTTAACACGATAACTTGAGTAAATTTTGAGGTATCTTGATGAAATTTGGTATGCAGGTTCCTGGGCACTCATCTTAGATCGCTATTTCAAATGAACGATATCAGACTATAACCACGCCAACTTTTTCGATATCGAAAATTTCGAAAAATCGAAAAAGTGCGATAATTCATTACCAAAGACGGATAAAGCGATGAAACTTAATAGGTGAGTTGAATTCAGGACGGAGAATAGAAAATTAGTAAAATTTTGGACAATGGGCGTGGCACCGCCCACTTTTAAAAGAAGATAATTCAGAAGTTTTTCAAGCTGTAATTTGGCAGTCGTTGAAGATATCATGATGAAATTTAGCGAGAACGTTACTCCTATTACTATATGTATGCTTAATAAAAATTAACAAAATCGGAGAACGACCACGCCCAGTTAAAAAAAAAAATTTTAAAGTCAAATTTAAAAAAAAAGTTAATATCTTTACAGTATATAAGTAAATTATGTCAACATTCAACTCCAGTAATGATATGATGCAACTGAATACAAAAATAAAAGAAAATTTCAAAATGGATGTGGCTCCGCCCTTTTTCATTTAATTTGTCTAGGATACTTTTAATGCCATAAGTCGGACAAAAATTTACCAATCCTTGTGAAATTTGGTAGGGGCTTATATTCTAGGACGATAACTGTTTTCTGTGAAAAAGGGTGAAATCGGTTGAAGCTATGCCCAGTTTTTATACACAGTCGACCGTCTGTCCTTCCTCTCGGCCGTTAACACGATAACTTGAGCAAAAATCGATATATCTTTACTAAACTCAGTTCACGTACTTATCTGAACTCACTTTATATTGGTGTAAAAAATGGCCAAAATCCGACTATGACCACGCCCACTTTTTTTTGATAACGAAAATTACTAAAAATGAAAGAAATGCCATAATAATATACCAAATACGAAAAAAGGGAAGAAACCTGGTAATTGGATTGGTCTATTGACGCAAAATATAACTTTAGAAAAAAACTTTGTAAAATGGGTGTGACACCTACCATATTAAGTAGAAGAAAATGAAAAAGTTTTGCAGGGCGAAATCAAAAGCCCTTGGAATCTAGGAAAGATAACTGTTCGTGGTATTACATATATAAATAAATTAGCGGTACCCGACAGATGTTGTTCTGGGTCACCCTGGTCCACATTTTGGTCGATATCTCGAAAACTCCTTCACATATACAACTGAGGGCCACTCCCTTTTAAAACCCTCATTAATACGTTTAATTTGATATCCATATCGTACAAATACATTATAGAGTCACACCCCTGGTCCACCTTTATGGCGATATCTCGAAAAGGCGTCCACCTATAGAACTAAGGCCCACGCCCTTTTAAAAACTCATTAACACCTTTCATTTGGTACCCATATCGTACAAACAAATTCTAGAGTCACCCCTGGTCCACCTTTATGGCGATATCTCGAAAAGGCGTCCACCTATAGAACTAAGGTCCACGCCCTTTTAAAAACTCATTAACACCTTTCATTTTGTACCCATATCGTACAAACAAATTCTAAAGTCACCCCTGGTCCACCTTTATGGCGATATCCCTAAATGGCGTCCACCTATAGAGTTATGGCCCAATCCCTCTTAAAATACTTTTTAATACCTTCCATTTGATACCCATGTCATACAAACACGTTCCAGGGTTACCCTAGGTTCATTTTCCTACAGGGTGATTTTCCCTTATTTTGTCTCCATAGCTCTCAACTGAGTATGTAATGTTCGGTTACACCCAAACTTAGCCTTCCTTACTTGTTTTTATTGGTTATACTAAAATTGTTGTTAAGGCTTATTGAACGAGAAAAATATTGGTCCCAACATATGTAAATACATAAGAATATACGAAAAGCTTACATAAATATAGCTAAAAATGCAAATATACCTATTGAATAAAGATAGGCAGAAGTATGGTAAATCTTGCAAGCAACAAGTTGTGCAGAATCAACACTTTTTAATACAAATATATTAAACAATGCTCGTTCCTACTACAAAATGACAGATAATTTTCGCTGATCAACGTATTCAACTTAAAGATGGTTAAAAATGCCCAATAACTAACCGAACAAAACTTCTCAATGGTTGAAGAAAATGAGTTCAAATTGATTGAAGTGATAAACATTTGAGGAGACCAATTCGATTTTACTATATTTCAGACATATTTGAGATAGTTTTGTAAAACGAAATTTCACGATTTGCGAAATAAGGATTGAAAATTCCATATTATATGTGTTTTTCCAGCCGCGAATACTAAAAATAAATACTTGGCGCGATTTACCTTTGAAGAGATACAGGCCGAATCGAGCTTCTCTTCTAATTTGCGCCGTGCTCATTTTATTTTATTTAATGATTAGTTAATTTGTTTCGCACGACCCAGCTATTAATCATTAGCTAAATAAAGATAAACCAAAATATTTATGATTATTGGCCATTAAAATTAAATTACTTGATTATTTTGAATCATTAATATGAAAGAGACCATTTTTGAAGAAGCCAAATCCACTATACATGAACAATGAAAAAACAAACTTTTTTTGTTGAAATGAAATATATATCCTCTAATTATATAATTTATTTATAAAGGAAATGAAAGGAAAGGACATGAAAGGATAAGAAAATTAAAGAAAAGATAAGAAAGAAAAAAAGAAATGAAAAGAAAAGAAAAAAGGAAAATAAAGGAAAGGAAAGAAAAAAGATAAGGAAAGGAAAGTAAATGAAAGGAATCTAAAGGAAAAAAGGGAAAAGATGGAAAGAAAAAATTATGATGTACTATTGTTCTATGTGGTGTAATTAGTGCCCACTGCAGTGGCTGAATTTCAAACCTTGGCGAACTCCCGTAGATACCGAGAATAAAGTCAAGAGGCCGACCAAATTGACCTAAAATATACAAGTATGTATATTAGGGCGGGTCGATTAAAAAATGCTCATTGCTCTATAAAAATCGTATTCTATGGATCAAAATAAGAAACTTTGCCGAAGGAACCATACCTCTAAAACGAATTCTGATGTCCCCCCCCCCCCCCCCCCCCTTTGGATCGAACTTTTGGGTAGGGGCAATTTCAATTCTACCTGCTGTGTCTTGTGGTGGCTTAAAAAAAACAACACAAGCAATTTTACGTTCTGCAATTGTGTCACAGTGATACCTTAATTTTTTAAAACGGTTGAATAAAAAACCCACACAACTATGTTTACGACATGCAAATGCATCACAGTGATGCCTTGGTTTTAAAAGTGGGTTGTAAAAACGCTAATTTCTAATAATTTTTTTTTTATTTCTTTTCTATTACTAAGTTAAATTCATTTTTTCATTTACATATGTTCTGACTAAATAAATTTCTAAAGATAAAAATAAACTCCAAAAAGAAAAAACATAGGCATTTCAAAGTGGGACAAAGTTTCTTATTTTGATCCCTAGAATATGATTTTCACAGAGAAATGGGCGATTTTTTTGCCTCCCCACAAATTGACCCGGCCTAATGTATATTGATGATGTATAACTCGTATGTACAAGAGGTATTCGGTAAACATTTTTGATGACTGTATTTATAAAAATTATTACTCAATGACTCATTTTTTAGGTACTACACAGTAACAAATTTACTAACTTTTTTTTCGATGCTTTTTCACTAGATTTAATTTCCTTTCAATTAACTTATTCTCAAACCAGTTTTAGTTTAATAAACAAATAAAAAACCTCTATGATTACGCATATTGTCAGTGAATTGACACAATGTGAAAATATTAATATCGTGTTTGCGATGTTAACTGCTTGAGTACAAGCTAAAACTCATTGACCACTTGCTGTCGCTGCTCTCGCACGACATATGGGTGAAAGAAAAGTTTTCCGAAGCTCTCGAGCGCACCACTGACCTACCCATATAGATTAGGAAACTTGTGAGCTATTTTGAATGCATTCGCACCTAGACATAAAGGACGTCAACTCAAAAATATCGATATTCTACTCCCTTTTCGATAAAATTGAGTCGAAAACCCTAAATTGATATCATTTGACCATACCTTTATACCCAATATTTTCTGATTTAAAAGGATATGCCTTCATTAATTTATGTACACAACTTTTAAAAATTTGCTGAAATCCGAAGTTTTGGGATTTTTTTCTAAGCGGGGTCGGCAGTGGTTTGGCAAGCTATGAAGAGATTCTTAGTGAAAATCCATCTGCTGCTGCCATTCGCAGTCGGCATAAAACGTGTAGGGTCCCTGCTAAAAAACAACATGCATGGTTTGGAATATCTAGTGGGCTTTTTATTAGAATTCTGCAAAATAGCATCTAGAGTTTAAAGCCTTAAGCTTTCGGTAATCTAATTGAATATTACTTACAGCCCTGGTGTGCTGGAAACGTGCCCCGCCTACCACACCGAAGATCCCGGACTCAACTTAGCAAAAGCAAAATAAAAAGATTCTCAGTGAAAAGTCATCTGCCTTGCAGATGCCGTTCGGAGTCAGTATAAAACGTGCAGCTCCCGTCCCGCCAATTTGTAGAAAAAAATTAAAAAGGAGCACGACGCAAGTTAAATGAGAAGGCCGGCCTTAATTCTTTTCGGAGGTATATCGCGCAAGTATTTTTAAGTTGAGATATAAAAGTTATCTACTGACATGGAGTCATTTAAAATCTACGAAAGGTTTACTGATTTACTTGAGCTCGTCAGTTCATATAGTTACTCCTAAGTTAAAAAAAGAATGACAGCGGATAAAAAATGCAACAAATTCCTAAATGTTCTTCATTGTGTACCACCAAGATAAAACTACCTTTGGCTGAGACACTTCACACTTTTATAGCTGTGCTGTCCAAAAAGCCCGCAGGTTCGTCAAACATTTACTACGAATAGGCGTGGATCTTGTTTGCAGTGAGGCACTAAGGGATTATCTGCGCTGTCGTTTTAAATAATATGCCACACTATACGAGAGACACTCTAAGCAGCTAAAGCTTTAGGTATAATTCAAATATCTTTGATTTAAAAACACTTTGGAGCGGTTTACAACAAGACAACCAAAGATCCTTACTGACAACCATTTAGGGAAAAGGTGGTTGTATCCCATCAAGTCAAGTCAATCCTAGCAAAAGTAATTATTTAAATTTTAAGGTTTGTCTATTGAGGTATCAAATACCAGTGCATAGCTAACACCTCCTGTTTCAAAAACTGCGAAGAACTGAATGCACCTATGGAACTTTTTACATTAAAAAGCTTTTTTTGGTAATTAGCGAAAGTATTAGTTAATTGAGTATACACTTCATTGAATTGGGAAGCCCGGAGGTGCACATAACTTCGAATTTTCGGTATAATAACATAATAATAATTTTCAATACTTGGGGCGATTTACCTGCTGAAGAGATCTAGGTTGAGCTTCTCTGGAAATTTGCATTGTGCCACTTCTTAATTTTTCTTAAAAATTTTTGGGACTGGACCTATATACCGACTCCGAACAGCTTCCGCAAGGCAGATGTATTCCCGCTTGGAAGCCTTAAAAGGCAGACATGGTTCGGTCGTAATCGACGATTTTGGCCGTTTTTTAACATGTCTAGCCAGCGATTCCTTGAAGCACAAAGGGAGATCAAGTTTTCCTAATACTAGTTACATCCAATATAAAGTAGGTCTCCCCCTTCCGGAGAACTTTTCTCTCAAACACTCAAAGAGCAATCTCATCTTCTGAACCATATACCAGGACAGGTATGTTGAGATACTTGCCGAGCGTGATTTTTGTTCGTCGAGAGAGGATTTGTATATCATAAAAGCGTAACATAATATACATAGGTGTAGCACAGAACAAAACCTAACATAGTTTACCATCTAAGTTAGTATTTATCTTGAGGATAACAGTTCCTGTGATAGCTACATTTGACATTTTAGATTTCTTCAACACAGGGTGACCACGCACCAGCTGACGATTGATGCTTCAGTTAGCATAAAGTGAGAAGTTCGATAATTTGATAATTGTTTTATTTACTGAACAAACCCTGCTGCCAAACTGACTTCTGATTATCAGTTTATCATCTGATTTAACCTGGAATTGGAAGCAGCTTGCTGCAAAAGGCGGATTAAAAATGATAAGAAGAAATGTTTCATTTTTTCATATTTATTCTGCTCAGTAAAATAACCTTCCCTAAGTGTTTAATAAATGTAGATTAAACATTGGTTTCAAGGCCAAGCCTGCAATCCCAATAATATAATTACGCTCAATACAAAAAATTATGCACAAATAACAATATAGTATACGCACGTAAACGATAAAAAAAAAATTAAGAAAAAATGTATCATAACAATAATAATGATAAAAAATTATTGTTAGGCCTTGAACTCGATTCGAACCCGATAAGAAGTTTCATTGAATAAATAAATCAAAGCCGGCCAAAAGTTGCACATTGTGCAATTTGAGTTCGTATTTTCACACCGACATTAATGATGTGTGATCATGATAGTTTGCTTTCGCTTGTCACTCACGAAAATCAACAGTGAATGCAAAAGGAAAAGTCCATGCTACTTTTTGGGCACATAATAAAAACAATATGCTGCAAAGTTAAAGTGACTTTTAATACGTTTTAGTTAGTATTATTAAGTTCCTTTGAACATACATATTAATATTGACAAAATAAGTAACTTTTTATACGTTCTACTTAGTTTTATTAATTTTTATAATTTTTTTTTATTGAATAACTTAATGTTTTGAAAATATATATTTCTATATTTACATTTACTTTGTTTTATAACTCTTTCTTAATGAAAAAATGAATTTTTTAAGTAAATTTTGCATTGAAGAAACACCATACCTTCTTTTATAAAAAAGTTGTATCTGGCTAGCTCGACCTCCGCGTTCTTAGTTATAAGAATATAAGTAAATATAGTCAGGAATAGCTTGAAATCAAATAACCAAAGTCCTTTTTAATTTCAAACTTCACAGTCCACATTTTCTTTTAGCACTCTGTGAGAAGTTGTCACTCAATTTTTACATACACTTAGGCAATTTTTTTAGTATTTTGTGGAAATGCCTTACAAAGAGTAGCAGAAATCAGAACTAAAGTAGTAGCTAAAATTGTATTCATAACTAATACCTTAAAACGTCAAAGAACTCATAGACAGCCAAATAAACACGTTGAGTGAATGTATCAAATAAATATTCTGCTTAGTAATTTGACGTAAAATTCTAATCATTGAGTGGATCAACGGTGCGTTCAAAAAGTTTTCACTCAATGATTGATCAACAGTTGTGTTTGCTGAAAGCGCCCATTATTAATAGTGTTTTTATCAAAAGCAGCATTGTTAACGTCGTGTAAATACGGAATTTGATTTGTTTGATATCAAATCGAAAAACGACAAGTAAGGAAGGTTAAGTTCGGGTGTAACCGAACATTACATACTCAGTTGAGAGCTATGGTGACAACATAAGGGAAAATAACCATGTAGGAAAATGAACCGAGGGTAACCCTGGAATGTTTTTAAATGACATGTGTATCAAATGAAAGGTATTAACGAGTATTTTATGAGGGAGTGGGCCATAGCTCTATAGGTGGACGCCATTTAGGGATATCGCCATAAAGGTGGATCAGGGTTGACTCTAGAATTTGTTTGTACGATATGGGTATCAAATGAAAGGTGTTAATGAGTATTTTAAAAGGGAGTATCCTTAGTTCCATAGGTGGACGCCGTTTCGAGATATCGCCATATAGGTGGGCCAGGGGCGACCCTAGAATTTGTTTGTACGATATGGGTATCAAACTAAAGGTATTAATGAGGGTTTTAAAAGGGAGTGGTGGTAGTTGTATATGTGAAGGGCCAGGGTGACCCAGAACTTCATGTGTTGGATACCGCTAATTTATTTATATATGTAATACCACGAACAGTATTCCTGCCAAGATTTCAAAGGTTTTTTATTTCGCCCCGCAGAACTTTTTTATTTTCTTCTACTTAATATGGCAGGTGTCACACCCATTTTACAAAGTTTTTTTCTAAAGTTATATTTTGCGTCAATAAACCAATCCAATTACATGTTTCATCCCTTTTTGCGTATTTGGTATAGAATCATGGTATTTTTTTTATTTTTCGTAATTTTCGATATCGAAAACGTGGGCGTGGTCGTAGTCGAATTTCGGTCATTTTTTATACCAATTCAAAGTGAGTTCGGATAAGTACGTAAACTGAGTTTAGTAAAGATATATCGATTTTTACTCAAGTTATCGTGTTAACGGCCGAGCGGAAGGACAGACGGTCGACTGTGTATAAAAACTGAGCGTGGCTTCAACCGATTTCGCCCTTTTTCACAGAAATAAGTTATCGCCAAATTTCATCATGATATATTCAACGACTGCCAAATTACAGCTTGCAAAAGTTTTAAATTACCTTCTTTTAAAAGTGGGTGGTGCCACGCCCATTGTCCAAAATTTCACTAAATTTCTATTCTGCGTCATAAGTTCAACTCACTTAACGAGTTTCATCGCTTTATCCGTCTTTTTCGGTGTTTCGAAATTTTCGATATCGAAAAAGTGGGCGTGGTTATAGTCCGATATCGTTCATTTTAAATATCGATCTGAGATGAGTGCTCAGGAACCAACATACCAAATGTCATCAAGATACCTCAAAATTTACTCAAGTTATCGTGTTAACGGACGGACGGACGGACATGGCCCAATCAAATTTTTTTTCGATACTGATGATTTTTAGATGTGGCAGTCTATATCTATCTCGATTCCTTTATACCTGTACTACCAACCGTTATCCAATCAAAGTTAATATACTCTGTGAGCTCTGCTCAACTGAGTATAAAAATAATAATAACAAGTAAGGAAGTCTTAGTTCGGGTGAAACCGAACATTACATACCCAGCTGTACGCTTGAAATGCTGTTGTTGTTTGTTTTGTGTGCTTAATAGTGTGACAATGCTGTGCATTAATACTGTGACGAATATTAGTGACACTAAATGATACCCACATCACTAGTCTGATGGTATGTAAATGAAGCCACAGCAACAATAAAGCAGGCAGTCACTTGTATCTACATAAACGAATCAATCATTGCGTCTACACATATGTACGTACACGCAGCGGACAGAGGCGCACAACCACATGCATGTATCTTATCTGAGATACTCCCAAAAGTAGCCAATCGTCTGTTGAAGTTTCACTAACATATGCACGCGCATGGGCTAAGCGATAAGCCATAAAAATCGTGCATCTGTAGGTATAGCTGAGAAATTTATAGCTGGTAAACACATAGCAAATTCTAGAAATAGAAACGCCTAGAAGTATGCGAACGAGGAAATCACAGAGTATAAAAGGAGGTAAAGCTGAGGATCAGGAAACAGTTTGATTTAAGCACGGTATCTGTTGAGTAGTAGAAGTGTTATTGTGAAGTACTATAAAACGGCCATTTTGCATTATGGAATAATGGAGTTATTTATTCAACAGTTTAGTGATTCGAACGTTAGTAGAAGGTTAAAAATAAGAGGATTTGCACTAAATTCGTTACAATACATATATATGTGGTTCTATTTTGAACTAATTTTCGTTTAAAAGAAGCAAAAAGGATACAGATGCTAAAGGCCGCGTTACAATGACATTTTTCATATAGATGCGTTTAGTTCAAGCTTGCGCATTCCAATAACATCGCCACAATCAACCAAGATGTTGCGTTTGTAAATATGAAGGCACTTCAGAGTTAGCAATTCAAGCTTATTACGCCTTGCCCATTCATATACAAAATTTCGCGAAGCACTGTTATTAACATTCTCGGTATACAACAAAAATACTTGCTAACATATTTTGTGTCGTATACGATTGTTATATTGCAGATTTTAATTGTGAAAAATGTTTGAAAAGTTACCACCCAGTGGGAAAAATAATTTCACTTGCAAAGTGTGCCAACACCCTTAGCCAAAGCAAATGTCAAATTCTTCTTCTTATGATTTGCTTGCAACAAAATTTGGGAGTTGGCTACTTTTCAATATCAGATGGCGCCAGTGTCGCTCAATCTACCGTTCCCTATATACATAAATACGTGCAATCTACTCATAAGGCTAAGTTTATGATCGAGCGTAATCGCATCGCGTGATGCGACGAACATCGGTGTTAGCGATAAATTATATTAGTGCATGTGGAGATGTTTATGACAAAGCGATTTAGCCTAAAGCGAATTGAGCGATTACAAATGACAAAAGCGACGAAAATTTGCAACCAAAATATTTTGATTTAGTTGGGCGGAATTAGCGAAACAATATGTTTTTATTGAAAAGGTACGTGACAAACAATGTTTGTGGAATTTGCGTTATGCAGATTGCCACAATCGCGATTGGATGCCCTTGAAATCTTTTTTTTTCTTATGTATACTTTTTAAATATTTTTTTCGTAATAAACAGCTATTTTCTAATAATACAATTTTACGGGTTAATGTACGCATGTTGCTTTCTCTACACTGCCACAGCGTGAATAAAAATATGATGAGTTATATTGTTGAGCATTCCATCGCTTGCGATTTCGCTATACTATAAACACTCAATCGCCATCGATAACGCTAGCGAAAATGTAACAAGCGATGGAGCGTTTCTCGTCACATCGAGCTATGCGATTGCGCTCGATCATAGACTTAGCCTAATGCATAAGCTTGTGTTAAACTCATCTATATGAAAAACTGCTTACGTGTCGGGCCTTTAACACCAATGACCTTAAGCGGGTAATAATGCAGTTTTCCTTCAGATATGGGGATTTTCCAAATGTTTACAAGTATATGCGAAAAAAGTATAAGAAGGGCAGGGTCATTAACGAAATTTTCCAACTTTTACTAGAAATAGCTTATTACCTGCATTTGCGTGCTTTTACAAAATCTTTTATATAAAGGAGGGCGATTTAACCGATTTAGTCCATTTTTACTGAAAATATTTCTTGTTAAAAGGCATACATGTGCACCAAATTTTTCCTCGATTTATGGCTCCAGAAACGTTGGGAAATGCATTGTAAGAAAGGGGCAGTGCTCCGCCCATTTTTCAAGATTTGAATTTGTTCCCATTTCTTGTTAATATGGCACAAAATATTATTGGTACAAAACTATCTTTCGCTAAGATTTAACTTATTATTTTTGCCTACGACCCTTTTTAAAGACATTCATATAAAAGCGGGCGTGGTCTTTAGCCAATCTTATTCCTTTTTACTAGAAATATTTCCTGCTATAAGGAAACTATTTGTACCCAATTTTGTTACGATCCGTTAATTTTTCTTCGAGTTATGGCTCCCGAAACATTGAAAATTTCTTAAACAAAAAAACGGCGGTGCCACACCCATTTTTTTTAAATTTGAAGTTTTTCTTATTAATTGTTATAAATCCACTTGGGAAAGGAAATACCATTTGATATAAAGCTCTTTCTTGCAAAGATGTAGCTTATTTTATTCGTCCACGACCCTTTTAAAAATCTTTTATATAAAAGTGGGCGTGGTATTTAACCGATTTCGTAAATTTTTTTTTAATAATATTTGTAAAATTGATTTTATCACAAGTGGGCGGTGCCACGCCCATTTTAAAAAATGTTTTCAAATTTTTATCAAGAGTCTCTATATCAGTCCACACGTCAAATTTATTAGAAGAAAATTTTTCTAAGCGGGGTCGCCCCTCGGCAGTGTTTGGCAAGCGCTCCGAATGTATTTCTGTCATGAAAAGCTTTCAGTGATAGCTTATCTGCCTTGCAGATGCCGTTCGGAGTCGACATAAAACATGTAGGTCCCGTCCGGCCAATTTGTAGGGAAAATCAAGAGGAGCACGACGCAAATTGGAAGAGAAGCTCGGCCTAAAATCTTTTCGGAGGTTATCGTGCCTTACATTTATTTATTTAGGTGAATTATTTACTAACAATCAGGTTTTTTGTGTTTTCAAAAATGTTATATATTGTAACAAATTTGCTGCAAATCCTCTTATTTGCGATCCTCTGCTAAGTTCGAATCACTAAACTGTTGAATAAATAACTCCAATATTGAATAATGGAAAAATTGCCTTTATTAAAGTACTTCACAATACCACTTATACTTTGCTACTCGCTGGCTTAATAACCAATTGATAACTCAAATTAAATTGAATTCTTCTTACTCGCTTGTCCCGCTTTTATAGTTTACGCTGCATACTTCTAGGCTCTTCGATTTCCAGAACTTACTAGTTGTTTCGGCTACAAAATCGCCAGCCACAACTACGTGCACAAATTATTGCTCTCTCTTGTGACAACTCAGATAAGATATATGCATGTGTTTGTAGTTTACAGTCTCCCGCACACACATATGTAAGCGTATAAGTAAATTCATCGGTGTGTGACATCTCATCTCTCGCTGCCTTGTATGTAAATGTTGCTCGTCGGAATGTGTACATATGTGTAGACGCAATTATTGATTCGTTTATGTAGATACATAATGATTGAATTATTGATGTGAATTCACGTCACTGCTTAGCATCGGCCTGGAGATGGCAGCACTCCTCAGTTTTGCTAATATTCGTAGCACTGCCCTCCACCTAAGTCTGATCGTCCCGATCAGACAAATCTCCCAATCTAAACGCCGCTAGCATCTCCGAATGTACCACCCTTCTAATCCGTGGTTTCCCAGTGGTTTGTATGCGGTAGATGGTATCACTGATCTTCTTCACAACTTTGTACGGGCCTTCCCAACTGCACCGTAATTTGGCTGGAACACCTTTCCGCCGGTGAGGGTTGTTTAACAGTACCAAATCTCCCGCCAAGAAACCTTCCGAATTAAAGTTCTTGTCATGCCAGTGTTTCATCTTACTGCTCGTTACCCTGGGCCGTTCCTTCACACTCTGTTGTTTGGTCAATGAACCACTTCGTAGAGCTTGCGCTGGACGGATTTGCTTTGCATAATCGGTATCGTTCCCACATTTCACAACAGTAGTGCGCTCCGGCTTGAAACTACCCTCGCATTCTTTCTCGGAAATTCGTTGCTTTGTTTTCCTGCGTCTTTTAGATTTTGTCAATGCCAGTGTTTCTCTCGCAGGTACTTTTGATTTTAATTTATTTGGCCCATTCGATCTATCAACCTTTGCCTTTGACTTTCGTGGTCTTTGTCGAGTCTTTTCCACCAGTACCCGATTACTGCTGAACCCTTTTTCCAAACTAAAGTTAAGTGGTATGTCCTGGTTCTTATAGCGCATAATTTTTCTCCGCATATCGATCCTGACGTCATGGTCAACCAAGAAGTCCACTCCCAATATGACTTCATCAACGATCTCCGCCACAACGAATTTGTGTAGAACCATGACTTTTCCAATTAATACCTCACATACCACTTCGCCTTGAACTTGGTTATACTAGCCTGTTACCGTACGCAACCTTGCTCCAGGTAATGACATTACTCTCCTGTAGACCAAATCAGATCGAATCAAGGAATGAGATGCCCCCGTATCTATAGTCAGTACACGCTCTTTACCATCCACATTCCCTCTGATGGTAAGACTGCTTGATTTCCTTCCAATCTGCGACACAGATATCACAGGACATTCAACAGCCGGGGCAAGTTTCCGTTCTTTAAATTTGACACGCTCTTGCTCATTTCCGCCAGCTTTGCGTTTACGGCCACCCACATTGTTGGAACTATTAGGACCAAGATCGCAATGACGTGCAATGTGACCTGGGTTGCCGCACTTGAAACATTTAATAACTCCGGCATTCTTCTGTTGAGATCCCTTCAGTGCTTCCAAAATTGTGTCTACCCAATCTGGCCTTTCTACTTCCACACGGCGTGCTTCGAAAACTGGCTTACACAGAAGCGACGCTGTTTCCTGAATCAGAGCATGCGATACCGTTTCAGCAAATGTTAGTTTTGGATTCGCATATGTAGCCCGCTTCGTTTCCACATCTCGTATGCCATTTATAAAGCTCTGAATCTTTACCCTTTCAGTGTATTCCACGGGTGCGTCTGCATTTGCAAGATGAGCCAATCTTTCAATATCTGAAGCAAACTCCTGCAATGTCTCATTTGCTTTTTGGTAGCGGTTTTGCAATTCAATTTGGAATATCTGTTTCCTATGCTCGCTTCCGTAACGTCTCTCTAAAGCGCTCATCAATGTTTCGTAGTGGTTCCGCTCATACTCTGGGATGGTCTGTAAGATTTCCGCGGCAGGCCCTTTCAGTGCCACGAACAGAGCTGCAACTTTATCTTCAGCATTCCATTGGTTCACTGCTGCAGTCTTCTCAAACTGTAGCTTAAAGACCTGGAAAGGAAGAGAACCGTCAAAGGATGGTGTTTTTACCTTTGTATTGCTTGCTGAAACAGCTGGGCGGTTTAATTGCAACTCTTGTATACGACCTCTCAAAGCATCCACCTCGGCTTCGATTTTTTCCTCAAACTGCGTTATTTTCTCGTCCATACGTGCTTCGAGTTTTGATGATATACGCGCCTCTTGCGCTTCGAGTTGTACTGTTATGCGTGCCTCTTGTTCTTTCAGTTGTGTCTCCATCTTTGATGTAATCTGTGTCGACATTTCTGCCATACGCGTTTCTTGTGCTTCAAACTTGGATGTTATATCTGTCTTTTGCGATTCTAGTTGTGATGCTATATATGTCTTCTGCTCTTTCAGTTGAGATGACACTGTCGATGTTTGAGCAGATATTGCAGCTAAAATCATGTTCAAGTCTGTGCTGGTAACCGTCTGCGATGTTTCGTTTTTCTCTTCAATTTTTGTTGTCTCCTCGCTATCAAGATGAAAGACATACTCTTCCACATCAATTCCTTCTGCTTCCATTGCCTCTCGTAGCCGTGCCTGAAGTTCAAGTTTAACGCCGCTTGTATTCAATCCACGGCTCTTCAACTCCTTCTTTAGTTGCTGGATCTTCAATTCACTAAACTTCGCCATGTCCCTGCTGTCCTCTGGAATTTATTCAACAATTCCTCTTCTGACACCAATTGTAACGAATTTGCTGCAAATCCTCTTATTAGCAATCCTCTGCTAAGTTCGAATCACTAAACTGTTGAAAAAATAACTCCAATATTGAATAATGGAAAAATGGCCTTTATTAAAGTACTTCACAATACCACTTATACTTTGCTACTCGCTGGCTTAATAACCAAACTGATTGATAACTCAAATTAAACTGAATTCTTCTTACTCGCTTGTCCCGCTTTTATAGTTTACGCTGCATACTTCTAGGCTCTTCGATTTCCAGAACTTACTAGTTGTTTCGGCTACAAAATCGCCAGCCACAACTACGTGCACAAATTATTGCTCTCTCTTGTGACAACTCAGATAAGATATATGCATGTGTTTGTAGTTTACAGTCTCCCGCACACACATAAGCGTATAAGTAAATTCATCGGTGTGTGACATCTCATCTCTCGCTGCCTTGTATGTAAATGTTGCTCGTCGGAATGTGTACATATGTGTAGACGCAATTATTGATTCGTTTATGTAGATACATAATGATTGAATAATTGATGTGAATTCACGTCACTGCTTAGCATCGGCCTGGAGATGGCAGCACTCCTCAGTTTTGCTAATATTTGTAACAATATATATAAAGTGGGCGTGGTTATCATCCGATTTCGCTCATTTTCAATACCAATTTATTCTGGGTCCAGATAAGCTTGTGTACCAAATATGGTGTATATGTATATCTCTATATTTACTCAATTTATCGTGTTAACGGACAGACGGACGGAAATTTTTTTCTTTACTGATGATTTTGATATATGGAAGTCTATATCTATCTCGATTCCTTTATTTCTTTACAGCCAACCGTTATCCAATCAAAGTTATAATACCCTGTGTACAAGTACAGCTGGGTGTAAAAATGGTTAACTACTTATACAAAGCAAAAAGTTTTATTGATACCGGAAAAGATATGTTTTCATTGGGTAAGTTGAAAATAACACTTTTTTTAACGAATGATACCTATGTACATAACCTAAAGAGAGGTAATAAAAAAATCACAGATTTTGAATTTATCAGAGCTGGTAGAATCAAGTACAATTAATATTACCATTACAAATACTCAGTAATTGAAAACACCAATTACCAAGTATAAGAACATTTTATTGGTAATTGATATTCAACACCCGCATTTTTAATTCTTCTCAGATCTTGCTTTGTTAAATAGCAGCCATATTACAATTTTTAAGAATAAATAAGTACTTGGCACGATGTAACTCCGAGGAAATTTAGGACGAGCTTCTCCAAACCCAGACTTTCGGTGTGTGTGCTAAATTAGAGGACAAATAAAACTGTTTCAGAAAGGCTGAACATTGGCACAGACTAAAGAAATATAAAAGAAACAAGAATTTCGTGGTTAGACCGCTAAGTAGCGGTTCCTTCGCGGCCAGCATGTCTTTATAGGTCAAGAGGCCCAATGAAATATGTAAAAAAATTTGTTTGAAAGCTCTTTCCTTCTCTTTCACATTAGGTTGTAATAAAAAGTGTACTCAAAAACTCTATGTACCACAATAGCTCGAGCTGAAATCACAAGGTTGCCAAAATTGGCGGTTTCGTGAAGTTTACGTTCTTAAAGCTGAGAATGGAGGAAATATGTATAGAATATTAAGCGAGAATTCGATGATCACTGTGAAAATGCACTAAAGTCTCGGCATCGCCTCTAATAGACCATTTTTGAAGTGTCTTTCTTTTAAGTAAAGCTTCATTTTAGTAATAGAAGGTAGGTATAACGACCTCTTGGTTAAAAAAGAGTATTCAGGATGCTCAATTCTCAGTAGTTACTTAATGTGTATCTGTCAAGCGAAAAAGTGGAGGAGGATTATTACCTAATTGATTGACTACTACCTGCATTTCTTTACAAAAGTTGATTGAAAATGTCGTATCGTAAAAAAATTGTCCATTTTTTTGGCGTTTTGAAGACATAAAAGCCCCACATGATTCCAATCACAAGCAAATCACTTTACTGATGTAATGCAACGATATGTTGCCCTTACCTAGAATATTTGTACGCCCATAATAGTAAGTCTCAAATACCTACTATGTGATAATGGATTATTAGATAACTAAAGTTGAAAAGGCCTAGGGAAAGAAGTAAAATATTGTTGTAAAAAAATCGAAATTACCGATATTTTCTGATTGATGATATAATGAGACATTGACATTAATGAAGGACAAAAAAAAACAAAATTAAACCAAAAAGATTATTAAAACTGATATAAAAAAAATAACCTATCACAATTTTAAATTATTTGTATTTGATGGCGTTTTTATTTTTATTTTCGGCCTTTCAAAAGTTATATCAAGAAGAATTTCCGAGCTCTAGGCCACACATATATATTCGTAATAAAAATGCACTTAATTATAACATATATGTTGTATTTATTTATTTTGTCGATATTTCGATTTCATTTGTATTTTTATTTGTATTTATATGGAAAGTTTAGTTAGGCTATTTACAAGGTCTCCTATTCGTCGTATGTGGTATGCTTTAATACAATTTTGTATTGGAAACCATGGAAACAACAAAAAATCTTAAAAATTTACATGAATACGACACCCAAGTGTTTTAATGTTAATGTATGCCCTGCAAAAATCGCGAGTACTCCATGCATGCATGTATGGAGTACTCGCTATGGACCAACCGAGTGCTCTAAAATTAACCACAATTCATACAAAAAATATGGTCCCATTAACATTGCGATGTCCTAGGACTGGACCATATACTCCAGCTCCGCATAACATCAGAGTAATCCATGGAGTACCCACAGTCCAATAAACATCGTGTAGTGATTACAATGGTTAAAAACGAGCAATGATCGGCTTACAATATGTTCGTGTAGAGACATGAGTTGGTCCATTGCTGCATTACAGTGTAGTATAATGGTAGGTACTCCAGTGGGCCACATGATCCAACGATTTTTGCAGGGTGATGTATTCTTCACTGGGCCAGGAACAGTTGAAGCTGAGGGTTTTATAGTTTTTTCTTTTGTATCCTTGCAAACAAAGCTAGTATTTTTATTCTCACTTGGTTATTTGATATCCGACTTTTAAAATTAATATGCCAATATTTTGGATTTTATTTATAAGCTCTATATTTTCTTCTATTTTGGCACAAATTACGTATAACTCAACGAGTGTTCGACGTAATCACTATAAACGACTGCAGATCTCAAAATAAATTGAAACTAATTATTAAGCTGGTGATGGTGGAATTAACGGCAAACATCAATTCCATTCTAACCCAACTGATAATGAATAAATATAATCTACCACATTTCAAGGATTTTGTTGAAAATTTTCTTTTCTTCCTATAACAAAGTTTTCCTGAATTATAAAAAAATTTAAAAAAATTTTGTTTATTCGAAAAAGAAGCTAACTACGAGCTTACTACAAGCTAGTTTCCAATTAATCGGATAATAGTGTGCATTATCTGTTTATTTTCTTTGAGAAAAAAACTTAAGATTTTTGTACTTGTCAACCACCTAATTTTACTCCCAAACCCATTTCCACTTCCAAATAGACACCGACCCTGATTTCCACTTTCATTCTCAATCCCATTCCCACTATAGCTCCCTCTTCCACTCCCCTTACCTATCCCTCCTAAATTAACTCTTATACGGAATATATATGCCAAACGTTGCATACCCCCTGTACAAAGTTGCGGAGACATTGCGAATCAAAGTTTTGTTTCATTCACACTCTCCCTCCTGCTCCTACTTCCACGCCCTCTACCTTTCCCTACCTAAATTACCTCATATATGGAATTTGTGTAACAAATATTGGATACTCTAAATGGTTACGTAGACAGCACAGCGCAAATCTACATATTTGTTTCACTCACACTTCTACTTTCACTTACATATGGGCGATTCTCCGCGAGCTCTCAGTTTTACTAACCCAAAATTTTGGAAAAAAATATTCGATTTTCAAATATTTTTAATCATTTTTCTATGAGTTTTTATATCTAAAAACCATTCCCAAAGTGTACGAGCTACAGCTATTAATTTCTGTTCTTGATACTGAAACTTGCCATGGTTGTGACATTTTGACAATAAATTGCTCATTAAAAAAAACTAGTATGACTCGCAAGATTTTCCGTAAAATTTTAAGGTTATGTTAGCAAACTTTAAAGAAAAATGGTACAATAGACGGTACTTAATTAAAAACTACAAAGATACAAGTGACACGGTTGTGACACGATTTTTTGATACGTACCGCTTTTCCAGTTCTTCAGTGTTTAAAAATGGATATTAGTTATTTTAAGACTGCAAACATTAACATGGAAATATGCGGGGACAATTGCTGATCAAAATTCACATTCACATGTCACAAGCCAGTGTGCAATAAAGCAGCACCAACCTAACGATTTGAATAATATTTTTTACTCAAAAACTCATGGACACTTTTCAAAATCAAATTACAAAGCGAAGACAGAAATGTTATCATTAAAACAACATTTAATATTGCAGATTAAGTCAAGCATTTAATATAATGACAGTTTATTACTCGTGTAATTAAAGATTAAAAAAGTTACCACCTAAAATGTTATGAAAAATGTGGTTGTGGACATGCCACGGTTGTGACATTTGTAGGGTATTATGAACTATAACTTCATAAAACTGATGGCCAGTCAATAAAATTCAACATGAAACTTTAAAATAAACATAACTTTAACTCAATTACATAATTTAATTCATAGAAATGCTTTAATATATTTCAAATTTCGAAAAGACACAAAACTGTAAGCTCGCGGAGAATCACCCTTATGTACATACCCTCTACCTCTCCCACCTGAATTACCTTATACATAGAATCTACTTATAGAATTTACATGGATACCAAATAGTGGAAACCCCCTTCGAATCATTATCGGCGTATAACGAATTTAAATATTTCTTTCACCCCAAATCTCATTTTCCTACCAATCCCGTTTCCGCTGCCACTCCCCTGCCAACTATCTCAACATGAACATTGTGAATTCATTCAAGTTTAAAATCTTTCTATTCCTCCATTGCCATACCTACCTGTCAACTAATAGCTGACAGAGAGAATGGATGTCGCGAATGTCCAGAGAATGGAAGAAAAGTTTGTTTTTTGCTCGCCGTTATTAAATTGAAGTGCCATGAATCGCCCATTTGTATTTCAAATCAGCTTTTCTTTTCATTGGGTATAGAGAAAATCAGACTACATATTAATTCTAATCTCTAAAACCTAGTTATTAGATTAAATATGAGCAGACAGTTAAGCAAGCATAATAAAATAATAATAAAACAAACTACGTAAATTATGCAATATACCAGTCGTTTACAAAAATGAACAGGTCATCGTTTACTATTGTGAACGTTTTTTTTGTTTTTCAAACATTCGCCACTTCTATGAATCGACAATGAACATAAATTACTTCTCATATTTTTGGTAAGCTTTTCCGATCTATTTGGGAGTAGTGCAAATCAAACAATTTATTTCACCTTATAGCTCGACGTTTCGCCAAATTTCCTTGGCTTCTTCTGGAGCAATTATTTGGATTACGGTATTAAATAAAAGAAATAAAACATAATTTACAAGAATAAGAGATAGAAACTATAGAAGATTAAAAAATATAAAATAAATGATACTATCTACTGTGGTACACTTGGGCGGAGCCACGCCCATTTTGAAATTTTCTTTTATTTTTGTATTTTGTAGCACCATATCATTACTGCAGTTGAATGTTGACATAATTTACTTATTACTGTAAAGATATTCAATTTTTTGTTAAAACTTGACTTTTAAAATTTTATTTTTAAAAAGTGGGCGTGTTCGTCATCCGATTTTGCTAATTTTTATTTAGCACACATAGAGTAATAGGTGTAACGTTCCTGCCATATTTCATCATGATATCTTCAACGACTGCCAAATTACAGCTTGCAAAACTTTTAAATTACCTTCTTTTAAAAGGGGGCGCTGCCACGCCCACTGTCCAAAATTTTACAAACTTTCTATTCTGCGTCATATGATCAACGTACCTACCAAGTTTCATCGCTTTATCCATCTTTCGTAATGAATTATCGCACTTTTTCGGTTTTTCGAAATTTTCGATATCGAAAAAGTGGGCGTGGTTATAGTACGATTTCGTTCATTTTAAATAGTAATCTGAGATGAGTACCCAGGAACTTACGTACTAAATTTCATTAAGATACCTCAAAATTTACTCAAGTTATCGTGTTTACGGCAGACGGCCGGACGGACATGGCTAAATGAATTTCTTTTTTCCTCCAAATCATTTTGATATATAGAAGTCTATATCTATCTCGATTAGTTTATTTCGCTACGGATTACCGTTATGCGAACACAATTAATATACTCTGTAAGCTCTGCTCAGCTGAGTATAAAAAATTACACACAAATATACCCATATATGGCCGTGACACCATCCACTTTTCCAAAATTCTCTACGGATTAATAAAGTTAGTTATAGCAGTTTGAGACAAACAGGCTTGGATTTTTGGCGAAATGAAGCTTATATTGCCTGGGGGCATAGCCAGAAAAATATCTGGTGAAAACGTGAATGTGATGTAGGAAATTTTTTTTGAAAATCGGTTGGGTACTTTGAACGCCGATAGGACGTACACACACATCCATTTCTATTTATAAGATATATTACAGATAGGCTCCGGTTAAAGTTATAAAAGGCAATAAACGACTACTCACAATTTGATTAGATTTTATTAATAAGTTCCGAAATAAAATTTTTACAAATCTTTGTCATTCATGTATGTATTTTATATAAAACTAGAATACCCGGCGTTGTTCTGCCCTAAATTTGGCCTATCTGCATACATTTTAATAAGCTTTTTCCGTCTGACTCTGCCCTCCCCCCTCTTCACTTTTTCCTAATCCTTTTATTCACTCCACCCTCCGTCTTTTTCGCTTCATTTATCTACATCTTTGTCTCATTCTATCTCTTTCTCAATCTCCTTCTATCTTTTCTCTTCTCTTAATTTCTTCTCATTCTTCTGCATCCCTTATTGCCTGTCCCAGAGGGTGGTATGTATTTTATTCCAGTCCCAGTCCCATTCCCACTCCGAGTCTCAGTCCCAGTCCCACTTCGAGTCTCAGTCCCAGTCCTAGTCCTAATCCCAGTTCCAGTCCGTCTCTGGATAATATATTACTCTGTACTAAAGCACTAATCCACAGCTTTCATTTGATATCCATATTGTATAAACACTGTCTAGGCATTCACTGGCCCACGTTTTGGCCTATATCTCGAGACTCGATTCACCCAGTGCACAGTGTTTCGTGTAGAAAAAGCTAGCTGGACAAAAACAAAGTTCTTATTCCAAGAAAAGTGTAATGAGAAATGAAAGAAAACAAACAAACGGGATTTTCGCTTTTTTTTGATATTTTTGCTCATATATATTGAGTAATTGAAGTAAGAAGGCAGGAGTGGCCGTAAAATGCATTGATTAATTTGCAAAATTCTTGTTGAATATTAAGCTTCATATTTCTTTTAAGTGAACACTTTTATATAATTTTTTTGATGGATTCTAAGCTCGAAGATAAGTAAAATTTTTTAATAGTAATTCTTTCGCAATTAGAGTATTTTTAATATATTTAACATTCCGTTATTAAGAAGAAAAGGTATTTTTTTCTCTATATTTTTAACTTTAGGGACAAAAAAGTTACATACATCCGCGGACATCCGGCCAAAATTTTACATATGTTATAGTCGCAAGTATTCTGTAATAGTCGAACGAAAAAACCATTGCGTATTCTTTGCACATCTATTTAAAATTTTTTTTTGTAGATTAAGTTATATCTACATATAAAATAGGATCTATGTATGTACCAGCTCCGATGAGATATTTGAACCTTTAAAGCTGATCTACAAACGGCAAAACCAATTCCCAGGTACAGGGAACAAACACGTAGCCATAAAACATACAAAAATAAACGCGCAAGGTCAACAAGAGCACACAAAAGCAAAAAGGCGAAGATCACTGACTTCAACCTGCCACAACCTACCGCACTAGTCACCAAGGCATAAAAACAGGTACATACAAAGCAATCCTAATGCAGGTATAACCACACAGGAACGCTACATAAAACAACCCCAATTGGTAGCATTTACGCCAATACCTGAATGTAATATAAATACTGCACAACTTGGATTGATATTAGATAAATCAAAACCAGGTTACGGCAATACCAATGACGGCAACACTGCTCGTAGGTTTTTCGAAAATTCTGAGGCTAGTGCTGAGATTACGGGATTAGGTGATACGCTCATCAAAAGATTCGACACTCTCCTTCGCGCATTAGCATCTGGGTATAATATAAATATCCAAAGATTTGAAAAATTTGCGGTCGAGACTAAAGAACTATACATATATCTCTATCCATGGTTTAATATGCCTGTTACTGTTCATAAAATCTTAGTGCATAGTACTGATATTATAAAATCAGCAATTTTACCTATTGGTCAACTTTCTGAGGAGGCACATGAGGCCCGTAACAAAGATTTGAGAGGATTCAGGGATGATAACACACAAAAGCAGTCCCGTGAAGCCACGAATAGAGATCTTATGATTATGTTGCTTATAACATCGGATCCTTTAGTTAACAGTTTTAGGGAGATACCTAAGAAAAAATTTAAAAGTCTGACTTCAGAAGTCTTAAATTTACTGTCCCCCGATAATGTTGAGGAGTCAATAAATACCCTAGTTGTTTCAAGCTTTCACAGTAGTGTTGGTGATGCTCATGACTATTCCACAAGTGACTCATCGAATGAAAGTGATGAAAGCGAATAATAACATAATTATAAAAGATAACCTACCCTATAACTTTTTGTTGGATCAGGTTTTATTTAATTTAAATCTATTGTCTTTTCTACTTTGTATGAAACTTTACTTGTTTTCACATAATTAATTTAATTATTTACATTTTTATCATTATTATTGTAATTCACTTTTACATTCCTGACTTTTACTATAAATATTTTTTATATATATATATTTATATATATATATTTTACTATAAAATAATACCCCAGCGGGTTAGGGGATCAGAATATACTCGCGGTAGGTATGCCTGTCGTAAGAGGCGACTAAAATACCAGATTCAAGGGGCTGTGTAGCGCAACCTGTCAGGTTGCCAGCGCAATATATAGCTTCTCCAAACCCAATTGTCAACCTCGCCTATCCGCGGCGAATCCTGTTTCACTAACATACGAGGCTCTGGCGACCCCAAGCTCCTCATGGAACTTGGGGGTAGGGAGAGAGGGAATGGCCTGAAGGTTTAATGTGGCCACATAAATCGTTCCCGAGATGGTCGGGTTAGCACCTTAATGGTGCAATGGTACCGGAGCGTACCGGATTTGTATCCGGCAAAGAAACCTCACATCGATAACACCTCCCAAAGCCTTCGAGGAGCAACCTTATCGCTACAACAACAACAACAACAACAACTATAAAATAATTTTGTAAAAATTGTAGTGCCAGGATAAATACTCAAATAAATACAAAATATGTATGTACATATGTACAGTCACTCACATAAATTAGTAGACACCCCATTTTGGACAATTCCTACAATTTTTCTTTCGCAAATTAATTTTAACTAATTTCCCATAAGAAAATTTGTCAGGATCTATAACAAAAACTAAATTATATTTAAAAAATTTTTGAAAAATTCGACGAATTTTCATACAAAATTTAAATTTTTTTTCCGAATTTTTAGAATTTTTTAGAGTATTGAGATTTGTAGTCCATTCAATTTAAGTACAATAAAGTAATATTCTTAAGTCCTTTAAATTTTTTTGGATCTATGTCACTTATTCACATGAGTTACTGTATATGAAATAAGCATATGTATGCGTATGAAGTAAAATTTTGGAAAAAAATAAAAAAAAGAACATATGCCTGAAAAAATGACGTAGTTGTAATAAATGACTGCATATGAAACGGAAAATCTCATGAAATTAGCTTGTTCTACACGAAACACTGTGCAGTGGTATGAAAATTACCCTTTACACAACTAAAGACTCTCCTGAATTAAAAAAAAATATCATAGTACCTCTAAATCGCGGGCCCCCTGCAAAAATATTTCCAATAAAATAATATTGCGACTATAAACTGAGATGTAACCTATCCTGTCTCTCAAGTTAGATCAAACTACACACGGGGTGCAAAACAAATTCAAAATCGGTCCAGTAGTTTAGGAGTACATCGCGGCCAAAAATGTTGTGACACGTGTTTTTTATATATTAAGATTTAAAGTAAAAATATTTATTGTAAACTAATGATAAGCAGAAAAAATTTACACAAATCGATGTCAAAACTTTCTTTGTTATTATTATTATTTATTTTTTTATTATTATTTTTTTTTTTTTTAATATATATTGCAGTCACTAGCCCTATTAGTTTGTTTAAATACGATTTCGAAGTTTTTCTTTAACTTTCACAAAATGTATAAATATTTTGCTATTACCTACTGTTTCATTATTTTTACAAAAATTAATCTTTTTTTTTTTCTTAATTGAAAAAATTTTTAAATTAGAATAGAAGAAAGAAAAAATTTAGACAACTGCCAAAGCTCGTTGTATAGATCAATTTCGGGAACTGCTAAATTCCTTCATCGGCAACGTTTAGGCGCCGCTGCTCTAACCATTCAGCCATCACAGCGGTTTTTTGTTTGTCTTCATTAATCCTACTTCTATTCTGGTTCGTGCCAATTGATATTCACAACACTGCGACATCTGTTGCAGAATGGATGTGAAAATTGGACTTGTTTGATGGCAATGCCGCCATAGTGTCATATTTTATTGATTTCAATTAAGAAAAAATTTATCATAACAATAATAATGATAAAAAATTATTGTTAGGCCTTGAGCTCGATTCGAACCCGCGATCTAAAAATTAATCATCTTTGTTGATAAGTAGTAAATATATTTGTAATCTTTTTCACGTTCACACATCGACTTGTCTTTATCAGCTCTACTATTTTTCTTTTAGTTGCATTTTTTTAGGATCTGTAGGTGAATTACGTCAATAATTATAACGAGAACATACAAATGCACAACACCTTTTAGAACCAAAACAAAATATTTCAAAAAGTAGGTGAAAGCACTTCGTCGGACTAAAAAAAACCACTTAAGGATTAATAAGTATATAATTACATTTTAACAGATATTAGCTTGCCATTCAGTTAGGCTTAGAATCACACGCCTTTGAAAAAACGATAAAACGATTGCTGGATTTTAAATTTAGATCAAATTGAAATTTCGCTTCACTACAGTATATAAAACACGTAAGTGCATGTGAATAGCTTAAGCTGTCGCTATTTACGCATGTAAGTAAGAATGTAATACTTGATATTCTGAAACATGCCCACAACGATAAGAAAACAACAGCTGATTGGTATAGAAGCTCGCTAACAACTGAATTTGTAATGCCCAAATGTGGCCAGTCACCACCACATCGTCGCAACAAAGACTCAGACGGTGAAATCATTATCTTTTCTTGCTTACTGATTATCGCAAAATTTCGCATTGATAAAATATGGTCATTACCAATTATTATTAGAATTTTTATACTCAGCTGAGCAGAGCTGACAGAGTATATTAACTTTGTTCGCATACCGGTAATCCGTAACGGCATAAGCTAATCGAGATAGATATAGACTTCTATATATCAAAATGATCTGGGTAAAAATGAAATTCATTTAGCCATGTCCGTGCGTCCGTCCGTCTGTAAAACCGATAACCTGAGTAAATTTTGAGGTATCTTGATGAAATTTGGCATGTAGGTTCCTGGACGCTCATCTGAGATCGCTATTTAAAATGAACGAAATCGGACTACAACCACGCCCACTTTTTCGATATCGAAAATTTCGAAAAACCGAAAAAGTGCGATAATTCGTTACCAAAGACGGATAAAGCGATGAAACTTGGTAGGTGCGTTGACCTTATGACGCAAAATAGAAAATTAGGAACATTTTGGACAATGGGCTTGGCACCGCCCACTTTTAAAAGAAGGTAATTTAAAAGTTTTGCAAGCTGTAATTTGGCAGTCGTTGAAGATATCCTGATGAAATTTGGTAGGCACGTTACTCCTATTACTATTTGTGCGCTAAATAAAAATTAGCGAAATTGGATGACGAACACGCCCACTTTTAAAAAAAAAATTTTTTTTAAGTCAAATTTTAACAAAAAATTTTATATCTTTACAGTATAAAAGTAAATTAAGCTAACATTCGACTTCAGTAATGATATGGTGCAACAAAATACAAAGATAAAAGAAAATTTCGAAATGGGCGTAACTCCGCCCTTTTTCATTTAATTCGTCTAGAATACTTTTAATGCCATAAGTCGAACAAAAATTTACCAATCCTTGTGAAATTTGGTAGGGATATAGATTATATGACAACAACTGTTTTCTGTGAAAATGGGCAAAATCGGTTGAAGCCACGCCCAGTTTTTATACACAGTCGACCGTCTGTCCTTCCGCTCGGCCGTTAACACGATAACTTGCGCAAAAAACTATATATCTTTACTGAACTCAGTTCACGTACTTATCTGAATTCACTTTGTATTGGTGTAAAAAATGGCCGAAATCCGACTATGACCACGCCCACTTTTTCGATATCGAAAATTACGAAAAATGAAAAAAATGCCATAATTATATACCAAATACAAAAAAAGGGATGAAACATGGTAATTGTATTGGTCTATTAACGCAAAATATAACTTTAGAAAAAAACTTGGTAAAATGGGTGTGACACCTACCATATTAAGTAGAAGAAAATGAAAAAGTTTTGCAGGGCGAAATCAAAAGCCCTTGGAATCTTAGAAGGAACACTGTTCGTGGTATTACATATATAAGTAAATTAGCGGTACCCGACAGATGATGTTCTGGATCACCCTGGTCCACATTTTGGTCGATATCTCGAAAACGCCTTCACATATACAACTAAGGGCCACTCCCTTTTAAAAGCCTCATTAATACCTTTAATTTGATACCCATATCGTACAAAAAAATTCTAAAGTCACCCCTGGCCCACCTTTATGGCGATATCTCTAAAAGGCATCCACCTATAGAACTAAGGCCCATTCATTACACCTTTAATTTGATACCCATATCGTACAAACTAATTCTAGAGTCACCCCTGGTCCACCTTTATGGCGATATCTTGAAAAGGCGTCCACCCATACAACTAAAGCCCACTCCCTTTTAAAACACTTATTAACACCTTTCGTTTGATACCCATATTGTACAAACGCATTCTAGAGTCAACCCTGGTCCACTTTTATAACGATATTCCGAAAAGGCGTCCACCTATAGAACTAAGGCCCACTCCCTTTTAAAATACTCATTAACACCTTTCATTTGATACCCATATAGTACAAACAAATTCTAGAGTCACCCCTGGTCCGCCTTTATGGCGATATCCCTAAATGGCGTCCATCTATAGAACTATGGCCCACTTCCTCTTAAAATACTCTTTAATACCTTCCATTTGATACACATGTCATACAAACACATTCCAGGGTTACCCTAGGTTCTTTTTACAACATGGTGATTTTCCCTTACTTTGTCTCCACAGCTCTCAACTGAGTATGTAGTGTTCGGTTACACCCGAACTTAGCCTTCCTTACTTGTTATATTTTGAGTTATTTAAAAAAAGGCATGGTAGAAGAGAAGAAGAGCCATGGCTTAGTTTTATGTTTTAAAGGGAGCTTTTACAAAGAAAACGTAAAAACAAATGTGGTAACATATTCCGCATATTGGACTCGATCACAGTTTCGAACTCGAAATCGGCACATTTCAGTCTTGGCAGCCACGCCACTGTTATGGGATATGAATTGAAGACTGCGAAGGACTTCGTTTATCAGGGACCCAGCAAAAACAATATCAGCCTAGAAATTAAACAAAGAACCACGCTTGAAAACAAGTGCTACTTTAGATTTTGTAGGGAATTGAAAAGTAAAGTCCTCCCCCGACAAACATAAATCACGCACTTCAAAATGTTAATCACACCTGCCCTAATGTATGGCTGTAAGGTGTAGAGGGGAACTCATCCTTGTGGTATTAAAAAAAAAAATTTCTCCGAACATCGAACCTATCCGTGATATCAATGGTGTTTATCGAAGAAGGTTTATTTATGAGCTTTATACAGGCTAATCAGGTCATGTTATGAAAAGGAAAGAAGACACTCCGACTCAAAAAGTATTCCTGCTGGCAGCCGAATTTGGCAGCAAAGGAACGAGGAGACCTACATAACGACATATCTATTATCGATCAGATCTACGTGAAATGACAGACCCTGGAGAAGACTGGTAATAAGAGAACAGGCATACACCATTTTTCTGTCGACTTCAAAGCAGCTTTCCAGCGTCTACATGACTTGCATGTGGTCTGAATATAAGTTTTCTGCAAAGCTAATAATGTTTTTTTAAATAACATTAGGCAACATCACCAGGTCCATAAGGTTTGGGAAGATATCTCCCCCATCCATTCGAAACCAAGCGAGCCTCCGGGCATGTCGCATTCATCTAGAGCGATTCCCTTATCATATCAGAAGATCTAATATATTGATTTAGTTGGCCTTTATTATTATTATTGTCATTATTGCTAGGCCTGGAAGCTATGAAACTCCGGTTTACATTCTCTGCGTATGCGACGCTCTGGCCAGGCAGAGACTGTCCCAACTAGGTGATGTGACTCTTAATCCCTATGTGATATGGAGTAAAAAGTCTGAGGAGGTACTTAGATACATCAAAAGCCTCCAGATACAAAATTAAGCTAAAAGGTCATATTTTGCATGGCCTTTACAAATACGCCGTAAGATCTGCCTTTTCTGAGTTCGATAAATAAAAAAACAGTGGTTTTTGCGGTAAAAGAGACGAAGTAGTTGCTGTGATCAAAGAAAGAATCGGCACACTCTCGCCATAGTAGCCACGTCACAGTTGAAGGGCATAAATTTGAGAAAGGGAAGGACTACGTCTATTTGAGAACCACCATTTACAGCTACCTTGGATTCAGTAGATGATTGAAACTAAAGTCCAGTTTCGACGAACAATAATCACGCTCTAGAATTCGCTTATTATACATATCTGGATGTTTGGGTGGAAATCATGAATCAATGTCGAAAGAAGATGAAGAAGTCTTTAGAGTATTCAAGAAATTTTTCCGGAAGATTTCTAGCTCTCTTCGAAATGCTGACGGAGAGTATCGAAGTAGATATAATGAAGAGATGTATCAGCCTTACTTAGTTGTGAAGATAGTCAACGAAAAACGTTCAGGGGCTTTGCTGGAAATGGACGAAGACGCTAGTTTTTTATCCCAAATATGGTTTTCTGGTTCAATTTGACACGACTAAGGGTGTCTTATAGTCGAAAAGGAAATAGTAGGAAACCTGTTATCGTTTAAGTTTTTATGAACTAATAAAGAATATTAGGATATGCTAGTACTTCATATCACTACGAGGAGCTGCCTCTGACCTTAGCTGTATTTACCTATTTAAGATAGGGATGTAACGGTTCGGAACCGATATGTCGGAGCTTGTCATTGTAAACTTCCGACTCCGATTTCTGTTCCAACTGTCTGGAATCGGACGTATAACGGAAAGAGATCTGTCGAAAATTTTTTGCAAAAGCATATAAAACGTATGAAACAGTGCATTTGTTTTTCAGCTGAAAACATTTTAGTTTCTTCATTATTATTCACTACGTTTTTCCATTTATATAAGAAAAACACCGATTAATGCAGACTTAAATATATCGCATGTATATTTTATTTATATTATTTTATTCAGCATCTTGTCTGAACTGATATATACACCTTCTGTCCTACTTACATATCTGATTACGATTCCAGATCTGACAGAGCCAATTATATAAATCCGAATCTGTGTCCGGCTTCGGTTAACACAGTTTCGTTACATCCCCACTTTCATGATATTATTGGTATGGCGTTGCCATATTAAGCCAAAATTAATTGAAAAGTAATCTCAAATCGATTGCATACTTTTCGGCGACAGAGTATGCATTGCTTGAGCGGAAGTTTCCACAAACACACAAACAAATTCAAAAGCACTGCCGTTAAAGACAAAAATATCAAATTTTTCCATGACTCAACGAATTCTAATAGCAGATTGACAAGGCATGGAAAACCGTAAGTTTTTGAACTCTATTGGTGTTTTTTGGCGTTCCCGTTGCTTTGCCTGATTGAGAGCATATCTATAAATGCATGTTTGTTCAAAGTCAGCTGTTGACTGCAACGAAAACGACTACACGACGCAATATTCGAATTTGTTTGGGCCTTTATATAGTTAGTACTTTGACGTAAAATAATAAGAGCGGAAGTGACAGCTCTCAAGTCAAGTCTACGCTATGTTAGACTTAAGACAGTGAAATCGAGAAACATTGCTTTACAAATTATAAACTTAGCAGAAAATAGCACTAGTTTGAAGTAGCGCAGAGATATGACATGAAGAGCAGGAACTAGTTTCTAAACTGTGGCTGCGATATAGTTTAGACTTTACCGCCGCTGGTAAAAGTTTGGATGTCAACTGCCTCGCTGTGCTTCCGATAAGTACAATTTCGGAGGTAGGTATAAAAGCTGTAGTTCGAACGTTGCACTTTCTGTAAGTGTCTACCATTTTTATTGCGGGGAAGATAAAAAGAGATAGGAAAAAGAAAGTTTTTCTACTGTTAATTGTCGAACACCATATGGGTTATCAAACTATTAAATAGATTGTAATATTTCGTCCTACCATTTCCAACAAAACGTCTTTATATGTATATTTATGGTCTATCAAAATCGACATTTATTTTGACAATTTTTTTCCGCCATACAAAATGTGAAACGTGCTTTTTCATATGGCAGGAAATCTGAAACACCTTCCAGAAAAAAATGTTTAAACATCATTTTTGTCGCGATGTTTGGATTCCATATAAAGTCGAATGTGCCATAGGCCTAAAGTCAATTTAAAGGGTGCGCAAACGTGTCGGGACGAGTATAGGGATCTGTTGAGAACTTAGCAACGTGAAATTTTCAGGGTGAAGAGATTCTTTCGGAAAATTTTGTGTGCGGATATTGTGTGCTCCAGCGAAACACTGCGGTCGAGGAGAGTCCTAGCAAGGGGAAATATAGTCCAGGGACGAATAAAGAAAGAGAACGGGGAATGGTCTCATGGATACACATCTCCCACCGGGAGATGATTCAGAAAAGTCAGCAGACTGCACTTGCACTTCGATCACGGAGCGGGTAGTGCCCGCCTTGTTAACCAATACGAATGGGCGGTGACGACGTTCTCTAAGTGTAAATCGCCGGGCCCAGATGCTATATTCCCAGTCATGCTACAAATTTCAAGCAGAGCCGTCGTGGAATTGCATAAGACTGAATTATGCACCGCATTCTTGGAGAACTGCTCGGTAAGCTTTTCTACCAAAGGCGGGCAAGATCGGTCATATGTATCCCAAAGACTACAAGCCTGATAGATGATAGAGAGAGAGGCTGATAGACGTGTACATAAAGTCCAACGTGGATGAAAAACTGCTTTCCACAACACAACATGTTCACACAAAAAGCAAGTCGGTAGATACTGCACTGCATGGGGTGGTAATAAACATAGATAAAGCTCCGGAATATAAGGAGTATGCAAGGGTTTTCAACAATGTCTCTAAACGGGTCCCAGGCCATGTAGAAAAAGATAGGAATAAAAAGGCGGATGCATTAGCTAAACAGGGTGCATCCTTCGAAGCCTGTATCGTAGACGTCCCAACTAGATTGAGCTAGATTAAAAGTCACGAGGGTGCACATAATCAACCAAGCGGGAAAGGCGTGGACACTAGCGCGGTGCTGCAAATTGTCGAAGGTCATATATAGGTCTTACAACCTAAGACTAACAAAGTGACATAATAAAAAAGAGAGGACTGTACACTCATGATGGATATTCTGAATCGACTCTGCCTGCTGCCCTCACATGCCTTTAAATTAGGCTTAGTCAGTGATAGCAGATGTAGGAAGTGCTGGTTGGAGGAGGAAACGATCGAACACGTTCTGTGCTCGTGCCCTGCGCTTGCCATGCAAGACTCCAGCTATTAGGAGTGATACAGCTGTCATATCTAGAAGCAGCAAGTGCTTTAAGTCCTAGAAAGCTTCTAGTATTAACCAAGAGGGTGGTGTTATTTTATAACACAGGTCCTGGTTATTGATAGGGTTTTTCAATTTGGTCGCTAAACAAACTTCTGGTAAGACTACGGACTCATTCAGTCTATGTGAGGTCCTCATGGGCCGGCCAGTTCAACTAAACCTAATTTTAATTGATAAGGTAAACAATCGGTTGTGAACAGTCGGCCCTCCCTAACTTATACACGTATGTATGTATATATGTACATGCAAACATACTTACATTTTTAATACTTGGTTTTAAATTTTTAAATATTTAGGTATATGAACGTCTCTTTGATAGTACTCTACCGCCATTATGTTGATTTTTATTGGCGTATTATTAACTGAACCTATGATTGATGAGCCCAACGTGTGCCGTTATTTGCATGGATGAGCTTTTACGAAAGATCAAAAAAATTATAGGCCGTAAACAAAAATCCAACATTATCAGTGATTTGCAACAGATCGCGCGGCGCTGGTAAAATTTGGTTGGTAAAGAGGAATAAAAATAGCAACTTGTCAGTCTAACCCACCACCGCTGTGTAGCTAAATGGTTAGCGTAGCGTGCCTAAAGCTTACTGAAGAGGGGGGCTTAGCAACCTTCAAAATGGATCTATCCGCGCAGCTATGGCAGGTTGTCTGCAAGATTTTCTATCTCTTCTTCCAAAAATTAAAAGCAATTTTTCAATTATAGAAAAATTAAAAAAACAATAATTATAATAAAAATTATTGTGCTATCCTTGAGCTTGAATCGAACCTGGCATCATTTATCTATAGGCCGATAAAACAAAAGCAATTGTAAGATTGAAAAAAAAAAAAAACAATCATACGTTTTTGGAAGGGGTTATGAAATTATTGGTTAAAGTTTTTTCCCAGTTTCAAGAAAGTGTTTCTAAGCGGGGTCGCCCCTGTGTAGTGATTTGACAAGCACTCCGAGTGTATTTCTACCATGAAAAGCTTCTGAGTGAAAACTCATTTGCCTTGTAAGTTAAAAAGCAACGCGACGTAAATTGTGGGTTAGGGGCTTAGAATATACCCGCGGTAAGTATGCGTGCCGTAAGAGGCGGCTAAAATACCAAATTCATTCAAGGGGTTGTGTAGCGCAACCCCTCTCGAGGGGTTGCCAGCGCAATATATAGCTTCTCCAACCCAATTGTCAACCACACCTACAAGTGGCGAATCCTGTTTCATTAACATCCTGATGGATCTAGGGGGTGGGAGGGCGGTATGGCCAAGAAGGTTTCATGTGGTCATACCAAATCATACCGAGATGGTCGGGATAGTACCTTTATGGTACTTGTTACCGGAACGTACCGGATCTGCATTCGGCAAAGGACCATCAACATCGATAACACTCCCCAAAGGCCTTCGGCAATGCCCTTATCGCTACAACAACTACAACAACAACAACGCAAATTGCAAGAGAAGCTCGGTCTAGGACCTTTTCGGAGTATACGCGCACTGCAATTCTTTTGTTAAATACGCATGCAATATATACTTCCAACAAAGTCGGCAAGCAGCCGCCTTTTGAATTGATAAAAATTTGTGTATTATGCACCTCTGATGTTGTTTAACATGGATACGAACATTGTGAATTCATACAAGTGAAAAATCTTTCTATTCCTCCATTGCCATAGGTTATCTGTCGGTAGGTGAAATGGCTGCGACCCTGGTTGCCCAAGTAGATATTTAAAGCCGTTTTGATGCCATTTAACTTATCTAAAAACCTACGGAATGTTACGGTCAATGTATTACAACCAGCCAGAGTTGTGAATAAAATTAAGAATATTCGGGATTGCTATCTCAGATAACCCTCTGAGGTCTTCTAGAAACGGGGTTCCAAGGAACCTGAGCCGGGCTCTAGCTAGAGCCGGGCATTTACACATAAAGTGTTCTACTGTCTCCCTGGCATTTGGATCTTTGCAGCTTCTGCAGTATTCGTTATACGGAATGCCCATCTTTTCCGCATGCGTACCTACTGCCCAATGACCCGTGCAGACTGCCGTCAGTTTGCGTGTGTTAGCCCTTGATTTGTTCAGAAGACTTCTCGTCCTCTTTCCATCATAGTTTGGCCAAATGGATTTTGATATTGCACAGGTGGTAATGTTATTCCACTTTGTTTGTGCTTTCTTCAAATAGAAGCTTTGGATATTCCCCTTGGCTACTGCTAAGGGTATGCCTATTTCGACACTGGTTATTTCCTCGTTCATCTCCGATGAGCCCCTGCGTGCTAGCTCGTCGGCCTTCTCGTTACCCTCAATCCCCCTATGACCCGGGACCCAGATAACGCGTATTTCTAGATTGGTGGATAACTGGGATATTGCCATAACTATCTGTAAAATAGTTGCTGACAGACAAAGCGGCTGTCGCGAATGGACAGAGAATGAAAGAAAGATTTGTTTTTTGCTCGCGGTTAATAAATTGAAGTGCCATGAATTGCCCATTCATGTTTCAAACCAATTTTTCTTTTACATGGGTCTACAGAAAATGAGACTACAAATTAATATTGATTTTAAAAATCTAGTCAATAGAGAAAACATGAGCATCCAGCTAAGCAATCATTTTAAAATATGTGAGTAGCGTCATATACTAGTCGTTTACAAAAATGTTTGAAAAACATTGTTGAGGAAATAATTTAAGTAATCGAACAGCGATTCAAAAGGTGATCCAGGCCATGATACAAAAAATGGAGGTAGTTCCATTTAGTGTGAC
Organism: Eurosta solidaginis; assembly: GCF_040869045.1. Classification (NCBI taxonomy): domain Eukaryota; kingdom Metazoa; phylum Arthropoda; class Insecta; order Diptera; family Tephritidae; genus Eurosta; species Eurosta solidaginis. The sequence continues at coordinate 225,449,704 of NC_090322.1, read as the reverse complement.
ATTAGCCACTTGACTTTTGCGGGGACAATAACAATTTCACCAAAAACAAGCTCCCAGATTGAAAAATGTTACGAATTTTTCTAATTTTGATGGATTTCATATTAACGAATACGACTAAATTATCTACTTTAATAGTTATTTTAAATAAATAAAAAAAAATGGGCCCTATGCCTTTGAAATATTTTAATGCGAAATATCAGCATAGAAAAGAAGGGTTCTAATAAGATTTTCGAGCTCCCGAAAACTGTTTTGGTGGAAGAAATATGGATCGAAGTATGCAAAGCAAGGGAATATAGCTTTCTTAAGTGTCCGCACGTTTGCTCAGAACATTTTGACAAAACACGGTTTGTCAATTGCTTGCTCAGAGGAAGTCCTTATAAACCGACACCGCAATTTTTTTGATAAATTGGCTACAACCATATTTTTTATTTATTTATTGTATAATTCAAGCGATGCGCTTTATGAGGGAGTTGTTACAACTATTTTTTGGGAGACCATTACCCTGTAGCTCTGCAGGTTAGCCACTAGTTATGATAGTGTATCTGCCCGTTGTACCAGGGATCACCTTGGGGCAGCCCCGCCTATACACATTTTGTGCCCTTTTAGCACCCTATGCAGTAACTGTGAGTTTTAAAATGTACACTTTTTCTTCATATAATTTGTATGAAAGAAAAATGTACATTTCAAAACTCATATACCTATATGACACTGCTTTATTTTCGTGTATTTTTTCCTGTATTTTATCTTAAATTTTTTGTCGCACTCCCTCCTAATACGGCTTCAGTTCTGGTGTAAGTGTGTAAACTATATTTCAAAAAACTAGCGAAATACAAGCAAAATACAATTTAGTTCAATAAAAACAAACGAACCAGTTTGTATTTCGATAGGTTTTTTTGACATTCGGCCGTTTTTTCTTTATTTTTTTCTGACACATGAAAATTTTGTTTTTAGTTTGAAAATTTGGTGCATAAAACACAATTAAAATCAACTTTCTTGTGAAAAAAGTGAACCATTAGAAACCGAAATAATTTTCACGTGTTATTGGCATTGTTTTTATTGCTAAAAGTGTTAATGTAAAAATAAAATGTAAAACATAAACAACAAGTAAGGAAGGTTAAGTTCGGGTGTAACCGAACATTACATACTCAGTTGAGAGCTATGGTGACAACACAAGGGAAAATAACCATGTAGGAAAATGAACCGAGGGAAACTCTGGAATGTGTTTATATGACATGTGTATCAAATGAAAGACATTAAAGAGTATTTTATAAGGGAGTGGGCCATAGTTCTATAGGTGGACGCCATTTAGGGATATAGCCATAAAGGTGGACCAGGGGTGACTCTAGAATGTGTTTTTTGTACGATATTGGTATCAAATTAAAGGTATTAATGAGGGTTTTAAAAGGGAGTGGTGGTTGTTGTATAGGTGGTGGCCTTTTCGAGATATCGTCATAAAGGTGGACCAGGGGTGACTCTAGAATGCGTTTGTACGATATGGGTATCAAATGAAAGGTGTTAATGAGTATTCTAAAAGGGAGTAATCATTAGTTCCATAGGTGGACGCCGTTTCGAGATATCGCCATAAAGGTGGACCAGGGGTGACCCTAGAATTTGTTTGTACAATATGGGTATCAAAAGAAAGGTGTTAATGTGTATTTTAAAAGGGAGTAATCCTTAGTTCCATAGGTGGACGCCGTTTCAAGATATCGCCATAAAGGTGGGCCAGGGGTGACTCTAGAATTCGTTTGTGCAATATGGGTATCAAACGAAAGGAGTTAATGAGTATTTTAAAAGGGAGTGGGCCTTAGTTCTATAGGTGGACGCCTTTTTGAGGTATCGCAATAAAGGTGGACCAGGGTTGACTCTAGTCTTTGTTTGTATGATATGGGTATCAAATGAAAGGTGCTAATGAGTATTTTTAAAAGGGAGTGGGCCTTCGTTCTATAGGTGTTCGCCTTTTCGAGATAGCGGCATAAAGGTGGACCAGGGGTGAATTTAGAATATGTTTGTACGATATGGGTATCAAATGAAAGATGTTAATGAGTATTTTAAAAGGGCGTGGGCTTAGTTCTATAGGTGCTCGCCTTTTCGAGATATCGCCATAAAGGTGGACCAGGGGTGAGTAGAATGAGTTTGTACGATATGGGTATAAAATTAAAGGTATTAATGAGAGTTTTAAAAGGGAGTGGTGGTAGTTGTATATGTGAAGGCGTTTTCCAGATATCGACCAAAATGTGGACCAAGGTGACCCAGAACATCATCTGTTGGATACTGCTAATTTATTTTTATATGTAATATCTGCCAAGATTTTAAGGGTTTTTTATTTCGCCCTGCAGAACTTTTTCATTTTCTTCTACACAATATGGTAGGTGTTACAACCATTTTATAAAGTTTTTTCTAAAGTTATATTTCGCGTCAATAAAACAATCCAATTACCTAACCATGTTTCATCCTTTTTTTTTGTATTTGGTATAGAATTATGGCATTTTTTTAATTTTTCGTAATTTTCGATATCGAAAAAGTTGGCGTGGTCATAGTCGGATTTCGTTCATTTTTCATACCAGGATAAAGTGAGTTCAAGTAAGCACGCGAACTAAGTTCATTAAAGATATGTCGATTTTTGCTCAAGTTATCGTGTTAACGGCCATGCGGAAGGACAGACGAACGACTGTGTATAAAAACTGGGCGTGGCATCAACCGATTTCGCCCATTTTCACAGAAAACAGTTAACGTCATAAAATCTATGCCCCACCAAATTTCAAAAGGATTGGTTAATTTTTGTTCGACTTATGGCGTTAAAAGTATCCTAGACAAATTAAATGAAAAAGGGCGGAACCACGCCCATTTTGAAATTTTCTTTTATTTTTGTATTTTGTTGCACCATATCAATACTGGAGTTGAATGTTGACATAATTTACTTATATACTGTAAAGATATAAACATTTTTTGTTAAAATTTTACTTTAAAAAAAATTTTTTTTTTAAAGTGGGCGTGGTCCTTCTCCGATTTTGCTAATTTTTATTAAGCGTACATATAGTAATAGGAGTAACGTTACTGCCAAATTTCATCATGATAACTTCAACGACTGCCAAATTACAGCTTGCAAAATTTTAAACTACCTTGTCCAAAATTTTACTAATTTTCTTTTCTGCATCATAAGTTCAACCCATCTACCAAGTTTCGTCGCTTTATCTGTCTTTTTTAATGAATTATCGCACTTTTTCTGTTTTTCGAAATTTTCGATATCAAAAAAGTGGGCGTGGTTATAGTCCGATATCGTTCATTTTAAATAGCGATCTGAGATGAGTGCTCAGGAACCTACATACCAAATTTCATCAAGATACCTCAAAATTTACTCAAGTTATCGTGTTAACGGACGGACGGACGGACATGGCTCAATCAAATTTTTTTCGATCCTGATTATTTTGATATATGGAAGTCTATATCTATCTCGATTCCTTTATATATGTACAACCAACCGTTATCCAATCAAACTTAATATACTCTGTGAGCTCTGCTCAACTGAGTATAAAAACATGTCAAACTCACTAATTTTTGGGGAATAGATGTCTCGCTTTTTCATGATAGAAATTGTTTTTGTGGTTTGAAGTTCCGATAGTTTCTCAGTTTTTTTAGCTTGGAATCCAAGCAAAAATAAAGTAGTGTCAACTTCTATATATATAAAATGGGATGTATGTATGTATGTATGTTTGTATGAGGCTTATGGACTCCGAAACTACCACGCCGATTTTATTCAAATTTTCAGGATAACTTAGTAGGAACCCGGAGAGTGTTGTGAAAAGTTTTTTTTTTCCGGGAAGTAAACCAGGGACCGATTTATTCTAAACTATCGTATATATGGCTCGATTTGCCTGAAATTTGGTATGTAGGTAGCGTTATATCTAGAATAAAATGTCGGATAATTTTTCATCCGCGAAGTGGACCAGGATACATATTGGTGACTAGGGTCTCGAGATATAGGACAAAAAGTGGACCCGGGCACCCCTAGAATGTGTTTATACAGTATGGATATCAAATGAAAGCTGCTGATGAGTGCTTTAGTACAGGGTAGTTTTCATACCTATTGGTGACTAGGGTCTCGAGATATAGGACAAAAAGTGGACCCGGGCACCCCTAGAATGTGTTTATACAGTATGGATATCAAATGAAAGCTGATGATGAGTGCTTTAGTACAGGGTAGTTTTCATACCTATCGGTGACTAGAGTCTCGAGATATAGGCCAAAACGTGGACCCGGGCACCCCTAGAATGTGTTTATAAAATATGGATATCAAATGAAAGCTGTTGATGAGTGCTTTAGTACAGGGTAGTTTTCATACCTATTGGTGACTAGGGTCTCGAGATATAGCCCAACACGTGGACCCGGGCACCCCTAGAATGTGTTTATACAATATGGATATCAGATGAAAGCTGTTGATGAGTGCTTTAGTACAGGGTAGGTTTCATACCTATTGGTGACTAGGGTCTCGAGATATAGGCCAAAACATGGACCCGGATACCCCTAGAATGTGTGTGTATTTTGGATATCAAATGAAAGCTGTTGATGAGTGCTTTAGTACAGGGTAGTTTTCATACCTATTGGTGACTAGGGTTTCGAGATATAGGCCAAAACATGGACCCAGATACCCCTAAATTGTGCGTGTATTTTGGATATCAAATGAAAGCTGTTGCTGAAAGCTTTTAAGTAATTTTCATTGTGATAAATATGCATGCGAAGCCGAAATAAAGACATGAATTAATAATATCCACATACCTATTTACATACGTTCTATTCGATTTGCCTGAAATTTGGTATATACATTTGCCTATATTAGTATTTACGATGCTTTTTTCCGGGAAGTAGACCAGAGACGGACTGGGACTCGGATTAGGACTGAGACTGAGACTGAGACTCGGAGAGGGCTGGGACTGAGGCTCGGAATGGGACTGGAACAAAATACATACCACCCTATGTGACTGGAAATAAGATATGAAGAAGAATGAGAAAAACTTGAGAGAAGAGAGAAGGAGACTGAGAAAGAGATAGAATGAGACGAAGATGGAGATAGATGAAGCGAAAAATACGGAGGAAGGAGTGAATACAAAGTTTAGGAAAAAGTGTAGAGGGGCGAGGGCAGAGGTAGACGGAAAAAGCTTATTAAAATGTATGCAGATATACCAAATTTAGGGCAGAACAACGTCTGCCGGGTCTGCTAGTATATGCTATAGTTACTGAATAGGGCCCCTGTTGTTTTTACCCATATATTTCATTTCCAATAAATTTTTTTTTGGAAGTGAAAATCAACTGAAATTTTAAAACTTCGAAAACGCATTTAAAATTTTTAAACATTTTTAACGAATATATTTCACCTTCAAGGAAGAACACATTTGCATACATACATATATCGATAGTATGTTTTTGAAATAAACCAGTAAAATGAAATTGAATATTATACTTAGAATGGTGGAGGTGGTCAGTATATAACGTTATTTGTATCTGCATATAGTTATATCCTGTCACAAATCAAAATAATTAAAATTTAATATTTTTATTTCGTTATATACATGGTGGAATAACCACCATGTTTATATATTTCAGATAATATGTGCCTGCCTCTTTGTGTATCCGTATGGACTGGGTGGCAAAGGATACATGCCCATGCTTACGCATGGATGTGTTTTAGGTTATCTCATTATAACATCTATCTTACTGGCACGTAAGTAGTATTACCATCCTTTGAGAATGTAAATATTTCCGATGTAGTGAAACGGCTAATAATGTTTTCGTCTTTACAGTTGAATTTAAAAAGTTCGATTCCACCCCGATATATATAATAATTGGTGCAGTTTTGTTTATCCTTTCTGGCATAGTATATTTTATAGATTTGCAAGAGATCAGTAAAAATACCACAACACATGATTTGGTTACTGGCGTTTTACTTTTGGCCAATGGTGTTATCTTCTTGGTTGATTTCATTCTTGTGCTAAGTAGATAATTTTAAATAAGGATTTTCTTCCAGTTTTATAATTTTCTTATTTTATAGAGGGCGAATAATAGTCAGGAGAATAATTAAAATATGGTGTGTTTCGTCATTGGACCAGACCATTTCGTATGTATTTGAAATTCAAGCATCCAAGGATCTGGACACATGTCTACTTTCGATATTTAATGTTGTTAGTTTTACGTTGCACAATGTCTTATATATTCTGTTTATATAACATACATATCGATTTGTAATATATGCCAAATCATAAGAAATTATTTATTTGGTATTTGTGTCGGATTTGTAAGAGTATGGTGGATTAGGCAAGGTTAGGTTGAGTGTGTAGTAGAAAATACATTTAGAAGTATATTAGTAGTGATAGTACATTTGTAAATGCCAACAGGTTTTGCGGGAAATAATTCATTTTCTCCTAACTATTTCGTGAATTGATAAAGAGTTATGCTGGTACGATCATTATTTCAGAATTTGTTTGAAGAATGCCGTAGGTCAGAATTTTATTCAAAAATACACTATCTCAAAATTTGTTTCAAAAACTTCCTATCTGAGCATAAGACCAATGCAATTTCACATAAGAGGGAGTTAATGAAAATAATTCTAAAATAAGGCGTTCTTCAACCTAATTCTGATATAGGGCGTTTTTGTGACAAATAATGAAATTGGAAATTTTTGAAAAATATTTTGGAATAGGACGATTTCGAATTGGCAGCCAACATGGGGTGATACTGCACTCAGCAGCTGCAATGAAGTGACAAAAAAATAAAAGAAAATGGGCCATTACCTTAGAACTTGATATTTCGGCCTTGACTTTGACGAAAGGGTAAAGCTTTTGTGCGGTCGTGCTACACAAGGAGTGTTTACCTTTTTATTCTGAAATTTCGGAAAGCTCTTTTCCTTTTAAGTATTCATGGAAGTGCTGATTGAGAATATTCGAAACACGTTCGTTTGATACTACCTCACGGGCTCCGAAAATTCTTAAATGGAGACGAATGTTCCGTACATACGGAGTTAATGAGTTAACATGCTTAATGAGTACGTTCGTTATGGCATCTCCATTACTTACTAATGACATTTTTAAGTGAATCGATTTACTAGTTGAGTTTTTGACTTTGAACGGTGAATTTTAATTCGTATGTTCATAGATTTACGAAAGTGCACGATTCCTTGGTGTCCGTACTTTTCTATTAAATTAACTGTGTTCAGCCACACTAAGAGATCATGGCATAGTTAATAAATTCCTCATAAAATTAAAAAAATGTTCTAAGGAATTATGCAGTTCAGTACTTATCCGGGTATTTGTAAATTAATTACTGCCTATTTCTACTACTAATATTTTTCAAAAAATCGCAAAGAAAAAATACAGTTAACGGATTTCAAATCTACTTGGGAGCAAAATGGCTGCAATTGTCAAAAAATTTGTCATCCGAGCAAACCTCTTGTGATTGAATAATGGGTTTTACCAATATGTTTCATTTCCAATAAATTTTTTTTTTGGAAGTGAAAATCAACTGACATTTTAAAACTTCGAAAACGCATTTAAAATTTTTAAACATTTTTAACAAATATATTTCACCTTCAAGAAAAACACATTCGCATGCATACATATATCGATAGTTCATTACGCTTTGTTTTTGAAATAAACCAGTAAAATGAAATTGAATATTATACTTAGAATGGTGGAGCTGGTCAGTATATATACATCCTGTCGCAAATCAAAATAATTACAATTTAATGTTTTTATTTCTTTATATACATGGTGGAATAACCACCATGTTTATATATTTCAGATAATATGTGCCGGCCTCTTTTTGTACCCGTCTCCAGTGATTAACCACGGATACTGGCCCTCGATTATATATGGTGCTATTGTAGGTTATCTCATTATAACATCTATCTTATTGTGTAAGTAGTACTACCATCCTTTGAGAATGTACATACCTGTTTCCGATATAATGAAACGGCTAATAATGTTTTCCTTTTTACAGTTGAATTTACAAAGCTCGATTCCACCCCGTTGTATATAATAATTGGTGCAGTTTTGTTTCTCCTTGCTGGCATAGCATTTTTTATAGATTTACAAGAGAGCGGTACAAATACCTCAACACATGCTTTAGTTCTTTGCGGTTTACTTTTGGCCAATGGTGTTATCTTCTTGGTTGATTTCATTCTTGTGCTACGTAGATAATTTTAAATAAGAATTTTCTTCCAGTTTTATAATTTTCTTATTTTATAGAGGGCGGATAATCGTCAGGGAATAATTAAAATATGGTGTGTTTCGTCATTGGACCAGACCTTTTCCTATATATTTGAAATTCAATCATCCAAGGATCTGGACACATGTCTACTTTCGATATTTAATGTTGTTAGTTTTACGTTGGTCAATGTCGTATGTATTCTGTTTATATAACATACATATCGATTTGTCAAATCATAAGAAATTATTTATTTGGTATCTGTTAGGTTGAGTATGAGCCTCTCTGACATAAGCTATAGCTGTATAAATCCTCTGGAAAGCCGAGACTCAAATATTTTTCGCCTAGTTGTCAAGGCATCAGTAGTTGCGTCCCCTCACCATGCTTCCTGCAACTGCGCAAAAGATTTTCAGTTGGATAATGCTATAGACCGAGACCTAAATGAGTAAAATCTTAAAAATATAGGTCGGGCACTCCCTAACTGCCCTCAATTCTACCACTGTTGAAGTGAGGGCTTTAATAGCCGCCGTGGTGTGATGGTAGCGTACTCCGCCGTCCACTACGAAGATCCTGGGTTCACGTCTCGGAAAAAGTAACATCATAACTTTAGAAAAGTTTTTTAATTAGGAAAAAATTTGTCTAAGCGGGGTCGCCCCTAGCCTGTATTTGGCAAGCACTCCGAGTGTATTTCTGGAATGAAAAGCTCCCAGTGAAAACTCATCTGCCTTGCAGATGCCGTTCGGAGTTGGCATACAACATGGGACCTACATTTCCCGCCAATTTGTAGGAAAAATTAAAACGAGCACTACGCAAATTGGAAGAGAAGCTCGGCCTAAAATCTCTTCGGAGGTTATCGCGCCTTACATATTATTTATTGTAAACTTTAGTAGCACTTGACACAAACTTATCCACATTCCACTGCATAAGTATCTCTCAAACTTGTTTAAGGAATTCAACCGTTGACGTGTAAGTCAAATTCCACGCCGATGTCTTGAAGTGCGTCTCTGCACTTGTTTTACTATCGAACGGAAGTCCGTTTTCGTTGACTGCTCTAACAATAGGCGTGCTGCGATTACCGCAGTAGCCCCGAGGAATCCCGTCTGATATGTGCAGACCAATCAGTCCCTTTAACGCTTTTAGAAAATAGATAAACTTGTTGACTTGAAATCCGTTTAAGAAAAGTGGTGTAAATTATAACCAAATAACGAGAGAAAATCCCCCACTAGGATGGCTACAAGATCTCAATTTAAGATTTTCCGCTGGGGCACGCCCATAAAATATGCCAATAAATTAGAAAATGATATATACAAAGTTTCAGGCCGATAATGTTAACACGTGCCTCCTTGAGGCCAAAGTTAGGAAAAACAGCGACTCTTCAGAAAAATTGTTTGTGTTTCGTCAGTAAAATTGAAACCATTTATGCCAGGAACTTGACTCGTACACATCGGCCTGAAACTTTGCAATAGTCATTTTCTGATCTGTTAGCATATTTTAGGAGGATGCCCCGAAAGATAGATCAAAAATTAAAATTCACCATATACCTTGTAACCACCCTAATCCCCCACAGAAATAATAAAATCCCGCACAAATTGGCTTCCCCGACAACGGGACAGGTTGAGGCTTCTGCGCAAGCAAAACGTCTGTTCTCCATCTTGCTCTATTCCATATCTGACTCTTGGAAGTTGTAATGTCGTCGAGAGACTCCAAACATCAAGGGAGTTTACCCTTTTCCCATAAGTTTTCATCGAACAGAACTTTTGAAAGCGCTCTTACATGCTGAGATGAGGTTTCCAATGAAAGCGTTTATCACAGCTTCTAACCCGCGGCAGTCAATAGCTGAGGGATTTCTCGCTACTCATCATCCGGCCACCATTAAGTCTTTCAGATACCCCAAAGTGACAGAACTCATCGCTTCATTGCAGCTTTCCACGTTTTCGCAAAGTACATAAATATACCTCGCCTAGTTAGCTTCCAATCCGAAGGGCATTTATTCCACCTGAGGGTTTTCCAGAGTTGCTTCTTGGAAGTTTTAATACAGACTAGAAATTCAAACAACTAAGTGGAGTCACCAGATATCGAGCAGGACTGTTTAAAAGCGCTTTTGCATACCAAAATGAAGTTTCTATAAGAATGGTTATCGCAATTTCTGACGAATTTCAACTCATGGCCGACAATAGCTCCTACAACTTGCCACACTACAGGTCACAGATCATCTTTTTAGGGCTACGAAAAGATAATTTAGCAGCACATACTTCATTTTCAGGGAACTAAACATATATCGGTGATCATAGAAGGATTGCTTGTTAAGGTCCCTTGTTGTTGTTGTAGTCGCATCTAGCGACTAACAAATTTTAATCAATATCTTCTAAGGAAAGTGCGAGGAAACTTGCAGTTTGAATAGGGGTGGACCAGATCATGTGGGCACACGTTACCAGCAGCGCATACATTATGTATGTCGGGGTTGATACTGGATAGTTAAAAGTTTAACTTTTTACAGTTACCAAAACGAAGTTGAGCTAGAGTGACTCATGTCTGCCTCGGTAGGTTGCTTTCCTATACTGCGTGTTTAGGGTATTTGAGCTTAATAACGGGGTTCGCCGGGCAATTCCTGGCATAGAGGTCCAACGCGTTTTGGTATCTCTGAGGGTCTTTTTGTGTTTTTTTTCCTTCATACGGTTGAGTTCTCAGGTGCCATATTTCCCCATAATGCTTGCGGAGATGGCTTCTTAAGTCCCTGGTAGGCTGGACCTCTTCAATCAGATGTCTGCCAGGATGCCCATGTTTCTGGGTATTCAGCAGAAACTTTTAATTTAGCATTTCATTTCTCTCCCTTATGGCAAGTACTTTCGACTCACTGTGTAAATGGTGCTCTGGGAATATAAGAAGACAGCCCGTAGCGGTTTTGAGAACAATGTTTTGACAGGCTTCTATTTTCATCCAGTGAGTTACCTTTAAGCTCGGCGACCATATCGGGGACGCGTAGCATGCAAGCGGTCGGTAAATTTTTTTTGTAAGTGGTAATGGGCGTATTTTTATCTTTACCCCAAGTGCTGCCGGCAAAAGATTTGAGGATTTTATTACGGCTTTGCATGCTAGCCCAAATGTAGATTCTGATGGAACGTCTAACCAAATTTTTTGGATGTAACCAAATTTTTGGATGTAAGACAGTCGGTAGCGTAATTCAATCGACTTCGATGTCCAATTTAGTCCACATTTGTTTTGTCCATCGTAAGTATATCTAATCTACTATTTTCCTACGAACCAGGTTTAAGCTAAAAACCTCTTCCCATACCACGGTAAAAAAGCCTTAGCGTCCCTCTTGTTACGTATTCAGAGCTCCTTATCTACAACTAAATTAAATAGAGACTCACGTTTGGAGCTAGTAACCGATCTCCCCCATCGCAGAACACTGTCACCTTGCTAAAGACTGTCTTCCTTCATCTCCATGGTGAGTAACCCGGTGGATTAAATTAGCCTCAAGGAAAGTGAGAATAGCCTCATGAAAGGAAATATTTAATACCCATTTGAATTTTTCACACTCGCTGAATTTAAGCGGTTTTCACACTCACGAATAAGGTATGGCGATTCTTATCTTATAAAAAGTTTCGGATATCGAAATATCCCATTTTCTTTTGTTTTCAGTTTTTACTCCATCTTCGTACTTGTTGTTTCCATCATGGCTTTCAACTACGTTACGTTTCCATGGCAGCCGTAGTGTGCTGGTAGCGTGCCCGCCTATCACACCGAAGTTCCTGGGTTCACGCCCGCCTCTGGCAAAGCAATATCAAAATTTAGAAACAAGTGTTTTCAATTAGCAGACAGTTTTTCTAAGCTTTTTTTGTTTTATGTTTTCAATTAGAACTTTTTTTGGAAGTGAAAATCAATTGACATTTTAGAACTACGAATAAGTATTTAAAAGATTTGTCATTTATTAATTATATTTTTCGGGCAAGGAAATAATAAATAATTGCATTGTCCTCTACGCTTTGTTTGTGGAATAAACCAGTAAAATGAATCTGAAAACTATATTAAGAATGGTGGAGTTGGTCAGTATATAAATAAATATTAATCTGCTTATATTTCCTGACAAAAATTTTAAATAATTACAATCTTAAATTAAACTTAAATGTGTTATAATTTTTGTATTCGCATTTCAGATAATATGCGCCGTCCTCTTTATATTTTGGTATGCACTGGGTACCTACGGATACTGGCCCATGATTACATGTGGAGCTGTTTTAGGTTATCTCATTATAACGGCTATCTTATTCGTACGTAAGTAGTATTACCATCCTTTGAGAATTTACCTTTTTCCGATGTAGTGAAACGGCTAATAATGTTTTCCTTTTTACAGTTGAATTCACAAAGTTCGATTCCACCCCAATATATATAATAATTGGTGCAGTTTTGTTTCTTCTTGCTGGCATATTAATATTTATAGATTTGCCAGGAAGCGAAACAAAGGCCCGAACAAATGCTTTGATTGCCGCCATTTTATTTCTGGCCAATGGTGCTATCTTCTTAGTTGATTTCATTGTTGTGCTAAGTAAATAATTTTAAATAAGGATTTTCTTCCAGTCTTATATAATTTTCTTATTTTATAGAGGGCGGACAATCGTCAGGAGATTAATTGAAATATGTATTGGTATGTTTCGTCATTGGAGCAGACTAGTTCCTATATATTTGAAATTCAAGCACCCAAGGATCTGGACACATGTCTACTTTCGATATTTACTGTTGTTAGTTTTGACGTTGGTCAAAGTGTCCTAACATACATATCGATTTGTAATATATTCAAAATCATAATAAATTATTTATTTGGTATCTGTGTCGGTTTTGTAAGAGTATGGTGGATTAAGCAAAGTTAGGTTGAGTGTGAGCCTCCCTGATATAAACTAAAGCTACATAGAGACGGGTGTAGACCATAATCGAATGAGCCAAGTCCCGCATTCCGGAATTGTTGTATTTGTAATCGAATTTGAAAAAAGTTTGATGACGATGCGCTTTTGAAATTTTTTGATTTATTACATTTCTCTTATATTTCGCTACCAGTATTCGCGAGTATTTATAACTGATATCTGAGTAAACGACTACGCCCATGACTACGCCGGAGTAAAAATTTAATTTTAGGAGTATATTTTTTCCTCCTATTTGAAAGCGGGCGAACAACTAACATCAAGTTAATTGGGTGGCTTTACAAACTTTTCGATTGTGTTTATGCCATGAAATGTTTCTCAGCAAAAAACTTATCTGCCTTATCAGATGCACATCGAGTCGGCCTAAAACGTGTAGGATGATTCTCCCATTAACAACCACGGATATTTATCACGAAAAAATATTATTATTATTATTTTCGGTTTACCATACATATTTCATGCTCTTTTAATGACAGAAAGTTTCAAGACCCGGGCAGATTCCTGTAGGAACGCTAATTGCGAACTGGTTAGTGAGGTACAAAGTGTGGGGGAAGACGAACCTGATACCCCAATCGCCGATGAGGAAAAACACTCCCCGGCATCAAATATCACGGCTAAAAAATCACAAGGTGCTAAGTAATGACGGGATACCCGCCGGGCTGTTCAAACGTGGAGGCGAAGAGTTGGTATAAGATAAAGAGGCAAAAAAAGTGGGTCTTGCAGTAAATTTGGACAAGATGAAGTACTTGCTGTCATCGTGGCTTTTGTAGCCACGTCACTGTTGACGAATATAAATTCGAACTGTGAAGGATTTCGCTCATTTGGGAAGCAGCATTTAAAGCATAAACAATGTCGGCTTAGAAATCAAACGGAGAATATCTCTTGCCAACAAGTGCTTCTTTAGACAATTGAAAAGTAAAGTCCTCTCTCGACGAACAAAATTCTCGCTCTACAAGTCATTCATCATACCTGTCCTGTGGTATGGCTCGGAATCATTAAAGGTGTCGAGAAAAGATGAGATGGCTCTTGGAGTATTAAAGAGAAAAGTTCTCCGGAAGGTTTATAGTCCTATCCGCGATATCGAAGGAGGTATACTGATGAACTATATGACCTTTACGCAGACATGACGATAGTGCAGCGATTGAAAATCCAAAGGCCTCGCTAGCTATGTAGGGCATGTTATACGGATGAACGAATACGCTCCGGAAGTTTGTAAACAGAGGAAAGAGAAAACTTTCACTGAGTAGGGAGAGACAGTTGGAGGAAGATTTGACCTCGCTTGGTGCCCCAATGGTGTCGCAAAACAGGGTTAGCTGACCTCACTGACTCAACGTACTTCGTTTTTATATAAAACTCCAAGAAGTGCTGTATGTTGAAATTTAGCAAGATTTACAGATCGCGCCCTGACACATTTTTTGCTTATATTTTACTCCTTCTATTCTCATTCCATACGAAAAGAGTACAAAAACTGGGAGTAAAATATGAACAAACATGTCTTAAGATACGAACAATGAATTTACGTCATTTCATTCAATCGTCACTTGTAAACAATCAGATTTTCGTACGTATAAAATAAAAACTTCAACCAAAAGATATTACGTAGTAATACTATTTAGGTTTCAACTCGACCCAAATAAACCTTTGAGATAAAAAATGTAGTAGGAGGTAAGAGCGGAGCAAAATACTCCGATTGCAATAAAGTATGAACACTGCGTCAGCAATGAAACATGTAGTCTAAAGCGTGACGTTACGCCGAGAAAATTTATTTCACAGCTAACTATGATTTTTTGCTCTCTCATTTTTTAATACGGGATCTGTTTATTGGTCCATGGGTGTAGACTCTGTATAGATCCTCTGTAAATCCAAGTGAGTGAAGACTATAATATAATGCGCTTAGTTCGCAAGGGAGCAGTACTGGGGTACTTCAACTTATCATGCTCCCTGCAATTGCGCAAAATATTTTCAGTCGGCTAATGCTATAGAGCGAGACCCAAATTAGTAAAATCTTAAAAATATAGGTCAGCCACTCCCTAACTGCCCTCTATTCTACCACAGTTGAAGTCAGGGCTGTAAAAGCCCTAAAACCTCAGTAGCACGTGACACTAACTTATCCACGTGCCTCTGCATAAGTATCTCTCAAAATGGTTTAAGGAATTGAACCAGCCCACCTCTACTTGTAAGTCAAATGCCCCGCCGATGTCTTGAAGTGCGTCTTTGCATTTGTTTTACTATCGAATTTGGAGGTCCAATTTCGTTTTCCTGCCCTAACTATAAGCGTGCTGCGATTACCGCAATAGCTCCGATGGATTCCGTCTGGTATGTACGTACCAATCAGTGAATCAAAGAAAAAATGCGTTAGGTGGCGCATGGATCGAAATAATTAGATACAAATTTGAAAATTTGCAAACCCGCTTTTAAGTAACTTCTCGATGAGCTAGAGACTTGAAATGTCAAACTTAATTCAGAGGTCGATGACAGCCGATGACACGGTACAAAAAGATTCGCTAGGGAGCGCACAGGATGAGATATTTAGAGAAATCATTGAATTGATTTTTATGTAAGTTTTCATTGAGCTACAAGCGTAAAACTTAACAGATATGTAGGTTAAGACACCGAGAAAATGTAAGAAGAGGACAAAATAAAAATAAAATAAAAAATTTTAAACGCTTCCTTTATATAAATGGACAAACCTCAGCGAAAAATGTCTCCTTATATAAAGACATATTCTTGCTAAATTTTGACATAGAGATTGCAAAAATATTTATAAGAAGTAAAAATATAAAGGTGGAGCGCAATTGATTGACTTATAATACCTCATTTCCTACCAACTTTCCAATACAAGTAATGTGCGCTCCACTTTTATATTTACACTTCTCATAAATATTTTTGCAATTTCTATGTAAAAATTTGACAATCAAAGTTTAACAAGAATATGTATTTATAAAAGGAGACATTTATATAAAGGAAATGCTTAACATTTTTTTTATTTTATTGTTCTGTTTGGAGCTTTTCGGCCGATTTTTCTCCATAAAATCTATTTTTATACTCAGTTGAGCAGAGCTCACAGACTATATTAGGTTTGATTGGATAACGGTTGGTTGAACATATATAAAAGAATCGAGATAGATATAGACTTCCATATATCAAAATAATCAGGATCGAAAAAAAATTTGATTGAGCCATGTCCGTCCGTCCGTCCGTCCATCCGTCCGCCCGTTAACACGATAACTTGAGTAAATTTTGAGGTATCTTGATGAAATTTGGTATGTAGGTTCCTGGGCACTCATCTTAGATCGCTATTTAAAATGATCGATATCGGACTATAACCACGCCCACTTTTTCGATATCGAAAATTTCGAAAAACCGAAAAATTGCGATAATTCATTACAAAAGAGAGATAAAGCGACGAAACTTGGTAGATGAGTTGAACTTATGACGCAGGATAGAAAATTAGTAAAATTTTGGACAATGGGCGTGGCACCGCCCACTTTTAAAAGAAGGTAATTTAAAAGTTTGCAAGCTGTAATTTGGCAGTCGTTGAAGATATCATGGTGAAATTTGGCAGGAACATTACACCTATTACTATATGTACACTTAATAAAAATTAGCAAAATCGGAGAAGGACCACGCCCACTTTTAAAAAAAATTTTTTTTTTAAGTAAAATTTTAACAAAAAATTTAATATCTTTACAGTATATAAGTAAATTATGTCAACATTCAACTCCAGTAATGATATAGTTCAACAAAATACAAAAATAAAAGAAAATTTCAAAATGGGCGTGGCTTCACCCTTTTTCATTTAATTTGTCTAGGATACTTTCAACGCCATAAGTCGAACAAAAATTAACCAATCCTTTTGAAATTTGGTAGGGGCATAGATTTTATGACATTAACTGTTTTCTGTGAAAATGGGCGAAATCGGTTGATGCCACGCCCAGTTTTTATACACAGGCGTCCGTCTGTCCTTCCGCATGGCCGTTAACACGATAACTTCAGCAAAAATCGACATATCCTTAATGAACTTAGTTCACGTGCTTACTTGAACTCACTTTATCTTGGTATGAAAAATGAACGAAATCCGACTATGACCACGCCCACTTTTTCGATATCGAAAATTACGAAAAATGAAAAAAATGCCATAATTCTATAACAAATACGTAAAAAGGGATGAAACATGGTAAGATAATTGGATTGTTTTATTGAAGCGAAATATAACTTTAGAAAAAACTTTATAAAATGGTTGTGACACCTACCATATTATGTAGAAGAAAATGAAAAAGTTCTGTAGGGCGAAATAAAAAACCCTTAAAATCTTGGCAGGTATTACATATATAAATAAATTAGCGGTATCCAACAGATAATGTTCTGGGTCACCCTGGTCCACATTTTGGTTGATATCTGGAAAACGCCTTTACATATACAACTACCACCACTCCCTTTTAAAATACTCATTAACACCATTCGTTTGATGCCCACATTGTACAAACAAATTCTAGGGTCACACCTGGTCCACATTTTGGTTGATATCTGGAAAACGCCTTCACATATACAACAACCACCACTCCCTTTAAAAATACTCATTAACACCATTCGTGTGATGCCTATATTGTACAAACAAATTCTAGGGTCACCCCTGGTCCACCTTTATGGCGATATCTCGAAACGGCGTACACCTATGGAACTAAGGATTACTCCCTTTTAAAATACTCATTAACACCTTTCATTTGATACCCATATCGTACAAACGCATTCTAGAGTCAACCCTGATCCACCTTTATGGCTATATCCCTAAATGGCGTCCACCTATATAACTATGGCCCACTCCCTCATAAAATACTCTTTAATGCCTTTCATTTGATACACATGTCATACAAACACATTCCAGGGTTACCCTCGGTTCATTTTCCTACATGGTTATTTTCCCTTATGTTGTCACCATAGCTCTCAACTGAGTATGTAATGTTCGGTTACACCCGAACTTAACCTTCCTTACTTGTTTTTTTTTTTCATTTCAATCAACGCGCTTCGACGCATATTCGCGTTTTCCTTAGGATTCAAATTTACATTTTTGAAAATACGAAATACAAAGTTATTAAATACAGGCATATTAATTTGTTACATATAAAACTGAAACATAAAATTCGTCTAGTTATTGAGCACATATAAACATATATGTGACCCGGTCTATGAAAAGGTGGCTTAAGCCAAAAAAAAAAGAGCTACTACTACTAAAAAACTGAAGAAATGCATTGTTTATCTTTAACAGCTGTTTCTCGCAAATTCTTTTTTGAGTCATAAGCCACATTTTCAAAAACTGGGTCACATATACACATAAAATTAACAAACAGATACGGCTTTTAACGCTCGCCAAAACGAAGATCCTGATCGAATGTCTAACCCAAATTTTTGGATGTAAGACAGTTGGTAGCGGAATTCCATCGACTTTGATGTCCAATTTAATCCACATTTGTTTTTTCCACCGTAAGTATATCTAATCTACTATTTTCCTACGAACCAGGTTTAGGCTAAGACCTCTTCCCATACCACGGCAAAAAAAGTCTTATCATCCCTCAATTAAATTATATAGACACTCAAGTTTGGAGCTGGTTTCCGATCTCCCCCATCGCAGAATAATGCAGCCTTACTAGAGACTGTATGCCTTCATCTCTATGGTAAGTAATCCGATAGATTAGATTAGCCCCAAGAAAAGTGAAAGTAGCCTTATGAAAGGAAATTGTTAAAAATTGTTAATTTGAATTTTTAACACTCGCTGAATTTAAGCGGTTTTCATACTCACGAATAAGGTATGGCGATTCTTATCTTATAAAAAGTTTCGGATATAAAAATATCCCATTTTTTTATACTCAGCTGAGCAGAGCTCACAGAGTATATTAACTTTGTTCGCATAACGGTACCCCGTAACGGCATAAACTTATCGAGATAGATATAGACTTCTATATATCAAAATGATCTGTGCGAAAAAAGAAATTCATTTAGCCATGTCCGTCCGTCCGTCTTTCCGTAAACACGATAACTTGAGTAAATTTTGAGGTATCTTGATGAAATTTGGTATGTAGGTTCCTGGGCGCTCATCTCAGATTGCTATTTAAAATGAACGATATCGGACTATAACCACGCCCACTTTTTCGATATCGAAAATTTCGAAAAACCGAAAAATTGCGATAATGCATTACAAAAGAAAGATAAAGCGACGAAACTTGGTAGATGAGTTGAACTTATGACGCAGGATAGAAAATTAGTAAAATTTTGGACAATTGGCGTGGCACCGCCCACTTTTAAAAGAAGGTAATTTAAAAGTTTTGCAAGCTGTAATTTGGCAGTCGTTGAGGATATCATGATGAAATTTGGCAGGAACATTACTCCTACTACTATATGTGTGCTAAATGAAAATTTGCAAATCGGATGACAAACACGCCCACTTAAAAAAAAAAATTTAAATGTCAAATTTTAACAAAAAATTTTATATATTTACATTATATAAATAAATTAAGTCAACATTCATCTCCAGTAATATGATGCACCTAATTCAAAAATACAAGAAAATTTCAAAATGGACGTGGTTTCGCCCTTTTTCATTTAATTTGTCTAGAATATTGTAATGCCATAAGTCGAAAAAAAATTTACCAATCCTTGTGAAATTTGGTAACGGCATAGATTCTATGAAGATAACTATTTACTGTGAAAATGGACGAAATCGGTTGAAGCCACGCCCAGTTTTTATACACAGTCGAGCGTCTGTCCTTCCGCTCCGCCTTTAACACGATAACTTGAGAAAAAATCGATATATCTTTACTAAACTTATTTCACGTACTTATCTGAACTCACTTTATCTTGGTAATAAAAATGGGCGATCCGACTATGACCACGCCCACTTTTTCGATATCGAAAATTTCGAAAAATAAAAAATTCCATAATTCTATACCAAATACGAAAGAGGAATGAAAAATAGTGATTGGATTGGTTTTTTGACGCAAAATATAACTTTAGAAAAAACTTTGTAAAATGGGTGTGACACCTACCATATTAACTAGAGGAAAATGACAGATGATTTTCTGGGTCACCCTGGTCCACATTT
Source organism: Eurosta solidaginis (assembly GCF_040869045.1). Lineage (NCBI taxonomy): Eukaryota > Metazoa > Arthropoda > Insecta > Diptera > Tephritidae > Eurosta > Eurosta solidaginis. The sequence goes on along the minus strand of NC_090322.1, from coordinate 225,429,499 downwards.
TGGTCAATATCTCGAAAACGCCTTCTTTTATACAACTTAGGGCTACTCCTTTTTAAAATACACATTAGCACCTTTCATTTGATACCCATATCGTACAAATGCATTCTAGAGTCACCCCTGGTCCACCTTTAGGGCGATTTCTCGAAAAAGCGTACACCTATAGAAGTATGGCCCATTCCCTTTTAAAATACTCACTCTTTAATACCTTCCATTTGATACCCGTGTCATACAAACACATTCCAGGGTTACCCTAGATTCATTTTCCTAAATGGTTATTTTCCCTTATTTTGTCTCCAAAGCTCTCAGCTGGGTATGTAATGTTCGGTTACACCTGAACTTAACCTTCCTTCCTTTGTATTCAGTTTTTACTAAATCTTCAGAGTTGTTGTTTCCATCATGGCTTTCACCTATATGTTACTTTTCCACGGCAGCCGTAGTTAGAACTTGATTTGATACATCAACTTCCGGCGCCGTACCTACGATTTTGACATTAGTCCATCGAATTTGGAAAAACATGGAACTTTTATTTATGTTTGTAGATATGTGACCATGATGCCACCTTGTATGGTTCCGCCATGCTTGGAAGTGAAAATCTATTGACATTTTAGAACAAACAATACTAACCTCCGTATTACGAAAATCTTTAAGAATTGAATTTAAATTTTTATACAGACATAAACAGTAATATTTAACATGCAAATGCACCAACAACGTTGTGATCCTGATATTTATCTAGTTCAATTTCTGATCCGTTCTGTTCGTTTCGTTTTCTGTAGTCGATTTTTTTACAGCTAACAACTTTTGAGTTGGTAGCACTCGTGGCTCAACTATATGGTTGGCTTATCTCTACAGCAACAACATACCTTTGTTCAGATTGTCAAAATCAACGTATTTGTGTTAGACGAATGGAATGGAATGAAAACATAAAACTTAGCAGTTTTTGTATGTAGGAAGAAAATGTTGTCAATGTGTTGGTTTCATTTTGAGTTTGCCATTTCATTCTGACAATCCCTACTCCAGTGAAATGAAAAAAATAAAATCAGCTGATGAGATGAGCCAACCATACAATTGAGCCATGGTAGCACTGAAATAAATATGTGTATACATAAAAGATTTCGCCATATTTAAAAGCGAAAACACGGAAAGAGTAAACAACTTGAAGAAAATATAAGGAAAATAAATAGTCTGTTTACGTGCGAAACTATTTAAATGTTAATAATTCTATCAGCATCTTAAATTTTTGTATACGTTTCTTCTTCTTATTTAAAAAAAATAATGTTTTATATTAGTTCTACCAGCTCTCATTAAGTGGATCCAGATCGTTCCAATGAGATTTGCTCGTGAGCCAGAGATCGATAACTCAATAGAACGCTCCTAACAACTTTGGAATATATAGCACTTAGGGCACCTTATTTGCAGTAATTGAGAGAAAATGGTTGCTTTTATTTAAGTATTTAGTTATTTAGTACTCTTTATATTTTGGTATGCACTGTGTTCTTACGGATATTGGCCCATGATTATGTGTAGAGCTGTGTTAGGTTATCTCATTACAACATATATCTCATTGGCACGTGAGTAGTATTACCATCCTTTGAGTTGAGTATTTTTACAGTTGAATTCACAAAGTTCGATTCCACCCCGATATATATAAAAATTGGTGCAGCTTTGTTTATACTTGCTGGCATAATAGTTTTTGAATATTTGCCAGGGAGCGAAACAAACGCCCGAACACATGATTGGATCGCCGCCATTTTATTTTTGGCCAATTCTGCCATCTTTTTGGTTGATTTCATTGTTGTGCTGAGTAAGTAATTTTTATTAAGTTATATCTTTCTGTATGATCACTTTTTTAATTTTATAGAGGGTAGAAGCACGTAGGTAGATTAATCCCTATATGTTGTTTCGCTGTACGATTCGTTGATTGCCATACGACTTTTTATATACATATATTTGAAACTAAAGCAACTACAAATCCTGATATGGACCGTTTTGATGCTGATCAAAATAGTCGTATCTATTATTATTTTTTATTTAATATGTAATATATGAGAATATATCTCATTGTAATATATTCAAAATCATGGCGAGTAAATAATTAATTTCACAACAAGTCCAACAATTGTTTCGATTATGCCTTATGCTGAACGAAGTCTGAGGCTCGTACATCTCTTCAACAAGTTTGAATCGATACCCACTATTGACACCACATGCAGGTTTACAAATCTTTAGATTGTCAAATTTATTCATCGTGCATGCGCGTAAAAAAAGAGAAGCATATAATAAGAGACTACGTATCCAGTTTTAATGGCCTCTTTTTAATGAAACCTGAAAAAGGTAATTGTATTTACATAGGCTCTTTTTAGGCATGCCTACTAGAGGTTTACGCCGATCCCTTTATCGGCGGCGGCGGCGTGGGTGGCGCTCCGGCGTACGCCGGTGTTCTTACTTTAAAAAGCTTGATATTTCTATTTAAAAAAATTATATTTAGGAAAGGTTTTGTTTGTATGTATTTAAGGAAATCAACGTGTTGGCGATTTCGGAAAGATCCGGGGTTTTTTCCTCAAGAACTTGCAGACCGTTCAAATATTTTCGGGAGTAGCTCCTTGCGGGGGGATTTTCCCTCGTTCACTTACTCCAGAGAGGCTTCGAACCTAACCCCGGTCATTGGAATTGGTACTGCTGCGTCTGCTGAAAAGAAACAGAGATACATAAAATAGTCACACTTTTGTCTGTATATGTCGTTCAAAGCGTAGTTTCATCTAGGGTTAACTCCTAATAATCCTCGCGAACACAATTTCCTTAAATCATTTGTGGCTCCTTGGCGGTCACGCACAAAGGCGACTTACGGTTGCTATTAATGTTCTATTAATACTCATGACTATTGTGGCACAGAGCGCCCTAGTTTTTTCGGCTGTTTTAAGAGCTACAATTCCCGATGTACGAACAGCAGCAATCCCGACCACCAGTCGCTATAACGCCTCCTGACCCTCACACCATATGCCAGCACAGAAGCTATAGGACTTCGAACTCATACCTTCTTCAACGTCACTTTCCTAGAAGCTCTAGGCGTAGCTCCGAAGACTTTCCAACGGATGCTTTTGTCGAGCTATGCTTCCAAACTACACCAGAGAAGCACCTTGAAAGGTTAGGGAGTGACTATTCAGCCAAGGATGCCGCCCTCGAAATCATAGGCAGTCCAAGTGGATGTCATTGCGTAACTCAGGGGTGAGAATCGTATAATCCTCGGCGCATCTACATAATTAAAATTTTACAAGGATCCTGGATAAAATTTTTAAAATGCAGACCAAAGTTTGCAGACGTTTGTGTTCACAACATTGATTTCAAGTCTCCGTTAAATCAAAAGTATATTTTAGAATGAAAGTCGACCGATTTTAAGTTGAAAGATGTTAAGTCTTGTTTTCCGGCCTTATGATATAAGAGTTCATTATGGATGACCGCGTAGCTTAAGTTTTCAGACTAGTTCGTGGCACACACGGTCATTAGTTCGACTGTCATGGGAAAGCTTTTACTTCACCACTTTGAGTGTTCTTACGAAGGACAAAGCCTCAACTGGTAAATATATGTGCCTACGTATTCACATTTGTAAAACGAGCCGTAACGTGTAGGTGATATTTAAACTTGGTTCATAGGCTGTAATCAATGTGATTCACTCCATGGGACTAGTTTTGGATAGGGCCGCCAACTTTAGGAAATGTCAAACCGGGAGCCTTGGATGTTGAAGGATGAAGTGTGAAAATCAAAATTAACATTTCAGACGCTTTGTATAGTTTCGCAAATAAATAACAGATGTTTGAGTGTAAGCCCAAGATATTTTTCAAACCCTTCTCAACTTAAGTATGAGGTAAGAATCATTTCAAAGGAGTGTTTATGCCCCTAGAACCTACTAAAGGATTTTGCATCACTGATTTCGCTTATTCTTTCAGCCAATCACTTGTTGCAATCGGCCTTAGATCTCTTCGGAGGTTATCGCGCCTTACATTTATTTTTTTTTTTTAAACGCAATATAAATTTTTTTTAAAAATCGGCACCTTTTTTGAGTATTTTGCTTTTTTTAACGACTTGAGGACAATTTTAAACATGTTCGCCGTAGGTCATTTTATTTGAATTCATTGGTCATTATTAATAAAAAAAATATGCAAGGTGAGCACATAAATTTATTATAAAACTTTTCTTTTAGTGTTATGTTTTAATAACTTGGTAAATTCGGCGACGGAAAGTCCGTGTTAAGCTGACATCGAAAACGCCTGTTTTTTTTAAATAACTTTTGAACAGTTAGAAAGAGTTAAATTTCGCAATTAGTTTCTTATAACTTGGAGTGATGCGCATCCGTTATATATACCACTTTCGACCATATCCGACCAATTTTCGACATGAACAATAAATGGCCTAAACAGTCTTAAACGAGAAAATATAATAACGCGCCGGACGCCGCTGCCGCCCATATTTTTGACATTCGGCGGCGGCGTGCGAAAAACGACCAAAATCGGCGGCGGCGTATATCTCTAATACCTACACAGACCTAACATACAAAACCCATCTTCACGTCGTCCAAAAAAAAAGGGGGGTAAGTATTGTGCAGAACTTTTGATATGCCCATACTTCATAGAAACTGTAACAGATCCGTGCAAAAAAAAATATATATATAAATCTTATTGATATTGATATCCCAACAATTCAATCAACAAACACCATCAGTTGATATCATCAGATTTAGCCAAAACCTCATCTGATTTAATTTCTTCATTTCCTCTCAATTTATTTTCTTATTTTAATTTTTTGTATAATAACAATACTAAAACTAATATCACTTAATACAGTGCGTAGAAAAAACATATATATAAAAGCTGTTTTTAATATCGATTCAGATCATAGGTATTTTTTGGTATTTCCTTGATAACTGGCACCGTGCGGCGACTGTGAAATGAAAGTAAAGACAGAAAATAAAAAAAGATATAGTACAATTGAACACATATTCAATAGAAATAAATACTAACCAAACAATGGCACCAAAGATGAAACAAATAAAACAGTAAAGGCACTATAAGCACTAGAAGAATTAATAAAAAATAAACAGCAAACAAATAATATTTTGCAAACAACCAACTTAAGAGAGAAGCTCTACACAAAACTTACAATTTTTCACTCTTTAACCATTTCGCCCATACTGAACAGTACATCTCAAAAAAAATTATGTTCTCTATATTCTCTATATCCCAATTATATACTCCCAGCAGGTCATGTGACCTAGAATTATGAAGCGACCCTATTGTGCGAAAATACCGTTCTTCACTTTTTGAGTGATCCTTATGGGAAATTTAACGCTCTTTCCAATTGAAGAATCCTTTTAACGCGTTTTTCTCGAAAACTCGTTTTTGTTTAATAGGCTTATTTCATGGTTCCAGGTCACATATTATACACTCCTAATGGTTTCGGACCTAAGTATAAACTCAATATAATATTAAATGTACAAATTTTCTCACGTAGCTTTGTACTTAGCTATTTTTTTTTTTTTATATTTTGGAAGTTAAAAGAGTATTTGTAGCAAGGCCACAGGTTGGATATTTTTCTCAGCATCCATTTCATTTAAACCAGTGGTCACCAAAATTGAAGCTGTCATTGTGTTGATAAAATTATCACCATCGTAATGATGCTGGTTTAGTCGTTGATTAACGAGCAACGAGGCAAGACATATGCACTCAAACTTATCAAAATGCAACGCAAATAAACAACAGCCTTCTCCTATATTGCTAGAACGATTGCTCAGCGAATACTAAACAAAAGAGAATGTGTGAAAGTAGGGGGCATAATTTTTCCATTAGTTGACAGAGCACATACGAATAAAAAGGAAATCTTGCGAACCCTATAATTAGTTATATTGGGACATAATATCACATTTAAAAGCCTTATAAGGATTATATATCCCACGATAACGGTAAAGATATCCAACTTTCGTCCATCCCACACATGTTGTTGTTGTTGTTGTAGCGATAAGGTTGCTCCCCGAAGGCTTTGGGGAGTGTTATCGATGTGATGGTCCTTTGCCAGATACAGATCCGGTACGCTCCGATAACACAGCACCATTAAGGTGCTAGCCTGACCATCTCGGGAACGATTTATATGGCCACATTAAACCTTCAGGCCATCATCCCTCCCTCCCCACCCCTAAGTTCCATGAGGAGCTTGGGTCGGCAGAGCCTCCTCTGTTAGTGAAACAGGATTCGCCGCGTATAGGTGAGGTTGACAATTGGGTTTGGAGAAGCTGTATATTGCGCTGGCAACCTGAAGAGTTGCGCTATACAGCCCCATAAATCTGGTATTTTAGTCGCCTCTTACGACAGGCATACCTACCGGGGGTATATTCTGACCCCTTAACCCGCTATGGGGTCCATTCCACACATCTTATATCTCAGTTGTTGTTGTAGCGATAAGGATGCTCCCTGAAGATTTTGTTGCATTTTTCGTTTCTTCTTGTCTATTTATACAAAGAAAGAACTCAAAAAATTGTCATCTTCTTTTTACCTTCTCCTTTTGTTGCATTGTCACGGTGACCTGAACTATATGTAAGGTTTCATATTTCTAGTCCAATGTCGCTTAAAAATCCATCCTAGGATTCCACAATTCTAAATGGACTTTTTAATATCTCTAAATATCTTGATCCCTGCCCCATCTAGGAAACTCCTTTGTCCTTAATATTACAAGCAAATAGAGCCCAACGTTTCAGGTCTCTGGGTTATCGAGAAGTTCCTTAAAACTCAATTTTTTTTTAATTTTCACGGTCCCTGGATCGTCTAGCGAAAACTTTATTCCATTATGTTGTATTGTCAATGGGGTTCTGAAGTATATTCTTATGTTCAGTAATAAAAGCTCTACGGGAAGTTACTCAAATAGTGGTCGTAAGATGCCACATTTTGTAAATGGACTCGCTAAATATGTTGTTGTTATAGCGATAAAGACTCGCCCCTAAAGCGCCAAACACTCGACACGAACATTTCCGCGAACATTCCGCAATCTTGTTCGCAGCTTTGGTCATACACCATACGAACTTTTGGCCGAACATTAGTTCTCTTTTAGACAGCGATGAATACGAACAACAATTGTGCTGCAGCAATATTGCTCGCTGTGGCAATTAAGCGTAAAAAAAAGAGAGAAGATCGCAAAAAAAGAATTTGGTTCAAGGATTGGTTTAAAAACGAACAGTTCTTGGATAAAGTGAGCTTATTATAGAACTGGAATTGACGTCACAAAATGATTTTAAAAATTACGTTCGTATGAGCAAGGCAACATTTGACCAACTTTTACAAACAAATTTTGTCACTTATAACGAAACGGGATACAATAATGAGAGAAGCGATTCCCCCTCATCACCGCCTTGCTTTAACTTTGCGCTTTCTAGCTAGTGGCAATAGCTTTGAAGACTTAAAATTTTTGACAGCAATTGCGCCACAAACGATTGATTCACGCCGGTATTGCGCCCGCAAACTACTCATTTTTTTTATAACTGTATCCTTTGTGGCATCAGGATCTACTTCTTTTAATTTTTCGATTAAAGTCGCATAATCATTATTCTTTTTAATTCTATTACAATAATCTTTGCTTTTTACTTGCCACAATGATGGCAAAGATTTATACATTTCAATAAATTAACTCAGAAAATTTTTATTGTCCATTTTACTTTTCCGCGCACGTCTCTTCCGTTCAGAAATTACTACGATTATGAGCTATTTCGCCATACATGCACGAACAGTTCGCGCAAATGTTCGCCAAAAATTAAAATATTTTGATTTTTGGCGAACATTTACGCGAACTGGCAAACACCACCATACACGACAGAAAAGGTCGCAGAAACATGACATAACGGGAATGTTCGCGGAAATGTTCGTGTCGTGTATTTGGCGCTTAAAGCTTTGGGGAGTGTTATCGATGTTTATGATCCTTTGCTGGATATAGATCCGGTACGTTCCGGTAAAAATCACCATTAAGGTACTAGCCCAACCATCTCGTGAATATTAATATGACCCCATTAAACCTTCTAGGCCATCCCGCCCTCCCCATTGGGGCTGCTAGAGCCTCGCCTGCTAAATATGTGTATGACACTCATATGTGTAACAGGATTCCCCTCGCGTAGGTTGACAATTGGGATGCGGAAGCTTTAAAGCTTAGTATTGCGCTTATCAACGACTTGAATGCAACTTTCTAAATATCTCGATCCCTGTCGCATCTAGAACACTCTTTTATACTAAATATTGTATTGCAATAAAACCCGACGCTTTGTTCAAAGTTTCAGGTCACTGGGTTATCGGTAGAATCCTTACAACTTGAAAGCAACATTTCCAAGTTCGGACATTTTTTATAATTTTCACTATCCCGGGTCTACCTAGCAAAGTTTTTTTTGCCTCATGTTAAATTGTCATCGGGTTTCGATGTGTGTTCCAAGTTTCAAAACTCTACCTCACCTGGAAGTTACTCAAAAATGGATTGCAAAATTCTCCAATTTTATATGGAAATAGGCGGAAATATATCAAAGGAAACTAATATTAAGGAAGTAAAATTACTTTTTTAATGCCCCTATTACCGTTTACAACTCAAGTCTGATTGGGTTGAAATTTCGCAATTTGGTATTACGGATTACAACTCAACCTCTCAAAAAAAATGTAGTTTTTGGTGAAAATGTTGGTGATTGACATGTCGCGAATACGGAAAACATTCGCGTGATCATTCCAATCCCTTGGAACTACCAAGCACCAAGTAAGAAAATGTTTAAGTGACAAATAATGAACTTCATATGAAGTTATTTTGCAGATTTGAAAGGAAGCATTTTACTCAGTACTAAACAAAATTAAGGACCATTTCCGCATACGCGTTCGTATTTTAAAATTATGCGCCACACTCCGATTCCTTGCTGACGGCAGCTATCAAATATGCTGTGGAAATGATTTTGGTGTTGGACTGGTTTTAGATATTATTGAGGAGGGTATTTCTGCGAAGTAGATTAAAACCCAAACAGAAAAACTGTATTTTACTCAAATAGGATTCCCAGGAGTAGTGATTAGTATCAATGGGACTCACATAATTTCACCTATTTTGGCTGCATCCGAACTGCGGTCCAACTATGGAATGTCGCTACATAAAGTCAAGAAGTTATTCAATGTAATTAATTTAAACGTTGTGTTTTCTTGAAATGTGTACAAAATTGTTGATTATTGTTTGATTAAAAAAGGTTTAACTACCTGCTTTAAATTTTTTGGTTTTTTTTTTTTGATAACGTTTTATAAGCACGTGCACCATCTAACTCTTATCAAAGATGGTATCAAAAGACGGGTTTCCATTTCCGTTTTTAGTATTCGAAAGCGGAAATTAAAAATTTTATTTCTTTTTGCACAGAACATCTTTCTGCCGGGTTGAGTCCAACACCTTTCTGCATTGCTGTGTACAAAAAAATCTGGGTAAATACAACAACCACATGAAATTAGATTTTGCTAGAAATTTTTAATTTTTGTGGTAATTCTTTACGACAGCATGACACTGCTAATACGTGTCCAAAAATATCGAGAGTGGTATTAAACGACGCGTCGTGACATCAGTATTAATCCGAAGGCGGAAAATAAAAATTTTAACTCGTTCAAAAGATATTAAACAAAAACCGAAAAAAGACAACAACATTACAACAACCACATGAAAATCGCCAACTTCAACTGAAAATATCTCCGGACAGAGATAAAATGTTTCTTTTCCGCCTTCGGATTATTTTTCTCGAGATTAATACGCATCTTTTGACACCTCTCTTGATATTTTTGGACGCGTATTAGCAGTGCCATGCTGTCGTAAGGAAATACAATTTTTGTTTTCGGATTCTTAAATCGGAGGTCGAAACGTGCCTTTGATACCAACTTTGAAAATTTTTGTTAAAAATTAGGTGGTGAACCGTCTTCTAGAACGGGATACTGTCTCAACAATATATATATGAGAGCACACGCTGGGTATATAATGTACGCTTTTGCCCTAATTTAGACTTCCTTACTTGCTCTTTTTTTTAAAAACTGTACTTCGACGATTTCTACTAGTAAACCAATGCGAGTTTCATAAAAAACTGTACGGAAAATTGGAAGAGCGTGAAATTCCCCACTTCTGAAGATAGTTCCAACATCTGACCGCGATATTACAGTGTTCTAAAAGGAGCATTGTTGACGTATGCTGTATTGATATCATTAGACATAAAAACGCGCCTTTAGTTCTGCGCTCCGGTTTAGACAATGGCAGTAAAACAGGACAATACGAAGTTCTTGTTGTGTCGGCGAAAACAATTTTAACTTAGAAATTAAACGGAGAAGAACTGTTGAAAGTGCTTCTTTAAACTGAGTAGGTAATGGAATACCTTAGTCTACCGACGAACGAAAATCACGATCTACAAGTTGCTCATCATGTGGCGTTTTGATTCTGAACCTCTCTCGATAAAAAATCTTTCCGGAGTATTTATGGTTTGTCCGTTATGCCGCGGAGAGTATCAACGCAGGGAATATGATAAGCTGTATGAGATTTATGCAGATTAAGATAGTACAACAAATTAAAGCCCAAAGGCTTTTCTGGCCCATACGACTTTATTATGTGAATGGACAAAAATGCCCCACCCAATAAAATTAAGGGGCTGGTGGACCGTAGATACTTGGAAGTGGATGAAAAAGTTTCCGAATACATTTCCACCCTAAAGACATTTTTTCCCATTTGTATATTTGGATAATTAAAAAATATCCATTGTATTGAATTCTTTTATTGTTAAAGCATCTAGTTTCAAGTACATATTGTTATTTTAAGTTAGTTTAAGGTATTGTTTACCAATTTCTTTTCTTGTGGTTTGAAGATAAATATTTATTTAGAAGATAAATATTTATTTATCTTCAAGTTAAATAAAATTTTCTTTCATATTCTCATTTTACGTCAACACAAAAAATAATTCTTGGAAAAGTTGTGTTTTTTCAATACTGGTCCGCGTGAACAAATATTCTACTTCATGTTTCCAAGGTTAAATGTTTCACTATAAAAAGCCTCAACATTTTCGTTAATGCAGCAGTTTTCGCAGTGAATTCTACGGGAAAATGAAACACTTCACTGCTACCGCCTTACTCATCGTTTGCGTGGTGGCCTACCAGGCAACTACCGCGGTTGCCTCTCCATCAGAGCTACGCGCAGGAGATGATGAAAAAAATGTGGCAGCACTCGACCAATATGTTGGTGATACTCCAATCGAGGTCAAGGAGATCGACCGACAAGTTGATTCTGGGTTAGAATCACCTTCAGATGAGATAGCAGCCATAAGCAGCAGGGGTATCTTTACATCGAATAAGGAGAAGAAGAGGAAGATGAAGAAGAAGGTGAAGAAGAAGACGAAGAAGAAGTTGAAGAAGAAGTATAAGAAGAAATATGGGCAAAGTGGCGATATAGGAAACAACAAAGGCATGGGCGATGGCGACGATGACGGCCCTGGCGGCGATGACGGCCCTGACGACGACGGACAAGTTTAATAAAATTAAACCAAATTTTATAGTACTAATTCGGCAATGAATATAACATTTTTATTGTATGATTTAAATTGTAAATTTTTTTCCTCCCTTTATTAGGATGGATTGTTTGATTCCGACACATACTTAATTTTGTCCAATAAAAAGTTGTGTTTCAACTAAGAATTGCCTTTTAATTTCTTATAAGATAAAGTGGGGTGGATTTTGAGACGTTCGCTGTGTGACCAGAGATTCAGTGGATAAAAAAGTAAGGTTGTGATAGGCTTTGTCTTAAAAATGAAACTCGTGATAACCTCCGAAGAGAAATAAGGCCGAGCTTCTCTTCCAATTTCCGACGTGCCCCATTTATTAATTTTTTCCACAGATTTGCTGCATTGGACCAACTTGTTTTTTGTCGAGTTTTTATTTCACACTAATTCAAAGCAATAATGCCTTGACATTAATTGTAATAGAATTAGAGTTTCGTTAAAATCTAAAAAAAAATTATTTCCATATGGCGAAAGTCATCAGTCAGAAAACTGAACGAAAAAGGTTTTGCTTTAGTTGTGCAGAATGACAATCCTTCTTCTAGGGTAACCCTGGATTGTGTTTGTATTACATGTATTAATGAGGGCTTTAAAACGGAGTGGCCCTTCGTTGTATATGTGAAGGCGTTTTCGACATATCGACCAAATGTGGACCAGGGTGACCCAGAACATCATCTGTTGTGTACCGCTAATTTATTTATATATGGGGTTTACCCATATCAACCGTTCCACTTAAAAAGATTTACTGCTTCGATTTGAATGAAATTTGGTGAAATTGCTGTGCTATATAGTAGTGTTAATTTCACTTAAGTTCGCTCCTAAATTTTGGATGGTTACGGAGATATACATAAGCGTCTGAATTCTCAATTTTTTTGTGGAAGCCTTTTTTCTATAAATCATGAGTCGTGTAATTGGCTTTCTAAGAAGAAATGAATAAAACGGTTTTCAAAGTATTTTTTCCTTTCTTTTCGAATCTATCTATCTATATCTATATCTATAAATCTTATAAAATAAAGTCGCTAAATGCCATGTATGCACATAACTTCACACAGAATACTCCGATTTTAAAACGGTTTTTTGCATTTGAAAGCTTAGCTACGTGAGATGGTACAGTTAATATAATTTGAAGATATATATTATAGGGGCGTGGCAAATTGCCAAAATGAAGCAAAAATCATAAAATTTTTGTTTACACAGCTATAACTCATAAACGGATGGATGGATTTCAAAAATTCTACTTTTCAGTAAAACTTTGAAATATTTACCTTCGATCTGCATCAAAAAAAAAATACTTGATTCCTTTCTTATATCAGCCAAATTGTTTAAACAAAAGTAACATTTTTATCAAAAAATGCGTATATGTGTTTGTTCGCTGTGAAATGTCCGCGCTAATTGCTTTTGAGTGAGGCTTGATGCGACACATACATACATAATATATAGCATTCGCTGCGTTATTTAACTTCGGTCGTGGGTTTATAGGCATATATGAATGTACAAATGTATGTATTTTCATATCGTATCAGCTTGACATAGGTATGTACATATGTACATATTTATGTAACAAATGGTTAATTGTTAATGCAACATAAATGGTTAAGAATACATACATCTATTGAAAAATAATCTTTTGTTAAAAATATTAAACATTTCCTTAAAATTCTTCAAAAAAGTTTTATTTTTTGGTTTTTTGCATGTATCAATATCACTACATATTATAAATCAAAGTCGCTTTTTCTGCCCCATGTCCCTTTGAATGCTTAAACCTTTAAAATTAAGCAACGGATTTTCATGCGCTTTTTTTTTAATAGAGTGATTGAAGTTTGTAGATTGTATAATAACATCCATTAAATAGTGGAGAAATACTGTTATTTTTGAAGTTTCTAATGTGATGTATTTATGTATTTATAACTCAAGAACGGATGAACAGATTTGGCTGAAAATTGGTGGAGGGGTAGCTTAGAACCAGGAGACAGACATAGGATACTTTTTATCCCGTTCTGGATAGGGTCTTGAGATCACAACGTGGACCTGGGTAATCCTGGGATATGTTTGTAAAATGTGGGCATCAAATGGAAGCTGTTTATGGGTACTTTGATACGGGGTATTTTTCGTACCCGTGGGTGACTAGGGTCTCGAGATTGAGGCCAAAACGTGGACCCCGATACCCCTAGAAAGTGTTTATAGAAGAAGGATAACAAATGAGAGCTGTTGATGAGTGCTTTAGTACAGGGTAATTTTCATATATGTTTGTGACTAGGGTCTTGAGATATAGGCCAAAACGTGGACCAGGGTAACACTAGGTTGTGTTTTTACATTATGGGTATCAAATTGAAGCTGTTGATTTGTGCTTTAGTACAGAGTAATTTATACCGCTGGGTGACTAGGGTCTAGAGATATAGGCCAAAACGTGGACCCGGATACCCCTAGAGTGTGTGTGTAATACGGATATCAAATGAAAGCTGTTGCTCAGAGCTTTAAAGTAATTTTCATAGTGATATTCAATTTAGTCGCATCAACCTGGCAAAACTGATAAATATGCATGCGAAGCCGAAAAAAAGCATGAATTGATAATACCCACATAACTTTTTACATACGACCTATTCGATTTGTCTGAAATTTGGTATATAAATTTGCCTATATTAGTATTTACGATCCTATTTTCGGAGAAGTAGACCAGAGACGGGCTGGGAATGCGATTAGGACTATGATTGGGACTAAGACTCGGAGTGGGACTGGAACTCGAAATGGGACTGGAACAAAATACATACCACCCTGGGGGACTGGCAATAAGGGATGAAGAAGAATTGGAAAAACTTGAGAGAAGAGAAAAGGGATTTTTAAATAAAAGCTTGATATTTTTCCTTTAAAATTATACCTATTTTATTTTGGTACGCGAAAATTTCTTTAATAGAATAGTTTTTAAAATGTCTTTAAAATCAGTTCTTGAAGATTTTTCTATATCTTTATTAAAAAAGGTGTATTCACAGAATGACATACCAAAAAAGCAAAAAGAATAAATATAATTGCATTTAAATGATTAACACATCTAGTTTTCATTAAAATCCTCCACTAGTTTGACAAATTTGATAAAAACCAGGTTCGAATCCAAAAATTCAAACTAAATTTTTTCACCCAATTTTTCTGAAGGTTTATTTCCCTTTTTATTAACTCTAATAAAAAATATTTTCATTAACATATAATAAAGAATTTTCTAAAATCGCAGATTATAAATTTCATAGGAGAGATACCGATCGGGTACAGTTTTTACTCTCCCACAGCAATTTACAACATTTTCCAAAAAAGAGGCTGAAAGGAATGAAGAAGACGAACAAAGCGATCAAATAATAAAAACCACGCGAACGGAATGGCAGCGGAGTACAAAAGTATCAAAAAAACTTTCTTTGTCCTTAATTAGTGCCGAAAATAATAAAATGTATATAAAAAATATATATATCTAAAATATTTAATAATCTTAAATTTATCGGAAAACGTTGAAGTGAAAACCTGGTCTAGTCATCATTCAGCGCAAGGCTATGGCTATATAAAAAATTTAAAGGAAATTTTGTATAAAAAAAAATTCTAAATATTCAGTTACTCCTTAAAACATGCCTACATTAAATTGTTCCTAATGTGAGCTATTTGTAAAAAAAAAATAAAAGTTTGTTAATAAATACATGTTTCGCTATTTCAAAAGAAAAAATTAATTATATAAATTAGGTGAAGTTATCACGTGAACATTAAAAAAGTTTGCAACAACATACATTTAAGCGACTGTTGGACTGTATATACTTGGAGGTGGATGGAAAAGTTTCCGATACATTTCCACCCCAACGAATTTTTTTCTCATTTGCAGATAAAATATATCCAGCTACATTACTTTAAAATCTTGTATTGTTAAAGTATTGATATTTAGTCACAAGTATTGATATTTTAAGTTAGTTTAGGGTATTGTTTACCAATTAGACTTCTCTTTTCTTGGGGTTAAGAGAAAAATATTTATTTATCTTTAAGTCAAATAAAATTTCGTTTATATTCTCAATTTTCGTCAACACAAAAAGTAATTCTTGGAAAAGTTGTGTTCTTTTCAATACTGGTCCGCGTGAACAAATATTCTACTTCATGTTTCCAAAGTTAAATGTTTCACTATAAAAAGCCTCAACATTTTCGTCAACCCAGCAGTTTTCGCAGTGATTTCAACGGGAAAATGAAACACTTCACTGCTTCCGCCTTACTCATGGTTTGCGTGGTGGTGGCCTACCAGGCAACTTCCGCGGTTGCCGCTCCATCAGAGGTACGCGCAGGAGATGCTGAAAAAAAATTTGACAAAAGTGCGGGGCTCCAAAATTTCTAAGATCGTGTGCAAAGCCTATGATATTAGACTCACAAAGTGGCTCATATCTCTGAAGAGGGAAGACTTAAGGCTTACGATGGGCATACTGACTGGAAACTGCCTTCTGGCGTCACATGCTTATAAGTTCGTCCTCGTCAGTAACAGCAAGTGTAGGAAGTGTGAGCTGCAGGAAGAAAGAGTTGAGCACGTTCCGTGTTCATGTCCTGCGCTCGCCAAGTCAAGGCTCCAGCTAATAGGTGCTAAATAAAAATTAGCAAGATCGGATGAAGAACACGCCCACTTTTTAAAAAAAAATTTTTTTAATTCAAATTTTAACAAAAAATTTAATATCTTTACTGTATATAAGTAAATTAAGTCAAAATTCAACTCCAGTAATGATATGATGCAACAAAATACAAAAATAAAAGAAAATTTCAAAATGGGCGTGGCTCCGCCCATTTTCATTTAGTTTGTCTAGAATACTTTTAATGCCATAAGTCGAACAAAAATTTACCAATCCTTCTCAAATTTGGTAGGGGCATAGATTCTATGACGATAACTGTTCTCTGTGAAAATGGGCGAAATCGGTGGAAGCCACGCCCAGTTTTTATACACAGTCCACCGTCTGTCCTTCCGCTCGGCCGTTAACACAATAACTTGAGCAAAAACCGATATATCTTTACTAAACTTAGCCCACGTACTTATATGAACTCACTTTATCTTGGTATAAAGAATGGCCGAAATCCGACCATAACCACGCCCACTTTATCGATATCGAAAATTACGAAAAATGAAAAAAATGCCATAATTCTATACCAAATACGAAAAAAGGGATGAAACATGGTAACTGGATTGGTTTATTGACGCAAAATATAACTTTGGAAAAAACTTTGTAAAATGGGTGTGACACCTACCATATTAAGTAGAAGAAAATGAAAAAGTTCTACAAGGCGAAATCAACAGCCCTTGGAATCTTGGCAGGAATACTGTTAGTGGTATTGCATATATAAATAAATTAGCAGTACCCGACAGATGATTTTCTGGATCACCTGGTCCACATTTTGGTCGATATCGCGAGAACGCCTTACCATATACATCTAAGGGCCACTCGCTTTTAAAACCCTCATTAATACCTTTAATTTGATATCCATATCGTACAAACACATTCTAGAGTCACCCCTGGCGTTCACCTATAGACCTAATGCCCACTCCCTCTTAAAATGCTCAGTAACACCTTTCGTTTGATACCCATATCGTACAAACATTCTAGAGTCACCCCTGGCCCACCCTAATGGCGATATCTCGAAAAGGCGTCCACCTATAGACCTAATGTCCACTCCCTCTTAAAATGCTCAGTAACACCTTTCGTTTGATACCCATATCTTACAAACATTCTAGAGTCAGCCCTGGCTCACCCTAATGGCGATATCTCGAAAAGGCGTCCACCTATAGACCTAATGCCCACTCCCTCTTAAAATGCTCAGTAACACCTTTCGGTTGATACCCATATCGTACAAACATTCTAGAGTCACCACTGCCCCACCCTAATGGCGATATCTCGAAAAGGCGTCCACCTATAGACCTAATGCGCACTCCCTCTTAAAATGCTCAGTAACACCTTTCGTTTGATACCCATATCGTACAAACACATTCTAGAGTCACCCCTGGCCCACCCTAATGACGATATCTCGAAAAGGCGTCCACCTATAGACCTCATGCCCACTCCCTCTTAAAATGCTCAGTAACACCTTTCGTTTGATACCCATATCGTACAAACATTCTAGAGTCACCCTTGGTCCACCTTTATGGCGATATCTCGAAAAGGCGTCCACCTATAGAACTAAGGCCCACGCCCTTTTAAAATACTCATTAACACCTTTCATTTGATACCCATATAGTACAAACAAATTCTAGAGTCACCCCTGGTCCACCTTTATGGCGATATTTCGAAAAGGCGTCCACCTATAGAACTAAGGCCCACTCCATTTTAAAATACTCATTAACACCTTTCATTTGATACTCATATCATACAAACAAATTCTAGAGTCACCCCTGGTCCACCTTTATGGCGATATCTCGAAAAGGCGTCCACCTATAGAACTAAGGCCCACGCCCTTTTAAAATACTCATTAATACCTTCCATTTGATATACATGTCATACAACCACATTCCAGGGTTACCCTAGGTTCATTTTCCTACATGGTGATTTTCCTTATTTTGTCTCCATAGCTCTCAACTGAGTATGTAATGTTCGGTTACACCCGAACTTAGCCTTCCTTACTTGTTTTTTTATATTTTGGAATTTAGAAGAGTATTTGTAGCAAGGCCACAGGTTGGATATTTTTCTCAGCATCCATTTCATTTAAACGAGTGGTCACCAAAATTGAAGCTGTCATTGTGTTGATAAAATTATCACCATCGTAATGATGTTGGTTTAGTCGTTGATTAACGAGCAACGAGGCAAGACATATGCACGCAAACTTATCAAAATGCAACGCAAATAAACAACAGCCTTCTCCTATATTGCTAGAACGATTGCTCAGCGAATACTAAACAAAAGAGAATCTGTGAAAGTAGGGAGCATAATTTTTCCATTAGTTGACAGAGCACATACGAATAAAAAGGGAATCTTGCGAACCCTATAATTAGTTATATTGGGACATAATATCACATTTAAAAGCCTTATAAGGATTATATATCCCACGATAACGGTAAAGATATCCAACTTTCGTCC
Organism: Eurosta solidaginis; assembly: GCF_040869045.1. Taxonomy (NCBI): domain Eukaryota; kingdom Metazoa; phylum Arthropoda; class Insecta; order Diptera; family Tephritidae; genus Eurosta; species Eurosta solidaginis. Next base: position 225,410,875 of record NC_090322.1, on the reverse strand, counting down.
ATTCCACACATGTTGTTGTTGTTGTTGTAGCGATAAGGTTGCTCCCCGAAGGCTTTGGGGAGTGTTATCGATGTGATGGTCCTTTGCCAGATACAGATCCGGTACGCTCCGGTAACACAGCACCATTAAGGTGCTAGCCTGACCATCTCGGGAACGATTTATATGGCCACATTAAACCTTCAGGCCATCATCCCTCCCTCCCCAACCCCTAAGTTCCATGAGGAGCTTGGGTCGGCAGAGCCTCCTCTGTTAGTGAAACAGGATTCGCGGCGTATAGGTGAGGTTGACAATTGGGTTTGGAGAAGCTGTATATTGCGCTGGCAACCTGAAGAGTTGCGCTATATAGCCCCATAAATCTGGTATTTTAGTCGACTCTTACGACAGGCATACCTACCGGGGGTATATTCTGACCCCTTAACCCGCTATGGGGTCCATTCCACACATCTTATATCTCAGTTGTTGTTGTAGCGATAAGGATGCTCCCTGAAGATTTTGTTGCATTTTTCGTTTCTTCTTGTCTATTTATACAAAGAAAGAACTCAAAAAATTGTCATCTTCTTTTTACCTTCTCCTTTTGTTGCATTGTCACGGTGACCTGAACTATATGTAAGGTTTCATATTTCTAGTCCAATGTCGCTTAAAAATCCATCCTAGGATTCCACAATTCTAAATGGACTTTTTAATATCTCTAAATATCTTGATCCCTGCCCCATCTAGGAAACTCCTTTGTCCTTAATATTACAAGCAAATAGAGCCCAACGTTTCAGGTCTCTGGTTTATCGAGAAGTTCCTTAAAACTCGAATTTTTTTTAATTTTCACGGTCCCTGGATCGTCTAGCGAAAACTTTCTTCCATTATGTTGTATTGTCAATGGGATTCTGAAGTATATTCTTATGTTCAGTAATAAAAGCTCTACGGGAAGTTACTCAAATAGTGGTCGTAAGATGCCACATTTTGTAAATGGACTCGCTAAATATGTTGTTGTTATAGCGATAAAGACACGCCCCTAAAGCGCAAAACACACGACACGAACATTTCCGCGAACATTCCGCAATCTTGTTCGCAGCTTTGGTCATACACCATACGAACTTTTGGCCGAACATTAGTTCTCTTTCAGACAGCGATGAATACGAACAACAATTGTGCTGCAGCAATATTGCTCGCTGTGGCAATTAGGCGTAAAAAAAAGAGAGAAGATCGCAAAAAAAGAATTTGGTGCAAAGAATGGTTTAAAAAACGAGCAGTTCTTGGACAAAGTGAGCGTATTATAGAGCTGGAATTGACGTCACAAAATGATTTTAAAAATTACGTTCGTATGAGCAAGGCAACATTTGACCAACTTTTACAAACAAATTTTGTCACTCATAACGAAACGGGATACAATAATGAGAGAAGCGATTCCCCCTCATCACCGCCTTGCTTTAACTTTGCGCTTTCTAGCTAGTGGCAATAGCTTTGAAGACTTAAAATTTTTGACAGCAATTGCGCCACGAACGATTGATTCACGCCGGTATTGCGCCCGCAAACTACTCATTTTTTTATAACTGTATCCTTTGTGGCATCAGGATCTACTTCTTTTAATTTTTCGATTAAAGTCGCATAATCATTATTCTTTTTAATTCTATTACAATAATCTTTGCTTTTTACTTGCCACAATGATGGCAAAGATTTATACATTTCAATAAATTCACTCAGAAAATTTTTATTGTCCATTTTACTTTTCCGCGCACGTCTCTTCCGTTCAGAAATTACTACGATTATGAGCTATTTCGCCATACACGCACGAACAGTTCGCGCAACTGTTCGCCAAAAATGAAAATATTTTGATTTTTGGCGAACATTTACGCGAACTGGCAAACACCACCATACACGACAGAAAAGGTCGCAGAAACATGACATAACGGGAATGTTCGCGGAAATGTTCGTGTCGTGTATTTGGCGCTTAAAGCTTTGGGGAGTGTTATCGATGTTTATGATCCTTTGCTGGATATAGATCCGGTACGTTCCGGTAAAAATCACCATTAAGGTACTAGCCCAACCATCTCGTGAATATTAATATGACCCCATTAAACCTTCTAGGCCATCCCGCCCTCCCCATTGGGGCTGCTAGAGCCTCGCCTGCTAAATATGTGTATGACACTCATATGTGTAACAGGATTCCCCTCGCGTAGGTTGACAATTGGGATGCGGAAGCTTTAAAGCTTAGTATTGCGCTTATCAACGACTTGAATGCAACTTTCTAAATATCTCGATCCCTGTCGCATCTAGAACACTCTTTTATACTAAATATTGTATTGCAATAAAACCCGACGCTTTGTTCAAAGTTTCAGGTCACTGGGTTATCGGTAGAATCCTTACAACTTGAAAGCAACATTTCCAAGTTCGGACATTTTTTATAATTTTCACTATCCCGGGTCTACCTAGCAAAGTTTTTTTTGCCTCATGTTAAATTGTCATCGGGTTTCGATGTGTGTTCCAAGTTTCAAAACTCTACCTCACCTGGAAGTTACTCAAAAATGGATTGCAAAATTCTCCAATTTTATATGGAAATAGGCGGAAATATATCAAAGGAAACTAATATTAAGGAAGTAAAATTACTTTTTTAATGCCCCTATTACCGTTTACAACTCAAGTCTGATTGGGTTGAAATTTCGCAATTTGGTATTACGGATTACAACTCAACCTCTCAAAAAAAATGTAGTTTTTGGTGAAAATGTTGGTGATTGACATGTCGCGAATACGGAAAACATTCGCGTGATCATTCCAATCCCTTGGAACTACCAAGCACCAAGTAAGAAAATGTTTAAGTGACAAATAATGAACTTCATATGAAGTTATTTTGCAGATTTGAAAGGAAGCATTTTACTCAGTACTAAACAAAATTAAGGACCATTTCCGCATACGCGTTCGTATTTTAAAATTATGCGCCACACTCCGATTCCTTGCTGACGGCAGCTATCAAATATGCTGTGGAAATGATTTTGGTGTTGGACTGGTTTTAGATATTATTGAGGAGGGTATTTCTGCGAAGTAGATTAAAACCCAAACAGAAAAACTGTATTTTACTCAAATAGGATTCCCAGGAGTAGTGATTAGTATCAATGGGACTCACATAATTTCACCTATTTTGGCTGCATCCGAACTGCGGTCCAACTATGGAATGTCGCTACATAAAGTCAAGAAGTTATTCAATGTAATTCATTTAAACGTTGTGTTTTCTTGAAATGTGTACAAAATTGTTGATTATTGTTTGATTAAAAAAGGTTTAACTACCTGCTTTAAATTTTTTGGTTTTTTTTTTTTGATAACGTTTTATAAGCACGTGCACCATCTAACTCTTATCAAAGATGGTATCAAAAGACGGGTTTCCATCTCCGTTTTTAGTATTCGAAAGCGGAAATTAAAAATTTTATTTCTTTTTGCACAGAACATCTTTCTGCCGGGTTGAGTCCAACACCTTTCTGCATTGCTGTGTACAAAAAAATCTGGGTAAATACAACAACCACATGAAATTAGATTTTGCTAGAAATTTTTAATTTTTGTGGTAATTCTTTACGACAGCATGACACTGCTAATACGTGTCCAAAAATATCGAGAGTGGTATTAAACGACGCGTCGTGACATCAGTATTAATCCGAAGGCGGAAAATAAAAATTTTAACTCGTTCAAAAGATATTAAACAAAAACCGAAAAAAGACAACAACATTACAACAACCACATGAAAATCGCCAACTTCAACTGAAAATATCTCCGGACAGAGATAAAATGTTTCTTTTCCGCCTTCGGATTATTTTTCTCGAGATTAATACGCATCTTTTGACACCTCTCTTGATATTTTTGGACGCGTATTAGCAGTGCCATGCTGTCGTAAGGAAATACAATTTTTGTTTTCGGATTCTTAAATCGGAGGTCGAAACGTGCCTTTGATACCAACTTTGAAAATTTTTGTTAAAAATTAGGTGGTGAACCGTCTTCTAGAACGGGATACTGTCTCAACAATATATATATGAGAGCACACGCTGGGTATATAATGTACGCTTTTGCCCTAATTTAGACTTCCTTACTTGCTCTTTTTTTTAAAAACTGTACTTCGACGATTTCTACTAGTAAACCAATGCGAGTTTCATAAAAAACTGTACGGAAAATTGGAAGAGCGTGAAATTCCCCACTTCTGAAGATAGTTCCAACATCTGACCGCGATATTACAGTGTTCTAAAAGGAGCATTGTTGACGTATGCTGTATTGATATCATTAGACATAAAAACGCGCCTTTAGTTCTGCGCTCCGGTTTAGACAATGGCAGTAAAACAGGACAATACGAAGTTCTTGTTGTGTCGGCGAAAACAATTTTAACTTAGAAATTAAACGGAGAAGAACTCTTGAAAGTGCTTCTTTAAACTGAGTAGGTAATGGAATACCTTAGTCTACCGACGAACGAAAATCACGATCTACAAGTTGCTCATCATGTGGCGTTTTGATTCTGAACCTCTCTCGATAAAAAATCTTTCCGAAGTATTTATGGTTTGTCCGTGATGCCGCGGAGAGTATCAACGCAGGGAATATGATAAGCTGTATGAGATTTATGCAGATAAAGATAGTACAACAAATTAAAGCCCAAAGGCTTTTCTGGCCCATACGACTTTATTATGTGAATGGACAAAAATGCCCCACCCAATAAAATTAAGGGGCTGGTGGACCGTAGATACTTGGAAGTGGATGAAAAAGTTTCCGAATACATTTCCACCCTAAAGACATTTTTTCCCATTTGTATATTTGGATAATTAAAAAATATCCATTGTATTGAACTCTTTTATTGTTAAAGCATCTAGTTTCAAGTACATATTGTTATTTTAAGTTAGTTTAAGGTATTGTTTACCAATTTCTTTTCTTGTGGTTTGAAGATAAATATTTATTTAGAAGATAAATATTTATTTATCTTCAAGTTAAATAAAATTTTCTTTCATATTCTCATTTTACGTCAACACAAAAAATAATTCTTGGAAAAGTTGTGTTTTTTCAATACTGGTCCGCGTGAACAAATATTCTACTTCATGTTTCCAAGGTTAAATGTTTCACTATAAAAAGCCTCAACATTTTCGTTAATGCAGCAGTTTTCGCAGTGAATTCTACGGGAAAATGAAACACTTCACTGCTACCGCCTTACTCATCGTTTGCGTGGTGGCCTACCAGGCAACTACCGCGGTTGCCTCTCCATCAGAGCTACGCGCAGGAGATGATGAAAAAAATGTGGCAGCACTCGACCAATATGTTGGTGATACTCCAATCGAGGTCAAGGAGATCGACCGACAAGTTGATTCTGGGTTAGAATCACCTTCAGATGAGATAGCAGCCATAAGCAGCAGGGGTATCTTTACATCGAATAAGGAGAAGAAGAGGAAGATGAAGAAGAAGGTGAAGAAGAAGACGAAGAAGAAGTTGAAGAAGAAGTATAAGAAGAAATATGGGCAAAGTGGCGATATAGGAAACAACAAAGGCATGGGCGATGGCGACGATGACGGCCCTGGCGGCGATGACGGCCCTGACGACGACGGACAAGTTTAATAAAATTAAACCAAATTTTATAGTACTAATTCGGCAATGAATATAACATTTTTATTGTATGATTTAAATTGTAAATTTTTTTCCTCCCTTTATTAGTATGGATTGTTTGATTCCGACACATACTTAATTTTGTCCAATAAAAAGTTGTGTTTCAACTAAGAATTGCCTTTTAATTTCTTATAAGATAAAGTGGGGTGGATTTTGAGACGTTCGCTGTGTGACCAGAGATTCAGTGGATAAAAAAGTAAGGTTGTGATAGGCTTTGTCTTAAAAATGAAACTCGTGATAACCTCCGAAGAGAAATAAGGCCGAGCTTCTCTTCCAATTTCCGACGTGCCCCATTTATTAATTTTTTCCACAGATTTGCTGCATTGGACCAACTTGTTTTTTGTCGAGTTTTTATTTCACACTAATTCAAAGCAATAATGCCTTGACATTAATTGTAATAGAATTAGAGTTTCGTTAAAATCTAAAAAAAAATTATTTCCATATGGCGAAAGTCATCAGTCAGAAAACTGAACGAAAAAGGTTTTGCTTTAGTTGTGCAGAATGACAATCCTTCTTCTAGGGTAACCCTGGATTGTGTTTGTATTACATGTATTAATGAGGGCTTTAAAACGGAGTGGCCCTTCGTTGTATATGTGAAGGCGTTTTCGACATATCGACCAAATGTGGACCAGGGTGACCCAGAACATCATCTGTTGTGTACCGCTAATTTATTTATATATGGGGTTTACCCATATCAACCGTTCCACTTAAAAAGATTTACTGCTTCGATTTGAATGAAATTTGGTGAAATTGCTGTGCTATATAGTAGTGTTAATTTCACTTAAGTTCGCTCCTAAATTTTGGATGGTTACGGAGATATAAGCGTCTGAATTCTCAATTTTTTTGTGGAAGCCTTTTTTCTATAAATCATAAGTCGTGTAATTGGCTTTCTAAGAAGAAATGAATAAAACGGTTTCTAAAGTATTTTTTCCATTCTTTTCGAATATAAATATTAACAAATTTTTGTAAAAATTTGATTAAAAAAATTTTTGTTTTTTTTTTCAAAGAGGGGCATTTTTCATATTTTTATTTTTAAATAAAAGCTTGATATTTTTCCTTTAAAATGATACCTATTTTATTTTGGCACGCAATAATTTCTTTAATACAATAGTTTTTAAAATGTCTTTAAAATCAGTTCTTGAAGTTTTTTCTATATCTTGATTAAAAAAGGTGTATAGGCAGAATGACATACCAAAAAAGCAAAAAGAATAAATATAATTGCATTTAAATGCTTAACACATCTAGTTTTCATTAAAATCCTCCACTAGTTTGACAAATTTGATAAAAACCAGGTTCGAATCCAAAAATTCAAACTAAATCTTTTCACCCAATTTTTCTGAAGGTTTATTTCCCTTTTTATTAACTCTAATAAAAAATATTTTCATTAACATATAATAAAGAATTTTCTAAAATCGCAGATTATAAATTTCATAGGAGAGATACCGATCGGGTACAGTTTTTACTCTCCCACAGCAATTTACAACATTTTCCAAAAAAGAGGCTGAAAGGAATAAAGAAGACGAACAAAGCGATCAAATAATAAACACCACGCGGACGGAAACATGGCAGCTGAGTACAAAAGTATCAAAAAAAACTTTCTTTGTCCTTAATTAGTGCCGAAAATAATAAAATGTATATAAAAAATATATATATCTAAAATATTTAATAATCTTAAATTTAGCGGAAAACGTTGAAGTGAAAACCTGGTCTAGTCATCATTCAGCGCAAGGCTACGGCTATATAAAAAATTTAAAGGAAATTTTGTATAAAAAAAATTCTAAATATTCAGTTACTCCTTAAAACATGCCTACATTAAATTGTTCCTAATGTGAGCTATTTGTAAAAAAAAAAAAATAAAAGTTTGTTAATAAATACATGTTTCGCTATTTCAAAAGAAAAAATTAATTATATAAATTAGGTGAAGTTATCACGTGAACATTAAAAAAGTTTGCAACAACATACATTTAAGCGACTGTTGGACTGTATATACTTGGAGGTGGATGGAAAAGTTTCCGATACATTTCCACACCAATGAATTTTTTTCTCATTTGCAGATAAAATATATCCAGCTACATTACTTTAAAATCTTGTATTGTTAAAGTATTGATATTTAGTCTCAAGTATTGATATTTTAAGTTAGTTTAGGGTATTGTTTACCAATTAGACTTCTCTTTTCTTGGGGTTAAGAGAAAAATATTTATTTATCTTTAAGTCAAATAAAATTTCGTTTATATTCTCAATTTTCGTCAACACAAAAAATAATTCTTGGAAAAGTTGTGTTCTTTTCAATACTGGTCCGCGTGAACAAATATTCTACTTCATGTTTCCAAAGTTAAATGTTTCACTATAAAAAGCCTCAACATTTTCGTTAACGCAGCAGTTTTCGCAGTGATTTCAACGGGAAAATGAAACACTTCACTGCTTCCGCCTTACTCATCGTTTGCGTGGTGGTGGCCTACCAAGCAACTTCCGCGGTTGCCGCTCCATCAGAGGTACGCGCAGGAGATGATGAAAAAAATTTGACAAAAGCGCGGGGCTGCAAAATTTCTAAGATCGTGTGCAAAGCCCATGATATTAGACTCGCAAAGTGGCTCATATCTCTGAAGAGGGAAGACTTAAGGCTTACGATGGGCATACTGACTGGAAACTGCCTTCTGGCGTCACATGCTTATAAGTTCGGCCTCGTCAGTAACAGCAAGTGTAGGAAGTGTGAGCTGCAGGAAGAAAGGGTTGAGCACGTTCCGTGTTCATGTCCTGCGCTCGCCAGGTCAAGGCTCCAGCTAATAGGGGCGGCAGAGCTGCCAGATCTTCAGGCAGCAATTAAGCTGGGTCCTAGAAAACCTCTAGTATTCGCCAAGAGGAGGGAACCTGATTGGGGTTCTTCCGTTTGGTCGTCAAACATATTCTGGTAACACTATGGATACATTCAGTCTATGTGAGGTCTTTATTGACCGGCCAGTTCAACCTAAGGTAACCTTAACTGACGTTTAAGCTCAGCTTAACCGGCCGATCTGGCAGGGTTAAACTCTGGTTATCTTATCAGTTATTTGCGTTCGTTGGGAATGGCGTCGAATATACCCAACAAGCATTTGGGCTTGAGTACCATAAGAGCTCATGTTGATAACTAGGCATACTTCTAAAATCTCAATAATTGTTTCGAAACAGTGGCTCAACTCGAGAATCATAGCGAACACAGCGAAAGAAAAATGCTATTACATAAGTTGAAAAAATTTAATGCCCAACTTGTGGTTCTCTAACTGGACTAAAATTTAAGGTTCCATACTACAGTATTTTCACGCAAAAAAACTTATTTTTATTTTTAATTAATTACGCTTCATTACTGCTTTAAACCAGGTGTTTATTTGACGCAACAGCAGCTGGTTTTGGTGGCGCCACCTTGAAGATTTATTTTCAACACCACCTCAACTCGATATAATATAAAATATCAACTGGAGAAATGTGTTGGATATTCGTTTTGGAACTGTATATTTCCCAAAATCTCTCAAAGGTGGGATAATGATTTGATAATAAGTTGGAGATCAACTCGAAAACTCAAAATTTTACAAAATTTCTCATATGTTAAATAGAGATTAGAGTATGAAGTTGGATATCAACTCTAGAACTATCTGGGCCGGTATTACGTGTTACGATCCGTGATCGAAACTCATTTTTTTTTTAAATCGTAATAACTCTGAAATGGTGGATGGGATTAATGGCGTATGCGAACTAGTGACAAATAGTACTCGTTAGATCCAAAACTTATTATAATTTTTAGAAATAGTTTGGCAGTTGCATAGTTACCGCTTGATTGAAAATGATATTCAGTCACTGATCGTAACACGTAATACTGGTCCTGGTTTAAGAATAATTAAATAATGACGTAGGACATCAACTCGGAACTAGATATATACAGCGCTGGAAAAATATTTTTTCCATGTTTCTTGGGTAAACAAAATCCAGCTGTTGCCGTATCTACAAATTATCTATATTGTTAAAAACCAATGTTGCCGTACAAAAAAAAAACTACCACAAAGGCGGCCTTAAACTGTGACTGAAAAACTGCTCAGTAGTTTAACTGGAATTTAAATTTGTCTACAGTTTAAGCAAACTTAGATTAGCGTAACCAACTATTTAAAAATCGGGCCTAAGTGGATTGTAGATACTAAAACGGCACCATATTTGCGTGTTTTTTAGTTTTTTTAAACTCTGTTTATATTATTTCCTAAAAAAATGTAGGATATACAACGAACATCAACAAAATAGGATCAAAAGTGTTAACATATAATTTATTCACGTGGCCGTGGTTATTAGTTGGTCTAAAATTTTTAAGCAGATAAGTTGATAACTAAGTGATGTGAATACCCTCTAAAGTAAGCTGTGCAGAAAGATAACAGTTTCTGTGTATTTTAAGTCAGAAAAGAGTAATTATTTCAATTCCTAGTCCTTTAAGGAATTCTATGTGTGAGTAGCTCTTTCTAACCTTCTGAGTAACGGTTAGGTTAGGTTGAACTGGCCGGTCTATGAGGACCTCACATAGACTGAATAAGTCCGTAGTGTTACCAGAAGTTTGTTTTAACGACCAAACTGAAAACCCCTGTAAAAAACCAGGACCTATGTTATAAAATAACTCCGTCCTCTTGGCAAATACTAGAAGCTTCCTAGGATTTAAGCCACTTGCTGCTTCTAGATCTGACAGCTGTATCACTCTTAATAGCTGGAGTCTTAGCCTGGCAGGCGCAGGGCAAGAACACAGAACGTGCTCGATCGTTTCCTCCTCCAGCCCGCACTTCCTACATTTGCTATCACTGACCAAGCCTAATTTAAGGCACGTGACGCCGGAAGGCAGTGTCCATTCAGAATACCCGTCTTGAGTCTACAGTCCTCTCTTTTTAGTGATAGAAGCAACTTTGTTAGTCTAAGGTTGTAAGACCTGCACATAATCTTCAACACTTTACAGACCCGCGCTTGAACCCACGCCTTTCCTGCTTGGTTGATCATGTGCTCCTCTTGCCTTCGCTTAATTTCGTCCAGTCTAATTGGGACGTTTACGGGGCAAGCTTCAAGGGATGCGCCCTTTTTAACTAGTTCATCCGCTTTTTCATTTCCATCTATTCCCATATGCCCTGCGACCCAATATAGATGTACGCTTCTCCCTGTCCCGATTCTCTCCAGGAACTGCTTACACTCTACAACGCATTTAGATGATGTGCTATGCGAGATTATTGCCTTAATTGCTGCTTGGCTATCAATATAAAAGTTAACACGATTGCAGCTTGGGATATTTTCTTCCAGGGTTTCTATTGCTTTGGTTACGGCTACTATTTCCGCTTGGAAAACAGTACAGTGATCCGGCAGCCTGTAGGATCTGTTTATTTCCGGATCAGCACAGTATACCGCAGACCCTACTCCTTCCACTACTTTGGAACCATCTGTGTACATATGTATCGCCTCGTCCGCCATTTGAGCACCCTTGCGCCAACCGTCCACCTCTATTGTGGCCTTAAGAGTAACGGTTGCGCTGCAGGAATTCAAAAATACCATTCTATTACAAAAATTGCGATTAAGTTCAATATTTGAAAATACCTACATATGTATGTATTTTTATTGCAAAGCTTTATTATTTATGTATTTTCAAGTTTTTTATTTTATTGCTAAAAACATTACATTGATATCATTGTTGGAAATTTATTTGTGCGAATGTTTTTGATTTAATAGTAGGTCCCTGTTTATTGGCGGTGGTTCGTGTTTCATTATGGTGTGTTGTACATATATTACCCTTATATGTTTGCATATAATTTTCATTTATTGTACCACAAAATTTCAAATGTTATAAAATTATTTAAGAGGTTTTTTCTCTTATTTATCAGGTATGCATGGTATTGTAGTGGTAATGTTATCTATATTATGGATATTCTTTTCTTTTGTAAAAGCATATTTGTATAGTAAAACTTATTTAAATTTAAAAAGCCTTTTTAAGTAAATCGGTAGCTTCTGTGTGTTGTTATATAAAAACATTTTATTATACAGAGACAGACATAAAAGCGGTACAAATACAAGTTTTAACAATGACATTTTTTGCGATATAGAAACATTTTTTAAAATTATAGAGGTATTTTTGGGATACATTTAAATGTACGAGTATATGGCTCTATGTATATATATATATATGTATATATGTTTGTATATAAATTTATATTCGAGTGCATATAAAAGTGCATTGTGTGACTCAGAAAATATTTTTGTATGTATATTATCTTATTTTTGAAACATTTACGTTCTGGAAATTGAGAGTGTATCCAAAAGGAAGACGGCACCATTAATTATCATTAACGAACCGGCAGCGAGAGCATTGCGTTTGCGATCCTTATTCAAAAACTCGTTAGCATCATGCCATTCATCGATGATCAAAGCTCCCGAAGTAACGAAGAGAATGCATCCCATAATAGCGATGAGTGCATTTAAGCGTTTCTCCACAATCGAGTTAAGAATGTGTCCTGAAATAGGTTCAAAATTATTAATGGTTTGAATCGATACATATCAATCATAAAAACCTATATACAAAATCTGAAAGTGTGGAAGTTTCAACCTATCTCACTTCCAATGAAAAATATAGCAATGCTTCGGATGACAACAATGTGCTCATCTAATCATAAAATGGAAAAAAATGAAACGCTACAGCACTAAAATCATAATAGGCATGTTTAACTCCAGGAAGAGCAAGAAAGAGGTCGAAAAACTGAGCCTCAATGATCAATATCACTTTACAGTAACCATATTCATCAAGTGGTAGTGATCGACGGAATGTAAAGCAGCACAGATCACCTGGATGAGTTCAATCTACGCATTAGAGACTTCTATACTTCTGTGTTGTTGTAGCAGTGCTTCGCCACATCCAATAAGTGCGACCGAACATGGATGGGGCGAAGCAATGCTACAACAACAACAACAACACGCTCCTGTGTAGCGTAGAAGAATGCGCGCAGGGACACACCGACCTACTCACTGAGCACTCTTATACCTAGTAGTCGGAGCACAACTCTCACTCACTGCGTGTGTTCGAGCTGACTCGTAAAAACAACTGGTACGAAGAGGAATGTTGCATTGTCTCCAAAAATAAACACGCGCGGTGTATGTAGGAGTTATCATAAGGAGAAGTGGGACGAGATACGCTCTAGTAAGAAAAGGAAACTTGAGACATAAAGACACGAAATTTTACCAGAAACTCCAACAGATGGGGGAATGTTTTAATACCAAGATGAATCGCTGCCGGATTGATAATGTTTGCCGATATACAGAGCGTGTTTAAGTCACTACTAAATAGTGAAGCAGATGACGAAACCGATATCCCAAATACTGAAATACTGACAACGACGAAATAAAAATGACAATAACACGAAAAAAAGTTTAAAGAGCTCAGGGGCTCTATTCGCTAACTGTGAGTTTTAATTCTGATTCTGTAAAGCAAAACTGTGAATAAAAAACTCACTGATAAAAACTTCGTGAGTTTTCTTGGCAGCCAGTGTACACTATTGTGACATTCAAAACTTATACGCACTGTTGCAGAATGACTTTTTTGTTTTCATGGCGTTTGATGAATATCATCTCACTGACATAAGACTTTTACATTCAGCGCTCATTCAGCAAACCAATGTGCACAATAATTTACAGAATCGCATGAAAATTTATATCCCGTTTCACTAACAGACGAAGCTCTGGCGACCCCAAGCTCCTCATGGAACTTGTGGGTAGGGAGGTAGGGATGGCCTGAGGGTTTAATGTTGTAATTTAAATCGTTCCCGAGATGGTCGGGCTAGCACCTTAACGGTGCTGTGTTACCGGAGCGAACCGGATCTGTATCCGGCAAAGGCCCATCACATCGGTAACACTTCCCAAAGCCTTCGGGTAGTAACCTTATCGCTACAACAACAACAACAACCAAACATCAACTCTTGCAGTTTGCAATTCAAGCGTAAGTGCTCAGGATAATCCACCAAAAAGCAATCCCTTAAAGTCCAATGTAGAACTGCACTTGTCAACAAGTGCTTTAATCTCTCCCGGTGCTCTGAATTGACGTCAGTTATAAGGGCCATAATCACCTAGACGACTAAGCGCTATTCAATGAAGACGATGATTATTAGCGCTATACGTAATATTTTGAGTAATGGCCTATCTTTCCAAAATGACCTTTCTAATCAAAAGATTAATATATTTCACAGGAGATACTCCATCCGTTAGATACGGTGCAATCTATGCAGCAGCCAATATATAGTTATCTTCATAAAAATAATTTCCTAGGCAATGAATTTCCAATGAGTTAAGATTTACCCCATCAAGAAATATTAATTACAAAAGCCCTTGCCTTTTTTTTGTAATGTAGCTATATTTATATACATGTTATAAATTAAATAAAAATTTACTCACCAACAAGCAATACGCCGCAGATAACTGTAAAACCACCCAGCGTACCGCAGACAATCATTGGTCTGGTAGATAACGCACCAGAAGTCTCCCAAAGCACAATGCAGGCAATGGCGATACCCTAAAAGTATATAAAATACAGTTACGAGTTAAAAAATTGTTTTCTTTAAAAGTGGCATTATGACATTAAGCCTATGTAGCATTACAGTAAAAACAAATGTACGAAATTCATTAAAGAAATTTTAAATATTTTAGAAATATCACATGGACCCATTCTGATTTTGCAACATAAGGACCTTTATATTACTTTATTGAGGACAAAAATACTATTCATAAATTTTAACCATGATTGGAGACAATAAAGAGATGCCGAAAAAAGTTCAAAAAAGTTTTAATACAAATCTTTTTTGTTTTTTTATTACCCAAAATCTATAATATAGTTGGCTATATTACAAAATAGGTTTGTCCCCGAAATGGTTAAGTTTGTTGCACAGTGGCTAAAGTTAAGATTTTAATATATTGAGTATAGAGTAATCTCAACTCGCTTCGCTAAGCCGTTTCCAATCAGCACCAGAACTTATATTTGATATCGCCATTGAAAATCAAAAAAAAATTTTCACATAGCAATCTTAATTTTCGCCCCTTTATAAGAACCACCCTAATACGCATGCTACATATTTCATAACATCGTTTCCAATCGGCACCAAAACTTATATTTTATATCGCCAATGAAAACAAAAAACTCTCCATATAGTAACCTTAGGGCTTCATTATGTAATGCGAACGATAGCTCAGGCGAACGATTCGCCTCCAAACGATTTCGTCTAGCAATGGTATTCTCTATCATTTCCGTTCGGTCTTAACGTTTCTTAATTTATGTCAAACAGGAAGTCGAAAGCAACTATCAATTAATATATTGCCACCGTTTAACAGAGTACAAATACACTAACGATTCGGCTCTGAGGCGAAACGAACGTTCGTCTCGTAATAGAGAATAAGGCTCTTAATTTTGACTCCTAATAATATAAGAACCACCCTAATATGCATACATACATACTTCGTAACATCAACAAAAGAGCAAATCCAAACATAATTTACATACAAAAGTAATGAAGCATGATATTGAAATTTTTTTTTAACCTATAAGTAACAATAAAAACATTTCTAGGTATAAAACTAACTTGATGATTTATTAAAAGCACGCAACTCAAATAGCAATTAATCAAAGAACTGTTTATAATTTTTAAACACAGCACACCTTTGTTTTGAACTTGAAAAATTATTATGCTTGTTATTATGTGTAACCGAACATTACATACTCAGCTGAGAGCTTTGGAGACAAAATAAGGGAAAATCACCATTTAGCAAAATGAACCTAGGGTAACCCTGGAATGTGTTTGTATGACATGTGTATCAAATGAGAGGTGTTAATGATTATTTAAAACGTAGTGGGCCTTAGTTCTATAGGTGGAGGCCTTTTCGAGATATCGCAATAAGGGTGGACCAGGGGTGACTCTAGAATGTGTTTGTACGATATAGGTATCAAATTAAAAGTATTAATGAGGGTTTTAAAAGGGAGTAGCCCTTAGTTGTATATGTGATGGCGTTTTCGAGATATCGACCAAACTTGGACCAGGGTAACCCAGAACATCTTCTATCGGGTACCGCTAATTTATTTATATATGTCATACCACGAACAGTATTTCTACCATGATTCCAATGGCTTTGGATTTCGCCCTGCAAAACTGTTTCATTTTCTTCTACTTAATATGGTAGGTGTCACACCCATTTTACAAAGTTTTTTCAAAGTTATATTTTGCGTCAAAAAACCAATCCAATTACCATGTTTCATCTCTTTTTTCATATTTGGTACAGAATTATGGCATTTTTTCATTTTGCGTAATTTTCGATATCGGAAAAGTGGGCGTGGTCATAGTCGGATTTCGGCCATTTTTTATACCAATACAAAGTGAGTTATATAATAAGTACGTGAACTAAGTTTAGTAAAGATATATCAATTTTTGCTCAAGTTATCGTGTTAAGGGCCGAGCGGAAGGACAGACGGTCGACTGTGTATAAAAACTGGGCGCGGCTTCAACCGATTTCGCCCATTTTCACAGAAAACAGTTACCGTCATAGAATCTATGTCCCAACCAAATTTCACGAGGATTGGTAAATTTTTGTTCGACTTATGGCATTAAAAGTATTCTAGACGAATTAAATGAAAAAGGGCGGAGTTAAGCCCATTTTGAAATTTTCTTTTATCTTTGTATTTTTTTGCACCATATCATTACTGGAGTCGAAGCTTGACATAATTTACTTTTACACTGTAAAGATATTAAATTTTTAGTTAAAATTTGACTTTAAAAAAAATTTTTTTTTAAAGTGGGCGTGTTCGTCATCCGATTTCGCTAATTTTTATTTAGCAAACATATCGTAATAGGAGTAACGTGCCTAACGAATTTCATCATGATATCTTCAACGACTGCCAAATTACAGCCAGCAATACTTTTAAATTACCTTCTTTTAAAAGTGGGCAGTGCCACGCCCACTGTCCAAAATTTTCTAATTTTCTATTTTGCGTCATAAGGTCAACGCACCTACCAATTTCATCGCTTTATCCGTCTTTGGTAATGAATTATCGAATTTTTTAGGTTTTTCCAAATTTTCGATATCGAAAAAGTGGGCGTGGTTGTAGTCCGATTTCGTTCATTTTAAATAGCGATCTGAGATGAGCGCCCAGGAACCTAAATACCAAATTTCATCAAGATACCTCAAAATTTACTCAAGTTATCGTGTTTACAGACGGACGGATAGACGGACGGACGGACGGACGGACAGACGGACGGACGGCATGGCTAAATGAATTTCTTTTTTCACCCAGATAATTTTGATATATAGAAGTCTATATCTATCTCGATTAGTTTATGCCGTTACGGATTACCGTTATGCGAACAAAGTTAATATACTCTGTTAGCTCTGCTCAGCTAAGTATAAAAATGAACAGACTTTTATTTTGTATAGAGGGCGAGCCATTGTAATAAACGCATATATTTTAAGCAACTTGTATAAACAACAAGCAATATCAAACTAAAAGCAATACAATTCGAACATTTTTAATACATAAGTCAAATGATAATAAACTACATACATAATTCCAAACGCAATGCATTTGGATAGTAAAGAATTTCTATAACAATAAGGTAACGAAAAGGCCGATGAGTTGGCAAAGGAGGGTGCAACACTGGCTGAATCGACAAGAGACGTCCCAGTCGGTTTGGGAGAAATTAAAAGAAGAGAGGAGTTGCATATGATGCATCAGGCAGGAAAGGCGTGGACAAAAATGCAAAAGTTCTAAGATCATGTGCAAAGCCTACGATATTAGACACACAAATTGGCTCATATCTCTGAAGAGAGAAGACTTGATGGGCATAGGTACTAACTGGACACTGCCTTCTGGCATCACATGCAGGAAGAAACGGATGAGCACGCTCTGTGTTCGTGTCCTGTGCTCGCCGTATTAAGGCTACAGCTATTAGAGGCGGCAGAGTTGCCAGATATCGAGGCAGCAATTAAGCTAGGTCTTACATAATTTCTGGTATTTGCCAAGAGGACGGACTTATTCTATAACATAAGTTCTGGTACTTCTTTGGAGTTCTTTCGTTTGGTCGTCAAACGAGTTCTGGTAACTTATGGTCATACCCAGTCTATATGAGGTCTTTATTGAACGGCCAGTTCAACCTAACCTAACCTATAACAATAATAATATTATCTATAAGGTACATACATGCTTATATATGTGTGCGGATATATATATATATATTTATACTCAGCTGAGCAGAGCTCACAGTGTATATTAACTTTGTTCGCTTAACGGTAATCCGTAACGGCATAAACTAATCGAGATAGATATAGACTTCTATATATCAAAATGATCTGGGTGAAAAAAGAAATTCATTTAGCCATGTCCGTCCGTCCGTCCGTCTGTAAACACGATAACTTGAGTAAATTTTGAGATATCTTGATGAAATTTGGTATGCAGGTTCCTGGGCGCTCATCTCAGATCGCTATTTAAAATGAATGAATGAATCGCACTACAACAACGCCCACTTTTTCGATATCGAAAATTTCGAAAAACTGAGAAAGTGCGATAATTCATTACCAAAGACGGATAAAGCGATGAAACTTGGTAGGTGCGTTGAACTCAGGACGAAGAATAGAAAATTAGTAAAATTTTGGACAATGGGCGTGGCACCGCCCACTTTTAAAAGAAGGTAATTTAAAAGTTTTGCAAGCTGTAATTTGGCAGTCGTTGAAGATATCATGATGAAATTTGGTACGCACGTTACTCCTATTACGATATGTTTGCTAAATAAAAATTTGCGAAATCGGATGACGAACACGTCCACTTTAAAGAAAAAAAATTTTTTTAAAGTCAAATTTTAACAAAAAATTTAATATCTTTACAGTATAAAAGTAAATTATGTCAACCTTCGACTCCAGTAATGATATGGTGCAACAAAATGCAAAGATAAAATAAAATTTCAAAATTGGCGCAAACACATTCTAGAGTCACCCCTGGTCCACCCTTATTGCGATATCTCGAAAAGGCGTCCACCTATAGAACTAAGGCCCACTACGTTTTAAATAATCATTAACACCTCTCATTTGATAGACATGTCATACAAACACATTCCAGGGTTACCCTAGGTTCATTTTGCTAAATGGTGATTTTCCCTTATTTTGTCTCCAAAGCTCTCAGCTGAGTATGTAATGTTCGGTTACACCCGAACTTAGCCTTCCTTACTTGTTTTAGTGAATTTTAAGGTCTCCACTAATAAAATGAACCAAGCCAAATTTAAACAGCTCCAACTTGGAATGATCGTGGAGTTGAAGCTTAAGGGTTTCACACAAATTCACTTCAAATTGAAATTAGGCTTTAACTAACCGGTTTACTTTCGCAAAACGACATATATCGAAATTTCTTTGAACAACACACCACTTAATAATATTTTGAAGTTATACTTCTTAAGGCGGGTTATGAAAAAATTACGAGAGTGAAATTTTAAAAAATGTGACGTAAAAGTCACAGATTTAAAATGCAATACGTGTGTGTTTGTTCACTATTAATTGTACTAGCAATCCTGCTTTGAGTGGGATGTATGTATGTATGTATATTAGACTGGGTCGATTTATTAATCGATATCGCGCCATCGATTTTTTGATAGGATTTAGGCTCAGCCTGCGAAATTTAATTTTTTGACTTTTTTTCGACTTTGCTTCTTAAGGTTTTTTTCATGACCACGAAAAAAAAATTTTCATTTGATTGTAAAATTTTCATGTATACCCTGTCCGACCCAAAAATGTTCGCTAAAAACGTTGGCGATAACAGTTTTTTGAAAAAAAAAAAATAAAAAATATATTAAACAAGTAAGGAAGGCTAAGTTCGGGTGTAACCGAACATTACATACTCAGTTGAGAGCTATGGAGACAAAATAAGGAAAATCACCATGTAGGAAAATGAACATAGGGTAACCCTGGAATGTGGTTGTATGACATGTGTATCAAATGGAAGGTATTAAAGAGTATTTTAAGAGAGAGTAGGCCATAGTTCTATGGATGGACGCCATTTAGGGATATCGCCATAAAGGTGGACCAGGGCTGACTATAGAATTTGTTTGTACGATATGGGTATCAAATGAAAGGTGTTACTGAGCATTTTAAGAGGGAGCGGGCCTTAGGTCTATCGGTGGACGCCTTTTCGAGATATCGCCATTAAGGTGGGCCAGGGGTGACTCTAGAATGTGTTTGTACGATATGGGTATCAAATGAAAGGTGGTAATGAGTATTTTAAAAGGGAATAGGATTTAGTTCTATAGGTGAACGCCTTTTCGAGAAATCGCCATAAAGGTGGACCAGGGGTGACTCTAGAATATGTTTGTACGATATGGGTATCAAATGAAAGGTGTTAATGAGTATTTTCAAAGCTAGTGATCCTTAGTTCCATAGGTGGACGCCGTTTCGAGATATCGCCATAAAGGTGGACCAGGGGTGACTCCAGAATGTGTTTGTACGATATGGGAATCAAATGAAAGGTGTTACTGAGCATTTTAAGGGGAGTGGGCATTAGGTCTATAGGTGGACGCCTTTTCGAGATGTCGCCATTAGGGTGGGCCAGGGGTGACTCTAGAATGTTTGTACGATATGGGTATCAAACGAAAGGTGTTACTGAGCATTTTAAAAGGGAGTGGGCATTAGGTCTATAGGTGGACGCCTTTTCGAAATATCGTCATTAGGGTGGGCCAGGGGTGACTCTAGAATGTGTTTGTACGATATGGGTATCAAACGAAAGGTGTTACTGAGCATTTTAAGAGGGAGTGGGCATTAGGTCTATAGGTGGACGCCTTTTCGAGATATCGCCATTAGGGTGGGCCAGGGGTGACTCTAGGATGTTTGTACGATATGGGTATCAAACGAAAGGTGTTACTGAGCATTTTAAGAGGGAGTGGGCATTAGGTCTATAGGTGGACGCCTTTTCGAGATATCGCCATTAGGGTGGGCCAGGGGTGACTCTAAAATGTTTGTACGATATGGGTATCAAACGAAAGGTGTTACTGAGCATTTTAAGTGGGATTAGGCATTAGGTCTATAGGTGGACACCTTTTCGAGATATCGCCATTAGGGTGGGCCAGGGGTGACTCTAGAATGTTTGTACGATATAGGTATCAAACGAAAGGTGTTACTGAGCATTTTAGGAGGGAATGGGCATTAGGTCTATAGGTGGACGCCTTTTCGAGATATCGCCATTAGGATGGGCCAGGGGTGACTCTAGAATGTTTGTACGATATGGGTAAACATTTCAGCACTTGTAGTTTTAACGGTAACTTGCTTCCAAGTATATTTTTTTCACATTTTCCTATCAAATATACGTTTGTGTCAGCAGATCTAAGTGTAACAAAATTATTTACAGCCATCACGATATTGCAGTATAACTTTTACTATTTTTAATTATTTTAATAAAGACCCTTTCTTAACCACAGTCAATTTCGCAATGACAAAATATTAAAAGCTCTATTTGCACGTCTCAGTCTGTCTAATTATCAACATTGGCGTATGTGAACCGTAATGTATGAATTTACCGTTAGGCGGGCCACTGACTACATTATCTGCGCAAATTCGAGTAATTTGTTGTTGTGAACTCAGTGAACGCAATTCCACTCAATTCCAACAACAGTCTTGTGCAGATAATTTGTGTAGTCAGTGGCCCGCCTTAGTTCAATGGAATTTTTACTAATTTACTCTTTTCTAATATTTATAAATTTTCTTATCATTATTGGACATATAGACAAAATTACTGTGCAAAATATTGAGGAAAAATGAGGTCATTACATTCTATATATAATAAATAAACAGATAACAGTAAAAAAACCAAGTGTTTTTCTATATTTTGACCTTTGACCTCATTATGGCACAGGTTGGCACACTCTTTTCGAGTTAAAAATTTACCACATGAATTATTACATCGAATTGCCTATTTGACCAATCCCTGTACTCAAAATCCCAAAAAAAAAAAAAAAAAACATATAAGCTGCGCCAGGTATAATGTACATATATGCTATTGTTTGTGCATTAAGATTTGATATATCTATATATATAAAGAAGGTTGAATATACATATGTATGTTTATATGCAGCTTCTGCCGATTTTGTTCAAGTTGACAGGATGGCTTTACAACGATCCGGAAAGTGTTCCTTTGAAGTTCCTTCCCGAGAAGTGGACCAGGGACCGATCTTTTCGAATCAAATCTATTCCCTGCTCGATTTACCTGAAATTTATCATATAGGCATCCCTTTGCCAAGATTAGTATTTATGGTACTTTCCTTCTGGGAAGTGTACCAGGGACCGATCTATTCGAACAATTTCTATTCATGATTCGATTTGCCTCAAAGTTGGTATTTATGTAGGCTTTTGCCTAGATTAGTATTTACGGTACTTTCTTTCGGGGAAGTGGACCAGGGATCGATCTATTCGAACAAATTTTATTCATTGTTCGATTTGCCGGAAATTTGGTATATAGATAGCACTTTGCCTAGTTGAATGATGCCCAAGAAATATAACTTCTCACGCGTGTACAACCTTTTTTTTTCAAAACGCCCGTTCTCATAGCTTCATCAGAATACGGAATGCTGTACGTCAGGATTTGTTTCAAAAAATTATCACAGCCGTTTATAGAAAAAAATGTTAGTGACATGATTTTGAAACCAAGATTTTAGCCAAGTCCCTGGGTAAGGGTTACTTTAAAAAGAATGTTGAGACTCGAACTGGCAGCTAAATCATTTATCTTATTTTTAGATTTTTAGCACGCTTATTTATTCCAAATTATAAAAATAAATGTTACGTAAACGTGGCGGTACTCGTCTTTTCAGGTGATATGTGCTTTTGTTTGTAAAGAAATTCATTTAATTGAATGAAATGTCGGTATAGCAAAAAGTATAATTGTCATATTTGTGGAGAAAACGCATACATAATTGTTTGGTGATGCACCCTAGTGGAATAGTACGTATATGAACGATATTGCATCATTCAAAAGCAGGCTATTATATTACATCGGTGCCAGTTCAGTGGCTCTAGCACAGTGGCGGCAATCAATCAAAATGCAAATTAGTCATTCATTCAAGCGTTAAATTCCAATGATAATAAACTTTTCATGCTATGCGATATGAAAATTTTATCGCAATGGTAAATGTGTATATTAGGTTGGTCCTTATAAATCATATTTCCGATTTTTTCCAGTCTCATCCCTTCAAACGGTAGTAAGCAAATAAATAATTATAAATAAAGGGCACGAAACAGCTGTGGAGAGAATTTAGGCCAAGGTTCCCATCCAATTTGAGTCGTGCTCCTTTTGAATTTTTCCTACAAATTGGCGGAACGGGACTTACAAGTTTAACGCTGACTCCAAACCGCACCTGCAAAACAGATAAGTTTTCACTGAATTGGAGTGTTTGCCAAATCAATGCCGGGCGGCGACTCCGCTTAGAAAAACCTTTTTCTAATTGAAAAAAACATGTTTCTAAATTTTTCATGTTTCTTTCCTCGGGAGTTGAACCCAGCATTTTCGGTGTGGTAGGCGGAGCACCCTCCTCCACACCACGGCGGCCGGTAATAAGTACCAAGGTCAAAAATATCACATACAAATTGTTTTCGTTTTATAGGCCTATTGATAAAGTATCAGGGTTATAATTTAGTCAACTTTAACTGTAGTCCCAAACACAAAATTAAAGAGGAAAGTGTCTTCGGCTTTGTGGAAGTCCATATATCTTTCTGAATGAACGCCCAACTATAATGAAGCCCTTATTTTAAGAGTGTATAAATGAAGAAGTTATAAGCTCATTTGTAACAAGTAAAGGTGTCTAAGTTCGGGTGTAGCCGAACGTTATGTATATACTCAGCGTGAGCTTCAATTGTACATTTCATTTCAGATAAATTACTTTTCTACATAAAACGTAGCACCGCCCGTTTAAAAAAAATGTCTCCCCATTTTCTCTTACAATAAAACTTGATAAGTGAAACATCATTGATCCAAACTATATTTTGCTAAGTTATAGCTATTATTCTAGTCTACGATCCTTTTAAACTTGTTTTATATCTAAGTTGCCGTGGTCTTTAACCGATCCCGTCCATTTTTACTAGAAATATTTTCTGCTATAGGGAAAATTTATGTACCCAATTTTATTACGATCCGTTAATATTTCTTCGAGTTATGGCTCCCGAAACATAGACATTTTCTTAGTCATAAAATGGGCGGTGCCACGCCCATTTTTTAAAATTTGAAGTTTTTCCTATTTACTGCTATAAATTCACTTGGGAAATGAAATACCATTGATATAAAGCACTTTTTTGCAAAGATATAACTTATTTTATTCGTCCATGACCCTTCCAAAAATCTTTTATAAAAAAGTCGGTGTGGTCCCTAACCGATTTCGCTAATTTTTCTTCAAAGCATTCCCTGTAATAAAGGTAACCTCTCTACCGATTTTTGTTACGATAGGTTTAACGATTTTTGATTTACGATTAATAATATTTGTAAAATTGGTTTTATCACAAGTGGGCGGTGACACGCCCATTTAAAAATTTTTTTTTCATATTTTTATCAAGAGTCTTAATGTCAGTCCACACGTCAAATTTCAACATTCTAGGTGTATTATTTACTAAATATTCAAGTTTTTTGTGTTTTGCAAAATGTTATATATATATAAAGTGGGCGTGGTTACCATCCGATTTCGCTCATTTTCAATACCAATCTAATATGGGTCCAGATAAGCTCGTGTACCAAATTTGGTGAAGATATCAGATATCTCAATATTTACTCAAGTTATCGTGTTAACGGACGGATGGACGGACGCACGGGGGGACGGACAAGGCTCAATCAAATTTTTTTTCCATATGATTTTAATATATGGAAGTCTATATCTATCTCGATTCCTTTATACCTGTACAACCAACCGTTATCCAATCATAGTTAATATACTCTGTGTGCAAAGCACGCTGAGTATAAAAACGAAACAGAAAAAAGTAAAAGGGAGGGTGACATAAGGTCAACGGCCAAACGGTTGTTTCTGAAGCGATAAGGACACTCGCCGAAGGTACTAGCCCGACCATATCGGGAACGATTTAGTATGACCACATGAAACCTCCAAGGCCATACCGCCCTCCCACACCCTAGATCCATGACGAACTTGGGGTCGGCAGAGCCTCGGCTGTTAAAGCAGCAAGATTTGCCACGGGTAGGGAGGTTAAAAATTGGGTTTTAGAAGCAGTATATTGCGCTACACAACCGCTTGAATCAATTTGGTATTTTAGTCGCCTCTTAAGACATAACGTTATAACCACTGCAAATGGCTATAAGATCAATTTACCTTATGACCACTTCAAATGATCATACATCAATTTAAGATCAGCACAAAAACAAAAGACTTCCGCAAAATGGGCTACACGCTTAGTTGAATATGTTCTTCTTATTTCATATATCCAAATTTCAATAAAATGAGACCGTAATTGGAATAGAACCCCGCAAGCGAAATTTTTATTCCATTTCTCTAGACTTTTAGTTGATAAAGTTCTTCTTATCTCGCGCTTTTTGGCAGCTTGTAACCACCAACTGTTTATTTTCGGATTAGCAGAGTATACCGCAAATACTACTTACTCCTTTCACTACTTTGGAACCATCGGTGTAGATGTGTATCGCCTCGCCCGCCATTTGAGCACTCTTGTGGCCACCATCCACCTCTATCGTAGCTCTACGAGCCCCTTCGAAGCGCATATACGGAACCAGGTAGTCTGTTCATCCTTAAGAGCAGGGCAATATATAAAAAGTTGAGTCAGCAGTATTGTTAATTGAAGCGAAAATCAAAAATCGTATTGAGTACTAAGTTGCTTTCAAGTGGACGTAGCAAAATTACATTATAGTAGCTTTCTTTTTGTATTTTTAGTTTTGCAACCTAACTGCATTCAAATCTCAATTTTCATAAAAAGTGAATTTAGCACATTTGCTTACCAAGCCAGCGGGTTGTTATATTAACAATGAAATCCGAAACACCAAGCATACTCGACTAGATTTTTTACTCCATTAGACATACAATTAGGCAATAATGACATATGTAATTAAGAATTCGTTATTTATATGGAAAATTGAGTTCAATAAGAGCTTTAACATAGAAAACTTGACTAACTATTTCATTTACTCTCAGTGTGAAATTGGTATAACACTCACTTGTATATTCTGATTCCGCTGGCTCCTAGATTTTTATACTCAGTTGAGCAGAGCTCACAGAGTATATTAAGTTTGATTGGATAACGGTTGGTTGTACATATATAAAGGAATCGAGATAGATATAGACTTCCATATATCAAAATAATCAGGATCGAAAAAAAATTTGATTGAGCCATGTCCGTCCGTCCGTCCGTCCGTCCGTTAACACGATAACTTGAGTAAATTTTGAGGTAACTTGATGAAATTTGGTACGTAGGTTCCTGAGCACTCATCTCAGATCGCTTTTTAAAATGAACGATATCGGACTATAACCACGCCCACTTTTTCGATATCGAAAATTTCGTAAAACCGAAAAAGTGCGATAATTCATTACCAAAGACAGATAAAGCGACGAACCTTGGTAGATGAGTTGAATTTATGACGCAGAATAGAAAATTAGTAAAATTTTGGACAATGGGCGTGTCACCGCCCACTTTTAAAAGAAGGTAATTTAAAACTTTTGCAAGCTGTAATTTGTCAGTCGTTGAAGATATCATGATGAAATTTGGCAGGGACGTTACTCCTATTACTATATGTACGCCTAATAAAAATTAGCAAAATCGGAGAAGGACCACGCCCACTTTAAAAAAAATTTTTTTTTAAAGTAAAATTTTAACAAAAAATTTAATATCTTTACAGTATATAAGTAAATTATGTCAACATTCAACTCCAGTAATGACATGGTGCAACAAAATACAAAAATAAAAGCAGGCATGCTTAACGAACGAAACGATATCATTTCGTTACGATAATCAACGCTAATAAACGAAACGAAGTCACTTCGACTGGCGATATCTCGAAACGGCGTCCACCTGTGGAACTTAGCATCACTCCCTTTTAAAATACTCATTAACACCTTTCTTTTGATACCCATATTGTACAAACAAATTCTAGGGTCACCCCTGGTCCACCTTTATGGTGATATCTCGAAACGGCGTCCACCTATGGAACTAAGGATTACTCCCTTTTAAAATACTCGTTAACACCTTTCGTTTGATACCCATATTGTACAAACGCATTCTAGGGTCACACCTGGTCCACCTTTATGGCGATATCTCAAAAAGGCGACCACTTATACAACTACCACCACTCTCTTTTAAAACCCTCATTAATACCTTTAATTTGATACCCATATCGTACAAACAAATTCTAGGGTCACACCTGGTCCACCTTTATGGCGATATCTCGAAACGGCGTCCACCTATGGAACTAAGGATTACTCCCTTTTAAAATACTCGTTAACACCTTTCGTTTGATACCCATATTGTACAAACGCATTCTAGGGTCACACCTGGTCCACCTTTATGGCGATATCTCGAAACGGCGTCTACCTATGGAACTAAGGATTACTCCCTTTTAAAATACTCATTAACATCTTTCGTTTGATACCCATATTGTACAAACGCATTCTAGGGTCACACCTGGTCCACCTTTATGGGGATATCTCGAAACGGCGTCCACCTGTGGAACTAAGCATCATCACTCCCTTTTAAAATACTCATTAACACCTTTCTTTTGATACCCATATTGTACAAACAAATTCTAGGGTCACCCCTGGTCCACCTTTATGGCGGTATCTCGAAACGGCGTCCACCTATGGAACTAAGGATTACTCACTTTTAAAATACTCATTAACACCTTTCATTTGATACCCATATCGTACAAACGCATTCTAGAGTCAACCCTGATCCACCCTTATGGCTATATCACTAAATGGCGTCCACCTATAGAACTATGGCCCACTCACTCATAAAATACTCTTTAATGCCTTTCATTTGATACACATGTCATACAAACACATTCCAGGGTTTCCCTCGGTTCATTTTCCTACATGGTTATTTTCCCTTATGTTGTCACCATAGCTCTCAACTGAGTATGTAATGTTCGGTTACACCCGAACTTAACCTTCCTTACTTGTTGAATATTGACTACTCAAACCGAAATTCCAATCAACAAAAAAAGTTTGTATCCACCCAATATTTCTAATTAAAAATTCCGTATTAAAAATTCTCTGTCTTTTTTTTCATATAATATATATGAATGTATGTATTTTATAGAAGTTCGATAATATATACCGACGCCAATTCTTTTTTCCCTTGACTCTCGATAAGCAATCAAATGCCATTTTTACTTAGTAACATGACATAAAAACTTAGCAATATTTGCACAGTTATCAGGGTGGATCAAGTTAATTGATAGCTTGTAATAAACGAGAATAAGTGCCGAAACTTCTGATAGCTTGGACGCTTTCTTTTAATGGTTATCTTAATCAATATCGCAAGTTCTTTTGTGAAAATTAATTGGAAACATTTTAAAATAAATAATAAAAACTCGAGATGATTGATCGATTGAGATCGCTGATTGCAAATGTGCTGTCTGGATAAAAGCCCACAAAAGTGATAAAACATAAATTACATGTAATTTTTACCACTTCTTCGTAATAAAGCAGACAGTTATTGGTACAATCTTGTTATAAAAATCTTCATAATACCTCTGAAATTAATTATGTCACGTAAATTAATGCCACTTAAACTAATTTACACTTGAAGTTTCAAGTAGCTCAACTTAATTAGTGTAATTAGTGATAGAAAGTATCGAAACCAGCCCTTCTACGGAGCTTGGGCCAAATTCTAGGACAAATGTTAAGTCTTTATTGTTATACTGAAAAATATGCTATTTTTGTCGCCAATTGTTCGGTATTCTAATCGAATACAGCATATAACACTCATATCACCATCTTCTTAAGTTCTCCCTTGACTAAATTTTAAAAGGAAGTGAAAATAGTGGGATTAATGATCAGATCAACATAATCCTGGTCTTAGCAGTTATGGAATTCATACTGCTATAAAATTGATGCATTAAAACAAATGTTTCCAATCTGACTGTGGCGATCAGCGTTTATATCAAAAATAATGCCAAACCGAAAACTTTAGGAAGAGTTACATTTTGCAACAAATGTCACTTTGGATTAAGTATATAATGTAAGGCGCGATAACCTCCGAAGAGATAGCTTCTCTTCCAATTTGCGTCGTGCTCCCCTTATTTTTTCCTACAAATTGGCTGGATGGGACCTACTTGTTTTATGCCGACTCCGAACGGCATCTGCAAGGCAGATGAGTTTTCACTGAGAGCTTTTCATGGCAGAAATACACTCGGAGTGCTTGCCAAACACTGCCGCGGGGCGACCCCGCTTAGAAAAATTTTCTTCTAATTGAAAAAACTTGTTTCCAAAATTTTTGATGTAGCTTTGCCCGGGTCGTAAACCCAGGATCTCCGGGGTGGTAAGCGTAGCACGCTACCATCACACCACGGCGGCCGCAGATTAAGTAGGTAACTGATAAATGAAACCCTGGTATATGGGTTTATTGAAATCCATATTTAAGACTCTTGCTGTATCGCAATGTAAATAGCGATTAACTCAAAAAACACTTTGTACAGAAAACGTAGAGACTTGATGGGCTCTGCCATAAGTACTGAAAGAATTTTTAGTGATTAAGTTTGCTTTGTTAATTTTTCAAAGGAACGACACTGAAGATGGCACACGACCTAAGCCGGCATGTCTCAAAACCAAAGTTAACGAGCTGTTAGTTTTTTCAAGTGTTTTATTAAGGCGTAGTATATGTTTTATTAAAAATACGTACGTATGTGTAATAAACATGGCATTGCTCGACGTGCCACGACTACAAATTGCCGGAAATATTCAGAATGTTTCTGTTAGTATCTGCTTTGGGGAAAGCACATAAAACCGGTTCACTTATACGAAATCTCCTCTTATTCGATTTAATTTCGCATTCATATCATTAAAATGGTTTATTAATATAATTTGTTTGTATGTATTTATGTATTAGGGTGGATCAGATAATTTTTGTTAGTCTTTTTAGGCTATCTCGATCAAGCAGGAAAGGCGTGGAACCGAGCGCGTGGCTGCAAAGTGTCGAAGATGATGTGCAGATCTTACAACCTAAGACAAACAAAGTTTCTCTTATCATTAATAAAATAATTTAAAAAAAATTTTATTAAACGGTTTTATTGAAAACAATACTTACAATAACAGTGGGATTGATGACGAGTGTGATGACTAGTACCTAGGACCCACCTAATTATTTTCTAGTTTTTAGTATTATTATTACTTAATATAAGTATTGCTTTCAATAAAACCGTTTAACTTAAGACAATTTTTTAATAATCTTATTTACTTGAATTTCACTTCAAATATTTTAAGTTATGTGCCCCAAAGTATTTTGA
Organism: Eurosta solidaginis; assembly: GCF_040869045.1. Lineage (NCBI taxonomy): Eukaryota > Metazoa > Arthropoda > Insecta > Diptera > Tephritidae > Eurosta > Eurosta solidaginis. The sequence goes on along the minus strand of NC_090322.1, from coordinate 225,380,790 downwards.
CGCCACTTCTAGTGGGAATTGAATTGTTTCTTAAATTTCACTTACAAAATTTGACCTTATACTTACTGTATGTAATATTTGTTCAATGAGCCAAATCGACATAGATCCTTGCGCCACCTGGCGGCGATTTTTTTCTTAGATCGCTTTCTATACTGTGTTCCACATATGAGCCAAATCGGACCACAAATACTATTTTTTTTAATATCTCGATCCATGCGTCACCTAGCGGAGTTTTTTTTTCTTTTTATTGCATTAACATCATCGGGTTCTGAACTATATTCCAAGCTACAAGCTTGTAGGTTATCGGAAAGTTACTTAAGTTTCAATTACAAAATTCGTAAACAACGCTACACAGTCAAGCTAAATAAAACCGTTTAAAAAGAGAGATGGGTATTCTGACTGGACACTGCCTTCTGGCGTCACATGCTTTTAAGCTAGGCCTTGTCAGTGATACAAGGTGTAGAAGTGCAGGTAAGACGAAGAAAAAAGATCGAGCACGTCTTGTGCTCAGCTATCGGATCTAGAAGCAGCAAGTACCATAGGACCTAAAAAGCTTCTAGTATTTGAAAAAGGACGGCGCTATTTTATAATATGTGTAGGTCCTGGCGTCTGAAAGGGGTTTTCATTTTGGTCGTTGGGCAAATTTCTGAACACTGTGGACTCATTCATTATATGCGAGGTCTTCACGGAGTAGTTCATTTAACATCTTCAACATAGTATTATTTTTCGCTAACTTTTTTATTTTCTTTTTAACTACAATGCACATTTTTTGAATTTACATCCAGTTCATGATCTGTTCGGTTCTGTTTTCACTTCAAGATTATTTATATTACTATAAATGAATTTTGTATTCAAGTATTTTTTCATTACGGCGCTTTTTCTCTACTTCTCCGCGTTTCGTTGTTTTTCAAATCTTTATCAAGGATTCTTTTTTGTTTGTACATAAAACATAAAAGGAATATTATTACTTACTTTCGATTTCAAATAATTGACGAAGACGTGAAAAGTTATCAAAACGCATAAAAGGACAAAATAGTAAAATCAAACACAGACCTGGGGGAAGGGGGAATTTCGCGAACCGATAAATCGAGATCTCGACTTCCCTCGAGATTATCGAATCTTGAAATACTCGTAAAGTTGGCAGTCAATTTAGTAACTTCATTGCACTCTGATCTTTTTACTTGTGGTTTTTTTGTAAGTTTTCGATTGTAGTCTAAAAAAGCGCCAGAATTTCAATTCAGCGTTAAATTGAATGTCGAGAGGCTTCCAAGACTGATGTGTATTTTGAGTTTCGGGAATCTCGCTAAATTTATTCTCAAACAAATTATAGAAATCAAAAATTTTAATCCCAATACCTTAACTTTTAGTGGTGCCTTGCTATGCTTGGCAGATGCTTTTAGCAGTAAGCAGCTGTAAAGATATTCCAAGGCCCTGATTTAGATATTCGAGTAATATGAATTTTATGTATATATATATAACTATTTCTCTAAATTTTTTTTTTTATGATAATTTAGTAATATTTATGTATACAGGTGGAAAACGATTTAAACCCCCTTGGTGTGACCAAATAGGAGGCGGTTGGCAGAGAGAACGAACGACTGGCGCACCTTGTTGGACGGCCTTAACCGTTTAAACAGTTAAGCGCCAATAAAATATTTTTGCGACACAGGTGTCCCATATGCGTGAAAGAGTTAAGTAAAATTCCATAGCCAAAAAGTTTCTGCAATCGTCCTCGTGAAAAGTTTGAAATTTTTAGGAAAAATCTTTAGGGCCCACCCTAGTATAAATGTAAAATGTATTCATACATATATATATATATGTATATACATATTTGCGTAGAATGCAAATAAAAATGTATTCTTTTTAAACCTAAAATCATTCTTGAAGTAGATAGAAGAATGGCGAGCAACACTTTGACTGTTTTTGTATGTATGTATATATGTACTAGGGCGGGTCGATTTAAAAATCGTTCATTGCTCTGTGAAAATCGTATTCTAGGGATCAAAATAAGAAACTTTGCCGAAGGAACCATACTTCTAAAACGAATTCTGATGTCCCCCCTTTGGGTCGAACTTTTGGGTAGGGTCAATTTCAATTCTACCTGCTGTGTCTTGTGGTGGCTTAAAAAAAACAACACAAGCAATTTTACGATCTGCAATTGTGTCACAGTGATACCTTCATTTTTTAAAACGGTTGAATAAAAAATCCACACAACTATGTTTACGACATGCAAACGCATCACAGTGATGCCTTGGTTTTAAAAGGGGGTTGTAAAAACACTAACTAAATAATTTTTTTTTAATTTCTTTTCTATTACTAAGTTAAATTCATTTTTTCATTTACATATGTTCTGCCTAAATAAATTTCTAAAGAGAAAAATAAACTCCGAAAAGAAAAAAACATAGGCATTTCAAAGTGGGATTTTTCAAAATTTGCCCCTACGACCCAAAGGGGGGGAAATCAGAATTCGTTTTAGAGGTATGATTCCTTCGGCAAAGTTTCTTATTTTGATTCCTGGAATATGATTTTCACAGAGCAATGGGCGATTTTTTTGTCTCCCCACAAATCGACCCGGCCTAATATGTACTTATTTGTTTAGTTATTAACTCCAGAGATGATGTCATTTATTGGGCTAAGGTGTGAATTGAAACAAATTATAGAATTAGAAAAACTTAATTCATGCCTGACTGAGTGAGAATAAATGTACACACGACAAAAACATATGCATATATATAAATTCGTACTATAAGCCGACTGATCTTTAGTATATTTCAGTGATTAATGCAATAAATTTTGACATGCTTTATTTGATTGTGTCCCCAATGAATATTGATTTTATTATTATTTTTATGATAGCGACAGTTTGCTTCTTGAATTCTAATTACACACTTCGCTTTATTGCTGTGTTATTACATTTCTTTTGTTTACTATTGTTTAATTATAGGAAATGGTTAATGTAAGTAATTAGTAATAAAGAAATGTATAAACCATTTACCGACAAACAAAAAAGCGAAATACATAAATATATGTGCATTTTTGTTTTTTCTATCGGAACTCGAAACAACGCCTTTAATTGAAAAAGTTCCGGAAAAAATATTTATCCTTCTCAAAAAAGCTTAAAATTGGCATGGTGTAAATCATATTGCGTTAACCAAAAAATTACGCAGATGTACTGACAGCTTACTTACGTTCATAACCTTCTCAATTCAAGACCATCCATTGTCAAAATTTGGACTTTGACCCCACCCTTATGTATGCACATAAAAATATGCAAGGTCGAATCACCTTTTCACTGATGATCAAACTCTGAGAACAATATATTGTGACGAATGTTATCATCACTAAGCCGATACTAAGCAACCACTCGTATATACGTAAACAAATCAATCATCATGTACACACATATGTATGTACATACAAGGCAGCAGAGAGATACTCACAAACGCATGTCAGCATCAGCCGAAGTAGTACTCACATATACACACGCATATAGATACAAACTATGTACAAATATACATGTATATGGTTGGTAACCAAGCATGAAGTTCACGAAATTACTAGACCTTAGGAGAAATGGATGAACGAGGAAATCGAGAGTATAAAAGCAGCGGAAGCTGAGGCATGACGAATAAGTTTGATTTAAGAACGCTATTGGTTGTGAAGTATAAGTATTATTGTGAAGTACTTCAAAGTAGTCTAATAAAGACCATTATGCATTATTGAATATTGGAGTTATTTATTCAACAGTTTAGCGATTCGAACGTTAGCAGAAGGTTTGGAGTAAGCGGAGTTTCTCAAAATTCGTTACAATATTATGGCAGTTCAGAGTTTTGTACATTTGGTATTGGAAACGTTACAAAAGCACATATGTACATATAAGCTACGGATCGTGAACAATTTTTTAACTTTTAATTTTTTCTTTGCAATTTTAGTTATGTATTGACAGTTGCTGCATTTGTATCCTATATATGTTGAAACAATTAAGGAAGGTTAAGTTCGGGTGTAACCGAACATTACATACTCAGTTGAGAGCTATGGTGACAACATACGGGAAAATAACCATGTGGGAAAATGAACCGAAGAAAACCCTAGAATGTGTTTGTATGACATGTGTATCAAATGAAAGGCATTAAAGAGTATTTTATGAGGGAGTGGGTCATAGTTCTATAGGTGGACGCCATTTAGGGATATAGCCATAAAGGTGGATCAGGGTTGACTCTAGAATGCGTTTGTACGATATGGGTATCAAATGAAAGGTGTTAATGAGTATTTTAAAAGGGATTAATCTTTAGTTCCATAGGTGGACGCCGTTTCGAGATATCGCCATAAAGGTGGTCCAGGGGTGACCCTAGAATTTGTTTGTACAATATGGGTATCAAAAGAAAGGTGTTAATAAGCATTTTAAAAGGGAGTAATACTTAGTTCCATAGGTGGACGCCGTTTCGAGATATCGCCATAAAGGTGGACCAGGGGTGACCCTAACATTTGTTTGCACAATATGGGCATCAAACGAAAGGTGTTAATGAGTACTTTAAAAGGGATTAATCTTTAGTTCCATAGGTGGACGCCGTTTCGAGATATCGCCACAAAGGTGGACCAGGGGCGACCTTAGAATTTGTTTGTACAATATGGGCATCAAACGAATGGTGTTAATGAGTATTTTAAAAGGGAGTGAGCCTTAGTTCTATAGGTGGAAGCCGTTTCGAAATATCGCCTTAAAGGTGGACCAGGGGTGACTCTAGAATGTGTTTGTAGGATATGGGTATTCAATTAAAGGTATTAATGAGGGTTTTAAAAGGGAGTGGTGGTTGTTGTATAGGTGGTCGCCTTTTCGAGATATCGCCATAAAGGTGGACCAGGGGTGACTCTAGAATGCGTTTGTACGATATGGGTATCAAATGAAAGGTGTTAATGAGTATTTTAAAAGGGATTAATCTTTAGTTCCATAGGTGGACGCCGTTTCGAGATATCGCCATAAAGGTGGACCAGGGGTGACCCTAGAATTTGTTTGTACAATATGGGTATCAAAAGAAAGGTGTTAATGAGCATTTTAAAAGGGAGTAATACTTAGTTCCATAGATGGACGCCGTTTCGAGATATCGCCATAAAGGTGGACCAGGGGTGACCCTAAAATTTGTTTGCACAATATGGGCATCAAACGAAAGGTGTTAATGAGTACTTTAAAAGGGATTGGGCCTTAGTTCTATAGGTGGACGCCGTTTCGAAATATCGCCATAAAGGTGGACCAGGGGTGACTCTAGAATTCGTTTGTGCAATATGGGTATCAAACGAAAGGAATTAATGAGTATTTTAAAAGGGAGTGGGCCTTAGTTCTATAGGTGCACGCCTTTTCGAGGTATCGCAATAAAGGTGGACCAGGGGTGACTCTAGACTTTGTTTGTACTATATGGGTATCAAATGAAAGGTGTTAATGAGTATTGTTAAAAGGGGGTGGGCCTTCGTTCTATAGGTGTTCGCCTTTTCGAGATATCGCCATAAAGGGGGACCAGGGGTGACTCTAGAATATGTTTGTACGATATGGGTATCAAATGAAAGGTGTTAATGAGTATTTTAAAAGGGCGTAGGGCTTAGTTCTATAGGTGGACGCATTTTCGAGATATCGCCATAAAGGTGGACCAGGGGTGACTCTAGAATGAGTTTGTACGATATGGGTATCAAATTAAAGGTATTAATGAGAGTTTTAAAAGGGAGTGGTTGTAGTTGTATATGTGAAGGCGTTTTCCAGATATCGACCAAAATGTGGACCAGGGTAACCCTGAACATCATCTGTTGGATACCGCTAATTTATTTATATATGTAATACCTGCCAAGATTTTAAGGGTTTTTTATTTCGCCCTGCAGAACTTTTCATTTTCTTCTACTTAATATGGTAGGAGTCACAACCATTTTATAAAGTTTTTTCTAAAGTTATATTTAGCGTCAATAAAACAATCCAATTACCAAATTCATCCCTTTTTTCGTATTTGGTATAGAATTATGGCATTTTTTTCATTTTTCGTAATTTTCGATATAGAAAAAGTGGGCGTGGTCATAGTCGGATTTCGTTCATTTTCCATACCAAGATAAAGTGAGTTCAACTAAGCACGTGAACTAAGTTCATTAAAGATATGTCGATTTTTGCTCAAGTTATCGTGTTAACGGCCATGCGGAAGGACAGACGGGCGACTGTGTATAAAAACTGGGCGTGGCATCAACCGATTTCGCCCATTTTCACAGAGAACAGTTAACGTTATAAAATCTATGCCCCTACCAAATTTCAAAAGGATTGGTTAATTTTTGTTCGACTTATGGCGTTAAAAGTATCCTAGACAAATTAAATGAAAAACTGCGGAGCCACGCCCATTTTGAAATTTTCTTTTATTTTTATATTTTGTTGCACCATATTATTACTGGAGTTGAATGTTGACATAATTTACTTATATACTGTAAAGATATTAAATTTTTTGTAAAAATTTTACTTTAAAAAAAATTTTTTTTTAAAAGTGGCCGTGGTCCTTCTCCGATTTTGCTAATTTTTATTAAGCGTACATACAGTAGTAGGAGTAACGTTCCTGCCAAACTTCATCATAATGTCTTCAACGACTGCCAAATTACAGCTTGCAAAAGTTTTAAATTACCTTCTTTTAAAAGTGGGCGGTGCCACGCCCATTGTCCAAAATTCAGCTAATATTCTATTCTGCGTCATAAGTTCAACTCATCTACCAAGTTTCGTCGCTTTATCGGTCTTTTGTAATGAATTATTGCACTTTTTCGGTTTTTCGAAATTTTCGATATCGAAAAAGTGGGCGTGGTTATAGTCCGATATCGTTCATTTTAAATAGCGACCTGAGATGAGTGCTCAGGAACCTACATACCAAATTTCATCAAGATACCTCAAAATTTACTCAAGTTATCGTGTTAACGGACGGACGGACGGACGGATGGACGGACGGACGGACGGACATGGCTCAATCAAATTTTTTTTCGATCCTGATTATTTTGATATATGGAAGTCTATATCTATCTCGATTCCTTTATATATGTACAACCAACCGTTATCCAATCAAACTTAATATACTCTGTGAGCTCTGCTCAACTGAGTATAAAAATATACTACAGTTTTTGATCTTGCGTATTTATAATAAAGTAGCAAGTGCATAGTCGTTTATTTTGTCAATGTACCTTGTAAATATACTACACCATTTTGAAAATGCAACAATGCCAGACTATATGCACAAAATGCTGAACTCCCCTGAAATATTAAGGCCGTTCAGAGTTTTGTGCATATGGTATTGGAAACATTAAAATAGAAAATATAAGCTACGGATCATGAACAACATTTTTAATTTTCAATATTTTTTTGGTGAACTGCCCTATTGTTTATTTTGCTTGCAAGTTGTTGTGTTCAGATAATAACACCTAAGTTATTGCATATCGTTAGCAATAGCTTTCTTATGCTACAAAAAAAATTTATATTTATTAGTATTTTATTAAACATTTATTTACTTGAATGCAAGACTGTCTGGTTCAACTGCCATACGTTGTTATTCGGGAGCATCACGAGAGAACTTCATGATCTGGAACGACTTATGCTAATAGCGATTTAGCATCGACAAGCATTGTTTAAGAAAAAAGTAAACTACGAATTTAGATACGGGAAACAATTCTATATATTACTTATATAGAATTCAGCAGATCATAAAATATAAGAGATAATACAAATCTACATAGGAAACTTTTTCTGGGAGTAATCCAACTGCATATTCGGTTGAGACTACTGATTTTTACGGTAGATATTTTCTAGGATATTTTGTATGCTACAATTATCAGGGCTGCAAGCGCTAAATTTAAGATATATTTATTCCTTCAAGTTTTTACACAAAGTTGAATACTGTTTTAGATGTTATTTTACAATTTATGAAATAGAAACAGAAAAAAATGTTCAAGGGTTCAAGAAAAAGATAAGTAAGTTAGTATAGGACCAAACGCTTTCTCAAAGTCTTGTATTACGAGGTAAGAATCGATAACTTGCCACTTTTTTATTTAATAAAAAGTCAGCGTTAAATTTTATAGTAAACTAGCAGAACCGGCAGACGTTGCTCTGCCCTAAATTTTTGGTCTATCTGCATACATTTTAATAAGCTTTTTCCGTCTAACTCTGCCCTCGCCCTCTACACTTTTTCCTAATCTTTGTATTCACTCCTCCCTCCGTATTTTTTGCCTCATCTATGACCATCTTCGTCTCATTCTATCTCTTTCTCAGTCTTTTCCTTCTCCCTTTTCTCTTCTCTCAAGTTTTTCTCATTCTTGGTGGTATGTATTTTGTTCCAGTCTCATTCCGAGTCTCAGTCCCAGTCCCACTCCGAGTCTCAGTCTCAGTCCCATTCCTAGTCCTAATCACAGTCCCAGTCCGTCTCTGGTCTACTTCCCGGAAAAAACCATCGTAAATACTAATATATGCAAATTAGTATACCAAATTTCAAGCAAATCGAATAGGACGTATGTAAATACGTACATACATATGTGGGTATTATTAATTCATGTCTTTATTTCGGGTTCGCTTGCATATTTATCAGTTTTGCCAGGTTGATGCGACTAAATCGAATATCACAATGAAAATCACTTTAAAGCTCTCAGCAACAGCTTCCATTTGATATCCATAATACACACACATTCTAGGGGTATCCGGGTCCATGTTTTGGCCTATATCTCGAGACCCTAGTCACCCAGCGGTGTAAAACTTACTCTGTACTAAAGCACACATTAACAGCTTCAATTTGATACCCATAATGTAAAAACACATTCTTGGTGTATCCGGGTCGACGTTTGGCCTATATCTCGATACCCTAGTCACCCAGCGGTGTAAAACTTACTCTGTACTAAAGAACATATTAACAGCTTCAATTTGATACCCATAATGTAAAAAAAAAACACATTCTAGGTTTATCCGGGTCCACGTTTTGGCCTATATCTCGAGACCCTAGTCACCCAGCGGCATAAAACTTACTCTGTACTAAAGCACACATCAACAGCTTCAATTTGATATCCATAATTTAAAAACACATCCTAGTGTTACCCTGATCCACGTTTTGGCCTATATCTCGAGACCCAAGTCACCAATAGGTATGAAAACTACCCTGTACTAAAGCACTCATCAACAGCTTCAATTTGATACCCATAATGTAAAACACTATCTAGGCGTTCACGGGTCCACGTTTTGGCCTATATCTCGAGACCCTAGTCACTCAGAGGTATGAAAATTAACCTCTACTAAAGTACTCACCAATAGCTTTCATTTGTTATCCATATTCTATAAACATATTGTAGGGGTACCCGGGTCTACGTTTTGGCCTATATCTCGAGACCCAAGTCACCCAGCGGTATAAAAAATAATCTGTAGTAAAGCACACATCAACAGCTTCAATTTGTTCTTTTTATTTTTTTTTTTTCAAATTTTGAATTTTTTCTAAAAAAAAAATCGCAACTCAAGAATGGCTAAACCGATTTGGGATTTCAAAATCAACTAACCATCATCTCTCCTTCCTGTATCTTTCCTAAAAATTTCATGGCAATCTTTCTATCCGTTCTCGAGTTATGGAGTGACAATCAAAATGTACACTTCTTTTTATATATATAGATATTAAGCTTTAGACGACCATGACTCTAGACCTTAAGATTTGCGTCCGAATCCGAAGACTCAAGAAGCCATCCTAAAAGCCGGAGTCTCCGGTCGTAAACCGGAGGGTTGAAAGCCCTTATCAAGATACATACATATAAAGACAATTTTTCAAGAAAAACAGAAATGCCAAGAGAACGTGCTCTTCTTGAGATTTAACATACCTTTGAAAATTCCAACATTCCTTTGAGTTATCACAAACCACCTACCCAGACTGCGCATTCACGAGTTCAAAATTGCTTCGTTCTGCGCATCTACGTCATATTTGACTCTTGAGCGAATAAAAAAAGAGCTAAAAGAAAAGAGTCAATTCATACGTCATAAAAAGCAGCTGATTTAATGTTTACATGCGCAATCTTCTTGTGTGATTTGTGCTTATTGTGAAACCTTTAGAATATTTAACAATGAAAATAAGGTAACTAAATTGCCAAATTTAAAAACGTAGGAGTAGCCTTAATACCAGGCATGCTTAACCAACGAAACGATATCATTTCGTTACGATAATCAACGTTAATAAACGAAACGAAATGACTTCGTTTCGTTTATTAACGTTAAGATCGTCAAATTAACGAAATGATTTCGTTTCGTTTTCTGCCATATCAAAACGAAATCAAATCGTTTATGTTGATTATTAATTTCAAACTATGCTGGCAAAGCTGATTGATGGCGGAGTCATTAAAGGTGAAAGCATTAGCCAAGCTGATTGCAACTTTTCTCATGAATTTTGACAGTACGAACATTTCTCAGAGTATTTTTGACATTACCACCAACGAATTACACAAACAAATTACATAGAGTTTGTGTGTGTATGTGCGCTCGTTGTTGCCACCTTACGGCTTCACCATGGCTATAGCATTGCCAGCACAATTCAAACATAAAGTATCACGTTTTCGTTAACGTTTTTAACGTTAACGAAAGCTTTTCGTTTCGGTTAAAAACGAGATACAATTTATCTTGATAATTTCTTTATCGATAATATTTCGAAGTGTTTCAACGGAAACGGTGGAAATTTTTTGATAAACGATTAGCTTAACGTTAAGGTGCATCCCTGCTTAATACTGATGTCCGCTCTTGTTTATACTGTATATATGTGTTTCTGTATGTATATATATATATTTCTAAACATCAAAAACAGGGAATGACATCATCGCAAAACAAAAGCTTAGCTCGCAAATTACGGAAAATTTTTAACGAATGCCAAAAAGACCGGTTCCATAATGGCGTATATGCACACGCATGTATGTATATATGTATGTCAGCGAATTTGTGTTTTTGAATCACTCCTACATACATACATACGTACTTATTGCGATCCAATGTGTTCAAAATTCAGAGAAATGATCATTATAAAGCAACCCAAACAACTTCAAAATCAAGCATATCCTTTGACTAGCGAAAGTTACCTACGTGTTTGATGTGTAAAAATCTTTGCTCAGGGTTGGGGGAAATACAGAATGAAAACATAATGTTTGGTAATGCTGTACTCTGTAAGGGAATACAGAGATACGTTAAAGAGAAGTCATCAGCAAGTTAAGGCAATGAAAAGAGCATTAAGGAAAGAAAGGAAAGGAAGCGGTGGGAAGGTAAAGGCGGGGAATGGAAAGGGAAGAAAGAGCGAAGAAGGGAAAGGAAAGAGAGGGAAAGGAAAGGAAAGAAAAGCAAACAAAAAATAGAAGGAAAAGAAAAGAAGAAAAACAGAAAAAATAAAAGTAAAGAAAAAGAAATAAATGCAAGGAAAAGAAAGGAAAGTAAAGAAAGGACAGGAAAGGAAGGAAAATGAAAGCAATGAAAAGAACAGAAGAGTAAAGAAAAAAAGAAAAGAAAATAAAAGAAAACAAAACAAAACAAAAGAAATATAAGGAAAAGAAAAGAAAGGAAAGGAAAGCAAAGAAGGTACAGGAAAGGACAACAAAGAAAAGAACAGAAGAGTAAAGAAAAGAATAGAAAAGAAAAGAAATAGAAGGAAAGGAAAAGAAAGAAAAGCAAAGGAAATGAATAAAGGTGTGTTTTCGGCGAGGTATAGATCAATTACAACAAAGGTTAAAACAGAAAAAATAAAAGTAAAGAAAAAGAAATAAATGCAAGGAAAAGAAAGGACAGGAAAGGAAAGAAAATGAAAGCAATGAAAAGAACAGAAGAGTAAAGAAAAAAAGAAAAGAAAATAAAAGAAAACAAAACAAAACAAAAGAAATAGAAGGAAAGGAAAAGAAAGGAAAGGAACGCAAAGAAGGTACAGAAAAGGAAAACAAAGAAAAGAACAGAAGAGTAAAGAAAAGAATAGAAAAGAAAAGAAATAGAAGCAAAGGAAAAGAAAGAAAAGCAAAGGAAATGAATAAAGGTGTGTTTTCGACGAGGTATAGATCAATTACAACAAAGGTTAGATGTGTTATTGAAAAGTTGTCGGATTGCTAGAAATTTGTTATCAAAAAATGAATTCACAACTAGCCGTTTAGAAACCCAGATGAAGCCGATGATGACAAGCCGATTGCAAACCGATTCCTCGACAATAATATTATTTTTTTATTATCTAGGAGGACAAGAATAAGCTGTGTTTTTTTTTACGCGCATATATGTACCATGTATATGTGTTCTTAAAGTTTATATGGACTGCTAAGTGCATAACTTTATCTGTACTTATGAAATTGTTGCGCATAAAATTAGTACTAAAAGTGTGTGTCACCAGTATCTATCCCTCACTCTCAATTTTGGGTATGCCTTATACACTACGACCGCAAAAGTGCGTGTCTCCACTTTTTCTCCAACCACTACTACCTACCATGCATAATTGCCGATGAGCTTGTTTTTTAGTCGCAAACGCAGATGCAGATGCAAGTAAAAAAAAACAACGGCCATTATTTAATTTCATACATATATTCATTTCCTTATATTATTTGTTAATTTTGAAAATTGTACACCTGTATAGCGTTTTTTTGGTGCCAAGAATTCATTATCAAGGTCATTTATTATATCTTCATATTTCTTTTTCAACGAAAATAGGCACTGAAGATGGATCAATTTATTGTGACTTTTTCTGTTTTGGGCTACCCTGCAAAATCGCGAGTACTCCATGCATGCATGGATGGAGTACTCGCTATGGAGGAACCGAGTACTCTAAAATTAACCACAATTCATACAAAAGATATGGTCCAATTAACATTGCGATGTCCTAGGACTGGACCATATACTCCACCTCCGCATAACATCAGAGTAATCCATGGAGTACCCACAGCCCAATAAACATCGTGTAGTGATTACAATCGTTAAAAACGAGCAATGATCGGCTTACAATATGTTCTTGTAGAAACACGAGTTGGTCCATTGCTGCATTACAGTGGAGTATAATGGTAAGTACTCTAGTGGACCACATGATCCAACGATTTTTGCAGGGTATCTAGCTTTTCTTGGCTTGAAATGTATATGCTCTCACTTTTTTCTCTGAGTTGACCTGAGAAACCCCGAAATTTCATATTGTTGAGGTTGATGTGTTTTGAATTGAGATTTAGTATGTTTGTACATAGTAAGTTTTTTCGTATGTTAATAAACCCTGCAACAATCGCGAGTACTCCATGCATGCATGTATGGAGTACTCGCCATGGACCAGCCGAGTACTCCAAAATTAACCACAATTCATACAAAAAATATGGTCCAATTAACATTGCGATGTCCTAGCACTGGACCATATACTCCAGCTCCGCTTTACATCAGAGTAATCCATGGAGTACCCACAGTCCAATAAACATCGTTAGTGATTACAATCGTTAAAAACGAGCAATGATCGGCTTACAACATGTTCGTGTAGAAATATGAGTTGGTCCATCGCTGCATTACAGTGGAGTAGAATGGTAAGTACTCCAGTGGACCACATGGTCCAACGATTTTTGCAGGGCATGAGTTGGTCCATTGCTGCATTACAGTGGAGTATAATGGTAAGTACGCCAGTGGACCACATGATCCAACGATTTTTGCAGGGAAAGAGTTTGAAATGGCTTCATTGTTCACACGATACAAGATTCTTTTTAAATTTGATGGATTTGACACATAAATATACATAAGTAGGTATATATGTACATAGGTAGGTACATATTCAAGTTCGTTAGTGAACAACTACAAAATATCAATTATGGCGGCCGTACGAATGAAGATAATAATAAAAAGTAATAAGTTGTTTCAAAAAAATCTCATTGTTAATAGCTATGTAAACATACCATTCTTAATTACTTTGCTGTCCAAAAAATACCAAATAATGTCTAGACTACTAAACCTCATTTGAGGTCGGATTAGCGCACAGCCTAAAAATAGTTGCGTGAGTAACCAGGCGGTTTTTAATAACTTAGGTTGAATTTTCGTTGAACAAAACCTTTTTACTTCCATAACTTTATATACAACCAAATTTACGAGCTTGTTTTTTGCGGTACTTTTTGTACTGCTTTGATACATTGTTGAAATTTAATGTATTCGGGTACATACTCAGCCCACATAAATGATGTCAGTTACACACTACAACGCAATTGTACGCATTTCATACCCTGCAGGAAAATCAGTCATAAATTATAAACATTTTCGGTTCAGATCCAGAGCTGATTGGAATTGGAAATGGGCGAAATAACTTGTGATCACGCCCACTTTTCCAATAGCGAAATACCAAAAAATACGATAACTCTTTTCCAAAGACTGTTAAAGGGATAAAACTTAATGAGGTGGTTCATTTTAGGATGCAAAATAGAAATCTGGTAAATCTTGGATAATGTGCATGGGTCCACCCATTTTAAGATTTTGCAAGCCGATAACAAAAGCCGTTGAAGATATAATGATGAAATTTGACAGGGACGATATATTTGCTTTTATATTTATACCTATTCATCTTACAAAATTCACAAAGCGTTTAAAGTCTAACCTTTATAAATAATTTGGCGGCCACCGTGGTGTGATGGTAGCGTGCTCCGACTAACACGCCGTATTCCCTGGGTTCACACCCCGGGCAAAGCAACACCAAAATTTTAGAAATAAGGTTTTTCAATTAGAAGAAAATTGTTCTAAGCGGGGTTGCCCCTCGGCAGTGTTTGGCAAGCGCTACGGGTGTATTTCTGCCATGAAAAGCTCTCAGTGAAAACTCATCTGCCTTGCAGATGCCGTTCGGATTCGGCATAAAACATGTTGGTCCCGTCCGGCCAATTTGTAGGGAAAATCAAGAGGAGCACGACGCAAATTGGAAGATAAGCTTGGCCTTAGATCTCTTCGGAGGTTATCGCGCCTTAAATTTTTATTTTAACTGCATCATATTGGACCGGCCAGTTCAACCTAACCTAACATATAATTGATATTTCACCTAAGTAGTTATATAATGGAATGGGTGAGGCCCCGCATCGGTTTCAGCCAATATCTATATAATATTTCATTGCCATAAATCGAACAAAAATCAACTAACACTAATGAAATTTCGTAAGCGTACGCATTTGATGATGACAACCAGATATCTGCTTTGAGTACTAATAAAATTAGTGCACTTAGTCATGAACCAAAAAATTGTGTCAAGTACAGAAAAATACTATGAGCAGTTACACGGTTACAAAATTGAGAATGTGTTAGTAAACACGAACGCGTAGCGAGCACGAAAGCAAAATCAATTATTTATTTAGTTTGATTTCAATGATTGAACGGTGAACACGTGTCACACGCACTCTTTGGTACTCTGTTTTAAGCGCGCGCTCGACACTTCCCCACTGCACGACCATCGAAATCAAACTAAAAGAGCTGTCATTGATTTTGACGAAGTAGCCTGCTGCTCTCGCTTATCGTATACACATATGGTCGCTTAGCAGGTGCTAAGCTCACGCCCACCCCGGACTATGAGTTATTAGCACATAAAATAGAAAATACATACTAGTGCCCCGTAACACATATATCTCATACATGTATGACATTGTTGAGTATAAACTGATGTCATAGTCGCTTTAACTCAGTAGCACTTTGATTTCGTGTGTAATACACTGTATACACACTTATCATCGGGTTTACTTTGGCGCTGTAGTCAGTTTAGTTTCGTGCACATCGTTGTGTTGCTAGCGGCAGAAGACTGATATGACTATATTCATTTTATTGCACTATTAGTCTTACTTATTCCAATTAGTGTTTTCGTATAACACAGTTGACTTTCTTGTTCAATAAGTCAATTGAGTACTGAACTGCTTCGTGGCTTATGAGCGGTTATTCATTTTACGAAGCATGACTATGTAAATGTGTGTTAGTGGATACAGGTGCTTGATGTTCTTTGTTTGCATACGCACTAATTCTCATTTTTTGCTTAGTCCACAAATAACCTTAAAAGATGAATAATTGCAGCTCACTGATGACAAATGGTTATGCTTAGAAACCACGCCTACTTTTTATGCGCACCTGTTTACATGACCAAATTTGTAGATATCTTCACCAAATTAAGTCCACGAGCTTATATCGACTGTAGAGTGGTATATCAGCCTATCTTGGATGCAGTTGGAAAAACGTCCTATCTCAGAACTTGGTTATAGAACGTCCTATTTCATAATTTGTTTCAGAACCGCCCTATATGAGCTTAAATTCAATACATTGTGTATTAGCTGAGGTATTTATAAAGAAATTCAGAGATAGGGCGTCCTTCAACCGAATTCTCAGATAGGGTGTTTTTTAAACAGTGTATTTTTGAAAAACATTCTCAAATAGGGAGTTTTCGAACTGGCAGCTGAGACATCGTATTATTTCAAGCAGCAAACGATATGAACTCACAATATTATGGTATTGAAAACAGGCGAAAGGAAAAAAACCACGCCTAGTTTTTCGTTGTCGAATGATTAAAAAAGTGGAAAAATGGCAAACCTCTTCAAAATTCTGATAACATGACAAGACTTCGCGATTTATTGATTAAATGACGCATAATATAAATAATGTAACATTTTAGTAAATGGGCGGGAGTTTTATTAGAAGTAAGTTCAAAACAATTCCAACCCTTAAGTCAAAAGCCACTCATATCATATTGATATCTCTCCATAAAACTTTCAATCCCAAAATTGTAAAATTGGAAATTTAGTAATACCATTGTTTTTATGAGAGGTGGTACAGAGGGGATGAGGATGGAGGTTGTATCGGGACTGATCTTCTTCCGATATTTGTTTTTATGTAGATATGTATATATGCTTTGTTCTAAACTACTAAATTATGGACTATACTAGTTGTTGTGGTTGGTGTAGCGATAAAGTTCGGAACACAATAGATAGGATAACACAGCAAGGGAATTAACGCACGCAGGGAATTAATTCCACTATCATATTAATCTCTGCAGGTAATTGGATATAAAAGATATTGATGACGAATAAGTGAAGTTTCAGAATGCACTAGAACCACATCTGTTCAAAACTAAATATTTTTCCTACAGGGTAGTTTACAAATAAGCGCAATACATTTTCAAACGTACAATGTTTATAAACATTTTGCTCCAACACATACATACGTAATTTTTACGCAGTAAAATAATACAAGAATGTGAGTATGTATATGTACATAATAAACGAGATTCAAGGGTAACAACACACCAATTCAGGAAAACAAAGCCATAGGAACCTTTCGTGAGCTTTCTTGTGAAGTTAACAAAGGGGATTGATATTGAAATTTGAGTTAATGGGGATTATGTTACAGTGGAAATATTTGCTTGATTAAATATTCGTAAGTAAGTGCCTGAGGTATGTTTACACCTATACATATATGTAGGTTAAAAGTTTCCGTACAAATGAGAAACAACAAGAAAGGAAATAAATTGGCTATTTACAGACGGCTATATCTGTTCCGAAACAATTTAGAAACCACTGCGGAGTGGTAGTAGTTATCTGGATACGAATCTGGGTCGATTCGGAGATTATACAACTGGAGTATATTACTGAGTGAGGTATGAATTGGATGGTGTAGGGGTCAGTTCATCACCATCACCATCATCATTGATTGGCGCTTAACTGCTTAAGCGATTTTGAGCGTTTCGTAACAAGTCACGCCAGATATCCCTATATCCCGAAAGCTGACGCTAATTGTTAGCATCAAGGAAGATCAAGTCTTCCTCTACCTGCCTCTGCCAACTCAGTGTAGGTCCACCCATTGTGAATGATGACAAAGTGTGATCTCTTATCTGTCAACTGCCTGACAGGCTGTTCAATATGGCTACTTTTCAGCGTTTTGACACGCTGTTCAATATGGCGGCGCATATCTTCAGCGGGTGATAGAAAGAGATACAGAATGAGACAGCGATAGTCAAATACGAATCAGGTGATCCAATCACTTTGGAATTTTGACGTTTATGCAGAAGAGATCACACTTTGTCATCATTCACAATGGGTCCACCGTCCTCTGCTTTCAAACTGATGTGTCGACTGTAATACGATTTTTAAAAAATAAGAGAGTGGCGGTGAATATATCGCATCCTAAATAAGAAAGGGTCAAAATTCAAAATCAGACTAGTTTTGGGTTGAATGATTCTGTATAACTCAAAAATAACCAAATTTTCACAAAAATAAGATTAGCGATAGGCTTTTATTTGTAGCTGATTATCAAGGACAAAAAACGTATTTTTTATATCGATATAATTTATGTTTGTTTGTTTAATGATATGTTCAATTTATACTTATTATTTAAAAATTCAAGAGTTTAACACCGGCTTATAATAATTGAATATTCAATTATTATGTTTTCTTATAGAAACTGAAGAGAAAGAAACATTTACTGGCATATTGCGATGGTACCATTTCGAAATTGTGTTGTTAGTGTAGAAATGAGGTAAACTGAAATAAGCAAGAAAACAAATACAAGCAGGATAGCCTAGTGGTTAAGACAACTGCAGTTTCGCCGTGTGATTCGAATCTCGGTGAAACCTTTGATAACATTACGAAATTGCCTGATGATGATTACGCGGCGGTTTTCGAAATAGTACCATCGCAATATGCCAGTAAATGTTTCTTTCTTTTCAGTTTCTCCTAGAAAACATAACATTTGAAAATTCAGTTTTATAAGCCGGTGTTAAGATCATGAATTCTTAAATATATCGATATAATTTTTTTTTGTTGTGTACTCTTTTTTATTTAGGTTACGATATGAAAGAGAATTTGCAAGCCCAAAATGGTGTTTCGTTCATGCTTCACATCGTTCTTAGCAGGTTTAGATTTTACATTCAGTTTCAGGAGAATGAGTCCAGAACAGCAAGTCTCAAAGCCGGTCGCAACCTCGCGTAATTTTGGAACTAAAAGAAGATAACTAGCTCGATCCCTATGAAAGTCGATATCTCGCTTTGAGATGTCAATAAATGTGATAAATTGGGTATTTTACTAAACTCAGTTGACATAAAACTCCCACACTGTAAAAAAAAATTTTCACAAAATTTAGGCCGCGCTCTAATGTGCTCTAATTTTTATTTTCATGCTTCAAATTGGCGGGGTATGGATTTTTTACCGACTCCGAATGGCGCAAGTTCGAAATCGTTGGCAAAAATTTTGCAAAAACTAGTAAACAGAGATATAGAAAAGGTTACTTAAAAAACAAAAGCTTCGACAAATCTTTAAAAAAAAGCATGAAGATCCGTCAAAAAATACTATTTCGAAAATACCGTTTCAATCACAATGTTCAAAAAAGGCAAGAAACTGGTTAACTTCCCATTAGTTTTTACCAATCCGTCAATGGACGAGCAGTGGAAGTTATATCTAATAGATTATAGGGATCGGTAGGTATGGATAGTACGCATAGCAGCAAAATGTCAGATGTTTGACTCAGATCCCGTTTAATCTAGGTGTGCGATATATACAGCTATACATACAATGTATCTTTTTCAATCGAATCGCTTGTTAAGGAATGCTTGATGTTGAAATACCGAACTCACATAAAGATTTGCAAATTGAAAAAAACCTAATACAAATTTTTGATTTTAATCTAAACAAATTTTGGGCAATGAGTTCGAAGAATGTATGCCAGTGTAAACATCTTATGCAATAAATTGCTATTGAAATTAAATTTTAATTTTATATAGTTATATATTTTGTACATACATAAATACGTAGCATTCTTAGTCATACACATTTTTTTTATGAAAATTTTAATAAATGCCGGCTTGATATTTAACACATTTTATATATGGGTATTTCCAAAAGTTACGGACGTTCCATCCTGGCACACTTATGCGTATTGGCATTGGGAAATAAAATGTTCTTTTGCTATAAACAACATTCGTAGGCCTCTAACCAATCCATTTACAAATAAAGTTGCTGTTCCGACGTTCCGAAAACATAACTCATATTTGAGGTAAGATAATATTTTCTTAGAATTTACCGAAATATTTATGCTGTATGAAAATGTTGTAGGAATGGTGAAGAAACGATTTTTATTGCATAACTTTTATCTCTTCAGCTATATTTTTTGTTGGTCAAAAATCGAACTGAACCTGTTCGAATGTTCCACTTTTTTCCACGTAAATGCTTTAAATACAAATACGAAATTTCATGTTCAATATTTATTGAAAATGTGCAAAGTTATGCCGAAAATCGTATTAAATCTTGCAAAATTAATTTTGCAACTTCACCCATTCAGATATGATAAAATCTGTTTCAAAAAAATGTACAAAGAAATAAGAGAAACATTTCAAAAAGCGTTCGGACGTTCAAGTTTTTGACATCCGTACAACCTTGACTGCAATTATGGGACCATAAAGATATTGTGACGAATATTAGTGACACTAAGTGATACTCACATCACTAGTCTGATGCTAAGTAAATGAAGTCACAACACAATAAAACAGACAGTCACTTGTATCTACATAAACGAATCAATCATTATGTCTACACATATGTAAGTACACGCAGCGGGGAAGAGACGCACAAACACATGCATATTTCTTATCTGAGATGCTCCCAAAAGTAGGCAATTCTCTGTGGAAGTGTCACTCACATACACACGCGCATATGAGAAGCTATACACGTGCGTCTGTAGTTATAATTTTATAGCAGTAACTGAGTAAATTCTGGAAACGCCTAGAAGTATGGAACGAGGAAACCAGACAGTATGAAAGGCGGCAACAGTAGAGGCACGACAATCAGTATGATTTAAGCAAGCTATCAGTTGCGAAGTATAAGTGTTAATTGTGAAGTAATTTGGCCATTTTGAATTATTGAATAGTGGAGTTATTTATTCAACAGTTTAGTGATTCGAACGTTAGTAGAAGGTTGCAAATAACAGGATTTGCAGTAAATATAAGTATATTACAATTTTGTAAAATGGGAGTGGTGCGGCCTCATCAACCCTCCGATTAGCGGTGAATAAATTCAACACATCTTAGCGTTGTCGTCTGGCCAGACGAAATTTTGCAATTTGAACTTTATCCACAAATATTTGAATTTTTATTTAAATTTTGAAGAAAACTCGTCGCACACTGTGATAACTTTGAACTTTTATTGAAAAAATATTGAAATTAATTCAATCTATGAGGTTTTATAGGCTTAAAAATATGTTCGTCTAGCCAGACAGCGCTAAAAAGTGGCATAATCAAATTTGGTACAAAAAAAAAAAGATAAAACAAAATCCACAAATATTTGAATTTTTACTAAAATTTTGAAGGAACTAGTCGCACACTGTGACTACCCAGAAATAAGTTTGAATTTTTATTGATAAATTTTGGAATGCCTTCTCGTCTGGCCAGACGCCACAATCTATCGGAGAGTTAAGCAGAAGAAAATTTAAAACTTTTCCAAGCCGTAAATCAAAATCTATTGATACCAGTTTGCAATTTGACGTAAATGTGGTCCTTGGTATTATATACAGATCCGATTAAAAGCAGATAAGGACCACACCTACTTTTGAAACAAGGGGCTTGCAGGTTTAATCTTAAAGAAATTTCCAATATATATATGTATATTTCGTACGTAACAATACTCCAGTATAGATATGTTGGTACAAAATACAGAAGTTAAACGAAAAGGAAAATCGTTAAAAGCCCTTCTATTTAGTTAATTTCTCCAAAAATCGTTTAGTGCCATGAAAAAAATACTTGACGCGATTTACTTCTTCGAGGAGATCTAGACCGAGCTTCTTTTATAATTTGCGTCGTGCTATTTTTTTTTTTCTTACAAATTGAAAGGACAAGCCCTTCATATTTCATACCGGTTCCTGACGGCATCTGCAAGGCAGATACATTTTCACTTTGAAGCTTTTATGCGAGAAATATATTCGGCGTGCTTGCCAAACCACTTCCGAGGGTCGACCCCGTTTAGAAAAACTTTTTTCTTATTTTTAAATGCCATAAGTCAATCAAAAATGTTTTAAATCATTTAACGTTCGTGACATTTCCTTAAAATACATATGTGTAAGAGCACATAATTAGGTATATAGTGTTCGGTTACGTCCAAACTTTAACTTCCTTACTTGTTTTCTACTAAATTCAAATCAAAATCTCATTTAAAAAAACAAAGTTTTTTCACTTTTAATAAAACTTCCGAAGTACTAACTTGGATCGAGTATACTCGATACTTTTTACTGAGTATGAGTACTAGCATCGATACTTTGATCCGAGTATTTTATATGAATACCGGTATCGATTCTTTTTTCGAAGTTCTATCACTAACTTTGCATATTAGCTTAACCTTCAATATTAATCTAGAAAATTTTCCTAAGCAAACGTTTACTTTTTTTGCTCTGGCTGACAATTCTGCGGAAACATCTATATATACTGTTATTTGTTTGTATAAATATGTACATAGGCGGTAAATAATAACATATTATTTTCGACCACAATTTGGGTAAATAATTTTTGTGGTTTTTAAATTATTATAACTTTTGTATTAATAAATAAAAACTTTTTGATTTTGTATGACAATTCATTATGAAATTTTTATTTAAAGTCTTAATTCCACAAAACAACTGTTTACACTTTTACTTTGGAAAAACATATTGCATATTTGCACTTCTTTTAGCATTTTGTTTATGTTTTTTGCATCAACTAGAAAAATGTGCGAATGTAATAACGACGCAAGTGGTTTAGCGCGGAAACTATTTGTAATACAATTATAAAATTTATGCACAGCAAAGATTAGTACTCTTTAAAGCTTTTGTGCGCGTTATCTCGAAACTTTAAAATTGACATTTGCGTCATTATTTAACCGGGGAAGCGATTTGTTAATTGGTATATGTAAGAAATATGTTTTGAATTTACCAGCTCAATAATTTTCAGCAATAAACGATTGTTGAATTCCATTTTTATTTTGTTTTAGTATAGTGTGAATGGATTTAAATTAATATGTTGATTCTTTTATTTTTCAAAATTAAGAACACTTGTTTTCAGAATTGCTGTTGCTATTGGTTTGAATTTATTTAATTTCTCTTTTACACACTGATTTTGTTGCTGACGTCGCGAGCGTTCAAAGCGTACTGATTCTTCATTTTGTGTATTTCAATATTTGCTTTTTTCAATGGAGGAACTCGTACATTCGGGCTGGTTTGTTGGTACAGCCTCACTGCTTTCAGAGCTTCTGATAGCTTTTTTTGGCAACATGTTGCTGGTGCCTCGAGCGATAGCTTTAAGTAAGTCATTTCATACATACGACGATATGATTCATTTGTTTTTGTTTTTTCTTTGGTATTGGGAAGTTACTGTTTGTTGCTTATTTAATATTCCATTTGTTTAAGTAGCATTGTAGGTAATTAGCTTTTGGGTTAAGTTATTGGTACTATAACTGCCACTAACTTTCCAATTATTCAAGCCTTTAATCTTCCGCTTTGGAAGTGTGTCTCAAACTCACCCAGGTTTAGGGTAAATCTGTCGCCGCAAAAAGCTGGTCTACAGTTTGTTAGATTTTAGAAATATAAACGGACTTGAGTTCGAGCTAGATAGCTTTATGGCAGGGTTGCGTGATTTTTATTTGAATGAATCACGAATCCAAAAATAAAATATATTTGTTATTTGAAATTTTTTCAAATCAAAGATATTTTTAATTTTTTATTTGATTGGGCATCCAAATAAAAAATACTATTTATTTGTTATTTGATTCTTTAGCAGAATCAAAGATACTTTTATTTTTTATTTGATCCGGATGACAGATGCACAATTTGAGAAAAGGGTATTATATAAAGCAAATTCAAAACTGTTTAAAAAATTTAAAATTTTTACAACTTCACCCAGTAACTAGTACCAGATATCGAAATATTTTTGAATGCAATATTTTATAATGATTAATACATGTTATTAAAACATTATTTCCCTACTACACACTTATTACCTCTTTCATTCCCGTTCTGTAAATCAAGTCAAAAATTGAGAAGTATGTGTTATACTATATTATTTATTATGTATTTGGAACACCTGAGCTATAGCAGATATCCAGTATGTCAATTTTCGGAAAGTGAGCAACTTGTCTGATAGAAAAGCACTATAAGGCGGGGAGTTATTGAAGAAACTAGTCGCACACTGTGACTACCCAGAAATAAGTTTGAATTTTTATTGATAAATTTTGAAATGCCTTCTCGTCTGGCCAGACGCCACAATCTATCGGAGAGTTAAGCAGAAGAAAATTTAAAACTTTTCCAAGCCGTAAATTAAAATCTATTGATACCTTTTTGCAATTTAACGGAAATGTGAGCCTTGGTATTATATACAGATCCGATTAAAAGCAGATAAGGACCACACCTACTTTTGAAACAAGGGGCTTGCAGGTTTAATCTTAAAGAAATTTCCAATATATATATGTATATGGTACGTAACAATACT
The DNA here is from genome assembly GCF_040869045.1 of Eurosta solidaginis. Classification (NCBI taxonomy): domain Eukaryota; kingdom Metazoa; phylum Arthropoda; class Insecta; order Diptera; family Tephritidae; genus Eurosta; species Eurosta solidaginis. The sequence continues at coordinate 225,356,362 of NC_090322.1, read as the reverse complement.
CCAGTATAGATATGTTGGTACAAAGTACAAAAGTTAAACGAAAAGGAAAATCGTTATAAGCTCTTCTATTTATTTAATTTTTCCAAAAATCGTTTAGTGCCATGAAAAAATACTTGACGCGATTTACTTCTTCGAGGAGATCTAGACCGAGCTTCTTTTATAATTTGCGTCGTGTTATTTTTTTTTCCTTACAAATTGGAAGGACAAGCCCTGCATATTTCATAACGGTTCCTGACGGCATCCGCAAGGCAGATCAATTTTCACTTTGAAGCTTTCATGCGAGAAATATATTCGGCGTGCTTGCCAAACCACTTCCGAGGGTCGACCCCGTTTAGAAAAACTTTTTTCTTATTTTTAAATGCCATAAGTCAATCAAAAATGTTTTAAATCATTTAACATTCGTGACATTTCCTTAAAATATGTGTAAGCGCACATAATTAGGTATATAGTGTTCGGTTACGTCCAAACTTTAACTTCCTTACTTGTTTTCTACTAAATTCAAATCAAAATCTCATTTAAAAAAAGTTTTTTCACTTTTAATAAAACTTCCGAAGTACTAACTTGGATCGAGTATACTCGATACTTTTTACTGAGTATGAGTACTAGCATCGATACTTTGATCCGAGTATTTTACATGAATACCGGTATCGATACTTTTTTCGGAGTTCTATCACTAACTTGGCATACCTATTAGCTTAACCTTTAATATTTATCTAGAAAATTTTCCTAAGCAAACGTTTACTTTTTTTGCATAGGCGGTAAATAATAAGATATTATTTTCGACCACAATTTGGGTAAATAATTTTTGTTGTTTTTAAATTATTATAACTTTTGTATTAATAAATAAAAACTCTTTGATTTTGTATGACAATTCATTATGAAATTTTTATTTAAAATCTTAATTCCACAAAACAACTGTTTACACTTTTACTTTGGAAAAACATATTGCATATTTGCACTTCTTTTAGCATTTTGTTTATGTTTTGCATTTCGCTTCCCCGGTTCAATAATGACGCAATTGTAAAATATTAAGTTTTGGTGAAGCAAGTTTCAATATTTGCATCAACTAGAAAAATGTGCGAATGCAATAACGACGCAAGTGGTTTAGTGCGGAAACTATTTGTAATACAATTATAAAATTTATACACAGCAAAGATTAGTACTCTTTAAAGCTTTTGTGCGCGTTATTTCGAAACTTTAAAATTGACATTTGCGTCATTATTGAACCGGGGAATTGATTTGTTAATTGGTATAAGAAATATGTTTTGAATTTACCAGCTCAATAATTTTCAGCAATAAACGATTGTTGAATTCCATTTTTATTTTGTTTTAGTATAGTGTGGATGGATTTAAATTAATATGTTGATTCTTTTATTTTTCAGAATTAAGAAACCTTGTTTTCACAATTGCTGTTGCTATTGGTTTGAATTTATTTAATTTCTCTTTTACACACTGTTTTTGTTGCTGACGTCGCTAGCGTTCAAAGCGTACTGATTCTTTATTTTGTGTATTTCAATATTTGCTTTTTTCAATGGAGGAACTCGTACATTCGGGCTGGTTTGTTGGTACAGTCTCACTGCTTTCAGAGCTTCTGATAGCTTTTTTTTGGCAACATGTTGCTGGTGCCTCGAGCGGTAGCTTTAAGTAAGTCATTTATTACAACGACGATATGATTCATTTGTTTTTGTTTTTATACCCAGTTGAGCAGAGCTCACAGAGTATATTAACTTTGATTGCATAACGGTTGGTTGTACAGGTATAAAGGAATCGAGATAGATATAGACTTCCATATATCAAAATCATCAGTATCGAAAAAAAATTCGATTGAGCCATGTCCGTCCGTCCGTCCGTCTGTCCGTTAACACAATAACTTGAGTAAATTTTGAGGTATCTTGATGAAATTTGGTATGTAGGTTCCTGGGCACTCATCTCAGATCGCTATTTAAAATGAACGATATCGGAAAATAACCACGCCCACTTTTTCGATATCGAAAATTTCGAAAAATCGAAAAAGTGCGATAATTCATTATCAAATACGCATTAAGCGATGAAACTTGGTAGGTGAGTTGAGCTTATGACACAGAATAGAAAACTAGTAAAATTTTGGACAATGGGCGTGGCACCGCCCACTTTTAAATAAAGGTAATTTAGAAGTTTTGCAAGCTGTAATTTGGCAGTTGTTGAAGATATCATGATGAAATTTGGCAGGAACGTTACTCTTATTACTTTATGTCTGCTTAATAAAAATTAGCAAAATCGAAGAACGACCACGCCCACTTTTTAAAATCAAATTTTAAAAGAAAAGTTAATATCTTTACAGCATATAAGTAAATTATTCCAACATTCAACTCCAGTAATGATATGGTGCAACAAAATACAAAAATAAAAGAAAATTTCAAAATGGGCGTGGCTCCGCTCTTTTTCATTTAATTTGTCTAGGATGCTTTTAATGCCATAAGTCGAACAAAAATTAACCATTCCTTGTGAAATTTGGTAGAGGCTTAGCTTCTGGGACGATAACTGTTTTCTGTGAAAATGGCCGAAATCGGTTGAAGCCACGCCCAGTTTTTATACACAGTCGACCTTCCGCTCGGCCGTTAACACGATAACTTGAGCAAAAATCGATATTTCTTTACTAAACTCAGTTCACGTACTTATCTGAACTCACTTTGTATTGGTGTAAAAAATGGCCAAAATCCGACTATGACCACGCCCACTTTTTCGATATCGAAAATTACGAAAAATGAAAAAAATGCCATAATTATATACCAAATACGAATAAAGGAATGAAACATGGTAATTGTATTGGTCTATTGACGCAAAATATAACTTTAGAAAAAAACTTGGTAAAATGGGTGTGACACCTACCATATTAAGTAGAAGAAAATGACAAAGTTTTGCAGGGCGAAATCAAAAGCCCTTGGAATCTTGGAAGGAATACTGTACGTGGTATTACATATATAAGTAAATTAGCGGTACCCGACAGATGATGTTCTGGATCACCTTGGTCCACATTTTGGTAGATATCTCGAAAACGCCTTCACATATACAACTAAGGGCCACTCCCTTTTAAAACCCTCATTAATACCTTTAATTTGATACCCATATCGTACAAACACATTCTAGAGTCACCCCTGGTCCACGTTTATGGCGATATATCGAAAAGGCGTCCACATATATAACTAAGGCCCACTCCTTTTTAAAATACTCATTAACACCTTTCGTTTGATACCCATATCGTACAAACAAATTCTAGAGTCACCCCTGGTCCACCTTCATGTGGATATCTCGAAAAGGCGTCCACCTATAGAACTAAGGCCCACGCCTTTTTAAAATACTTATTAACACCTTTCATTTGATACCCATATCGTACAAAAAAATTCTAGAGTCACCCCTGGCCCACCTTTATGGCGATATCTCGAAAAGGCATCCACCAATAGTACTAAGGCCCACTCCCTTTTAAAATACTCATTAACACCTTTCATTTGATACCCATATCGTATAAACATATTCTAGAGTCACCCCTGGTCCACCTTTATGTCGATATCTGGAAAAGGCGTCCACCTATAGAACTAAAGCCCACGCCCTTTTAAAATACTCATTAACACCTTTCATTTGATACCCATATCGTACAAACAAATTCTAGAGTCACCCCTGGTCCACCTTTATGGCGATATCTCGAAAAGGCGTCCACCTATAGAACTAAAGCCCACACCCTTTTAAAAAGACTCACTAACACCTTTCATTTGATACCCATATCGTACAAGCAAAGTCTAGAGTCACCCCTGATCCACGTTTATGGCGATATCTCGAAAAGGCGTCCACCTATAGAACTAAGCCCCACGCCCTTTTGAAATGCTCATCAGCACCTTTCGTTTGATACCCATATTGTACAAACGCATTCTAGAGTCACCCCTGGTCCACCTTTATGGCGATATCTCGAAAAGGCGACCACCTATAGAACTAAAGCCCACACCCTTTTAAAAAGACTTGCTAACACCTTTCATTTGATACCCATTTCCGTCCAAACAAAGCACAGAAGCATGCGGAGATAATCTATTAGAAACTGTCTATATATATGGTAACCAGCTATACAGGCTCCACCACTATTTAAAACAAAAAGATACCCATATTCTAATCCTTCTAGCAAGGGATATTTCAGGCATGCTTAACCAACGAAACGATATCATTTCGTTACGATAATCAACGTTAATAAACGAAACGAAGTCATTTCGTTTCGTTTATTAACGTTAAGATCGTCAAATTAACGAAATGATTTCGTTTCGTTTTCTGCCATATCAAAACGAAATCAAATCGTTTATGTTGATTATTAATTTCAAACTATGCTGGCAAAGCTGATTGATGGCGGAGTCATTAAAGGTGAAAGCATTAGCCAAGCTGATTGCAACTTTTCTCATGAATTTTGACAGTACGAACATTTCTCAGAGTATTTTTGACATTACCACCAACGAATTACACAAACAAATTACATAGAGTTTGTGTGTGTATGTGCGCTCGTTGTTGCCACCTTACGGCTTCACCATGGCTATAGCATTGCCAGCACAATTCAAACATAAAGTATCACGTTTTCGTTAACGTTTTTAACGTTAACGAAAGCTTTTCGTTTCGGTTAAAAACGAGATACAATTTATCTTGATAATTTCTTTATCGATAATATTTCGAAGTGTTTCAACGGAAACGGTGGAAATTTTTTGATAAACGATTAGCTTAACGTTAAGGTGCATCCCTGGGATATTTAGTAAAATGGTGAAGCTACATGTTCTGCTATCAAATGTTGTGCAACATTTTATTGCGCATGGTGTTTATGTAAATTGTTTAAAAGCTTGAAATCACACATACACGTACATACCACGTATTGCGTTTTAGAAGAAAATAGCTTTGGGAAGGGTAAAAGTTATACAAGATGACGCCATGGTATTAGAGTTTGGATTTGTTATACATAGATACTTACGCATGCATACATACAAACAACAGATATATTTTGGTAACTACAGTGAATCGGAGTCGTATACCACCCATGCTTTAAGGTTGTATTACCAGTGTTAACTTTTGTTAGGAGTGTATCAGTGTACCTATCAGTAGAAATTTCTGAAAATCCAGGACATTAGCGTTTTGAATGTGAATTTGAAGAAATTAGTACATCGATTGAAAGTTGCACTACAAATCTTATGAGCATTGCTCCACATCACCACTAACTTTGGCTTATTTTTTTTTATCTCAGAGTTACTTAAAAAATGTGTGGGCCTTATACTATATACAAACACACACCAAATTGGCAATTTATACCATTTGGGCAATTTATCATATAATAAATTGTAATAATAAATTGCCAATTTAAAAAACTTGCTTAATAAATTGTTTCAAACTGCAACTGCAACCTTTTACAATTTTTTTATTGAGTAGATTTAAACGTCAGTTATGCATGGCTCAACTATATGGTTGGCTCATCTCATCAGGTGATTTTATTTTTTTCATTTCACTGGAGTAGGGATTGTCAAAAGAAAATGGCAAACTCAAAATGAAACCAAAACATTGAACACATTTCCTTAAAACACACAAAAATTTCAAAGTTTTATGTATTCATTCCATTCCATTCCATTCTCCTAACACCAACACGCACATTTTGATATTCTGAACAAAGGTATGTTGTTGCTGAGCCAACCAGCTATCAAATTACTGTTGTGTAATCTAAATTGAGTTGTATGAACACCACTCAATATAAGTCGAAATTGCCTCAATTTATTTTTCTCTTTGAACATAATATTAGGCCCACTTGCAGAACGGCAAATTAATTTTTGAACTCGGAGTTAATATGACATGAGGGGCTAAACTCATAAATTTTTGACAAATTTTTGAAACTAACTCTGAGCTAAAACATAACTTGCCGTTCTGCAGGTGGCTCCTAATATTTGAAAACAGTCTCCAAACAAAAGCAAATTAAAACTAAATGAAATAAAAATCAAAGTTATCAAAATAAAACATAAATAAGATGGCCGACCCACAAATTTGGCATTTATTAATCTAGTAGGAACTAGACACAGGACATACCTAAACGTGAAGATTAACTTTTGTAGATTTATTGTAAAGAAGTGCATGTGTAAATATGTATGGTCTTAGATAATTCTTTAAATAATCATAGAAACTTATGAATCAAGCAAGTATTTAGAATATAAAAAAATTTACAAGGGGAATGCTATTTCGTATTCCAAATAGAACGAATTTTGGAAAATGCGTTACACGCAAAAAATCTAGATATAATCCTTGTATCAAAGAAGCTACTTTCGCTGTTTTCACTGGAACATTACATCGACTTCTTTTCGTCCATACGTCGTGATGCGCTCTACTGTACTATATTCCAATCATATAATCGCCCTCTTGCCAGAAACATATACATATGTATATGAAAATGTATATATGTGTGTACGTTCGAAAATTGAGTTGTAAAGTAAACAAATTTTGGAAAGTCAGTACAATTTACCACATTTATGCCTCTTAGAGCCAGTTTTTTAGTATTTGGTTAAGCTAAGCTTAAATTAAGTTCGTTTAAACTCTCGTTAAAAAAAAGCTTGGTACAACCAAAGCCAACCTCTCACGATTGTGAGAACTAAACACCTGGTTGCCAGCAGCAATAAAGTATTATCAACTTAAAATAAATTATACATGGTTTATTTTATTGTTCTGAAAATAATCTAGTATTGGAATGTTACATTTGAGCCCAATTAAAGAACCACACTCGAATGCAAGTTGGGAACTATTTTTCTTTACAACTTAAACAGCATTTTTCTTTATAAAAAATTTTATTTTTTGCTGAGAACGCTATTATTCTCAAGTTGAGCCACTGTTTCGAAACAACTCTTGAGATTTTAAAATTATGCTAGTTATGAACATAAGCTCGAATGGCACTCAAACCCATATGCTTGTTGGGTATACTCGCCGCCATTTCAAACGAACGCAAATATCTGATTAGTTAACTAGAGTTTAACCCTGCAAGATCTGCCGCTAAGCTCAGCTTAAACTTAAATTAAAGTGGACTGAAAAACTGCAGAATAAGTTTGAGCACAGTTTAACTGACAAACTGAGTTGAACTTGTACTGAAAAATCGGGCCTTAAATTGTAAAAATGTTTAATTTCCCTTTATGCGCGACATTCGGGATTTTAATATAATATCGAACATTCAATGATTAGCCCTATGCATGTATGTATCTCTTTTTTTATAACAAATTATCTTTTTGGTTCATATATAGAAATATAGCTTTATAAACAGGACTGTTCAAACATTTATATATTGAAATGCAAATCACAATACATATGGGGTATTCCATCCCATTTCGACCAATTTTGAACCCGACCCCTTTAGAAATGGCTGAAGTTTTTCTTCTTTTTCTAGCTTACGAAAGACGTTTTTCAGAATTTTTTCAAATTTTTTCATCCCCGTTAATCTACGATTAAAATAACTCGATTTCGCTGTACAGCATTAATCCTGGTTATTTTAATCGTAACCATAATATATAAAGAAAAGAATACTTAAAAATCATTTTCTTACATTTTTTTGTTATATAAATAAAATTGATAAACAAAAATTTTTATTTTTTAAAATTTTTTTTTCAATTAAATAAAAAATATATAAAAAAATCTGCCCACTCCGGGATTAGTGGGGATGATTGCAGAATTGATTGAAGTTTTTTATGAGAAAAAAAAATGGCGAAATTCGAAAAAACTCGAAAAACTGAAAAATTAAAAAAAAAAATTTAAATTTTTTTTTGTATTTTTTCCGAAAAGTACATTTAAAAACAAATTTAAAAAAAAAAGATCCCAAACGACCAATTTTTGAAAAAGTTATAGCATTTTGAAAACAAAAATGGTGTTTTTTAAAAATTCATAACTTTTTTTGAGTTGGATGAAAAAATTTGAAAAAATTCTGAAAAACGTCTTTCGTAAGCTAGAAAAAGAAGAAAAACTTTCAGCCAATTCTAAAGGGGTCGGGTTCAAAATTGGTCGAAATGGGATGGAATACCCCGTATACAATATCATATGTAAAGTGAAAGTTTTTTAAATAAAAAAAAAATGTATTTTAAATGTTCAAAGAATTTTGATATCCCCTTAATGAATACATTTGAATAAAAATTTGTTTCAGTGCTACAATAAAAACTGTTTGTTGTCAATTTGTTAGTGTAAATTTGAATTTGGAGTACTATGAACATTTTTTTTATATTCAAAGTGTGAATTTGTATCTGCGCCTATTATTCAGGACAAAACAAAAACAAAAGTGCTATAGGTGTATAGGGGTTGATCAGCTCTGTTTATAAATAATAAAAACAAAATTTTGTTTAAATTCGATTCCGAATGGACATCTACAAGGCGGATGAGTTTTCACTGAGAAGCTTTTCATGGCAGAAATACACTCAGAGTGTTTCCCAAATCACTGCCGAGGGGCGACCCCGCTAAGTAACACTTTTTATAACTTTCATGAACATGAAATGGTATATTAACTTTGGTTCGATGTTTGTAACGTTGAGAAATATAGAAGATAGACGCACCATTACGTATACGGAATTGATCAAGGCGACGAACTGAGTTGATATAGCCATGTCCGTCTGTCCGTCCGTCTCGCTGTTTGAACGCAAACTAGGCCCTCAAATTTTGAGATATCTCAATGAAATTTGGCACAAGGATGTCATTTTGTATTATATTAGACATTTGTCGGATCCGGTAGGATCGGACCACTATAACATATATCTCCCATACAACCGATCGTTCAGATAAGACGGTTTTATTAAAAAAAAGTGTGAAAAGTATAAAAGTGAAACTCGGTGATATATATTCTAATATAACATAGAAGATATCCTGAAAAAATCACTTTGATCGGAGCTATATATAGTTATATCCCATACAACCGATCGTTCAGATAGAAATATTTATGGCCATTTCTCCCTTAATTTAGAAAGTAGAAACGTGAAACTCAGTGATATATATTTTAATATGTCAGAGAAGATTTTTTGAAAAAATAACTTTGATCGGAGCTATATATAGTATATATCCCATACAACCGATCGTTCAGATAGAAAGATTTTTGGCAATTTCTCCCTTAATTTCCAATATAAAAACGTTAAACTTGGTGATATTTATTCTAATATATCATAGAAGATTTCATGAAAAAATCATTTCGATCGGAGTTATATATAATATATATCCCATACAACCGATAGTTCAGATAAGGGGGTTTTTTGCCATTTTGTATTTTATATTTATCTTCAAAATCGCTTAGGTATGTACATCTGTTCACTATATATTTCTTATCTTACACATACGATTATTTGGAGATTACGAACGTGATACGATTATTGTTCAGCCCCATTCATGTAAGGTATGAAGTCTTCGGTACAGCCGACGACAGTCCCGGCCTTACTTGTTTCTAATTAAAAAAACTTGTTTCTAAATTTTTTATGCACGCTACCACCACACGACGGCGCCCATTTATAACTTGTTTTAATAATCTTTTAATTTGATTTATTTTACTGCTCTTTTATTTCTCTTTTAGAAGTGTACGCTTAATTTTCCATACTACTGTGTGTCTGTGTTATATTTAATAAGAACAAGAAATCCATACACACTACCTTAGGCTCACCTAGAAATTTCAGGTAAAATCACTTGAGTTAAGATAATCTAAGTCGAACTTTAATATCAAATTCTCGTTGTGTTTTTTGCCCATCTTTTTCTACTAAACTGAATCAAAAACCCATCTGATTTGCATAAAAAAGCAAAAAATAACTTCCAAACAAAGCCAATGAACAACGATAAAAAATTTATAGAGTCAATCAATGGCACTAAAATAAAATTTTGGTTGTTATTGAATTATTAATTCAGACGACGTTTAAACAAACAACTAAATATGTACATTTATTGGATGTTTATTGAACAATAAATATTAAACTTTTTATTATAAAAAAAAAATTATGAAATTTATGATTTAAAAAACTCTATAAAATTCTGGCAGTTCTGGATACTCGTCTTCGTCCGCAAGACCTTCCACATCCCTTCGTTTATGTGTTTCCCCATCATTTGTCACGAAAGGTAAAAATCGCATCGAAGCCAAATAAAACTCCATTAACGATGGACAATGATGCCTTAATGAGTGCCAAATCGCGTGTTCGCGTACGAAATGAATATTCCCAAGCCTCGATAATGAAAACACCCGAAGCAATGAAGAGGCCACAACCTAACACACTGTAAAATATATCAATGCGTCTGTGAATGGGCGCGCGCATTAGGCCACCTGTTGGCAAAATTTATTTTGTTAATTTGTGTATTTCGTTTTCGTTTACTTAAGAAATTTTATTTTTGTCATTCTCTCATGTATTGATAAGTAGGTACGCACCTGCAAAAATGCCCACAACAATAATTATATATCCAGAAAAGGTACCAGTTGCCACAAAGGAGGTGACTATGTCACGGTCGTCGAAGCTATAATAATGCAATGCTAGACAGGCAGCCGAAAAGCCCTAAAAAGAAATAGGTCATTTACATTTAAATTATGGATATGTGTGTTTGATTGTATGTACATAGCTACGTTATTTTGTGCTTTTTTTTTTGTAAATGCTAAATTATCATGTTACACTATTATGTAATTATAACTAGGGGAGTGCCATGTGTGGGATTTGCCGAAGTGTGAGTAGTAAAAAATTACACATTTTATAAAGAGTTTAGCTTAGCATTAGATTTGGTCAGTAGGAAGTTTACCATAACACTAATTAGTTCTTAAATAAACTGCATGTCATAAATCAAGTCAAATTTAATTCGTGGCACACTCCACGTCACAGATAAACCCTAAATATGCCAATGTTCCCTCTTCAAAGATACCAACTTAGTGTGGTGCTGTTAAGGGCCCATTACTGATACTTAGCATAGACTTGACTTGACTTGCGAACTGTCACTTACAGTTCTGTTAAATGAACATTGCATGTTACTGATTACTCAAAACTTAGCAACACTTAACTTGACTTAGAAGTCTGTTGAATTTTGATTTTCTATGTAAGTTCTAAGTGGCGTTTACATTTTGAGATGCCATTTGTTTCTTTCCATTTCATTTTGACATTTTGTCATACAAAGTGACATTTATTGATTATGATGCCAGATTGTATGCGCTAAGTGGAGTATAATCGTGGCTAAATTGCCAAGTTTACGCCAAGTCAAGTCAAGTCAAGTCTATGATTAGTATCAGTAATGGTCCCTTTAATCTTAACCTTTTCGAAACGAAACGATACCATACAACACACAACTGCTTTCTTTCAAAAAAAAAATATTTTCGGACTTTTAATATGTTAGTTTGAAAGAAATATTATTAAATCTGAACTTTTATTTTATAAGTCGGAAAATAAAAGTTAAATCTGTACTTTTATCCAAATCAGACGAAATTTTTTCATATCGAATACCTCTTGTTTCAAGAGAAAGTAAAAAAAAAAAATAAATAAATGTAAGGCGCGATAACCTCCGAAGAGATCTAAGGCCGAGCTTCTCTTCCAATTTGCTCGTGCTCTTCTTGATTTTCCCTACAAATTGGCCGGATGGGACCTACATGTTTTATGCCGACTCCGAACGGCATCTGCAAGGCAGATGAGTTTTCACTGAGAGCTTTTCATGGCAGAAATACACCCGGAGCGCTTGCCAAACACTGCCGAGGGGCGACCCCGCTTAGAAAAATTTTCTTCTAATTGAAAAAACTTATTTCTAAAATTTTGATGTTGTTTGCCCGGGAGTTGAACCCAGGGCATACGGTGTGATAGGCGGAGCACGCTACCATCACACCACGGTGGGCGTGTCAAATTTCAAGGCAATATATCAATTGGATCAAACTTTATGGCGAAAAAAGAGGTGCAATTTTATTATCGAAAAAAGTGAAGTATTATGGGAGTTGACTTTAGTTTTTCGATGAGAAATCTCTTGTATTACTAACAAAAACTATCAAATGACTATATTGTTTCAATTATAGACACGTAGAAGAAATTATTGGTAAAAAATTCCTTTCATTTGGATGAGGCGTTCTATAGTTATAGAGCCTTAAAAAAGAAAAGTCCAGATTTTACTTTTATTTGTGGATTTTTTCGAAAAAAAGTTCGAAAAATAACAAGGATATATGATTCGTCCTGAAAATGCTATGGATATCCCCGGGATCCCATAAACTTTTGCCTAGGAGAATTTCTCGACCCGGACTTTTTCGACTCAAAGAAAGAATATAACTATTTAAATGGGTCCCTGATCTTAACGCTGGCAGCGAAATCTAGAAATGTCTTCAAAGCAATTTAAACTATTTGGGGGATATCAATTTTTCTGGACCGAATAACCAAAAGTCATCGAGTTTCACTTTTTGGATATTTTTATTTCTGCAACATGATGATTACCAAGTTTGTGTTATTAGTCAAGTTTCCTAACTAAATTCGAGCAGCTGCACGATTTGGTATTGCTTCACTAAGCAAATATTTCTAGATCACCTACCTTAATAGGTGGAGAGGCCATGTTTCTAAAATCCGATATAGGCGGTAGGTCTGAGTAATCAGCATATGTGGTGTAAAAACTTGTGTCAAGTTGGCATAGAAACCCCTCTTCTCTGTCCAGTTTAAAAATCATGATATAGCTCGTCTCCACGAGTCGATCCCGCTCTCAATAGGTTTTAATTTGATAGTGCTTAATTAGGCCAATTTATGTAAATTTCATTACTTGCGATATTGGTATAAAAATTTCATGTATCGGCTATTTCTGTTTCGAGTTTATCTGTTACCCGATGTAAGAAACTATAGTTGAATAGAATACTGTTGTTTTTGTTGCTGTGTTAACAGTGTTTCGGAGGGGTTTCCTCGGACACCCGTTAGAAGATATTGATGACAATTTGTGAGTGGACGCACTTATTGGATAGGGCAACAACAAAATTTCTCACCATAGTCAATTGTTACTGATCGATAACTCGGATAAACCTTTTATAGACAGGAGCGAGATATCCACTAATATCGAAATATCGAATACTCAGAAGTATGAGACACTTTACCTGCCCTGCTATACATCAGGAGAAAAAAAATTCGGCCATCGGCTGTCACGTTCAGTATACAACTGCCCTCTCTCCCAAAGAGCGTAGCGCTTTTAAAGCCGCTTAAATATTCAAGTAAATATCAAGATCAAGAAATTCATGACAGTTAAAGTGACTGCATCTTTAATAGCCGATAATTATCGGACTGCCTAAGTTCCAGGCTGACACTTAGTTCTTGGCAGAATATTCTTCCGTAAACCCATATGAAAGATGTATTTAGCGTCAAGGGCGGTAGCAATACTGCGCCGGCTTCATACTGAATTGCCTATGATTGACAAGTTCACATCCCTCTGCTCCCTCTGCTAGGTTATGGCTCCATAGCTTTAGAACTATAACCGCACGGGAGCGCAACTCACCCACTGTGGCTTTGGGTATCATTTTTAATGTGCTTGAAATTTAATATCCTATATTGTTTGGTATCAAGAACTTATCTGAGACTATGAGAATATTGAGATGTTTGATAGGTCATAGCAGTTTAATCAATCTAATTACGGCGGAGTTCAGAAATAGTTATTATAATCCAAATTTAGGTTTGAAAGCAGTTTAAGTGATAACCTTCCTTACTAACTTACTTAATTGGCGCTTCACCGTTTGAACGGTTGTGGCTATCCAACGACCTTTTGAGCTTGAGATCGCTTACACAGCCTTTCGTCTGCTAAACTTATTGTGGCCCCTAAAAGTATGCTTCACATTTGAAAATATGAAAAAAAAACGAGTAAGTGCCCTACAAAAGACGCGATTGATCTATAACGATTTCGGGATGAGTCCCAAAAGGAATATGTGACCATAGCCTGTTTTGATCTCTTTATATCAGTTGGGGTGATCCTTTTTGTTTGAGCATGTCCTAGCGAGAGACAAATTGTACCCATTTATGCCTGAATGGCTACTGTAGGGCGGGTCCTCTTTGTACCCCTATGAGTACAGTCGGGCAGATCATTTTCTTATTATCCTTTAATCCCTTACGGGTACTGTTCAACTCGACCTCTGTGTTCCCATAATTATAATGTCGAAATATCCTCTTTCAGTTTGTTTCAAAACCAAAACAAATAAATGCAATCTACGACATCCTCGGAAGAGATTTTAGGCTGAGCATCTCTTCCAATTCGCGTCGTACTCCTTTTACTTTTTCCTACAAATTGGCGCGACGGGACCTACATGTTTTGTGTCGACTCCGAATACCATCGGCAAGGCAGATGAGTTTTCATCGAAAAGTTTTTCATGTCAGAAATACACTCCAAGTGTTTCTCAAATAACTGCCGAGCGGTACCTCGTTTAGAAAAACTTTTTCCTAATTGAAAAAACTTGTTCATAAATTGTTGATGTTGTTTTGCCCGGGGCTTGAATCCAGAATCTGCGGCATGGTAAGCGAAGCACGCTACCACCACACCACGGCGTCGGCCTGTCTTAAAATTGATTACATAAATTTCAAACTGACTAGTCTCACTTTTACTTTTAACGCCCTTGTCCTTCTCGCTGGCGTAGGTTGCCTGATTATTACCTTGGCTTTCGTAGCTCCGTTTTAAGTTTAGTCTCTATAGATTTAAGTTTAGCCTCTATAGACCAAGACTCGGTACTCTGACTTGTTTACAAAAGCTATATTTTTCAGCTCGTACAACAAAATATTACCGCGTTTGTTTCTAAAATGTTCGACGGTCGAGTATATTATTATAGTCCTTTCATCACTATAACCATCACATCACATCTCATCACATCACATCATATAATACAAAGTATGAATTACCAATTCCATGAATTTAACAGCACCTAAGCTTGATTTTCGATCACCGTGTGACATATTTGTTTTTATTGTTTTTTTGATATGAACATAAGCTTTAATTAAAAGTTTTATATTCAAGTTTAGTCGCTCACATATCCTTTTTCTTATACATATGCAAATTGACCGATCCCAATGAAATCCGAAGCGAGCATATCCAATGCAAATTGTGAACTGAACAGACTAAGAGCTAGAATACCAAATTCGCAGTATCTACTTATGGTGCTTGCGTTTTTAATCGACAGATTGGCAAATTACAATTGGAATTGTATGGAATTATGCTCGAATCCATTGCAATCATATTTTTAGCTACTATTTTTATTCTGCTATCATTTTTAATGTTTACAACGACATTAATGAGCTAATGGAATGAGTACAGAAACAAAACGGAGAAGCAAATGAATCAACGATAATAGTGAACAAAATTAATTAATTACACTTAAGGAAGGAAATACGCTTTTCAGATGAGTGCAACTTCGCAACCGCCTGTGGATTTCAATGGAATGTGCCAATTGAACTATGAGAAAAGACCAGAAAGCCGAAATAAAATTGAGGAACCAAAAAAAAAAAAAACCACAACCACTTGAAAAAATAAAAATGTGGAAGGGAAGATAACAATAACTTTTAAGGTGTTTTTGTTGTGCAGACAGACTGCACGTCTAGAGTGTAATATTGGTATGAAGCAAAAAGTAATGCAATAGCATTAATACTGCATATGCGCTATAGATTAATGTGTGCAATTAGACCGTTTCAGAATTTTATTCGCTAAAAGGGATTCAAAACGCTGCACATAGGTAGATTTTAGACATTTAGGCGGGCATAATTGAATTTTTGAAAGTTGCCACAATTATAAAAAAAAACCACTCCCACGGCTTAAGAATAGACAGGGGAGCAAAAATTCTACCCCTTCCCATCCATCGCATATCTTGCGTTAGCTGTCAAGTAATCGGAATTTAGCTATTTCTAAAACGCGTGTTATGTTTTTTTAACCTATGTGAAATCGCATGTTTTAACGTGAATACTTTAAGGTTTAAGACAATTGAATTGAGTAATTGTGATGCATTCTGATATTTCAGGTAAATACTAACATTATTAATGGCGTTTGTGATTTTTAAAAGTTATAAATTGATAAAGAACCTGTTTTATTCAGGATGTTAAACAATTTTTTTTTGTGTTTTTTTTTTTTTTGTTTTTGTGTGTTCAAAACCAGTTTTGTTATATTTCCAAGTCCGTCCAAGTGAAAATTAGTTTTTAGCATGGTACTTGGCACAATTAGCTTGCCAACTGCCTTAAATTTAGCTGCAGAACCTTGCAGATAGGTGGTTAGATAGAGGGTTTGATAACCCTTGTTGCTGTACAATATGAAAAATAGCCTAACTGCGCAGGTATTTTTCAGTGTTACACAGTGTAATATCTATTCTAATATAACCGACTAGTTATACAAATTATTATAATTTTTCATAAAACCTATTAAAAATTTACCCTAGATAAAGACAGAACTAAGTTATTGCACTTCTTGCTGTACAACATGAAAAATAGCCTCAATGGGCAGAATTTTTTTAGTGTTACACAGTGTAATATCTATTTTTTTAACATAACCGATTAATTACACAAATTATTATAATTTTTCATTTATTAAACAGTTTTAAGAAGATATAGGCAATAAAATATTTTTGGCCGCCTAAAACTTCTAAATCTTCCTATGTGCGCTGTGTAATCGTTTACTAATCGCATTTTTTCATTTTCCACAGGAACCCCAAAAGAAATAACAGCTTTAACTTTAATATTCGTTGAATAGAGGCGAGGGCATCTTGGCTAGACTGTGCATATTCAGTATATTGATGATATGCCAGCTGTCGTTATCGACGTAATCAATTTCACCCTCAAGAATATATTCGTGAATCTAGATATTCCGAAACCCGTTACTCCAGTTGGCTCTGATTCGAGTCGGGCTAAGTTGATTGGACTTGATCCATTCTTTGAACGATATGACTACCATTTCTAGAACGCCCTTAAAAGTCACCAAATCTGACCTCTATGTCTTGGTAATAGAAGCGATCATGTTTCTTTTCTAGTGTAATATAACTGGAATCCTTAACTATGTTTTTGTTGTTTGTTTAAACGTCGAAATTAATACCATTAATAAAGCTTATTTCCCCTTCTTGGCCACTTTAGTAAACATCGATCATAATCATGACTTGACAGTTGTTGTTATAGTTATAAGAACATTCCCCGAAGGACTTGGGGAGTGTTATCGATGTTGATGGTCCTTTGCCGGATGCAGATCCAGTACGTTCCGGTAACAAGCACCATAAACGTACTAGCCCCACCATCTCGGGAACGATTTGGTATGACCACATGTAACCTTCTAGGACATTCCGCCCTCCAGAGCCTCGGCTGTTAATGAAACAGGATTCGCCATGGGTAGGTGACATTGACAATTGGGTTGGAGAACCTATAAATTGCACTGCCAACCCCTTGAGAGGGTTGGGCTTCACAACCCCTTGAATCAATTTGGTATTTTAGTCGCCTCTTATGACAGGCATACCTAACGCGGGTATATTCTAAGCCCTCTAACCCGCTGGGGGGATGACTTGCCAGTCGTACCCCATTGTACCAGGAAATCACATTCGAATTGGTGTTGACCGTTCGCAGGTTGCCTTGCTCAATTCTTATACTGAATTGTATGATAATGGAACTCAGAGGGTAGAAAAAATTTCCCAGTGAGATAGAAGTAGTCGTAGCCATAACGCGAACAGCTCGTAAATATAGAGGTGGAAAGCGGGCTCAAATATCAAAGTACCACATGAACCGGGGTGTTGATCAGTGAGGTGAATCTGTTGCAAATGTATTTGTGTCATATTCATATTTAGCAGCCGAGGCTCTGATGACCCCAAGTTCCTCATGGAATTATGGTGTGTGGGTTACCTGAGTCCTTCAGACCATTTTCAGTTTATACGTTTTTTGACTTCTTCACCGCTCATCCACATCGACTTAATAATAAAAGTTGATTTGCCTACAAGAAGGTACCTGGTAAAAACAGTTTTTGAATTTCGAAATCTGGGACATCTCCAAACAGTTGATTTCAAAACAATAATCGGAAAAAGAACTGCTATAGGTCAACTAAAAGAAACAAAATTTAGTTGTTTTTTTAATCACAAAAGAAATTTAAGAACTACAGCAGAACAGATCCTTGAAAAAATTTTCGGCCAAAGCAGAATCTAGAACAGCTTATTAGAAACGATGCAGGGATTCAATAGGTTGTGTAGCCTAACCCTTCAAGTGGTAGCCAGCGCAAATTATAGCTTCTTCAACCTAATTTTCTACTTCACCTACCTATGGGGCTGCAGGCGAGGCTCTGACGACCCAAAGTTCCTCGAGGAAGGAGGGGGTTGAATGACCTACGTATGTAGAAATTTCAACGTGGGCAGTAAAAATCATTTCCGCCAAATTCGAGCTTAATGGCGCTTTTTTCCGGTAAGCACCTAGTCAATAAAAGGACCACCAACATCAATAAAACACCCCAAAAGCTTCGAGGAGTCTCCTTACAGGAAGAAGAAGACGAAGAAGAATAGGATAAACTATATGGGGCTTTTACTGCGACCGTCTGTGCGTAAACGCCATAACTTGAGTAAATCTGAGGTATCTTAATGAAATTTGGTATGTAGGTTCCTGAACACACATCTTATTCCTCACTCATCTACTTAAAATGAACGAAATCGGGCTATAACCACGCTCACTTTTTCGATATCGAAAATTTCGAAAACCCGAAAAAGTGCGATAATTCATTACAAAAGACGGATAAAGCAATGAAACTTGGTAGGTGGGTTGACCTTATGACGCAGAATAGAAATTTAGTAAAATTTTGGACAATGGACGTGGCACCGCCGACTTTTAAAAGAAGGTAATTTAAAAGTTTTGCAAGCTGTAATTTGGCAGCTGAGTATGTAATGTTCGGTTACACCCGAACTTAGCATTCCTTACTTGTTGTAAAGGATGTTGATCTGGCGAGTTTTGAAGTAAATTGAATGTTCGACTCGAACAATTACAACTTAAGATGCAACTAAAACTGTGTTTCTTCAGTAACATGCAGTGTAATTACTTTTCTGAAACGGTCTAATATATTTTTTAAATTTATCTATGTAGCCACTCAAGTACAATCAAAAATACATAATTGGAAAATGTTTTGTTACGATTAATGGTCAAAGTAATTTTTTAATTAATGGATATTATTTTGCTGAATCAAAAGAAATTATGCCAAACAATTTTCCAGTAGGTCGCAATCTGACTAATGGGCTACACCTAATGCCTAATGGGATGACACAGTTTAGATTAATTTATGGCACATTTGTTTCGTTCTTGTTATATGGAACTTACAGCACGTTTTCAATGAGTTCGGAAGTGACGTTACATTCTTTCGCATTTCTCTGTAAACAGATTTCTATATGCTGCACGTTTGAATGGATTAATTAAAAATTATATAATTTTTTTGCGAAGCTTCAATGAACTGATTCAGTACTCAATTCAATTAGTAAATTATAATATGAGTCAGCTTATTAAAGATGTACTACGTATGTACATATGTATGTAAGTAAGTGTACTTTTTAAAAGTGTGTAACGAAAGTAGTGCATGACTGATGAAGTAGTAGATTCAGAACTTTTTTATTTTGCCTCAAAGCAGACACACAAAATTTAATGCTGTGTAAACGTGGGATTGCTTATTATGAGTCCTTAGTACTAAATCGTTACCTTCTCTTTCACTTCGACAGATTAACAATGCTTAGAAACTACATCAAACACAAACAATTTTCACTATAGTATTTAATACAGGGAATGGATTCTGCAAACTTTCCTGGACCCAGTCTAATACGTACCAGAAGTTGGCCCTCAAAAAAATGTTGGCACCGTTGCACTCATAAGAGCTGCAGGCTAACTGCAACGGATTGCTGCGATGCAAGATACACAACTCATTGAAAAATCAGAGATCGAAATGGTATAACAGGGAGTCATGAGGCAGTGTATTGGAAAGCTCTAGCTAGCTTATTAACAGGGTGGTTTCTGCAAAAAAGTTGGTACTGTGTCAAAGCCATAAACTGATAGAAATTGCAGGCGTCTAGAAGAAGCCTAGTTCTCCTAGAGCCTAAAGAAATCAATGGCTACCTGAATGTTTTACCGCCATCTTAATCAGGCGTATCCATTCCAGAGCACAATTGTGCTTTAATTCACTCAAAGAACAATCACATTCAATTTTTGGAGACCCATGATCTCAATCAAATAGGGGATTCAACAAGAGTTGCCGCAGGACGGTGACCTGTACCTGTAATTTTTACATTTCAAAATTCCATACAGCACAGAAGAATGACATTGAATACCGTATACTTCATCGAGCTAAGTCTAGTTTTGACAAGAGGCAGACAGAGAGACGTCCTTTTTTTGTCAATCAAAATTTAAGTGGTGGTAAATAACCGATAATATAACGCACACCTAGATCAATAGGGAGCTAACTCAAAAATCTGAAATTTTCAAGTTATGAATATATCTCCGGGTTTCCCAATTGAATACCTACCGAACTGTGTACTCGATTTACATGTACCTCCACTAACACTGCGTTACAAAAACGAGCTTTTGTTCTGTCCTATGAACCAAATATACTTTTTCGGAAAGGGGAGAAAAAATATAAATACACGTGTATCGGCGATTTTCATGTACACGTCAGAATTTTTTTTTATGTATAAAGTATAAAGCTCATAGTGTCCGTCTGTCCGCCTGTGTGAAAGACTTTGGATCGATTTTTAACCCTTTTTCCGTGATCCAATCGAGCTGAATTTTTGCAGGCAGACTCGTGGAAATGTCTGTATCACGTCAAATTAAAAAAAATATAAAAAATAGATATTTATCAATTCTCAGATTTTCCTGAATTTTTTTTCTTTCGGCATAACTTGAAGGGGCTCCAAATTTTTAAACTACTAAAGCGTTCCGAAAAAAATGGTTTTCGATCCATCCTACTCCATATATTTGTAGTTTATCAATAGTAACTTTCTAACACTAAATTGTTTATGACTTTTACAACACTTACAACTGGTATGACCGATGAAACACTCGAGCTTTATACCACACTATACACTACACTATATACTATATACTAGACTATATACTACACTACATATACACTACGAGCTTTATACTTTATACATAACAAACAAAATTTTCACGTGTGCATGAAATTCGCCGATACATGTGTATTTTTATTTTTTCTCCCCTTTTCGGAAAAGTACATTTCGTTCATAGGACAGAATGTGTGTAACGCGGTGTAATCAGGGCCGTTTTCATCAGAATTTAATACTTCAGATGGCTTTATATTTAATTCATAATAAATCGATAACGTTTTGCTAACAAATTGATTACTTTTTGACAAGAAATCGATAGCACACCGATAAAAAATTAGTAGTACTCCGAAAGCAAATCGATAACTTTTTGACAACATATCGATAACTATTCGATACTAAATAGATACACTTTCGATATTAAATCGATAAGTTTTGGATATCAAACCGATAATCTGTCGACACGAAATCAATAACTCATCGAAAACTTTCTTATAGTAACCAATTTCCTAACAACGTGGTAATACTAGGAAACAAATAGGTACATTTTCAATAACTTTTTTATAAAATATCGATAAGTTTTCGATTATTAATCGGCAATTTTTCATTAGGAAATCGATAATTTTTTGATAATAAATCATAAAAATTAGCAACGCATCGATAATCACAGTATTCGATACCAAGTTTATAACACTTCGATAAGAAATCAGTAACTCGTCTATACCCCGTCGTTAACAAACTGATAACTCGTCAGCTTTGACTTATAATCCTTCCTTTCCCCCTTTTCTTTTTTTCTTACCGTTCCTTCTCGTTCCTTTCCTTTCATTCTATTTTACGCCATACCGTGAGCAAAGTTGTTTACAGATTAAAAACGACCAGAATCGAAACATTTGTAACGTTTTTTACCAATTCACCAGAAGTTCAGGGGATTTTCGAAATAAAGATGTTTCGATACGTTGAAATGCATATAATCATTTTTATTTTTGTGTGCTAGTGTTATTTTTCAGTGTACTAGCCCAGAGTTTCAGTGAAAAGCTTATATAAAAACTTAATAAGCTTCGTATGGTGGTCGACCAAAATAAAAGCCGCAAAACTTCCAACTACTCACATAAAACTTGACAAAAAACACCTTAACAACTCTTATATATGTATATATGTATGTTAGGTATGGTAGTTAATTTGCACTTAAGTTTCGCGGAATACATAATCTAGACAAATTCAGTTTCAGAATACTGCAATACATTTGATTATCATCCAGATGTGATATGATTCTTATGCTTAAACACATGAATCGATTCCATAAGACTGGAACCACTAATAAATGGCATTTTTAATTTCGGTCAATTTCAAATCAAAAATATGTTTTTGATTCGTAATTTGACCAGTTCGAAATCACGCAACCTCCACCTAATGCGGCAGTTACTCACGAACGTACGTAGAAAAAACGTGTCAGCTGACACGACCTATCTTATGAGTGTGCAATGTAAACGAAAACTCACCGACGTGCAACGCCCGTACGTACGTAGCCCGGAACGTAGAAATCAAAACAATTTTGATTTTTTCCGTATGAACGTGTCAGCTGATCGCTCTCTCACTAGACAGAGTTGTCTAGTAAACTTTTGTGCACTTAATTTTGACCGTTTGCAGTTTTATGCAAAAACACCTAATTAAAGTTTGAAAAATTGTGAAAATAATTCGAAATAATTATGTAAAAGTGCTGATTATAAATATGTAATCTATTTATACTTATTTAATATGTATTCCGGCCTTTTACAATATCAAAAATTAAATTGGAAAAAGTTGATGTTTCCATAAGCATACATGCAAAATGGTCAATGGCAACAGTGCTTATCTGTAAACAATACACACACAAATATGTTATGTACATGTACACAGACGCATACATTGATTCCTACGGGCTTGAGAGTCCGGTCAAACGTGCTTCGTACGACAAACATCCTTACGTACGGCACACGTCGGTGGGTAACTACCGCATAAAGTTTCATTGTGAAAAAATTCTAAAGATTAATCAGCTCAGGCTGGATATCAGATTGAAAGTTTTAAGTGAAGTACTATTCCATGATTTTAGATATTTGGCAACTTTAAAATTGCATACTCGGAAAAAATTATAAGTTTTTTTCTCAAAAAAGGATGCATAAAGTTAAACAAGACTTCGGCTCCTTTTGATTTGCTATTCACTAGGACACAAATATGTATGAGAGTACAAAAATACATATACATATGTAGTACATATTATGACGTATAAACTACAAGTACTTTGAGCGAAGCTAAGTCGAGGGTAATCTACCTAAAGATTTGCTGTCATCATTTCGCAATTAGCGGTAGAAAGCTAGCTGACAAGCAAATCTATCTGTTCAATAGAGTTTAGTGCAAAAGCGAACACCACGCAAAACGGTTGCTGGATCGGAAACTTAATATAGACAATTTTGTATTTGCGAAAAATAAAATGGCAAAAAATGCATTTGAGTTGCTCACACTCGAAAATGAAGTTTTTAAGGCCTATTTGTTTTGGTCCGCAGTTTTAGTGTTGAAAATGTTGTTCATGTCGCTTTTAACCGGATTTATGCGTTTCAGGACGCAGGTGCGTATGTATGAGTGCTATTTTTTGTACGTAGAGCCATGTAATTAAGTGGATAACCTTTATTTAAGCAATTAAAGATCGTACAATTTTTTCAAAAGGTGTTTATCTGTTAACTATTAAATGTTCATAATTAAATTAAATGTTCAATCAATAAATTATTACAATTAAATGCAGTACATAAATACATATGTATATATGTATGTCATACTTGGGGGTAGCGCACTAAATTTTGATTGCATTACATTTTCATTAGAATTACACCATATTGGCAAAATATGAGTACTCACTATTTTTGCTATCACTTTAGTGATACTGCTGCCTTTCCCCACTACCAGCAACAATTTATTGCAGTCATTTTATTTTTTACTAAAAAATTGTTGTGCACTAACCTGAAGCTGAAAATATATTCACTACTGGCTTTTATATTTTAGTGAAAAATTGTTCAGCTTCACTACTGCTGTAGCTGAGTGAGGCTGGTACAGTGGCGACTAGAAAAATAGCAGTGATAATTTATGTCGAACTCCGTCAATCACATTCTTTTATCTATAAGTTATAAGCAGTGTTGCCAGAATTAAAAAAAAAACTAGATGGGCAAAAAATAAGCTAGAAAAGGCTAAATAAAAATTTTTAAGGCTAAAAAACGTTAAAGTTTAAAGCAGTTTTTCAAGCGTTTTGTTCATTTTATTCATGAAAAATGCATCAGCATAAACACTCAATAGTAAATGGTAAAAAGACCAAAATTAATTTGTAGATACTCCAATTTCATAGAAAATAATAAAAAAAACTTACAGATGCAATCTGTGTTTTGTAAACATTTTTTAAAGTAACGCACTTGACGCTCTTCATCTTTACTGTTACAGCATATCTGTGAAGTTGAATACACAATAACGCAAAATAAAAAACGAAAACTTTTCTAAGTTGGTCTCAAATAGTTCTAGAGTCCTGAAAAGGATATAAAAGTTCTGCAATTTTACGCCCAATAAAATAAATAAACCTTTAACATTAAAAAAAATGCATTTCAATAGTTCTAGAGTTCTGAAAAGGAGAAAAACAAAACATTGGTGTTATGAGTAAATTTTCAATAGTTCTGGAGCTCCTGAAAAGGTTGAAAATGATCTGGAAAATGTGATGATTGGGCGTAATTTTGCAGAACTCTTTTCCTCATTTTCAGGAGCTTCAGAACTATTGAAAATCTACTCAGAACCTTTATTTTTTTATTTTGAAATTTTTTCTAAATTTTGGACTTTTGAAAAATATTATCTCATTCGTGTAGATGCTGTTAACAATGGTACGCAAATAATATATAGCTCTTTTGTCTACTTGCGAACTTATAAAACCAGTTAAATTTTCCTGAAATCAAAAATAGTTCGAAGGAATTTTGAAGCAGACGAAACCGCCTATTGAATCGAATGGCAAACACACCGAACTAAATCGCTATTTGGTTGATGTTGCTATAATAAAGCTACTTTTCCTCGATTTCTGTCTACCGTAACGCTTTTAACATCCAGCCCAAATTCATTCAATGTTTTTAAAATTTTGTCTACACCAAACTGTTTATCTAGATTTTCTAAAATTTTGAAATAAGCTAAAAAGGCTGAAAACTTTATGAAAACAAGTAAAGGTGTATAAGTTCGGATGTAACCGAACATTATATACTCAGCGTGAGGTTCAATTGCACATTTCATTTCAGATAAATTACTTTTCTACTTAACTTACTTAATGTCTCCCCATTTCCTCTTATAATAAAACTTGATAAGTGAAATATCATTGATTCAAAACTATTTTTTGCTTAGATATAGCTTATTTTTTTTATTTTATTTTTTTTTTATGCCCCTTTAAAGATTGTTTTATATCTAAGTTGCCGTGGTCTTTAACCGATCCCGTCCATTTTTACTAGAAATATTTTCCACTATAGGTAAAAATTGTGTAACCAATTTTACCACCATCCCATTTCTTATATTTGAAGTTTTTCCTATTTATTGTTATCAATCCACTTGGGAAATGAAATACCATTCATATAAAGCTCTTTTTTGTAAAGATATAGCTTATTTTATTCGTCCACGACCTTTATAAAAATCTTTATAACAAAGTGGGCGTGGTCCTTAACCGATTTAGTTAATTTTTCTTCAACGCATTCCTTAAGGCAACCTCTCAGCCGAATTTTGTTACGATAGGTTTAACGATTTTTGAGTTATGATTAATAATAGTTGTAAAATTGATTTTACCACAAGTGGGCGGTGCCACGCCCGTTTTAAAAAGATTTTTAAAATTTTTATCAAGAGTCTCAGTATCAGTCCACATGTCAAATTTTAACATTCTAGGTGTATTATTTACTGAATAATCAGGTTTTTTTGTGTTTTCCAAAATGTTATATATATAAAAAGTGGGCGTGGTTATCATCCGATTGCACTCATTTTCAATACCAATCTATTCTGGGTCCAGATAAGCTCGTTTACCATTTTTGGTGAAGATATCTCAATATTTACTCAAGTTATCGTGTTAATGGACAGACGGACGAACGGATGGACGGATATGGCTAAATCAAATTTTTTTTCGAAACTGATGATTTTGATATATGGATGTCTATATCCATCTCGATTTCTTTATACCTGTAGAATAGGCCGGGTCGATTTGTGGGGAGGCAAAAAAATCGCCCATTGCTCTGTAAAAATCATACTGTAGGGATCAAAATAAAAAACTTTGCCGAAGGAACCATACCTCTAGCACGAATTCTGATGCCCCCCCTTTGGGTCGTAGGGGCAAATTTTGTGAAATCCCACTTTGAAATGCCTATGTTTTTTCTTTTTGGAGTTTATTTTTCTCTTTAGAAATTTATTTAGAAAGAACATATGTAAATGAAAAAATGAATTTAACTTAGTAATAGAAAAGAAATTAAAAAAAATTATTAGAAATTAGCGTTTTTACAACCCCCTTTTAAAACCAAGGCATCACTGTGATGCATTTGCATGTCGTAAACATAGTTGTGTGGGTTTTTTATTCGACCGTTTTAAAAAATGAAGGTATCACTGTGACACAATTGCAGATATTAAAATTGCTTGTGTTGTTTTTTTTAAGCCACCACAAGACACAGCAGGTAGAATTGAAATTGCCCCTACCCAAAAGTTCGACCCAAAGGGGGGTGCATCAGAATTCGTTTTAGAGGTATGGTTCCTTCGGCAAAGTTTCTTATTTTGATCCCTAGAATACGATTTTCACAGAGCAATGAGCGATTTTTAAATCGACCCGCCCTACTGTACAACCAACCGTTATCCAATCAAAGTTAATATTCTCTGTGTGCAAAGCACGCTGAGTATCTATAAAAAGCTAAAACGGCAACACTGGTTATAGGTCTCTCGAAATTCGCATAGATTTTTAACAATTCTTTTTTCCAAAGAGTGTTTTGAGTGACCTATAATTTACACTTTGGTCAAATAAAATTAATTATGCTAAAAGACTACATTTTCGAACAATAAAAAGTTGAAAATTTTCGTACCAAAAATTATCAATTTATATAAGTTATTTTCTCCTAGCAAGACCGAGGCGGCAGCTGTTTCGATTATACGTACATTGTAAGCCTCTTCAGAGCCTTTTCTCACGGGAGTGCGATGACTGAACTGTTGACGAACTTATTCAGCCAAAGCAATGCCTTTGTTGTTGTGCAACTTCGCCCAGTTGCGTTCTTTGCATAAACTTATTCTTTGGGCAAAACATACTTTGTATGTTCGGTTGTACCAAAGCTAGGCTGGTTCATGGTAGAATCACCAGGTGAATGAATTAAAAAGATACAAGATGTACGCTATCTGAAACGGTTGGGATGTATTTGCAACGGTCAGAAGATGATGAACAATAAAATTCAATAATGCGTCTAAAGTAAACTAACCTCAACTTCAACTGAAAGTCAAAGCTTTCATCGAAAAACCGGAGTAGCAACTTTGAGCACTTAAATGGGCTTCGGGTTTAATGGAAAGTATTAAATATTAAATATATGTGTAAGTAGGCTTTCCAATCTATATTTTATGTGCGAATAAAACTAAATTATTCCACTGTTTTCCCAACGTTTCGCTAATATTTTTATTTTTAGCATCATCAGGGGAATATTTATTAATTTATGTTATTTTGTCATTAAATCAAAACAGTTGTAAAAAACATTAAAAACATAAATCATCACAATATAATCATTACCATCTGACTATCATGGTAGCTTTGTCAGTATTTGAAAGTATTAAAGTCACACTTGGAAGTGATCGTGTTACTTTTAAGTGTGTTTCTATCCCTAAAATTCCATTGTTCTTGCCATCTGCTCTGTTAATTTGTCTTTAAGAGTCGGAAGTATATATCATACAAAGTCGTCTAATATATCATACAAAGTTAATCAGAATATCCCCAAAAAGTTCTTGGCAGTTGAATTCATGATGTATTACTACAACAGGTTCGGTGTTCTTGATGCAGGAATGACAAAAACATATCTCGAAAGTCTTCAGTTGCGCTGCACAGGCGAAAATCCTTGTTGGATATGACTTGAGTACAAATAGTCTGTTTCAATTTTTTGGAACAAATTAAACATACATATATAATGGAAACATCAAAAATATGAACGTAATAGTTTAGCACGGCTGTACTTATGGAAGCCAACACCAAAGATACCCAAATGATGAATCTCTGTAATTAAATCCAGTAAAGGTCAATCGATATTCACCTAATAGTTTATCTGACAAAAGGACTAAAACTGGCATATTTTACTCCTGAAACAAATGCAAAAAGCAACACTTGGGGACAACATTGGTGAAACATTCCTAGATAGCCGAATGACAGAACAAAAAAGAATTTAGAGCGAGACAATTGACGGATTACTTCACCTGGTTATTCCACCATGAGCTTGTTGTTGTCGAAATTATTTGCTCAATGGCAGACATCAACTTTAAACAAACTCATTAAGTAATAAATTCAAGGTCTGTTGAATTCTAACAAAGGACTTTCTCTGTTTCCTGTGGTAAGCTATGTTCAGTTTACTATACTTGTTGGAGATTCCATTGTTATAAAAAAAAAAAAAAACGATTCCAAAAAGTATAGGTATTTACCTATATTTTGAGTTAAATAGCAGTAATAACAAGTAAGGAAGGTTAAGTTCGGGTGTAACCGAACATTACATACTCAGTTGAGAGCTATGGTGACAACATAAGGGAAAATAACCATGTAGGAAAATGAACCGAGGGAAACCCTGGAATGTGTTTATATGACATGTGTATCAAATGGAAGGTATTAAGGAGTATTTTAAAAGGGAGTGAGCCATAGTTCTATAGGTGGACGCCATTTAGGGCTATAGCCATAAAGGTGGATCAGGGTTGACTCTAGAATGCGTTTGTACGATATGGGTATCAAATGAAAGGTTTTAATGAGTATTTCAAAAGGGAGTAATCCTTAGTTCCATAGGTGGACACCGTTTCGAGATATCGCCATAGATGTGGACCAGGGGTGACCCTAGAATTTGTTAGTACAATATGGGTATCAGAAGAAAGGTATTAATGAGTATTTTAAAAGGGAGTGGGCCTTAGTTCTATAGATGGATGCCGTTTCGAAATATCGCCATAAAGGTGGACCAGGGGTGACTCTAGAATGTGTTTGAACGATATGGGGATCAAAAGAAAGGTGTTAATGAGTATTTTAAAAGGGAGTGGGCCTTAGTTCCATAGGTGGACGCCGTTTCGAGATATCGCCATAAAGGTGGACCAGGGGTGACCCTAGAATTTGTTTGTACAATATGGGGATCAAAAGAAAGGTGTTAATGAGTATTTTACAAGGGAGTAATCCTTAGTTCTATAGGTGGATGCCGTTTCGAAATATTGCCATAAAGGTGGACCAGGGGTTACTCTAGAATGTGTTTGTACGATATGGGTATCAAATTAAAGGTATTAATGAGGGTTTTAAAAGGGAGTGGTGGTTGTTGTATAGGTGGTCGCCTTTTCGAGATATCGCCATAAAGGTGGACCAGGGGTGACTCTAGAATGCGTTTGAACGATATGGGTATCAAATGAAAGGTGTTAATGAGTATTCTAAAAGGGAGTAATCATTAGTTCCATAGGTGGACGCCGTTTCGAGATATCGCCATAAAGGTGGACCAGGGGTGACCCTAGAATTTGTTTGTACAATATGGGGATCAAAAGAAAGGTGTTAATGAGTATTTTAAAAGGGAGTAATCCTTAGTTCTATAGGTGGATGCCGTTTCGAAATATCGCCATAAAGGTGGACCAGGGGTTACTCTAGAATGTGTTTGTACGATATGGGTATCAAATTAAAGGTATTAATGAGGGTTTTAAAAGGGAGTGGCGGTTGTTGTATAGGTGGTCGCCTTTTCGAGATATCGCCATAAAGGTGGACCCGGGGTGACTCTAGAATGTGTTTGTACGATATGGGTATCAAATTAAAGGTATTAATGAGGGTTTTCAAAGGGAGTGGTGGTTGCTGTATAGGTGGTCGCCTTTTCGAGATATCGCCATAAAGGTGGACCAGGGGTGACTCCAGAATGCGTTTGTACGATATGGGTATCAAATAAAAGGTGTTAATGAGTATTCTAAAAGGGAGTAATCATTAGTTCCATTGGTGGACGCCGTTTCGAGATATCGCCATAAAGGTGGACCAGGGGTGACCCTAGAATTTGTTTGTACAATATGGGCATCAAATGAAAGGTGTTAATGAGTATTTTAAAAGGGAGTGACCCTTAGTTCTATAGGTGGATGCCTTTTCGAGATATCGCCATAAAGGTGGACCAGGGGTAACTCTGGAATTTGTTTGTATGACATGGGTATCAAATGAAAGGTGTTAATGAGTATTTTAAAAGGGAGTGGGCCTTAGTTCTATAGGTGGATGCCGTTTCGAGATATCGCCATAAAGGTGGACCAGGGGTGACTCTAGAATGTCTTTGTACGATATGGATATCAAACTAAATGTATTAATGAGGGTTTTAAAAGGGAGTGGTGGTTGTTGTATAGGTGGTCGCCTTTTCGAGATATCACCATAAAGGTGGACCAGGGGTGACTCTAGAATGAGTTTGTACGATATGGGTATCAAATTAAAGGTTTTAATGGGAGTTTTAAAAGGGAGTGGTGGTAGTTGTATATGTGAAGGCGTTTTCCAGATATCGACCAAAATGTGGACCAGGGTGATCCAGAACATCATCTGTTGGATACCGCTAATTTATTTATATATGTAATATCTGCCAAGATTTTAAGGGTTTTTTATTTCGCCCTGCAGAACTTTTCATTTTCTTCTACTTAATATGGTAGGTGTTACAACCATTTTATAAAGTTTTTTCTAAAGTTATATTTCGCGTCAATAACACAATCCAATTACCTTACCATGTTTCATCCTTTTTTTCGTATTTGGTATAGAATTATGGCATTTTTTTCATTTTTCGTAATTTTCGATATCGAAAAAGTAGGCGTGGTCATAGTCGGATTTCGTTCATTTTTCATACCAAGAGAAAGTGAGTTCAAGTAAGCACGTGAACTAAGTTCATTAAAGATATGTCGATTTTTGCTCAAGTTATCGTGTTAACGGCCATGCGGAAGGACAGGCGGACGACTGTGTATAAAAACTGGGCGTGGCATCAACCGATTTCGCCGTTTTCACAGAAACCAGTTAACGTCAAAAAATCTATGCCCACACCACATTTCAAAAGGATGGGTTAATTTTTGTTCGACTTATGGCGTTAAAAGTATCCTAGACAAATTAAATGAAAAATGGCGGAGCCACGCCCATTTTGAAATTTTCTTTTATTTTTTTATTTTGTTGCACCATATCATTACTGGAGTTAAATGTTTACATAATTTACTTATATACTGTAAAGATATTAAATTTTTTGTTAAAATTTTACTTTAAAAAAATTTTTTTTAAAAGTGGGCGTGGTCCTTCTCCGATTTTGCTAATTTTTATTAAGCCTATATATAGTAATAGGGGTAACGTTCCTGCCAAATTTCATCATGATATCTTCAACGACTGCCAAATTACAGCTTGCAAAATTTTTTAATTACCTTCTTTTAAAAGTGGACGGTGCCACGCCCTTTGTTCAAAATTTTACTAACTTTCTTTTCTGCGTCATAAGTTCAACCCATCTACCAAGTTTCGTCGCTTTATCTGTCTTTTGTAATGAATTATCGCACTTTTTCGGTTTTTCGAAATTTTCGATATCGAATAAGTGGGCTTGGTTATAGTCCGATATCGTTCATTTTAAATAGCGATCTGAGATGAGTGCTCAGGAACCTAAATACCAAATTTCATCAAGATATCTCAAAATTTACTCAAGTTATCGTGTTAACGGACGGACGGACGGACGGACGGACGGACATGGCTCAATCAAATTTTTTTTCGATCCTGATTATTTTGATATATGGAAGTCTATATCTATCTCGATTCCTTTATATATGTACAACCAACCGTTATCCAATCAAACTTAATATACTCTGTGAGCTCTGCTCAACTGAGTATAAAAATAAATTTATATATATATATTTGCCAAAATACGCACACAACAGGAAGTAGTGAAAAAACAAAACAAAACTAGACATAAAACGTTTTACCTTCTTCCCGTGCCTCCAAATACTTTTGCATTGCCAATTGCACATTTTTATACTCAGTTGAGCAGTGCTCACAGAGTATATTAAGTTTGATTGGATAACGGTTGGTTGTACAGGTATAAAGGAATCGAGATAGATATAGACTTCCATATATCAAAATCATCAGGATCGAAAAAAAATTTAATTGAGCCATGTCCGTCCGTCCGTTAACACGATAACATGAGTAAATTTTGAGGTATCTTGATGAAATTTGGTATGTAGGTTCCTGAGCACTCATCTCAGATCGCTATTTAAAATGAACGATATCGGACTATAACCACGCCCACTTTTTCGATATCGAATATTTCGAAAAACCGAAAAAGTGCAATAATTCATTTCCAAAGACAGATAAAGCGATGAAACTTGGTAGGTGTGTTGAACTTATGACGCAGAAAGAAAATTATTAAAATTTTTGACAATGGGCGTGGCACCGCCCACTTTTAAAAGAAGGTAATTTAAAATTTTGCAAGCTGTAATTTGGCAGTCGTTGAAGATATCATGATGAAATTTGGCAGGAACGTTACACCTATTACTATATGTACGCTTAATAAAAATTAGCATAATCGGAGAAGGACCACGCCCACTTTTAAAAAAAAATTTTTTTTAAAGTAAAATTTTAACAAAAAATTTAATATCTTTACAGTAGGTGGGTAGGTTGAACTGGCCGGTCCATGAGGACCTCAAATAGACTGATTGAGTCCGTAGTGTTACCAGAAGTTTGTTTTAACGACCAAACTGAAAAACCCTATCAAAAACCAGGACCTATGTTATAAAATAACTCCGTCCTCTTAGCAAATACTAGAAGCTTCCTAGGACTTAAGCCACTTGCTGCTTCTAGATCTGACAGCTGTATCACTCCTAATAGCTGGAGTCTTAGCCTGGCAAGTGCAGGGCACGAGCGCAGAACGTGCTCGATCGTTTCCTCCTCCAACCCGCACTTCCTAAATCTGCTATCACTGACCAAGCCTAGTTTAAAGGCATGTGACGCCAGAAGGCAGTGTCCAGTCAGAATACCCGTCATGAGTCTACAGTCCTCTCTTTTTAATGATAGGAGCAACTGTGTTAGTCTAAGGTTGTAAGACCTACACATAATCTTCGACACTTTACAGCCCCGCGCCTGAACCCACGCCTTTCCCGCTTGGTCGATCATGTGCACCTCTCGCCTTCGCTTAATCTCGCCCAATCTAATTGAGACATCTACGGAGCAAGCTTCAAGGGATGCGCCCTTTTTAGCTAGTTCATCCGCTTTTTCATTCCCATCTATTCCCATATGCCCTGGGACCCAATATAGATGTATGCTTCTCCCTGTGCCGATTCTCTCCAGAGACTGCTTACACTCTAACACGCATTTATATGCTGTGCTATGCGAGATTATTGCCTTAATTGCTGTTTGACTGTCAATATAAAAGCTAACACGGTTGCAGCTTTAGCAATTCTCTTCCAGGGTTTCTACTGCTTTGGTTACGGCTAATATTTCCGCTTGGAAAACGCTACAGTAATCCGGCAGCCTGTAGGATCTACTTATTTCCGGATCAGCGCAGTATACCGCAGACCCTACTCCTTCCACTACTTTGGAACCATCGGTGTACACATGTATCGCCTCGTCCGCCATTTGCGCACCCTTACGACAACCGTCCACCTCTATTGTGGCCTTAAGATCTCCCTCGAAGCGCAGATAGGGAATCATGTAGTCTGTTCGTCTTGTGATTGATGACGCTATACTACTATGGCCATATGGTCGGCGCTCAAGCTGCCCCGAAGCACCGAGTCTGGTTGCGGTCGTTAACGCTTTGTTCTTTGCTACCAGGTCTACAGGTGGGATGTGCAAAATGGCATACAGTGCAGCCGTCGGGGTTGTTTTCAGGGCTCCCGTAATGCTAAGCATCGATAGTCTGCATACCCCCTCTAATTTTTTGAGGTATGTTGTTTTTTGTGTGGCTTTCCACCAAACAAGAACTCCATAGTATAGAATAGGGCTTACAATCGCTGTAAAAACCCAATGAGAAAGAGAGGGCGATAGGCCCCACGTACACCCCAGCATTATTTTACATGCGCAGAGTGCCGTTGAGGCCTTCTTGACCCTCTCCTCCACGTTGAGCTTCCATGACAGCTTACTGTCTAGGATGATTCCTAAATATTTTGTGCAAGGTTTCTCCTGTAAGGTCACCCCTCCTAACTTAGGCCTGGTCCAATTTGGGACCTTGTACCTCTTTGTAAACAAGACCATATCCGTCTTCTCCGCATTGACTTTCAACCCGACATTAGATGCCCAGGTATGAATATCGCGAAGCGCCCCATCCATCAAAGAACTAATCGTTGGAAGGCACTTTCCACTTATGACAATTGCAACGTCATCTGCGTAAGCCGTAAGTTTTTATCTTTATTTATCTTTACAGTATATATGTAAGTAAATTATGTCAGCATTCAACTCCAGTAATGACTAGGTGCAACAAAATACAAAAATAAAAGAAAATTTCAAAATGGGCGTGGCTCCGCCCTTTTTCGTTCAATTTGTCTAGGATACTTTTAATGCCATAAGTCGAACAAAAATTTACCAATCCTTTTGAAATTTGGTAGGGGCATAGATTTTATGACGATAACTGTTTTCTGTGAAAATGGGCGAAATCGGTTGAAACCACGCCCAGTTTTATACACAGGCATTTGTCTGTCCTTCCGCATGGCCGTTAACACGATAACTTGAGCAAAAATCGATATATCTTTACTGAACTTAATTCACGTATTTATCTGAACTCACTTTATCTTGGTATAAAAAATGAACGAAATCCGACAATGACCACGCCCACTTTTTCGATATCGAAAATTACGAAAAATGAAAAAAATGCCATAATTCTATACCAAATACGGAAAAAGGTATGAAACATGGTAATTGGATTGGTATATTGACGCGAAATATAACTTTAGAAAAAACTCTGTAAAATGGTTGTGACACCTACCATAATAAGTAGAAGAAAATGAAAAAGTTCTGCAGGGCGAAATAAAAAACCCATGAAATCTTGGCAGGTATTACATATATAAATAAATTAGCGGTATCCAACAGATGATGTTCTGGGTCACCCTAGTCCACACTTTGGTCGATATCTGGAAAACGCCTTCACATATACAACTACCACCACTCCCTTTTAAAACTCTCATTAATACCTTTAATTTGATACTAATATCGTACAAACAGGTTCTAGAGTCACCCCTGGTCCACCTTTATGGCGATATATAGAAAAGGCGTGCACCTATAGAACTAAGCCCCACGCCCTTTTAAAATACTCATTAACACCTTTCATTTGATACCCATATCGTACAAGCACATTCTAGAGTCACCCCTGGTCCACCTTTATGGCGATATCTGGAAAAGGCGACCATCTATAGAACGAAGGCCCACTCCCTTTTAAAAATACTCATTAACACCTTTCATTTGATACCCATATCGTACAAGCACATTCTAGAGTCACCCCTGGTCCACTTTTATGGCGATATTTCGAAACGGCGTCCACCTATAGAACTAAGGCCCACTTCCTTTTAAAATACTCATGAACACCTTTCGTTTGATACCCATATTGTACAAACGCATTCTAGAGTCCCCCCTGGTCCACCTTTATGGCAATATCTCGAAAAGGCGACCACCTATACAACTACCACCACTCCCTTTTAAAACTCACATTAATACCTTTAATTTGATACTAATATCGTACAAACAGGTTCTAGAGTCACCCCTGGTCCACCTTTATGGCGATATCCCTAAATAGCGTCCACCTATAGAACTATGGCCCACTCCCTCATAAAATACTCTTTAATGCCTTTCATTTGATACCCATGTCATACAAACACATTCCAGGGTTTCCCTCGGTTCATTTTCCTACATGGTTATTTTCCCTTCTGTTGTCACCATAGCTCTCAACTGAGTATGTAATGTTCGGTTACACCCGAACTTAACCTTCCTTACTTGTTTATACTCAGTTGAGCAGAGCTCACAGAGTGTATTAACTTTGATTGGATAACGGTTGGTTGTACAGGTA
Organism: Eurosta solidaginis; assembly: GCF_040869045.1. Classification (NCBI taxonomy): domain Eukaryota; kingdom Metazoa; phylum Arthropoda; class Insecta; order Diptera; family Tephritidae; genus Eurosta; species Eurosta solidaginis. Next base: position 225,320,149 of record NC_090322.1, on the reverse strand, counting down.
TAAAGGAATCGAGATAGGTATAGACTTCCATATATCAAAATCATCAATATCGAAAAAAAATTTGATTGAGCCATGTCCGTCCGTCCGTCTGTCCGTTAACACGATAACTTGAGTAAATTTTGAGGTATCTAGATGAAATTTGGTACGTAGGTTCCTGGGCACTCATCTCAGATCGCTATTTAAAATGAACGATATCGGACTATAACCACGCCCACTTTTTCGATATCGAAAATTTCGAAAAACAGAAAAAATGCGATAATTCATTGGCAAAGACAGACAAGGCGATGAAACTTGGTAGGTGTGTTGAACTTATGACGCAGAATAGAAAATTAGTAAAATTTATGACAATGGGCGTGGCACCGCCCAATTTTAAAAGAAGGTAATTTAAAAGATTTGCAAGCTGTAATTTGGCAGTCGTTGAAGATATCATGATTAAATTTGACAGGAACGTTACTCCTATTACTATATTGTAACGAATTTACTTGCAAATCCTCTTATTTGCCCTTTTGCTAGGTTCGTATCGCTAAACTGTTGAATAAATAACTCCAATATTGGATAATGGAAAAATGGCCTTTATTAAAATACTTCACAATAACACTTATACCTTGCTACTCGCTGACTTAATAACCAAACTGATTGATAACTCAAATGAAACTCTACTATTGGCCGCCAGATCGCGTGCTTAATCAATAACTGATTGATTGCTCAACTCAAACTGAATTACTTTTTACTCGCTTGTGCGGCTTTTATAGTTTACGCTGCATACATCTAGGCTCTTCTATTTCCAGAACTTACCAACTATTTCGAGTGTTTATAGTTCTCATATAGTTTCTACTTGTTTACAATTTTTTACTTTTCAGCGTCTCTCAGATATATGTGAATTTGTAGTTTACAGTCTCTCGCACACACATAGGCGTATAAGTAAATGCATCTGTGTGTGACATCTCTTTCGGCTGCCTTATATATGTGTATACATGATTTGATTATTGACGTAAATACTGCTTGGCATGGCCTTAGCATCGCCTTAGTGATGGTATAGCTTAGTGATGCTAATATCCGTGACAATATGTATGCTTAATAAAAATTAGCAAAATCGGAGAACGACCACGCCCACTTAAAAAAAAATTTTTTTTTAAAGTCAAATTTTAACAAAAAATTCAATATCTTTACAGTGTATAAGTAAATTATGTCAACATTCGACTCCAGTAATGATATTGTGCAATAAAATACAAAAATAGAAGAACATTTTTTTGGGCGTGGCTCCGCCCTTTTTCATTTAATTTGTCTAGGATACTTTTAATGCCGTAAGTCGAACAAAAATTGTCCAATCCTTGTGAAATTTGGTAGGGGCTTAGATTCTAGGACGATAACTGTTTTCTGTGAAAAAGGGCGAAATCGGTTGAAGCCACGCCCAGTTTTTTTACACAGTCGTCCGTCTGTCCTTCCGCTCGGCCTTTAATACGATAACTTGAGCAAAAATCGACATATCTTTAATGTACTTAGTTCACGTACTTACTTGAACTCACTTTATCTTGGTATGAAAAATGAACGAAATCCGACTATGACCACGCCCACTCTTACGATATCGAAAGTTACGAAAAATTAAAAAAATGCCATAATTCTATACCAAATACGAAAAAAGGGATGAAACATGGTAATTGGATTGGTTTATTGACGCAAAATATAACTTTAGAAAAAAACTTTATAAAATGGGTGTGACACCTACCATATTAAGTAGAAGTAAATGAAAAAGTTCTGCAGGGCGAAATCAAGGGCTTTGAATCTTGGCAGGAATACCGTTCATGGTATTACATATATAAATAAATTAGCGGTACCCGACAGATGATGTTCTGGGTCACCCTGGTCCACATTTTGGTCGATATCTCGAAAACCCTTTCACATATACAACCAAGGCCACTCCCTTTTAAAACCCACATTAATATCTTTAATTTGATACCCATATCGTACAAACAAATTCTAGGGTCAGCCACCTCAGGTCAGGTCCACCTTTATGGCGATATACCTAAATGGAGTTCACCTATAGAACTATTACCCACTCCCTCTTAAAATACTCTTTAATACCTTCCATTTGATACACATGTCATACAAACACATTCCAGGGTTACCCTAGGTTCATTTTCCTACATGGTGATTTTCCCTTATTATGTCTCCATAGCTCTCAACTGAGTATGTAATGTTCGGTTACACCCGAACTTAGCCTTCCTTACTTGTTTGCAAATGTCTTTACTCTCTGATTACTTACTGGCGCTTTTGGTAAATCGAGAGTAAACAGTTTGGGAAGTATTACGTTGGGACGCCGGGAGGTACTCACAACTTCAAAATTTAAGATTTTTAAGTTAGCTCATTGATTTATTGATATGTCAACTCACGATGAACATGTTACTAAATAAAAAATAAATGTAAGGCGCGATAACCTCCGAAGAGATTTTAGGCCGAGCTTCTCTTCCAATTTGCGTCGTGCTCCTTTTTTAATTTATCCTACAAATTGGCGGGACGGGACCTACTTGTTTTATGCCGACTCCGAACGACATCTGCGAGGCAGATGAGTTTTCATTGAGAGCTTTTCATGGCAGAAATACTCTCGGAGTTCTTGCCAATCACTGTCGAGGGGCGACCCAACTTAGAAAAATTATTTTCTAATTGAAAAACCTTATTTCTAAAATGTTGATGTTGCTTTGCCCGGGGTATGAACCCAGGGCATTCGGTGTGGTAGGCGGAGCACGCTACCATCACACCACGGTGACCACCAAACATGTTACCAAACCATTGGAAATTTTGGGACAACCTCGGGATTTTTTTGAGGTAAATTTATAAACAAAAGGGATTAATATGCCCTTCTTATTTCTTTTTACTCTCTAATGGGAATAACGTTTGTGTAATTTTCATCTCTCATATAATTTATATACACAAATGCATAGATGTATGTATGTACATATATCGTACATATTGTTTGTCAACCGGCCGACTCAAAATTTACACATGGGCATTTCCAGAGTACCGAACGTAGAACTAAGTAATGTCACAAATAAAAATACACAAATTCGAAAGATGTATATGTTCTTAAGTAAGCTATTTAAAATAACTTGTTACGAGGCAATATTTATTACTGTATTACACCTCCATGGTTTCAATGAAATTGTTAAAAATATTAAAATTTGTCAAGAATTACCATTATCTCATAAAGTTGTGCGGGATAAAAGGACTTATGTTGAATAGGCGGTTGTGGTCAAACCTTTTTTTGGGAAAAATAGGAAAACCGCACAAAAAAGGTGGTATGATATTTCAGCATACAAATCTGACGAAAAATTGTATGACATGCTATCAGAACCTGAAGTCCGTTTGTTTCGTACGCCCCAAAGTGCCAAGTAAATGGTGAAAATTCGTTAAACTCCGAAAAAAAATTATTGATTTTCGGGATTTAAATAATATTTTTTTTTGTGGTATTGGATGAAGATGGCAGTCAAACTCGAGACAAATAAATATTGTTATATGGATATGGTAAAAAGTGCAGACCGTTTTTAATTTTGTATGCCAGTGTATTCAACATATGTATTTCCGCATAACAACTCCTCAGTAACTTTTTTTTTCTAATTGCATAACCACACTGCAGTAAATAATTTATCTTCCTCTTCCTTTCATTTTCCCACGCTTTCTCTTTTTATTCCTTCTCCTCTTTAATATCTGTTTTCTTTTTTCTCTTCGGGGAGAGTTTTTATCTTTACGACAACAACAAAAGCCCAAAAACAGCAAAATTAAAATATCTCGTAAAGAATTTGCCAAGTCTGAACACCCTGCATTACATAACTTGGTGCAATTTTGGTCTAATTAGGGAGTCAGAAAATTCTAGTTGTAAACTGGTATTATTTTCGCTTAGCTCAATGTGTCAGTGTAACAACGTAACTCAAATAAATAAGGTTAAAATAGCCACCACTGCTGCCCAAGCAGAGACTCACGTAGCCTATAGTGGCGGGTTGTTATACCACGAAGAAGCCCTTGTTTTCTTCCTGTTGAACGTGGTGCTAATACATCCATGACGCTAAGACAGCGCAAACAACATACGTTTTTTTAAAACCTAAATGAATTCCTTTCAGATAGAGTTATCAATGAGGTTTCAGAACTTGATAACGTTCGCACCTATGTTTAGATTTCTCACAGAAAATATTGTGGTTAAAATGTTTGATTATTTACCCGTAGATAAATCCTGTGTAAGTACAAATTATGGTAGATTCGAAATATAATTTCATTTGATAAGTACCAAAAATTATTAACTATTTAAATATTGTTAAAGTTTGCATATTTTTTTACAGACCTTTATCAATCCAGAGGACATATTAGATAAACGAATCAAAGTCAAGTACGATAATCCGGATGTAGAACGTTGCCGAAGGTAATGCAAATATTTTGAATTCAATGCCTAAAATGTTAGTCTGATAAAAACAAATAAGCAAGATTATAGACGTTTGCAGGTTGGTGATCTTATCGCCGTTCCCAACTAAAACTGGCCCTTTGAAATTCCCATGGAATTATTCACATTCGCGTGCAAAGCTAGCACAGTTCAATATTTTCGTGTTACTCTGTCACACATCTCTTTTATTTGCTTAGAAGACTAGCACTTTATGTGTTAGCTTTAGAAGCAAATAAAGGAAGATATTATTCTAAGCAAAAAAGCAAATTACGAGCTGCGCTAGTTTTCCGCGCAAGTAACGAAAGGTGTGGGGGCCGTCGCACAGTGTTTCGTGTAGAACAAGCTAGCTGGACAAAATTATTTTATGAGATTTTCCGTTTCATATGCTGTCATTTATTACAACTACGTAATTTTTTTCAGCCATATTTTCTTTTTTTTATTTTTTTCCAAAATTTTACTTCATATGCATACATTAGCTTATTTCATGTACAATAACTCATGTGAATAAGTGACATAGGTCCAAAAAAAATTTAAAGGACTTAAGAATATTACTTTATTGTACTTAAATTGAATGGACTACAAATCTCAATACTCTAAAAAATTTTAAAAATTCCGAAAAAAAATTTATTTTTTTTATGAAAATTTGTCGAATTTTTCAAACATTTTTTAAATATAATTTTGTTTTTGTTATAGATCGTGACACATTTTCTTATGGGAAATTAGTTAAAATAAATTTGCGAAAGCGAAAATTGTAAGAATTGTCCAAAAAGGGGTGTATACTTATTTATGTGAGTGACTGTACATATGTGCATACATATTTTTTTATTTATTTGAGTATTTATCCTGGCACTACAATTTTTACAAAATTATTTTATAGTACCAGTCAGGAATGTAAAAGTGAATTACAATAATAATAATAACAATATAAATGATTAAATTAATTATGTGAAAATTACTTATTACAAAAAACTTAAAAGTAAAGTTTCATACAAAGTAGAAAAGACAATAGATTTAAACTAAATAAAACCTGATCCAACAAAAAGTTATTGGGTAGGTTATCTTTTATAATTATGTTATTATTCGCTATCATCACTTTCATTCGATGAGTCACTTGTGGAATAGTCATGAGCATCAGCAACACTACTGTGAAAGCTTGAAATCACTGGGGTATTTTTTGACTCCTCAACATTATCGGGGGACAGTAAATTTAAGACTTCTGAAGTCAGACATTTAAATTTTTTCTTAGGTATCTCCCACAAAATGTTAACTAAAAGATCCGATATTATAAGCAACATATTCATAATATCTCTATTCGTGGCTTCACGCGACTGCTTTTGTGTGTTATCGTCCCTGAATCATCTCAAATCTTTGTTACGGGCTTCCTCAGAAAGTTGACCAATAGGTAAAATTGCTGATTTTATAATATCAGTACTATGCACTAAGATTTTATGAACTGTAACAGGCATATTAAACCATGGATAGAGATCTATATATAGTTTTTTAGTCTCGAACGCAAATTTTTCAAATCTTTGGATATTTATATTGTACGCAGATGCTAATGCGCGAAGGAGAGTGTCGTATCTTTTGATGAGCGTTACATCCAATCCCGTATTCTCAGCACTAGCCTCAGAATTTTCGAACAACCTACGAGCAGTGTTGCCGTCATCGGTATTGCCGAAACCTGGTTTTGGTTTATCTACTATCAATCCAAGTACACTTTTAAATTTATTCTGGATTTCGTTGGAACGTAGCTTTACACTCTCTTTATCTGCCTCATTCATAAGCTGTCATTTTTTTACTTCGAGGCGATAACTTATGTGAAGCAAGCATTCAAAACATCTTATCCATGCATGGAGAGTAGACAAATCAAAACCAAGATTATCTAGGTTAGGCGTAAAGTCCCGTAACTCATTATTCATATCTTTTGGAGTGGCACCACAAATATAACACTTTTGTGCGGAAGAAGTTTCAGTCAAAGCATTGCAAACTTTTCTGTCAATCATTGTAAGAAGCATATTGTGATTTACGGAAACTTTGTATTCTTCGAGCATGTACTTTGTTGGCAACAACGCACTTATCTCCTCTAAAACTTTGTTCGTTTCAAAAAGAATGTTTCTTTAGAAAAAATAAATTTAATTGGTAGAAGGTCGAGGATTCTGCCAAAGAATGTTACCTTTTTCATCCTGTAATTGAAGAGGAACGAAAGAAAATATAAACAAAAACTCACCAGTGTCAGAACTGCATGTAAACTTTTGCTTATATGTGCTATGGCCAGAGCTTCCATCGCAACCCCACTTGCTGATTAAAGTATACGTCAAGTTTGTAGGTAATAAACTAACAAAAACTTCTTGGTTTGCTAAAAATAAACGCTCAACAATTTTATCTAATACGGACTGGACTTTAATTTCCGCACGTGTTCCACCCACATCAATTTCATTTGGATAGCATTCTGCCTTAGCTTTTCTTAGACTATAAAATGATGGATAAACCTTATGCCCTGCCTTGATGCTCCACTTCCAAGTCGTTTTGTACCCATGAGTCGTCGACTTGCTATCTACGTAGCATGCTAAAGCTTCTACATTGCTCAATTAGCTTGCATCTGGCTCACATGTCATCTTTTTGCCGGATATTTGAGTGGTTTCCTGCGATTTTTTTATAATGTTAGCAACATTTCTGTTGCCGGACATACGCGTTGATACTTCTGCCGCATAAAGTAACTCACCAGGACTTCTAGATTGCAAGAGGTCATCCACTCGACGCCGTTTGGTTTTTTCACTGCAGCTAACAAAGTCCTTCTTTCGTTTTCCGGGGTCGGGGTTACCTGAAGAAGTGGTTGGTTGGCCTGATGGCAACTTTGAATACACCGTTATTGTAAATGTGAAGTCTGGACTGGAAAGCCACTCCGAACTTTTATTCAAAAATCGCTCCTTATCTCTTCCAGAAGTGTTCCACTTTTGATCCAGCTTCGACAAATATGCCGATATTTGTAAGCTTAAACTTTTTATCGAATACTCGGCTGCTTCGCTTAAATCGTACTTAAGTACAACAAAACTCAATAATTCTTTATATCTGGTTTCCTTCGAATGACGAACCTAAATGTCAAAAAACTCCGTTCTTGGTACGGTTATAACTAAACTGCTTTGTGTTGTTGATTTTCCGACAGGGTGAATAGCTGATGATTGTTGTGCTGCCATCTTAAGTGTCGTGGATCGTTCTGATTTGTTATCAGTTGTGCAGTATTTATATTACATTCAGGTATTGACGTAGATGCTGTAGCGTTCCTGTGTGGTTATACCTGCATTAGGATTGTTTTGTATGTACCTGTTTTTATGCCTTGGTGACTGGTGCGGTAGGTTGTGGCAGGTTGAAGTCAGTGATCTTCGCCTTTTTGCTTTTGGTGTGCTCTGGTTGACCTTGCGCGTTTATTTTTGTGTGTTTTATGGCTAATTGTTTGTTCCCTGTACCTGGGAAATGGTTTTGCCGTTTGTAGATCAGCTTTAAAGGTTCAAATATCTCGTCGGAACTGGTACATACATACATCCTATTTTATATGTGGAGATAACAAAATCTACAAAAAAAAATTAAAAATAGATGTGCAAAGAATTCGCAATGGTTTTTTCTTTCTACTATTATATATACATATGTAAAATTTAGCCCGGATGTCCGCGGATGTATGTAACTTTTTTGTCCCTAAAGTTAAAAACATAGAGAAAAAATACATTTTCTTATTAATAACGGAATGTTAAATATATTGAAAATACTCTAATTGCGAAAGAATTACTACTATAAAATTTTGCTTACCTTCGGGCTTAGAATGCATAAAAAAAATTATATAAAAGTGTTCACTTAAAAGAAATATGAAGCTTAATATTCAACAAGAATTTTGCAAATTAATCCATGCATTTTACGGTCACTCCTGCCTTCTTACTTCAATTACTCAATATATATGAGCAAAAATATCAAAAAAAAGCAGAAATCCCGTTATTTTGTTTGTTTTCTTTCATTTCTCATTACACTTTTCTTGGAATAAGAACTTTGTTTTTGTCCAGCTAGCTTGTTCTACACGAAACACTGTGCTTCGGTATAAATAAATGGACTGTACATTTTCAAATAATGTTAAAGTTTACTCATTTAGTACAAGAGATCATTATGAAATTTTGGAATCTATTAAATGCATTTTGTCTGAATTGAATCATCATTTATAATCGATTCACCAGTTTTTGCAAAAACCTAAAAAGGCCTGCTATGATTTAATTGTTATAAGCTGATTCTCAGTTAGAGCAAACGCAGAACTCAAATACTTCATGCTAATACTATTAATATTTCTTTCCAAATTTAAGGGCCCATCGAAATGATCTGGAAAACATTTTACCATTCTTCGTCATTGGATTCTTGTATCTTCTGATAAATCCTGATGCTAAATTGGCGATAAATTTGTTTCGCGCTTGTGCTATCTCGCGCATTGTTCACACTTTTGTCTATGCTGTTGTTGTAATTCCGCAACCGAGTCGAATTCTTGCATTTTTGGTTTGTGCCCTGGCCACTACTTATATGGCGCTCCAAGTGGCGTTAACTGCTCTTTAATTAAACATTTTGAATGGTTGAATATGATTCACATTAATTGCTGGGCTGGAGATTATATATATATATTTTATATACCTATTGTAAATATTTTTGACAAATATTATATCAAGTTATTTGATCAATATGTTGTTATTACTACTTTTATTTTCGTTTCATTTAAAATTGCAAACATGTAAATGTAAATAAAATTATTTTATAGCAGTAATCACTTTTACACCTGTTAAATAAATGGCGTTTCCTTTCCCGAAAAAAATTTTACACTCACGTTGCACTCTTAGATTAAAATTTTTGAGCGAGGTCACCTGGAGCTCTGGAAATATGTTATATTTGTAGATAATGGTGCCTCAATGGCGTACAAACTTTCTGGAGAGTTGTGAAAAACCAACGGGGCGACATTATTTTCCAAAAAGAAAACGCCTTAAGATTACACCATTGTACGTACAAATTATAGCATGTTAATATGAAATTAAGTATATAATATCCTTGAAAAAAAATTATTTGGGGACTTTTAATTTTTTAGTCCGAAAGAAATTATTAAATCCGGTTTTTATTTTGTCATTCCCAAAATAAAAGTTAATTCCGGACTTCTATTTTTTAAGGACGGAATAAAAGTCCGGCTTTATGACTATGGATTTGCTTACCAAAAAGAAACGATTTTTTTTTTCTCAAAGAGAAACCGACTTGTTTCAACAGTAAGCGGTGTATCAAATTTCAACGCAATATCTCCATTGGATCAAACATTATGGCCAAAAAACAGGTACACGTTTGCTATAGAAAAATATGTGAAAAGTACTACCTACTAGAGGTGGTTATGGTGTTTTCGATGACGAATTTCTAGTATTAGTAACAAAATTTTTTAAACGTTCCTACAGGTTTCAAATCCAGGTATTTAGGAGAATCGATTGGTAAAAATCGGTTTACTTCGATAAGCCGTTCCTAAGTTATTCGTCCTAGTTTATTCGTCCTTAAAAAATAAAAGTCTGGAATTACCTTTGGGATGCATGATTTGTCATAAAAATGCTATGAGTATTCCTGGGTCCCTGGAATACAGCTTATCGAACACAATGAGAAAGCTTAAATACATAATCTTATCTCTCATACTTTAAAGACCCAATGCTTAGTTTGCTGATATGTGTAGCACAATTTTAATCAAAACCTCAAACCCAACAGGAAAATTATGATTGACTGCTTAAGTACTACAAACCTAGGTCTCAACCTGATGTACTTTAGCTTGAACACCCACAATATTTCGAAAAATCCACAAACTTGAAAAACTTTTCATCTACAATAAAAAATGTACATAACGTGTTATTTTTTGTGCTGGTTGTATCTTATTTCGAACAAACAAGTTTTTCCTACGATTTTACGAAAGGCCGGCGGTTGTAAAGAAAAGCTTAAGAAAAATGTTAAATTGTTTTAAAATGCAAGTAAAACTTCGAATCTTATGTATTTGACAATATACGTGTACCTTGAAATAAATGCCTTTCAATTTAATAACGACATTAATAAATCGAAAAAAATTCTATGGAGTTAAAAAGTCCCTTGGAAAAGTATAGGACTAAAGCTAGCTAGCCATCCCCAAGAAAGTGCCTTCATAAAGAAGGGGCATATATTTCTTATACTCAGTCAATAAATCAGAAAATAGCTTCGTAAGCTCGCGTTGCAAACCTAATGGCCCGTATCGTGTTGTACGATCCGTGATCGAACTCAGTTCTATACATAGCAATAGCACTGAAATGTTGATTCGGATTAGGGTTGTACGTGGAATAATGCCTACGAGTACTTATTAGATTCATAATTTATTATCATTTTTACGAATAGGTTGACAGATTTATATTTATCCTTTGATCGAGATTGGTGATCGTGATCGTAGAACGCGATGCGAACCCACATTTTTTATAAGGTAAGAGGAACGTAATAATATTTTTACTCACAAACTGATTGACCCAGCGTAAAGGCGACTGGTGCGCTTTGTTGGACGGTCTTTATCGGTTGAAAGGTTACGGGACAATTGAGTAAGAAAGCAAGTAACAGTAATCGAAGCAGAAAAAAATTAAAGGTTACGTCTGTTACTATTGTGAGGATAGCGCTTTAAAAAAGTGTAACAGTTATTCGTCGCCACCCTGTAATCAAGTTTCCGTTTGAAAAATTAAGCTTAGCGTTCTACGCATTTTCTTACAGGGTACTATTAAACATTCTACATATTTTAAACTTGCGTGTGAGCTTCAAAGTCACACTCTCAATGCACATCTAACACGAAACATACACTCAGTTACTATAAAAAAAAGACTTCCATGAAAATATGAGTACCGCATATAAATTAGTTGCCCAGCAGACATACACAATATCGGAGTGATTTGTCAGTATACTGAATAGATATAACAAAAAAATAAAGAAGAACAGTGAAAGTAAAATGGCAGTACTCTTGAAGGATTTAATAACATTGGACAATGAAGTCTTCAGTGCCTATGCTTTTTGGGCTGGAGTTTTGGTAATCAAAATGTTGCTGTTGTCAATATTAACAGCTATACAACGCATAAAAACAAAGGTATGTTATATGCATGAATACATATACATACCCATATCAGTGTGACTTCAAGTGCTCGAAACATGTTAAGCATTGTAATTAGTTATGGGTGCCAATTTAGTGATATGCCTTCTGATTAAAAACCTGCTAAAAGCTTAATGTATAATATAAAATTCATGAACCTACCTAACATATATGAATTGCCTTCGCCACCCCCGTGATGCATTAACCAAAAAAAAATGAGATTAATAAAACACCGCTTATGTATATTTTATATTCCTTGCGGGTTATATAATTGACTTTGCAAAAAAGCGGTTACTGGGGTTCCATTGGAAAACGCCGGGTATGCCTCCTAGTTTGTGGTTATCCATATTCATCATATAGGTAGAAGGGCCGCTAAAATTCAAACTGTGGCTGTGAGAGTAAAACTAAAATCATCTTATTGGTAGTGGTTTAGTTGTTGATGAAAAATCAATGAGGTATAACGTATGAACGCATGTTTATTAACACACAAAAAGTAATTCGTAAATATGTCATTTAAATACTACTTTATTGCTTCAATCTAAGGAAATTTTTAAACAAAATAAATTGTTAACATGAAACCATCAAAAAAACATACTGCGCATGAGCGTTTGTTTGAAAAATGTCATTTCGCAAATGCGCAAATAAACAATAGCCTCACCCAATGTTGCTAAATACTGCTTAAATACCAGGCATGCTTAACGAACGAAACGATATCATTTCGTTACGATAATCAACGTTAATAAACGAAACGAAATGACTTCGTTTCGTTTATTAACGTTGATTATCGTAACGAAATGATATCGTTTCGTTCGTTAAGCATGCCTGTTAAATACGAATAAAGGCCTAAGAGAATAATAATACGTGTGAAGTGGCGCCAATAATTATTCAGCTAAATGGGGACCGCTATATGACATATAGTCAGGAAGGCCACTCTTTGACTCTCAGCATTTTCGGGCTGAGTAGTATGCATGTATATACACCCCTATTCTGCATTTCGACTACGTTCCCGTTCTACGCTCCGCTTAAAGGCCGAATTAATGGTGACTTATAACCATAAAGCCATAACTAGATAAAACAGCTGATCGAACCAACCTTATGGAAATCAATGTAATCGATTAATGGTGCCATACCATAACACTAACTCGATTACTATGATTTCTTTAAGGTAGGTTCGATCAGCTGTTTTAACTGGTTATGGCTTTATGGTTATAAGTCACCATTAATTCGCCCTTAAAGCTGGATACATTGGTGCTTTATCGGTAACCGTATCGGTAACCTTATAACAGCTGATTCGACCAAACTTATGAGAATCAATGCAATCGATTATTGGTGCCGCTAAGGTCGTAACCGTATCGTAGCCAACCAATTGGGTTTTGGTTTGCCGTCGTAACGATAAACAGCTGAATACGTTAGGGATACGGATACAGCGATACGACATACGGCACCAATGACTCCGGCTTAAATCAAAGTTGGGTATTCTGCATTACGACGGAATCGTAACGAGAAGAGGAAGAGCAAATGATTTTTCGAAATCAGCTGTTTTTACGGAATGTGCGAACATTGGAACAAAATAAATTAAAGAAAATTTGTAAAAAACACTGAAAAACGTTTATATTTTATTATCCAAGCCATTTTGTACAAAGAAAAGGAATAGAATATATTGCTGCTGTGTTATGTTTTTTTTTAGTGAAGTGCTTTCATAATTGTAAGTGTGTTTTTGTCGTTCTTTTGTCCAATTCCCTGCCGTGGCCACAAAGTTTTGTTAAAACGGATTCCTGCACGAATATAGTTAACATTTTCTGAATTTTATGGATGCTAATTTCATTGCAGTGGCCTAAAATACTTTATGAAGATTTATTTATTATTTCCGCAAGGATTGTTTACTTTTTCGCTTCAACTTCCTCTACTCCGGCAGCTTACCATGGCATATAATTGTACCCAACGAACAGACACAAATTATAGCTGTATATTATAATGGAATCAATAGCCGCGGCAGTATTTATGGAGTTGGAAAGCAACCCATACGAAAATGGCCAGGCGAGAATGGAAAGGCAAATATTGCGAGATTTGTGTAATCCATTTGAGATGAGTGACGAATTGTAAGAAATTTAACTTAATTGGTAAAGTTTAATGACTTATTTTGTTATTTAGGTTAAAAACAAACACTTTCGACTTAATAAGGATGCTTTCAAGTATGTGTTAGATACTTTTGCAGGGCAAATACGTCCAAGGACTTCGACATCGCGGCCACCGTGGTGTGATGGGAGCGTGCTCCGCTTACCACACCGTATGCCCTGCGCTCACACCCCGGGCAAAGCAACATCAAAATTTTAGAAAATAAGATTTTTCAATTAGAAGAACATTTTTCTAAGCGGGGTCGCCCCTCGGCAGTGTTTGGCAAGCGCTCCGGGTGTATTTCTGCCATGAAAAGCTCTCAGTGAAAACTCATCTGCCTTGCAGATGCCGTTCGGTGTCGGCATAAAACATATAGGTCCCGTCCGGCCAATTTGTAGGGGAAATGAAGAGGAGCACGACGCAAAGAAGCTCGGCCTTAGATCTCTTCGGAGGTTATCGCGCCTTACATTTATTTATTTTTTTTACTTCGACATCGGCATGTTGTTTTTGACCTGGAAACATATAAAAAACAATCATCATCAAGCCATTTACGTTTCTTAACAAGTTTTACTTACATTTTTACTAAAATTCTGTTATAAGTTAATAAAAAAATAAAAAGAAAATATTTTTCCGCCACTTAGTTTGCAACTTAGAAAAATGGAACTACGATCGAAATGCAGAATACACAAAATCGAACGATTCGAAGTTGGATCGAAAGAGATTGGAACACAGAATACCAAAATTGCCAAATCGAAAAAATTCCAATCCAAGTCGAATTGCAGAATAGGGCTGATAGCCTGCAGCCAGTCACACTAGTTATGAACTAGCGTAAATCCATCTCATTAAGAGACGAAAGCTCAATATTAAAGAGCACTACGAAATGCTAAACAGAGAGTGTTTGCTTAATTGTCACAAACTCGGACACCCTCGGACACGGCCCGGTGAGCCCCGTTATCAATACACACTATCCTACCGTTGAAGAAGAAGAAAACAGTGGCCCAATTTCGTTCTGAATACTGTAACAGGTTCAAGTCTTACTTGTCTGTAATCAACCACGACATACGAAATGCAAAATGGCAAAAGCTCCCCTTTGCACACTTGTTTAGTCACATCCTAGCAGCAGATCTAAAATGGTGTGGATATTCGCTAGCATCAGCTTAAAGTAATCGCACCAGTGTAAAAATAAGGCACACCCTATGCATGTATGTATAACTCAAAACTTAAGAAATTTCAGTTGAATCTTTTTGCACGAAGGGCAGATATAACTTTTTTAGCGGTGATAGGATGATTAAAAGGCATAGATATCAGTACACAAATACGTACTCGCATACATACATAGGTACAAAGTGCAAAATTAAGCTTATTGTGAGAAATTTTAGTTTATTAAGTAACATTGAGTTGAAATTTCTGAAGTGGCCTCCTTTGAAAACTGTTTTTTAACTAGTTGATAATTAAGCACCTTTCTGGTGAAATATGCATTTAAAATACTGTTTTTTTTTAATTGGTGAAGATTTCTACAAGCCGCTCTTTTTTGCTCTTTTGGAATACCTGAAAAACCTATTAAAAGCTCAAAACTTTTCCCACTCGAAAAATTTTATATCTCTGAAATCCACCAAAATTGACGCCCTAAAACCCAATATAGATGTATACTTCTCACTATACTGTTACTTTCTTGGGATTGCTTACACTCTAATACACTTTTAGGTGCTATGTGAGATTATTGCCTTAATTGCTGCTTGGCTGTAACTATAAATTTGACGCGGTTCCAGTGTTTCTAACTGCTTTGGTTACGGCTATTAGTTACGCCTGAAAAACGCTACAGCGATCTGGAAGCTTGTGGGATCTGTTTATTTCCGGATCAGCACAGTATTCCGCTATCGGCGTACGCGTACATCGCCTCGTTTGCCATTTGGGCACCTTTGCGCCAACCATCCAGCTCTATTGCGACTCTAAGAGCCCCTGCGAGGGCCAAATACGGAATCAGGTAGTCTGTTCGTCCTGTAATTTGGATGAAATACTACTATGGTCATATGGTCTGCGCTCAAGCTGCCCGAGGCACTTAGCCTCGTTGCAGTTAACGCCATGTTCTTTGCCACCAGGTCTAACAGTGCAGCCGTAGAGGTTGTTTTCCGGGCTTCCGTAATGCTAAGCATTGATAGCCTGCATACCCCTTCTAATTTTTTGAGGTAGGTTGTTTGTTGTGTGGCTGTCTGCCAAACACGGACTAAAAGTACTATTACTGCGGAGATGCTAAATAAATCTATGGGGCCTATTTTGTTTTGTTGATTTTCCGACATGTTGGATAAATGATGTTTATTGGAACGATTTTCCATCATCCCTTGTTAAATTTGGTTTCGAGAACGAAAATCGGCACTGATGATGGCACGACGCCGAAACCGGTTTGTCTCGAAACCAAATTTGACAAGGGATGACGGAAAATCGTTTCAATATAGATACATCAAATATATGGGAATTAAATCAAGAACTGCTGAAAAAGAAAAAGGTACAAATGTTGAAACTTCCTCTACTCAAACATGCAACTGAGGAAGCTTAAGCAATCGTGGCTTTAGGAGATGGCAAGCAAAAAATGTGGAAACAATGCCGTCGTTATTTCGTCATTTTATAAACGATAATATTTATTTGTTTGTCTTTGGTTTGGATTAGGTGATTTAAAAATAGAATTTTGTTTGATAATCAGTTGCCCCGAAACCCGCACAAACCAATGAAATCCGATTATTTGAAAAGTTATTTGCTATTGGAAATGTATATTTCAATTTGCACATCTAAAACTCGCCATTCACAAGATTTGTATGAATCTATTAAAATTTTATGCAGATAATAAAATATTTTCATTATTATAACACTTGATAGAAAATAACCACACAGCTGATTTTAACAACACAAAAATATTGGATGTGGAGAACAGAACAAGAAGAAGGATGACGCTAGAAGGGTTACGGATACAACAACAATTTAACAAAGCAATGAATTTTAAAGAAGACGTTGACAACATAAATTGCGCATATGCTACTGCGATCACACAAAATGTTTGAGCCTGGACAAGAGAAGATGTGCGGTGTTTTTTATATATATATAATTTTCCATTGATTATACCCAGATGTGATATTTAAATAATTGTTAACTTACCTTCCTGAGGAAGACGCGAATATGCGTCGAAACGCGTAGAAGATAAAATAAACGATGGTTTTATTTCAAAAAAATCGGCCGAAAAGCTCCACAATTTAATAATTAAACTTTACGACCTGGCCCAATATAAAATAATTAATAAAATATTTTCGCTTGACGATGGAACTAAAAACATTGTGTTAGGGATGTTGAGCCACATTAGTCCCTATATGCATATTTGTATAGTTCAGAAGAGCACTCAGAATTGCTAGATCCGCTTAATTAGCAAGCAGAAATATACCACTCTCATATCTGTCAAAAAACTTCCAAAAAAGTTAAAATTGTATAGAGGCTAGCTTCGCGTCCCTCGAAACTTGCGCCGTAGACGTCCAAATTAGATTGGGCGAGATTAAGAAAAGAAGAGAGTTGCACATAATCGACCAAGCGGAAAGGCGTAGACCCGAGCGTGGGGCTGTAAAGGGTCGAAGATCATATGTAGGTATTACAAACATAGACTAACAAATTTACTTCTATCATTAAAAAGAGAGGACTGTAGACTCATGACGGGTATTCTTACAGGAAACTGCTTTCTGGCGTCACGTGCCTTTAATTAGGCTTAGTCCGTTATAGCAGATGTAGGAAGTGCGGGTTGGAGGAGAAAACGATCGAGCACATTTTGTGCTGATGCCAGGCTAAGACTCCAACTATTATGAGTGATACAGCTGTCAGATCTAGAAGCAGCAAGTGGGTTAGCTTCTAGAAAGCTTCCAGCACTTGTCAACAGGACGGAGTCATTTCATAACATAGGTCCTGGTTTTTGATACGGTATTTCAGTTTGGTCGTTAAACAAACTTGCGTTAACACTACAAACCCATTCAGTCTATGTGACGTCCTGATGGATCGGACAGATCAACCTAACCTAACTTGGCTTCCCGTCTTAGTGGAGGAATAAAGAAATTTAAGTAACAAATGTTCACTTGCTTCTTTTTGTGTTTGTCATCGTTGATTCAACCTGATATATTCTGGACTACACCTTTAGAAGTTAGGAAATTATATTTGTAAACCTTTATGCTTCCATGGATAGAGGCAAACAAGCTATGGGCCGAAAACAAGTTATTACCATTGTTGGGCACAGTGTACTAAATTTTCAATTCCACTTACAATAAACTTTTTTACTACCTACTAACTTTTTGGAAGAGTACACTTAAAATTTAGTGGCGAACCTACATATTTTGTTTCAACTCGGCAAAGGTAGTGAAATTCAAAATTTAGTGCACTGTGCCCGACTATGGCCATTTTGGATCATTTATGTATGGTGCACAATGACTATGGCTATTGCCCGGTGGGTTTCTGCCGCAGTAAATCTATTTTCTATATCTGTAAGTATTTGAAAAATACAGTTTCTTAAGTTATTATCCTAATACTGTCCTTTATCGCGTTTACTCTCTACTAGCCTTCCTCTGCCATCTTTCTCCCACTTATACTCCTTCCTATTTTTATTACTTTAATCTTATATCACTCAATAGCCATTAGATCTCCCTCTGCCTCTCTCTTCGCTCTCCTGTTATTGTTGTTGCAGCAGTGATTCGCTTCATCCAATAGCTGCGACCACACGCAAATTTTCCCTCTCCTCTTCTTCTACTCTGAACTCCCGTTCTTCATCCCTATCTATCTCCATGCCTCTCCCTTCCTTGCCTGTCCTTCTGTCACTGTCTTTCCCTGCGCCTGTCCGTTTTCTTACCCCTAACCTTTTGCATCTCTCATTATGATGTTCCTTTCCCTTTGCCTCTCGGTCTCTCTGTTCTGGTGCCTCTGTCCCTCCTTATCAATTTCTCTGTCGAACTACGAATAGCATGTTTTCAAAAAGGGCCCAATTCCCGAAAAAAAACTATGCCGAATATCAACCTTACAAAAATTTTACCGAATTTCAAGGAAACCGCATCATAAATAAGACTTTTTGGAATAGGTAGCACTTCCTAGAATAAAACGTGTCGGAATTATTAACCTTGGTAAAACGCTATGTATATTAAGTTTCAAGAAAATCACTTCATATATAAGATTTATAAGAATAGATCGGCCCTGATCCACTTTCCGGAAAGAAAAGGCGTGCAAAGTATTAGCCTATTTAAAATACTCCAATAAATTTCAAACAAACCGCACTACTATGAATAATATTTTTATACTCAGCTGAGCAGAGCTCACAGAGTATATTCATTTTGTTCGCATAACGGTAATCCGTAACGGGATAAACTAATCGAGATAGATATAGACTTCTATATATGAAACAAGAAATTCATTTAGCCATGTCCATCCGTCCGTCTGCCGTAAACACGATAACTTGAGTAAATTTTGAGGTATCTTAATGAAATTTGGTATGTAGGTTCCTGAGTGCTCATCTCAGCTATTTAAAATGAACGAAATCGGACTACAACTACGCCCACTTTTTCGATATCGAAAATTTCGAAAAACCGGAAAAGTGCGATAATTCATTACCAAAGACGGATAAAGCGATGAAGCTTGGTAGGTGCGTTGAACTTATGACGCAAAATAGAAAATTAGTAAGATTTTTGACAATGGGCGTGGCACCGCCCACTTTTAAAAGAAGGTAATTTAAAAGTTTGGGAAGCTGTAATTTGGCAGTCGTTGAAGATATCATGATGAAATTCGGCAGGAACGTTACTACTATTACTATATATGTGCTAAATAAGAATTAGCAAAATCGGATGACGAACACGCCCACTATAATAAAAATTTTTTTTTTTTAAGTCAAATTTTAACAAAAAATTGAATATTTTTACACTATATAAGTAAATTATGTCAAAATTCAACTCCAGTAATGATATGGCGCAACAAAATACAAAAATAAAACAAAATTTCAAAATGGGGGTGGCTCCGCCCTTTTTCATTTAATTCGTCTAGAATACTTTTAATGCCAAAAGTCTAACAATAATTTACCAATCCTTGTGAAATTTGGTAGGGGCATAGACTCTATGACGATAAATGTTTTCTGTGAAAATGGGCGAAATCGGTTGAAGCCACGCCCAGTTTTTACACACAGTCGACCGTCTGTCCTTCCGCTCGGCCGTTAACACGATATCTTGGGCAAAAATCAATATATCTTTACTAAACTTAGTTCACGTACTTATCTGAACTCATTTTATCTTTGTAAAAAAAATGGCCGAAATCCGATCCGATGGTCGATATCTCGAAAATGCCTAACAACTAAGGGCCACTCCCTTTTAAAGCCCTCACTAATACCTTTAATTTGATATCCATATGGTACAAACACATTCTAGAGTCACCCCTGGTTCACCTTTATGGCGATATCCCGAAATGGCGTCCACCTATAGAACTAAGGCCCACTCCCTTTTAAAATACTCTTTAATGCCTTCCATTTGACACCCATGTCATACAAACACATTCCAGGGTTACCCTCGGTTCATTTTGCTAAATGGTGATTTTCCCTTTTTTTGTCTCCAAAGCTCTCAGCTGAGTATGTAATCTTCGGTTAAACCCGAACTTAACCTTCCTTACTTGTTCAGAAATAAAAGTGTTCCAAATATTTACCTATTCGAAAAATACCAAACTAATAAACTTCAAGCTAATCGCACTATTGATAAGATTTTTTAAAATAGATTGGCACCTGGTCCACTTCTCGGAATGAAAAGTTTTTCGAATATTAAACTAGGGAAAGACGTACCCCTAAGCCAAGAGAAATTTGCACCATAAATAAGTTTTCTTAGAACAGGTCGGCCGAAAGAAGCCGCATTAAATTTTAGGTTAGTTTGAACTGACCGGTCAATAAAGACCTCACATAGACTGAAAGTGTCCATAGTGTTACCAGAATTTGTTTGATGACCAAACGGAAGAACCCCAATCAGGTGCCAGGACATATGATATAGAATAACTCCGTCCTCTTGGCAACTACTAGCAATTTTTTAGGACCCAGCTTAATTGCTGCCTCGAGATCTGGCAACTCTGCTGGAGCCTTGACCTGGCGAGCGCAGGACACGAACACAGAACGTGCTCAACCGTTTCTTCCTCCAGCTCACACTTCCTACACTTGCTGTTACTGACGAGGCCGAACTTATAAGCATGTGACGCCAGAAGCCAGTGTCCAGTCAGTATGCCCATCGTGAGCCTTGAGTCTTCTCTCTTCAGAGATATGAGCCACTTTGTGAGTCTAATATCATAGGCTTTGCACATGATCTAAGAAATTTTGTAGCGCCGCGCTTTTTTTGCCCACGCCTTTCCTGCTTGATGGATCATATACAACTCCTGTCTCATTTTTGATCTCTCCTAAACAGATTGGGACGTCTATCGTTGACTCAGCGAGTGTTGAACCCGTCTTAGCCACCTGTTGTTGTTGTTGTTGTAGCGATAAGGACACTCCACGAAGGCCTTGGTGAGTGGTATCGATGTTGATGGTCATTTGCCGGATGCAGATCCGGTGTGTTCCGGTACCAAGCCCTACCATCTTGGGAATGAATTGTATTGACCACATGCGACCTTCTTGGCCATACCGCCCTCCCACCCTCTAGATCCATGAGGAGTTTGGGGTCGCTAGAGCCTCGGCTGTTAATGACGCACGATTCGCCACGGATAGGTGAGGTTGACAATTGGGTTTGGAGAAGCTTGCGCTGGCAACCTGAAAGGGGTGCGCTGCATAACCCCTTGAATTTGGTATTTTAGTCGCCTTTTACGATAGGCATACCTACCGCGGGTATAGTCTGACCCCCTAACCCGCTAGGGGAGCCTTAGCCACCTCATCAACCTTTTCGTAACCTTCTACCTCTTTATGACCGGGAACGCAATAAAGATGTATGGTACGGCCTGAGCGAAGTTTTTCCAATGCTTATTTGGATTCCAGAACACTTCTTGATGAAGTACTGTGTGAGATTATTGCCTTAATGGCAGCCTGAATTGACGCGACTGCAGCTTAAGCACGCTTCAGGAAATGCTGCTGCTTTCTTCACTGCTATGATTTTCGCCTGAAAACCACTACAGTAATATGGCAGCCTGTAGGATCTACTTATTTCTGAGTCAACCACTTCCAAAACCATCCGTATACACGTGCATAGTATGTTCTGCCATTTTCTGCATGCCGGCACCAACCCTCCATCTCAATTGTGGACCCAATATCTCTTGCGTATCTCAGGCACGGAACCATATTTCCGTTTGCCCGATATTAGATGGCGCTATACTGCTGTGGCCATAAGGCCTGCACTCAGCTGCCCTGAGGCCTTGAGCATTGTTGCCGTTGCTAACGCGATGTTTTTGGCCGTTAGGTCTGCAGGCGGGATATGTAGAATGGCATGCAGTTATGCTAGTCATTGATACTCTGCATACCCTCTAAATTTTTTTGCTATACTTTTTTGTGTGGCTGTCCACCAAACAAGAACCCCGCATTAATTTGTAATTCTAAACCAATTTCAAATCACCTTGAACTCACACAAAATACAAACGCACATGTGTGTTTTCATTATATTTATTTATAAACGATTTTTTTTCTTATTTACTAATAAAAAAATTGATTTTCTCTTAAAAACGGATTTTTTATAGACATTTGCTAATCCTGAGGATTTAATGAGCAAACACCAAAAAGTGAAATTCGATAACCCCGATGTTGAACGTGTACGCAGGTATGTAAATAACATAGTTGGGCATAGTGATGTATATTTTAGCGTACTCATTCTATGACCGTTCATTCCTAACGCAAAATTTTTAATTTTAGTTTGAATTTAGTGCGCTGAGCCCATCAATTGCTTGCTTATATTCAGCAAAGAAAAATAAATTGTATCCTTTATTCTCGTACATTTTCAGAGCTCATCGTAACGATTTGGAGAACATTTTGCCATTCTTGGTCATTGGATTCCTCTATGTGCTAACCAATCCATCAGTTGGCTTGGCTGTCAATTTGTTCCGTGCTGTGGGTATCTCCCGTATTTTGCATACCATCGTTTATGCTGTTGTTGTTTTGCCTCAACCAAGTCGGGCCTTGTCATTTTTTATTTGTCTTTTTGTCACAGTTTATATGGCCATTCAAGTTATTTTTGCTGCGTTGTGAGAACGTACACATTTATTGTTATAGTTAAAAGTATTTTTGTGCTATTCTCGCATAAAAAAAAAAAAAAAACAAAAAAAAAACTCTTAGGATATTCGTTTTAGAGCAATCTTCTGTAAGGAAATAGATGGTATCAGAACATGCTATGTACATGCAATGTAAATATATATGTAGTCTATTTTTACACTTTTGTCACAAATATTTATATTCGTTATTTATTCAAAGATACATACATAGGAAGGTAGGTGCTGATAGCACCGTACATCGAGCAGCCGTTCAAGTGATTACTAGAACAATTCTCATCGAGTTATGACCGCTGGAAAGAACAAGTAAGGAAGGCTAAGTTCGGTTGTAACCGAACATTACATACTCAGCTCCAAATTACAGCTTCCAAAACTTTTAAATTACCTTCTTTTAAAAGTGGGCGGTGCCACGCCCAATGCCCAAAATTTTACTAATTTCTATTCTGCTTTATAAGGTCAACCCATCTACCAAGTTTCATCGCTTTATCCGTCTTTAGTAATGAATTATCGCACTTTTTCGGTTTTTAAAAATTTTCGATATCGAAAAAGTGGGCGTGGTTATAGTCCGATTTCGTTCAGTTTAAATAGCGATCTGAGATGAGTGCCCAGGAACTTACATACCAAATTTCATTAAGATACCTCAAAAGGTACTCAAGTTATCGTGTTTACGGACGGACGGACATGGCTAAATGAATTTCTTTTTTCGCCCAGATCATTTTGATATATAGAAGTCTATATCTATCTCGATTAGTTTTTACCATTACGTGGTACCGTTATGCGAACAAAATGAATATACTCTGTGAGCTCTGTTCAGCTGAGTATTAAAAGGTTAGCAAACAAGGAGACGGAGCTAGAGTGCATTAAGGTTGTTAGTTAAAAAAGAAGTAAGGAATCATTCAGACTGCACCAAAGCGGTTTGGAACACTATCAAGGAGGCAGCGGTCAGCGATACTGTTGGCGTAAGCTAAATCGTGGGGCACTAGAAGCTTTGGCGAAGTCAATTTCTACGTTACCCTTAAAATCTTGGAAAATGCGCTGATATACCTAGAAGACAGTGAAAGAGGTCGGAGTGCGTTTATAACACTTCAACCATCGTCTGAGTGCGGTTTCAAATCCCGGGAGAAAAAGCTTTGAAGAGATTTACAAGGTATAATCGAAGCAGCTGTCGCCTTGTCCGTCCTGATGTCACGTTGTTTAAATTTTTCCATATTATTAAATAAATTACAAAATGAGTTTCTTTATGACTGCAAGTCAAGACGTACACAGCTGAGTCGCTCTTCAGACGCACCGGGAGTAGATCCTATTAGTTAGCTTCTTTTAACAATCGATAATATTTTTCTGCAGGGTTGCTACAAATTATCAACTTCGTTGAAACTACACGCAAAACAAAAATAAGATTAAAATAAAAACGAGAGTTCTATAATGGGAAATTTTAGTTTACGGATACATGGATACATGATTTGCTGCGATGGGAGCAATGTTTCTTCAAAACTTCGGACTGAAGCCAAAAAAAAACATTCGAAGCCCTAGTGAACAGAAATCCTAAGGTGCAAAACTCAGGAAACGAATTGCGTAATTGCCTTCTAAATTAAGACAGCGATTACTATTATTATGCCAGTCCAGTGAAAAGAATTGATGCATCGTTAGCGGACCCACTTTAAACATATGTAACTTGAAATGTATGATCCACGACAACTTCGTTGATCTCAACTAGTTTTAGATCAATATACATACGTTAAACGTCCAACGGAGAATTTACCACAAGTAATCGATGAAATTTGCAGTTTTTATGAAGTCCTAATTCAGAAAGGACACTGGGTTATATATACGGGTTTTAACTGCAATGCCCTTCAGACGTTACATATTTTCTGCTTAACAAAATGTCCTGCGAATGGTAGTGGTGCTGTGTAATTTAAAGGAATATAAGTATCTCAATTAATAAGATGGAAAAATGGAAGTGACAACCTCCATATGTAGAGTTCGTGGTTTTATCGCTCTAACGCAGAAATGCTTGACCCTTTACAAACAAAAATTCAGACAAGAATAGAATAAATTGTTCTACAGGAAAGCGAGATATTTGCGAAAAATAGGTTTCCTTACCTTCGACACAAAAATTGGCGAATGGCTCAAACAGGCGGCTATGCATTCCTTCATATCACACACCAATACTTCCCTTTTCGACACATTTTGTTTATTGGAAAATTAGTAACGGCTGGTGGCCCTGAGATTCTTGATAAGTGGTAATTGAGGTTTAATAACCACTTAAAATATTTCGTTTACTAATTACAATTTTTATGTATGACTACGAAATTCATGGTTATTATTTTACATAGCACTCTGTGTTAGCAAAGATACAATCCTCGATTTACGCACTAAATGTGCATTCAGTTCCGCTTCCATCTTACTCGCTTGATGCTGCAAAGCGTGGCAAGCGACAGGGCGTTCTTATGTGAAAATTTTGATTTCGCTTCATTAGATTAAGAGAAACCCAATTGGTCCGACACACATACAACCAAGCCAGGTCGCTAACTTATACATGGAATTTTTACATACATACTTATTTAGCAAGTTTTTGTAAATCCGCGCCACTATGCCAACTTCCCAGGAGATCAAGAGCGAGCACGTTCTATGCTTTTGTCCTTCGCTGGCCAGACTAAGATTCCAGCTGTCTGGAAGGACACAGCTATCAGATCTAGAAGTTGCAAATGTCGTAGGATATAGAATATATCCTAGCTAGCATCTAATAACTGCAACATGACGGAGCATTTTGTAGCATAGGTCATGGTTTTTAATAGAGTTTTTCGGTTTCGTCTTTGAGAAAATTATTCCCCGGCATCCTTTTTATTACTCCCTGGGATGTATCTCTCTTGGACACGATTTCTCTAAGTCTCGCCATTTATGTCAGCACATACATTTTCCGTTAAGTTCAAACCACCCTGCATGTTGGAGCACTCTAACAATACTCCTTTGCAATGCGTTTGCGGACCATCATCAGCCGATCATTGCTCGTTTTTAACGACCGTGATCACAACACGATGACGATCGAACAGAGTTGCAAAAAGTAAAATATTGCATACAAATAAGTGATGATAAAATTTTACTATGGCAACTCTGATAAAATGCAACAGCGCACTGGTTTTATGTATACATACTATAGTATAGAGAAATATTAGTTTCTTTATTTACGCAAATTCTAAATAACATAAGAATATTCGTAGTAAAAAATATAAAAGTTGTATTGCCCCTCTTTATTTACTTTCATTTTAAATTAAATTCACTCCCATAATTCTTTCCGACACAACTCCTCTTTAGTACTTTGGCATATGATCCTCTGTGGGTGCTCCATGGAGTACAACAGTGAAAGTACTTTGGATAGTACCCTCACGTATGTACTCTATGGAATACTTACAAACAAAGCGAGAGTGGGATCACCTACTCCTCTCCTAGGACATCGCAATGTTAATTGGAGCACATTTTTTGTATGAATACAGATTAGATTTGAAGCAGTCCTACACTCCCAAAGGAGTATTCCTTACATTATTTATAGAGTACTCGCGTTTTTTAAAGGGCATTAATTTAAAACCCAATTTCAGGACGGCCCATTAGTTAAGTCTAAGATCGCGCTAATTCTTTTTATACCTTTCATGAAAATGAAATTGTATATTAACTTCGTCACGGATCTCAAAATTGTAAGTCCTTAAATAAAAATAGATAGACCCACCAATAAGTATACCGAAATGATCAGGATGAAGAGCTGAATTGATTTAGCAATGTCCTCCTGTCTGTTTGTATGTAAACTAGTCCCTCAATTTTTTAAATATCTTGATAAAATTTGGTGAGCGAGTATATTTAGGTGTCCGATTAGACATTTGTTGGAACCGGCCGAATCGGACCACTATATATGCTATTATCCCCCATACAACCGATTCTTCAGAAAAATAGGATTTTTTTCATATATCCCTCAATTTATCAGATTAAAGCTTCAAACTTCACCATATGCTTACGTATATTGCATATAGTGTTGTCTGAAGAAATGGAAAACGGTTGTATATAGGTCATTATTTTAAAAATCAAACAACTTTTGAGATTTCATAATTTTGATTCGGCTCAAACTTTTTTTTAAGTTGCTCGCACGAAATAAGCAAATACCTGTATCAGAATTTCCTCGAAAATTCTTTTTCTCTGCATGTGCTCAGATTCGATGGGTAAGCAAACTTGCCCACATTCAAAATGCTATATCTTTGGTTCCACTCATCGTATCTTATTAATTTTTATTTTGAAGGTAACAATATTTACTTCATAACTGCGTTAGGTTAGGTTGAACTGGCCGGTCCATGAGGACCTCACATAGACTGATAGAATCCGTAGTGTTACCAGAAGTTTGTTTTAACGACCAATCTGAAAACCCTATCAAAAACCAGGACCTATGTTATAAAATAACTCAGTCCTCTTGGCAAATACTAGAAGCTTCCTAGGATTTGAGCCACTTGCTGCTTCTAGATCTGATAGCTGTATCACTCCTAATAGCTGGAGTCTTAGCCTGGCAAGTGCAAAGCACGAGCACAGAACGTGCTCGATCGTTTCCTCCTCCAACCCGCACTTCCTACATATGCTATCACTAACCAAGCCTAATTTAAGGCATGTGACGCCAGAAGGCAGTGTCCAGTCAGAATACCCGCCATGAGTCTACAGTCCTCTCTTTTTAATGATAGAAACAACTTTTTTAGTCTAAGGTTGTAAGACCTACACATAATCTTCGACACTTTACAGCCCCGCGCTTGACCCCACGCCTTTCCCGCTTGGTCGATCATGTGCACCTCTCGCCTTCGCTTAATCTCGTCCAGTCTAATTGAGACCTCCAGGCCCGTATTTAGGTTGCGATTCCGATTAAAAAATTACAATATATATTACTTAGGAAAAATTACATCATTATGTATGTGTGTGTAGTGCTGGATTTTTTAATTTTGTTTAGAAACCAATTGTAATTTTTTATTATAGCTTTTCCAATAATGCAATATTAAATTCCACGGAAATAAACAAATTTGTGTCATTTATATCACGATCCATAGATATTGATCCGTGAATCACGTCAGTATTTATTGACCGTGTAACACACGCCACACACTTCACTTTTGGAGCGCAAGCATCACAGCAACCCATTTAATCATATGTTTTTGTTTACATTTTTGTTCGGCTTTGTTAAGTGATTGTGCAAAAGTTGAGTTTGAGTTGCGAAAAATAAAAATGCGTGAAAAACGGCAAACATTAGCTATAATCCGGTGGCAAAATCCTGAGCCAGATAAATAATTTTGCATGTAAATGCAACAACACCGATTTGAGCCAGATAAATCCAGATAGAAGTCTGGTTCAATTTGTGAGCCAGATAATTTGTTACTTCTTTTTAGGTTGGCAACGCGGCCTTTAATAAACCTACTTTTTCAAAAATAAATGTCGCTGCTTAGCCTTTCGCCGTATGAGTTAAATGAAAAACAGCGGCGACATTTGCCCATCACATTTCACGGGTGCGAAAATTTCACGACTTCTGCTTCTCAAGTCTCTCAATGATCCAGAGCATTCCCGTGAGAATTGAGCCTGAGCAGGAGCTGTAAAACTCACTGAAAGACGGCAATTGTTTGCATATGGCTTTAAGAAACACAAAATTGAGAATTTTAGTGTTGAAACCATTGTTTACTATATAGTTTGGCAGCTTAATTCGAGGTTATGATGCGAATAGAGTGGAAGGCACTCGCAGGCCGTGAAAATAGGCACTCGAATGGGGTGGAATGAAGAACAGTAGGAAGACCAGAGTTGCATTGGATCAATCATTGTATCAATATTAAAGATAAATTTAGAAAAAATAATTAAATACTTGAGTATAAGCAAACATTTTCTTTCAATTACTGCAATTAAGGTGTCCTAGATGCTATATATTCCAAAATTATAACATTTTATGTCTGTTTAAAAATTTAGCTTCAATTTTCCTAAGATTTCCGTAATATGGCCATTAGTGATGTTTGTGTGTGTGTGCAAATTTTCAGCGATCAGCTGTTAGTTGCGCTACTTGGTAAAGTTTACAATGGTTGAAACTGTAACTATAGAAGAACAAGCAAGTTGTAGTAATTCAATTGTGGTGGAGGAAAGTTTTAATAAGTGGGATGTTAGTAATACAGATATTGGTGCCTTTTTGGGAACGCAAGTTGAAGACGATAAGAAGTTCCAACTCTAAAAAAATCCTTGGACTCCAGATAATCCTTCATTTTTGTTAGAAATAGCAAAAGAAATCTTAAGTTTCAACTTCATTGGTTGAAAAGGTGCAAATGAACGTTAGGGTGTCTGTTATTTGTCTAGTTGATTTTATTTTGTACTTTTGTACAGAACCTAAAAAAATAGGGGAAAATTTTAGAATAGCACCCCCCGAATTCGGGGTAAAACTTGGTATCAAATGAAAGAGGAAGTTGTCCCGATCACAAATAAATATATTTTGAAGTGCGCAAACTTATAATTTAAAAGTTATTTGTTGTTAAAGTTTACAAATTTAACAAATTTCTATAGCACTTTAAATTACAATTTACATATCTTTCAAAACCTTAATCCACATACATATCTTTATAAATTGGCAACGATAAACTTAAATTGCATTTTTGTATATTTCACATTTCATTTTTGCATTTTTTTTACTTATTATAAACGTTTTTATTAAATCAATCGCGCTTTTGTAGCAACATGCACATATATATATATATTTTATATACATATATATTTTATTGATGAGATTACAAAGCTGTGCTGCCACATAAACAAAAAAAAAGAAATATAAATATTACCTTACCACCCTTCAGTTAATAAAGAAAAAGGAAAATATATATTTTTACTACTCATTTTGAGAATTTGAAACACCTTTTCGCGTAGGCGGTCTTCGGCCGCCTATGCAGAAAGGTGTTCTACGAGAATTACTGTGCATGGCGCAGCCGGTGTTGGATCGGCTAACATAACAATAAACATAAGAGTTATAAGGTAATATCAGCGCGTTCACGAATGCAAGAAAGAGCTTTTTAAAATTTTTGGTAAATAAAGACTAGAAAAGTTAAAGATATATATACATCAGATGAAAGGTATTTTTATAAGTTATTTTTCGATTCTGCACTTATTCCGTTTTTTAAATGTGGCAGCACAGATTTGTAATGTCATAAAATATATATATGTATACACATATAAAAGTTGTATAGAAATTTGCAAATTTTAACAACAAATAACTTTTAAATTATAAGTTTGCGCACTTTAAAAAATATATATTTGTGATCGGGAGAACTCCCTCTTTCATTTGATACCAAGTTAAACCCCGAACTTGGGGGGTGCTAAACTAAATCGCTGCCAAAAATAGATTAGTTTGTAATAACGGGCATCCTAATGACAATCAAAAGAGTCATTATTTAAAAATTAATCTTATCACAATAAACGTATCAAAATCTGTAAGTTCAAAACAATTACAAAATATTTTTCTTACTCAAGTTCCTTTGCCGTCTGCAAAAAGCAAGTTTATGCATCTATTACTTTTGTTTTTGTTGTGTAAGTGAAATGTAATACTTCAATCATTTATTTTCTTTAAATAAAACACGTTTTAATAAATTTAAAAATTAAAAGAAATTCAAATCGAGAGGAATCGAGATAGATACAGACGTCCTCCATATATCAAAATCATCAGCATAGAAAAAAACTTTGACTGAGCCATGTCCGTTCGTCCGTGTGTCCGTTAACACGATAACTCGAATAAATATTGAGATATCTTCACCAAATTTGGTACACGAGCTTACCTGGACCCAGAATAGATTGATATTGAAAATGAGCGAAATCGGATGATAACCACGCCTACTTTTTATATACATATATAACATTTTGGAAAACGCAAAAAACCTGATTATTTAGTAAATAATACACCTAGAATATTGAAATTTTACGTGTGGACTGATATTGAGACTCTTGATAAAAGTTTGAAAATTGTTTTTAATGGGCGTGGCACCGCCCACTTGTGATAAAATAAATTTTACAAATATTGATCATAAATCAAAAAGCGTTAAACATATCGTAACAAAATTCAGCAGAGAGGTTGCCTTTACTATAAGGAATGATTTGAAGAAAAATTAACGAAATCGGTTAAGGACGACGCCCACTTTTATATAAAAGTTTTTTAAAAAAGGTCGTGGACGAATAAAATAAGCTATATCTTTGCAAAAGAGAGCTTTATATCAATGGTATTTCATTTCCCAAGTGGATTTATAACAATAAATAGGAAAAACTTTAAATTGTAAAAAATGGGCGTGGCACCGATCCTTTTATGACTAAGCATTTTTCTATGGTTCGGGAGTCATAACTCGAAGAAAAATTAGTTCAGAATAGAACATATGTACATATATGTATTATTGCGCAGCCTTGTAACACTTTTAAGCACACAAAACAAACAACAACAGCATTTCAAGTGTACAGCTGGGTATGTAATGTTCGGTTTCACCCGCTTAAAAATCGCTTAGGTATGTACATCTGTTCACTATATATTTCATATCTTATAAAGCCGATTATTTGGATATTGCAAATGGAACAAAATTATTGTTCAGCCCCATTTATGAAAGGTATGAAGTCTTCGGCACAGCCGAAGACAGTCCCGTCCTTACTTGTTAAAATTTAAATTGACCTTGCACTAAACCATTTAAAGCAACAGTTTCGAAAAAACTGACCCACCCTAATTTAGATATTTTTTAGTACAGAAAATATAATTTACGAAGTCGTATACATAAATAGCATCCAATATCTCTCTCATCTAAAAACTTATACACAAGCATTCTCCAGCCCCCCATCGGCTTAATTCCGGCTCATGCTTAGCAAGGTCCCATATTGCAACCAAACCACACGACCAAGGAGCACAGCAACCATGCAAACAAGTACAACAATTGAGTACATAAACTTTTTTATTTATTTCTATTACTATTTTTTCAGCAGCTCATATACATATACATATGTCTGTATATATTTAAAGTATACATATGTTGGTTATAAGTTGTTAATTGGAACATTTATCAGTCGCTATTGAACGCAACGCGGGTTGGACGTCAGTCTTTTAAGTAAATTTATTTTCGTTTTGTGAAAATTAAAAAGTTCGTGGATATTAAATTTATTATAAAATAGGTTGTTGCAATAACAGGAGAAATATATTTTCATAGTTGAAAGTACCAACTTCATATATGTATAAGTTATAGTACTTTGTGTTTGTTAATCCTTAGTTTATGCCAACTCTGGTATATTCGCAGTTCAATTTGGATGAAAAGTTTAAAAAAAAACAGGGTCTCAAATGGGTGACAATTTACCATTATGCACAAAATTATTGAGATATGGTCATTCAACGAAATAAATAAATAAAAGTGTGAATCTATTCAAAGAGCGAAATGGCTTTCGTCCTAAAAAATGTTCTTCCAAAACAAAGACAAATGAAGTGAAAAAATGAAAAAAAGGGGTCTTTTTTACCAAATTTACCCTACGAATAGTGACAGCCGAAAACAAATATGTATTTACTTTAGAAATACTTTATAGAATTGAGTGCTAATTACTACCATTTGTTTTTTTCTTTAAACCGTATGTTGACACAATCCAAACAAACAACGTGGCCGACTTGTTCTCACAGCACGAAGGAAAAACGGGCCACATCACCTACATCTGCAAACAAGTAAGGAAGGCTAAGTTCGGGTGTAACCGAACATTCATTACATACTCAGCTGGCAAATTGCAGCTTGCAAAACTTTTAAATTACCTTCTTTTCAAAGTCATAAACCTTTTAGATCATAGTGTATAACGCATACCCAAATCTAAAAGTGGAGAATAGTGCGGACACACACTTCTAGTACTAACTTTATGCGCAACAATTTCGTAAGTGTAGATAAAGTTTGCACTTAGCAGTCCATATAAAGTTTAAGTGCATATGTACAAATATAGCTGCTATTGTTAATAAACACTTTTTATGAAAAAGGACCAAAATTTTTAATAATTCAAGCATTTATAAAAATAGCGGCTGATAAAAGGTCCCTGATTTACAAACGAATGAGTACACACAATAACCCAATTGTTTAAAAAAGCCTTTTTTGCTTGAGCACATGGGTGTTTCCGGAAAAACGTTAACTACGCCCAAAAAAGGAAAGTTTTTATAGCACAATTTTATAGCTATCAGGGTTAGAACTAGAGTAAAGTCTTGGTAAATAGTGAAACGAATCGAGATCTGTTAAATAATATTTACAAATTTTATCGATTACGCTGGCATGAAAAATTTGTAAAAGTCGGTCCTGATGAAATGGTTTCGGAAAAATAGTTTTTATTATTATTATTATTTTTTTTTTTGGTGCTTCGGAATACAGCCGAAATGGTTTTTTTTTTTTTATTAAACTTGTTTATTTCACAGACCCTTTTATCTTATTGTTTACTTACTTACTTAATTGGCGTTTAAACGGTTGTGGCCGTCGAACAAAACGCGCCAGTCGCTCCTTCGCTCGACCAACCGGCGCCAATTTGTCACATCAAGGGAGTTTAAATCGTTTTCCACCTAGTCCTTCCAACGGAGTGCGGGCCACCCTCTACCTCTGCTTCCATAGGCGGGTTCCGATAGAAACACTTTCTTGGCCGGAGCATCATCTTTCATTCGCATAACATGGCCTAGCCAACGCAGCCGCTGCGTTTTATTTCGCTGGACTATGTGGATGTCTGCGTATAGCTCGTACAGCTCATCATTAAATCTTCTTCGGTACTCGCCATCGCCAACGCGAAGAGGTCCATAAATCTTTCGAAGAACTTTTCTCTCGAACACTCCCAAAGCCGCTTCATCTGCTGTTGTCATGGTCCATGCTTCTGCCCCATATAGCAGGACGGGTACGATAAGTGACTTGTAGAGTATGATTTTCGTTCGCCGAGAGAGGACTTTACTTTTCAATTGCCTACCTAGTCCAAAGTTGCATTTATTGGTAAGATTGATTCTTCGCTGGATTATCTTATTGACTTTTGAAAAAAAAAAGGTTTTTTGAGCAATTCAAATTTAGTTTTTTTTACTTTTATTTTTACTACATAATTAGTTGAAACTAGTTTTTGTTTACTAGAATTTATAAGAAAAAGCAAGAGAATTAATAATCTTTAAAATTTGCTAGTTTCGTGCCAAAAGCTATGTAAACGAACATAACTCCAAAAATCAATCCCTATTTCAAATCTCAAAAACCGTCGTTTAAAAAAAATATTCAAATCGTATATTGAGTGAGAATGTACAACGTTTTTAACCATAAATTTTAATATTGAACCATTGTTGGACGAAGCCAACGTTAAAACAAGGCATGCTTAACGAACGAAACGATATCATTTCGTTACGATAATCAACGTTAATAAACGAAACGAAGTGACTTCGTTTCGTTTATTAACGTTGATTATCGTAACGAAATGATATCGTTTCGTTCGTTAAGCATGCCTGGTTAAAACCAATATGGTTCTTTCCCATTTCATCATTATAGAACCTGATTTCGAATCCAAATACAATACTTCCAATTCTCATTCAGAATATTTAAGTACACTAGAAATATTCTCAATTTGGTTGTAAAATTTTTAGTTTTACTTTTATAGCCGCAATTTTTGAACTTATGACTGTTTTTGCAAATATCTGGAGATTTTGACGGCATGTTGGCAAATGCGACAAAAAATTCGGAAGCAGTGCTTCAAAATACACAGAATTACATGGTTCTATGTAGTCCCATGTACGCACATTCCACTTGTTTTTTTGTTTTATGTGTGCCGGTGTAATTATTGGGTTGAAAATCAATAGGCCTAAAGCTAACTGACTAAGTTTAGACAAATGAATATATGATTTCGATAAAGTTTCTCGTTTGACTGAATTTTTATATATAGCTAGTTGTTCTTTCTTATTGTAACAGCAAATATCGAATCATATAAAGTTGACTCAAACCCGATGCGAAAAATTGATTGAAAACGAAACCTCGCCAGTTTTTTAGGAAGCCCTAAGTATAATTGAATTTAGTTATAGTTCCTTATTAAAACGTATTGGCGTAGTAAACTTCAAAAAACGTATAACTCATACCTACAACATGTTTATGTAGCTTAATATAATTTGCTAAATGCTTTTACAGGTTGCATACTTTTATAACATACTATATGCATTTTTTAAGTTCAAATATTTGTATTCGGCTAATGAACTTCTCACGTATACATATATGTTTATATACAAAGTAAGAATAAATGATTTCTACACTGACAGACATACTTTCATTGGGAGTATGCACATTAGACTGCCTTACTCTCCATGGAAATAAAATACTAGCTTTACCAGGCGCACGTTGTAATGCCCGAGCTCGAATGATGTTGCGTTATTTTTTCCGTTTTGTTTGTTGATAATTTAATTTATTGTTCTGTAAATTTAATTGAATTTTGTACGTATATTTGGTGAAATTTTCTGTTAAAACATTTTATTCTTGTATCTTATTGTATTTTATTTTATATTATTGTATTGCTTTTACCGCTGATGATTGTTGCTTTGATTACATTCCGAAGAAGCATGACTGGTGAGCCAATTTTCAAAGTTGATATATGCGCAGGCATTCCTTTTGGTTCTAAAGAGTATAGAAATTCATTTGGATAATCCACAATTTTATCTTCATCTGTAACTGTGTCGATCGATTTATATTTCGTCATTTCACCAGGAAATTGATTTTGAAAGCGATCATTGATTTTGTTAACATGATCATTTTTGGGAGCTAAGATAGTTCTTTCGCATAGCCAAAAAACAAAAACATTTAAATTTAAAATTCTTAATTCTGAAAATGAAATATGAAAAACTTTCGTCTTGATCGAAGGAACCTCGAGCCAAAATTTGGTGATGATCGAAGTATAGCAAACACGTTTTCATAGGGAACACACACACAGAATTTGATTTTTATAGAAGATGTAGATAGAGTGAAGCTAAACAATTTTTTTAACAGCGGCAGATTACTAAACGTCCAAAAGGCATAACAGCTAAACTCAACAATGCAGTCAAACTTTAGGTGTTAAAATAACTTAAGTTTGTACGGCAGCCATAGTTTTTCCCCATTCCACATTTTACTGAAGGTTTTAGGAATTGAAGTCACACAGCTCCTTACCAATTTTAATTATCCTACCATTACGACATCTAGATATATGCAGTATACTATATTCCATTTGTATGGGAGGTTCCACGCCCCCTTTTTCCCAATTCCGCATTATCTTGGTGGTGTTAGGGATTGACCTCATATAACTCCTTACTGAATTTCAATGTTCTGGCATGTATACCTTCAAAGGTATGCAGTACCAAAGATTCCATTTGTATGGGAGGTGCCACGCCCCTTTTATATATCGAAATTATTTTTAGCCTAAAACCTTCCCGTTGATCGAAGGAACCCATAACCAAAATTTGGTGATGATTGATGTGTGGGAAATACGTTTCCATAGCGAACACACACACACACAGAATTTGATTTTTATATATATATGGCTAAACCGATTTGGGATTTCAAAATCAACTAACCATCATCTCTCCTTCCTGTATCTTTCCTAAAAATTTCATGGCAATCTGTCGAGCCGTTCTCGAGTTATGGAGTGACAATCAAAATGTACACTTCTTTTTATATATATAGATTTTGGGATTCGCATACGCTGTAGCAATTTGAATATACATATGTATCTTTCACTTGCCACTTTTCTGTCGCTCCTACGAAACGAAGTTTTAACTTCGTTTCAATTTCAATATTTTTTATACTCAGCGTGCTTTGCACCCAGAGTATATTAACTTTGATTGGATAACGGTTGGTTATATAAGATATAGACTTCCATATATCAAAATCATCAGTATCAAAAAAAAAATTTGATTGAGCCATGTCCGTCCGTCCGTCTGCCCGTTAACACGATAACTTGAGTAAATTTTTAGGTATCTTGATGAAATTTAGTACGTAGGTTCCTGGGTGCTCATCTCAGATCGCTATTTAAAATGAACGAAATCGGACTACAACCACGCCCACTTTTTCGATATCGAAAATTTCGAATAACCGAAAAAGTGCGATAATTCATTACCAAAGACGGATAAAGCG
The DNA here is from genome assembly GCF_040869045.1 of Eurosta solidaginis. Lineage (NCBI taxonomy): Eukaryota > Metazoa > Arthropoda > Insecta > Diptera > Tephritidae > Eurosta > Eurosta solidaginis. The sequence continues at coordinate 225,283,131 of NC_090322.1, read as the reverse complement.
ATGAAACTTGGTAGGTGCGTTGACCTTATGACGCAAAATAGAAAATTAGTAAAATTTTTGACAATGGGCATGGCACCGCCCACTTTTAAAAGAAGGTAATTTAAAAGTTTTGGAAGCTGTAATTTGGCAGTGGTTGAAGATATCATGATGAACTTTGGCGGGAACCTTACTCCTATTAGTATATGTGCGCTAAATAAAAATTAGCAATATCGGATGAAGAACACGCCCACTTATTAAAAAAAAATTTTTTTTTTAAAGTAAAATTTTAACAAAAAATGGAATATCTTTACAGTATATAAGTAAATAATGTCAGCACTCAACTCCAGTAATGATATGGTGCAACAAAATACAAAAATAAAAGAAAATTTCAAAATGGGCGTAGCTCCGCTCTTTTTCATTTAATTTGTCTAGAATACTTTTAATGCCATAAGTCGAACAAAAATTTACCAATCCTTGTGAAATTTGGAAGGAGCATAGATTCTATGACGATAACTGTTTTCCGTCAAAATGGGCGAAATCGCTTGAAGACACGCCCAGTTTTTATACTCGGTCGACCGTCTGTTCTTCCGCTCGGCCGTTAACACGATAACTTGAGCAAAAATCGATATATCTTTACTAAACTTAGTTCACGTACTTAGCTGAACTCACTTTATCTTGGTATAAAAAATGGCCGAAATCCGACTATGACCACGCTCACTTTTTCGATATCGAAAATTAAGAAAAATTTTAAAAAATGCCATAATTCTATACCAAATACGAAAAAAGGGATGACACAAAAACGCAAATACTTATTAACGCCTTTTATTGTTATGACACCTTTCATTTATGACGATATCTCGAAAAGGCGTCCACCTATAGAACTAAGGCCCACTCCATTTTAAAATACTCATTAACACCTTTTATCTGATACCCATATCGTAGAAACAAATTCTAGAGTCACCCCTGATCCACTTTTATGGCGATATCTCGATAAGGCGTCCACCTATAGAACTAAGGCTCACTCCCTTTTAAAATACTCATTAACGCCTTTTATTTGATTCCCATATCGTACAAACACATTCTTGAGTCACCCCTGGTCCACCTTTATGACCATTTGATACCCATGTCATACAAACACTTTCCAGTGTTACCCTAGGTTCATTTTCCTGCATGGTGTTTTTTCCCTTATTTTGTCTCCAAAGCTCTCAGCTGAGTATGTAATGTTCCGTTACACCCCAACTTAGCATTCCTTACTGGTTCATATAAACCTTGCCTTGAAGCAGAAACAATTGTTATTAATTATAAGCTGGGCTTAGGACAAATTATCTATTCAATTAATTTCATTACAAAATTTCGCACTAAAGTAACCACGGTATTATTCTTAAAAGTGACATCGCACCGAGTTTTCTGAACAAACTCTGATATAGTGTAGCTCATCTTGTTTACCTTTAATTTTCATTTAAAGTTTAAGCTGGTCACAAGCGGTTCTTCGGACATATGCTCAAAATCCTGAAGTGTTTAAGTTTTGGCCCCTTAAGAATAATGGTCGTAACGTAAGTAACATTTCGTTAGTAATTTGGAAACTCCCTCATTTCTTCTTACACCACTTTTTCACATATTTTATCGAAGGCACCAGGGAGTTCCTACATGTTGATGCAACATTTTGCTAAATATTTACTCGGTATTTTCACTTCTGAGGTAAAAAAGCTATACGGGGACTATTCGTGTAGAGTTTAAGTGTTAGTATCAAATCTGAAGGTTTATATAGGCAAAAATATTTTCTAGTACACTAAAGGCGTAACTGTTTCAGATTTCTTGGAACTTGACCAAAGACCTATTGTTATCCTTAATCTTTAAGTCCAAATAAAAAATTGCTCTTACTTGTTGGACTATTAAATGAGTTCAGCGAAACTGAAGTATGTTTAGTAAAAAATTCGTTGGACCGGGCTTTTATTATAATGATATCAACTTGTTTCTTCTTCTATTCTAATTTAAAAAAAAAAATTTCAATTAAGAAAAAATATATCATAACAATATTTATGACAACAAAAATTATTGGAAGGCCTTGAGCTCGATTCGAACCCGCGATATTATCAATAGGCCGATAAAAAAACAAAAATTGCAACAAAATTTCAAGGAGATTTATTTTTAGGGTATGCCAATCCCGTTCGAGTCGAATGTCGAATAGTTCGAATTACTCGAATAGTTCGAGTAATCCGAATAATTTGAGCAATTCGAATTTCTTAAAGAAATCAAATCTTAAATAGACTACTTATTTTATTGCAGTTGTCTTAAAAAAAAAGAAGGAAATGATGATATTATTTAATTAAAGCTGATTTTTACTTTTACTAATAATATTTCGAACAATATAGATAGTTATAAACTAATAAACGTTTCCAAATACAAACATATTTCTACTAATTCTATAAAATTACTAATTTTTAACCAAAAATCAATAATCTTACGTGTTTGAAAATCGCGTGTCTTTAAGAAATGTAAAATGTGTAGTTCGAACATCGAAATTTCGAATATTCGCACACCCCTAATTTATTTATTCTCTCTAATAATAATAGTTTCTTTCCGAGAGAAATCTTTATTTGCAGATATAAGGATAAAGAGCAGGGAGAAAACAAAAACAATTTTATAAAGGTCAACAGTTATTTGCTGACCACTTGACTCTGTATTGTACGTACTAAATTTAAAAATACCAGTGGAAAATCCGCATCTCTATTGGAAAAGCCATCCTAATGTACACACATACATATACATGTAACTTACAAACTTTTATAGAAAGCTAAAAACTGGTTTGATAGCAAGTCAATAACGGCTCCGTAGAATAAGAACATGATAGCATATTTTTTAATTTTTAAAATTTTTTTTTTTTGTTGAAATGGAGATTTCTAAAGGCTAAAAAATAAGCATATTCCTATCAAGAAAACAAAAAAACACGATTTTTTAGAAAACAATTACTTTTCCTTATAGCACAGATAATCGCAATTGTTTTCAAACTTAAATTTATGTAAATGTGTGTGCGGTCGCCGTGGTGTGATGGTAGCGTGCTCCGCCTACCACACCGAAGATACTGGGTTCGAGACCCAGACAAAGCAACATAAAAAATTTAGAAACAGTTTTCTAAGTGGGGCTTCCTCTCGGTAGTGATTTGGCAAACACTCCTAGTGTATTTCTGCCATGAAAATCTCTCAGTGAAAACTCACCTGCTTTGCAGATGCCATTCGAAGTCGGCGTAAAGCATTAGGTTCCATCCCGCCAATTTGTTGGAAAAATCAAAAGGAGCATGACGCAATTTGGAGGAGAAGCTCGGCCTTAAATATCTCTGGAAGTTATTGCGCCTTGTATATTTTTTTAATAGGTATAGATTAAAAAAAAAACGCGCCTCGTGAGTTTAAATTAGAGCTTACGATTTCTTCTTGAACACAAGCAAGATTTTCGAGACCCAAGAAATCGAAAACTCGACTTCTCGCGAGATTCTCGTGTCTGGAAGTACTCGTAAATCTCGCGAGCTTCTCGACATAAACTTAATCACTGTATGGACAGTATTTAAACACTTGATTTTTTTACTTGTTACATTTGTTGTTTATACTGCTTTCCAATGACACTTATAACTTTAAAACATATTTATTATACATATAATTTTGTTAGCATTATTTTATTTTTTTAACGAGACATCAAGAACACGGCTTTTCGTGAAGTTCTTGAATCTCGAAATACTCGTAATACTCGCGAGCTTCTCGACTTTCACTTCAGTCGCTGCATTGGCAGTATTCTATAAATTGCGGTGTTTTTAAACGGTTTTATTTAGCTTGAGTTGACAGGTCGCATGACCGCATGCACGGCTGCACGGCCGTTGTGAACGAATCTTGTAATTGAAATTTAAGTAACTTCCCGATAAGCTACAAGCATGAAACTTGGAATATAGTTCAGAACCCGATGACAATGCAATAATAAGAAAAAAATCGCCGCTAGGTGGCGCATGGATCGAGATATTCGCAAAAATCGTATTTGGGGCCCGATTTGGCTCATATTTGGAACACTTAATACATACAAGAGTTGAAAGCGGCCTATCAAAAAAAATCGCCGCTAGGTGGCGGAAGGATCGAGATATTCACAAAAATCATATTTGTGGTCCGATTTTGCCCATTTTTGGAACACATAATACATAGATACATGAATAGAAAGCGACCTATGATGCCCGATTTGGCTCATATTTGGAACAAATATTGCATACAGTCCGGTAGAAGTGACATCAAAATATTTTGGAGTTGGAGGAGGGACAAGCATACGTGGGGCAGAGTCGAGTAAAGTCTTTGGAAGGATTATGTATTCAGGACTTAGGTTATAACAAATTGTCAGGAAAGAGTCCTTGTAATAATGAGTCACTAAATGAACTAAATATAATGAGAAATAATAGGCAATTAAATAAAGACTAAAAACTTGAAAATAAAATAATTAAAAAAATTTTTTAAGTTAAACGGTTTTATTGAAAACAAAACTTACATGAAGTAATAATAATACGAAAAGCTAGAAAATAATTAGGTAGGTCCTAGGTACTAGTCATCACACTCCTTATCAATCTATGGCGTTGATCAGACAATTAAATAAAAGTGTTGGACGCGTCATATTTCTACTGATAGTCAAAAGTAAAACTAACTGAACCTTAATCAGTCTCATTTTTAGAAATTTCACGCGCCCAACGCTTTTATTTAATTGTCTGATCAACGCCATAGATTGATAAGGAGTGTGATGACTAGTACCTAGGACCTACCTAATTATTTTCTAGCTTTTCGTATTATTATTACTTCATGTAAGTATTGTTTTCAATAAAACCGTTTAACTTAAACAATTTTTTTAATTATTTTATTTGCTTGTGGTTTTGTGGACATTTTCCCTTGTGCTCCAGAAGAAATCGTAAGCTCTATAAAAAACAAGCCAATGAATCGATGAAATTGAATGTCGAGAAGCTCGCGAGAAGGCGAGACTCGCGAGAAATCTCTTCTCGAACAAGTTCGAGAAATCGTAAGCTCTAGTTTAAATAATCACAAAGATCCACAATGAAAATAATTTTTTTTATTAATTTTCAAGGACCATGTCACTTTTTATTATCGCAATTAAAACTGCGAAAACTAATGAATGATTGATGTGAATTATAAGTGAAATTGTGAAATACGCGCCTGTGTAATTATTTTTATTAAAATAATGATGTTAACAAGTTATGATGAACAGATAATCTTAGTATCAAATGTTATCATCACATTAGCTACTTTCCATCCCAGCTCATCATTCTACAGAAATTTGCATCACCGATTTCGACGAAATTTTGGCATAGTTTTTCGAAAATGTTTCATGAAAATGATGGTAGCGTGCTCCGCCGTCCACACCGAAGATCCTGGGTTCACGCCCCGAGCAATGCAAAATCAAAATTTTAGAAAAAAGTTTTCTCAATTAGAAGACAATTTCTCTAGCGGCGTCGCCCCTCGGCAGTGTTTGGCAAGCACTCCGAGTGTACTTCAGCCATGAAAAGCTCTCATTGAAAACTCATCTGCCTAGCAGATGCCGTTCGGGGGCGGCATAAAACAAGTAGGTCCCGTTCCGCCCATTTTTATGAAAAATAAAAGGTGCACGACGCAAATTGGAAGAGAAGCTCGGCCTAAAATCTCTTCGGAGGTTATCGCGCCTTACATTTATTTTTTTATACCTTTCATGAACATGAAATGGTATATTAACTTTGGTCCGATGTTTGTAACGTTGAGAAATATAGAAGATAGACTCACCATTAAGTATACCGAATTGATCAGGGCGACGAACTGAGTTGATATAGCCATGTCCGTCTGTCCGTCCGTCTGTCTGTTTAAACGCAAACTAGTCCCTGAAATTTTGAGATATCTCAATGAAATTTGGCACAAGGATGTATTTTTGAATTATATTAGACATTTGTCGGATCCGGTAGGATCGGACCACTATAACATATATCTCCCATACAACCGATCGTTCAGATAAGACGATTTTGGTCATTCCTGCCGCAATTTAGAAAGTATAAACGTGAAACTCGGTGATATATATTCTAATATATCATAGAAGATATCCTGAAAAAATCACTTTGATCGGAGCTATATATAGTTATATCCCATACAACCGATCGTTCAGATAGAAAGATTTTTTGCAATTTCTTCCTTAATTTCCAATATAAAACCGTTAAACCTGGTGATATTTATTCTAATGTATCATAGAAGATTTTCTGAAAAAATCACTTCGATCGGAGATATATATAATATATATCCCATACAACCGATCTTTCAGATTAGGGGGTTTTTTGCCATTTTATATTTTATGTTTATCTTAAAAATCGTTTAGGTATGTACATCTGTTCACTATATATTTCTTATCATATGCATCCGATTATTTGGAGATTACGAACGGGATAAGATTATTGTTCAGCGTCATTCATGAAAGGTATGAAGTCTTCGGCACAGCCGAAGACAGTGCCATCCTTACTTGTTTTATATTATTTTCGTCACGAATCTCGAAATGGTAAGTCCTTAAAGGAAGGGAGATAGACCCGCCAATAAGTATACCGAAATGATCCGAATGAAGAGCTGAGTTCATTTAGCCAGGTCGGTCTGTCTGTTTGTATGCAAACTAGTCCTTCAATTTTTGATATGTCTTGATAAAATTTGGTGAGCGGGTATATTAGGTGTCCTATTAGATATTTGTCGGCCCGGCCGGATCGGACCACTATAGCATATATCCCCCATACAACCGATTTTTCAGAAAAGAGGGGTTTTGTCATATGTTCCTCAATTTATCAGATTGAAGCTTCAAACTTCACCATATGCTTTCGTATATTGTAAGTATTGTTGTCTGAAAAAATTGTATACATCGCTGGTATCATAGTATGTATCTCATACAACCGATTGTTCATATATGAAACTTATCGTAATTTCTGCCCCATTTTAACAGCTAGCTGCTTCAAATTTCACCGAATGCTTACGTATAGGGCAGTCATTGTTGTTTCTCTTTACTTTATGAGTTTTGACACCATCTTGTCAAGGCATCTAATAACGTTGCATGGCCTAAGTCGGCTGATTTCCGCTTGGTTAAGCCAATCTTGCATGAAAACAAGCAGAGCACTCGAGTATTTAAGCATTAGCTGATATTTGTAGACGTGCTCGGCTCTGCAACCCTCCAACCTTTAGTTGATGACTTTATTTGTCTAGCGCCTTCCACCAGGATATCAGGTCATAGCAGTATCCCTGGTATTGACACTCGGTTCTCCTAGCGCGTGTAGCTCTAACATAATTGGATGAAGAAGGGGTGTTGGAAATACAAAGCTGCCCTGATCACAGAGGCTGCTCGCGAATGAAGGGCGGACATTTCCTCTTGATCTTTCTCTTAGGAAGTGGATAGCAGGCGGTCTGCAAAAATTATTTTGTTCACTAGGGCTCACCTATCAGTGGCGTTTGATGTTTTGAAGAGTGACTGTCCATTCCGAGACCACGGGGGATGCCGTAACAAGGTTTCCACAATTTGAAGGAAGGATTTTGTGTTTTTCTAGGGCAAGCTTTGTCCTTGCGGGATTCTCCCCAATTACGCTTTCCCCTGCCCATCACGAAATGCCCCGAAATAAGGTTTGTCGTAAAAGCAGTGATCTTTCGAAAATAAACACTGATGACAGCAGAGAAAATGATGCCAACCTCAGCCCTAAATACATCAAGTGGAAACGGACTTACATTATCTTTGTGGTTCTATATGTGGGTTTATGTTGGAGTTTTGGTGATACTCAGTCGAGTAGCGAAGAATACAGCTACGATTCAAACTGCGATTGTATGAGGGAATCTATACGGGGTTTCCCTTTCGGACTTACAATCACATAATATTTTCCTACTTGAAACCCCTAAGCTTTTGATAATTCAAAATAAGTGGTATTTGTCTTTTTTATATTCCACAGTTAACTTAAAATGCCTGCAAATAAGCCTTATGACCGTCCAAAAGATTTCGTGGATCCGGGTTTGCCTTCCAAATGTACTTGGCATCTAGGTACAAAAGTAAAATCACCACACATTCAACGTCCTATGTAAGAACGTCGTCAATGACATTTATTTTCAACTTATTATTGGGTATTTTCAGGGCACACCGTCAGAAGCTGACGCCGAACATTTTAGAAGTTATTGGCTTCACGCCACTGGTAAAGCTAAATTCCATCCCCAAATCAGAAGGAATAAAATGTGAAATGTGTAAGTTCTACTCATTACTTTACTTAATTCATATTGAAAATATTAACAAAGATTGTTTCTATTCCATTAGACGCTAAATGTGAGTTCCTTAATCCCGGCGGTTCCGTGAAAGATCGTATTGGTTATCGCATGGTACAAGATGCCGAGCAGAAGGGTCTACTAAAACCAGGCTGTACCATCATTGAACCAACATCAGGCAACACCGGTATTGGTATCGCCATGGCATGTGCTGTCAAGGGTTATAAGTGCGTTATTGTGATGCCAGAGAAAATGTCAAATGAGAAAGTTTCAGCGTTAAAGGCATTGGGCGCCAAAATTATACGCACTCCTACCGAAGCAGCATACGACAATCCCGAAGGCCTAATTTGTGTGGCGCAGTGTTTGCAAAAGGAAATCCCCAACGCAGTTGTGTTGGATCAATATCGGAATACAGGAAATCCATTAGCACATTATGATGGCACTGCTGCAGAAATTTTGATGCAGACAGATAACAAAGTCGATCTGGTGGTCGTAGCTGCAGGAACTTGCGGCACAGTGGCAGGCATTGGACGTAAAATCAAAGAAGAGGTTCCAAGCTGCAAGGTGATTGCCGCTGATCCGTTCGGTTCTAGTTTGGCACGTCCTGACACACTTAACAAAACGAATATTAGCTTCTATGAAGTTGAAGGTATCGGCTATGATTTCACACCCACCGTAAATGATTACAAAGTTATTGACGAGTGGGTAAAAATCGAAGACAAACAATGCTTCCCCATGGCGAGGCGTCTAAATGCCGAAGAGGCTTTACTATGCGGTGGTTCGAGTGGCGGTGCAATGTACGTAGCATTGGAGGCAGCTAAACAGTTGAAAGAGGGTCAACGTTGTGTAGTTATACTACCCGACGGCATACGCAATTATATGACAAAATTTGTATCGGATAATTGGATGGAGGCGCGCGATTTTAAGCCAGTGGTAAATGAACATAATCACTGGTGGTGGGATACGCAAGTGAGTGCATTGAAATTGAAAATTCCACTTACGCTAAAATCCGATGTAAGCTTCGCTAAGGCAATAGAGGCTTTAAAAAAACAAAAGTGCGAGCAGGCAGCGGTGATCGATGCAGAGGACAGGTGAGTTTAAAACCCACCTATCTGTGTGTATAAATTATATTAAAAGGTTTTATCTCGTTTCCCTTAGCACACTTTTGGGAGCTGTGCTTCAGGAGACTCTGCTCACTCAGATCGTAAGCATGAATAGACTCACCAATGAAACCATCATCAAGGCAGTCAATAAACGTATAATACGTTTGCCCTCCGATACCATTTTGGGCAAGTTGGCGCGCATTCTGGAAATCGAACCTTGTGTACTTATTGTGGATAAAGAAGGTGGGTTTATTCTGCTACTCCGTTTCGGCATGCTTAAATCACTAATTTCCTTTAATAGGGGACACAGAGGTGCTCAAAGCTGTTGCCACCAAACTGGATGTGCTCGAGTTCATCGCTAATGGTGCGGCTCTAACTAATGGCACAAATGGGCTATAGGCGTCACTTTTTTCCTGAGACTACGTGCATAGTATGATGTGCTCTCGAAATTCTTTATTAAAGTAGTTCAAATATCCGTTTAAGTAATTGTAATTGATATAAAAGAATCTCCTACCATTTCATAAAAAAAAATAATAGTAAAGAATTTCACAGCTATTTTATAGTTTAAAACACCTACAGGCTTGGATTTGTCGTTATTTCAATGCGGTAGGTCAAGTTATCAGCAATACCGTGATTTGAACCAATGTCTTTCCGATGCTTAGACTCGAATTTTCGCAATATTTTTATAGCCCAGCAAATCGCTGTTCAATGCATTGGGCCAGGGTAGGGAATGCCTAGAATGCTAAAAGTTGGTCATATTAATCGTTCCTGAGACGGTCGGGCTAGTACCTCAATGGTGCTTGTTACCGAAATGTACCGGATCTATATCCGGCAAAGGACATTGAACACCGATAACACTTCCCAAAACCTTTGGGCAGTGTCTTTATACAACAACAACAAAGTATATTGTTGTTGTACACGTATGCATTTTGTGAAGTTTGAAGCTTATATCCGTTTAAATGGTGCAGAAATCGTGAAAAGTTTCTGATCTTAAATGTCGGCTGTATGAGACATATATCAAACAACAATACGTGGAAGTATCTGGTGAAATTTGAAGCCTATGTGCATCTAAAAAATTGAGGAAAATATGACAATAACAATTATTTTCTGAAAAATTGGTTGTATGGGGGATATAAGCTATAGTGGTCCGATCCGGACGGTTCCGAAAAATGCCTATTCGGACACCTAAATATACCCACTCGCCAAATATTATCAAGATATCTCAAAAATTGGAGGACTAGTTTGCATTCGAACAGACAGACAGACGAACAGACGGACATGGCTAAACCAAACCACATTGTCAACCTGATCAATTTGATATACTTATTGGTGATTCTATCAATTCTCTTTTAAGGACTTGCAATTTTGAGATTCGTGGTGAACTTAATATACCATTTCAATTTTAAGGAAATGTACCCACTCAGCATATAGGTGATTAAATTTTGAATTCCCCTACATATCAATACAATTTGATTACTCTTTCTGACTAAATAATGAGTTATCATACAATTGAACAAAATAATAATCAATTATTATCACTTTTTGGAATAATTTTTGAAGTCCTTTAATAACCAAATTTTAATATTTCATAAAAATCAACAAAAAGAATAATCAAATATGCTTACCCTTCGATTAACAAAAACTGAATATAGTTCTTCAATCACATTTTGGAATCATATTTGAATCAAATGTGTTTACTTTAGGTGATCGAACATTTATAATCATTTTTCATTCAGCTTTCTGAATCTTTTATGGATATACATATTTGTTGACTGAATAATGAATTTTATACTTGTTGCAATTTTACTTTTCATTAAAAATCTTATCTTTTCACATACACATATTTTTTCAATCATGAAGCTAAGAAAAATATATAAAAATTTTATTATTTATGCAAAAGATATTCTTCAAGACAAAAAATAATGTAATGATGCTCGTGACCGAAGATTTCCCCAACCATTTCTCCACCTTCGGCTTCCCAGAAAATACATAATGATTGGACAATACAAAGGCTGTGAGCTATTTGAACCCCAGGTAAGTGAAACTACCTTGACATACCTGGATATGCCTTCAACATCCCGGTACCGTATCGTATTTTAAGATATTGACGATCATAGCTGATGTTGGATGTTGTAGTCGCAGGTGTATATCGTTCAAGTTTGTCTGTGAATTACCTTTGGTTCAAATAGCTCACTTCCTCATGCTTTCTTCCCCTGAGGAAATAAGATTATCATGTAGTATCATATTTCGTATGAGATATGAAGAATAAATGCATGATAATCGCATTCAAAAATGATTCAAAAATCTCAACAAAAACGATTGAAATATGTTCACGAATATGAACAGAAAATGATTGTGAAAAGCAGTCAAATATTACTCTAAAACTATTAAAGCTCAATTTTACAATGATATCAAATATGAATAAAAAGCGTTTCGAAATAGGAATCATAAATGATTATTAAAGAATAATCACATTTAAGGTACATTTTTCTCCCGACGATGCATACATTTTCGAACAAAAACTGCTTTTAAACTTGAACGTTTTTAATCATCTTGGGGTATGATTAGAGTTGGGATTCTACCGGGTATATACCATTTGCATGGGTAAATACCAGGAAAATACCCGGAATATTCCTTTTTTGTATCTTTTTTTGGGTATTTAAAAATCATTTGAATCGAGGCTGCTTGGAATTACAATTCAGCAATTAAATTTATACGTCATTTGAAATTAAAAAATTTTCGTTTTGATTTTAAACAAACAACCCAGCAAACGCTCGGAGTGAACAATTTGTCTGAAAGGAGTCCAAACTTTAGATCGGTTGCACTTGTTATGAACTCATTTACGAGCCTGAAGCGAATTCTATATGCTCATATTTGCCTCTAAAATTAAGCCTCCTTCCGATATCATATATGAGACTTATTGGCGTCATATACTGCTAATTTTTAGTCCTTTAATGACACTACTTCAGGGTTTTTAGGAAGAATTTTTTACATATATCCGAAGCGGAAAACATAGGAGAGAAAATTGTTGTGACAAAACTCCCATGAGGATAAGATAGAAATGAAATAGGTATTAGTTGAAATAATTATTTATTAGAATAAATTGTCGCAGAAAAATTTCTGAGTTTTTATTCCGGAGCTGCTTAGTTTACTGATTTTAATATTTTTCGTTTGTTCATAATTTCATCAAATTGGAGTCATAAAAGGCTCTAAGGTGATAGCAAAGCTGATATTTTTCGGACCCATATTGAACTCCAGAACTCTAAGAGAATGTTTATAGGGTACACATATTTACGCAAACAAAGCTACCCCTCAAACATGCTCACGGCGCTCATAATTTAAGAATCCGAAACGAATCCAAAATAAGTGGGCGATGTAGGAATCAGAAAAGCGTCGAAACGCGTAGGAGGGCAAAAGAAAAATTTTTTTTTGCCTTTTTTTAACGGCCTAAAAGCTCCTAACATAGCATGCAAAAATTATCATTTATCAACTATTTATGTTCGTCACAGCGAGCTTGGAACAAATTTTGAAACTTTGTTACGACAATTTTTCATTTTAATACAAAATGAATTACATTTGTACATTATAGTTACCCTTGCTATTCTTTTTTTTGTATAAGCATCGACGTTTTTTCTGCGCATGGACGCTTCTCGACATCTTTAATGTGACCGCAAAGCTCTACGCTCTGTTCAGGTGTGTCGAGCTATATATAAACACAATAAGCGATGACGATACCTAATAAATAGGCCATATAGGTCCCAGATAATCAGAGTTTATAAGAGTTAAAAATGACGTCGGAGAGTTCCAGTAGAGTATAATATGAGCTGTTTAAACCCCTTTTAAGACTTACTTATGACTTATAGGAAATGCATTGGTTACGGCATCCCAAATGAGCACATACCGACTGTAAAAGTTCCAATTTAGATATTTTTCCGACTCTCGTTTGACTTAAAATGTTTACTAGGTAAACTTAAAATTTTGCAACGGATGTATTATTGGCTAAATATTTTTGAAAAACGCTGGATTACAGATTAAAACTGATTCAACCGATAGCGTAATCGCTAACTACCCATCAATATAAGACAAATTGGATACATTTTGGATTGAATTTGTGTGTTTGTTTCCCAGATTTTCCAAGATTATTTTTACCCTTCTTTTGGGTGAATATTTGGGTATTTACCCATTTTTACCATATATACCCAATTCACCGGGTATTTACCATTTAGGTATTTACCCATTTCCCATCTCTATTTATTGAAAATTTTGATCCAAAAATATTTAAATATCATACCCCAAGATGATTAAAAACGTTCAAATTTAAAAGCATTTTCTGTTCGAAAATTAATATATCGTCGGGAGAAAAATGTACCATAAATGTGTTTATTCTTGAATAATCATTCATGATTTATATTTCGAAACGCTTTTTATTCATATTTGATATCATTGTAAAATTGAGCTTTAATTGTTTTAGAGTAATATTTGACTACTTTTCACAATCATTTTCTGATCATATTAGTGAACATATTTCAATCGGTTTGGTTGAGATTTTTGTTTTGAATGCGATTATAATGCATTTATTCTTCATATCTCATTCAAAATAAGATACTACATAATAATCTTATTTCATCAGGGGAAGAAAGCATGCGGAAGTGAGCTATTTGAACCACAGGTCACTCGAAAACAAACTTGACCGATATACATACACCTGCGACTACAACATCCAACATCAGCTATGATCGTCTATATCTTAAAATACGATACGGTACAGGATGTTGAAATTTTTGATCACCTTAAGTCATATACATATGTAATACTCCTATATTGCTAATAGACAATGCTCGCAATGTGTTTTGAATACGAAATCAAAACAAGACAGCCTATAAAGTTTTTGTGATTGTAAGCAGCATATGTGTGACAAAAAAAAATTAAATTTAGGTACATTCGATTATTGAATACAAAGACAAAAACGTTTAAACAGCAATATATCGGCACTCTGATGTTTGGGAATGTACCTAGCCTTTTGTAGCTATATAGGATTATTACATATATGCCTAAAATAAACACATTTGATTCAAATATGATTCCAAAATGTGATTGAAAAACTATATTCAGTTTTTGTTCATCGAAAGGTAAGCATATTTGATTATTCTTTTTGTTGATTTTTATGAAATATTAAAATTTAATCATCAAAGGACTTCAAAAATGATTCCAAAACGTGATCGAAGAATGATTGTCAGTTTTTTATCATCAAAGGTATTCATATTTGATTATTTCTTTTGTTCAATTGTATGATAAATCATTATTTAGTCAGAAAGAAGAATCAAATTGTATTTATATGTAGGGAAATTCAAAATTTAATCATCTAAATGCCGAGTGGGCAGTATGGAAGAAAGGCATTTTGCTGACTAGTTAACCCTTGACTCACATCAATTTTGTTTTAGTTATCAGCAAGTTTGATTTACTGCTGGGTATAACTAAATATACAGAAAACCTTGAGGACAATACAAAAAGCTCAGCAAAGGTTATCAGCACAGCAACCGCACACTCAGAAAAAACTCAAACGTAAAATGAGGAAAACATTTCCTTCAAATTGAGGAAAATGTCAGTGCAATGAATAACAATTTTTTTTATTTTTGTATAAAAATTTTCACTCATTTGAGGAAAATTTTTTCTTCAATTTTTCCAATTAAGAATCAGTGAATAAGAATACTCGATTGTAAAGTTGCGGACCTCGACTAGAAACCCACGGCCGTGACAGTTACACAATTATATTTTTTCTTCGTTTTCAGGACTTTGTTTTTGAGTACAGCATAGACAGAAGCAACAGATTTTGAGGCTAACAGCGATCAAATAACACCAACCTAACAACAAATGCATCCAGTAGAATATGCATAAAAATGGGTTCCCGTGCCCTATGCGGCTCCAGAGTTTACTCAGATCACCTGAGCAGCACAGCAACCAACCAACTACTAGCGCCTATGAATCTAAATTCCTGCAGCCAGTAAATGAATTCAGCTGTCTATCACTAGCACTCAGTATCAATATTTTCTTATCAAATTATCTCTGGTATATGTAAATATGTACATATTATTGATGTAAATTCTGTCAACTTTCGCGATCTCGTTATGCTATTTCGGGATTTGTTCTTTTTTAACACCTTTTCATCGGCCACCCTGGTAAGGGGGTAGCGTGCTCGCCTACTACATTGGAGGTTCAGAGTTCTGGGACCGTAATAAGCGCATCACCGATATCTTTAGAAAAAGTTTTTTTTTCATTCAAAAGAAATTTGCTAAGCAGGTTCGTCCCATCGGCAGTGGTTTGGCTAGCACTCGGAGTGTATTATTAAAAGCTTTTAAGCGAAGATTTATCAGCGTGTAGAAGTCGTTCGGAGTCTGCTTAAAATATGTAGGTTCCGTGCCGCCTATTTCTAGAAAAAAGTAAAAAGTAGCATAATGCAAATTGGAGGAGAAGTTCGTCCTAAATCTCTTAGAAGGTACATAGCGCCTTATATTTATCTTATTCTAACACTTTTGCCGGCTCCACCCAGATTGAACAAAACCACATTTTCTCTCTTTAAGTTAACAATTTGGTCAATACATCAATGATATTTAGAATAACTACAAAACAAACCTCTGATATTAAAGGGAGTCCTGCAAGAGTATAAAGCAAGACCTGCGGCTGTCAGACCTTCATCATTTTATAGAAGCTGAAATTTGGTCAGCGCATACGTGCACCTGAAGTAGGAATGGTGGTATTCTATGAAGATTGAGTCAAAGCGGCTTTAGAAGATATAGTGCAAAAATTTCCAAAAAAAAAGGGACATTATTTTCGTCATTTTATAAAGGCTGATGTCATATATTATCTTCGTAATGATATTGAAGGTCACAAGTCTCATTGCCAGACTCTTTCCATAGTGGCTTTCATATAAAAATTTGTAATTTTCTTTGAGAAAACGAAATTAAATTTTTTTTTTCAAAAATTTGTATTAGAGTTTTATTATAAAATTGTTTGAATGTTCTTTCAAGTTTAAAGACTAAAGTGTTCGGCTAGACAAAACCACTATGGAAACGAATTATGCTAAAGCCGCTAAAGTCCAGTGGCGTAGTGAGGTTTTCTTGCGCCCCGGGAAAAATATCGTAAATACACTCAAAATTAATTATACTCAGTTGAGCAGAGCTCACAGAGTATATTAAGTTTGATTGGATAACGGTTGGTTGTACATATATAAAGGAATCGAGATAGGTATAGACTTCAATATATCAAAATAATCAGGATCGAAAAAAAATTTGATTGAGCCATGTCCGTCCGTCCGTCCGTCCGTTAACACGATAACTTGAGTAAATTTTGAGGTATCTTGATGAAATTTGGTACGTAGGTTCCTGAGCACCCATCTCAGATCGCTAATTAAAATGAACGATATCGGACTATAACCACGCCCACTTTTTCGATATCGAAAATTTCGAAAAACCGAAAAATTGCGATAATTCATTACAAAAGAGAGATAAAGCGATGAAACTTGGTAGATGAGTTGAATTTATGACGCAGAATAGAAAATTAGTAAAATTTTGGACAATGGGCGTGGCACCGCCCACTTTTAAAAGAAGGTAATTTAAAACTTTTGCAAGCTGTAATTTGGCAGTTGTTGAAGATATCATGATGAAATTTGGCAGGAACGTTACTCCTACTACTATATGTACGCTTAATAAAAATTAGCATAATCGGAGAAGGACCACACCCACTTTTAAAAAAAATTTTTTTTAAAGTAAAATTTTAACAAAAAATTTAATATCTTTACAGTATATAAGTAAATTATGTCAACATTCAACTCCAGTAATGATATAGTGCAACAAAATACAAAAATAAAAGAAAATTTCAAAATGGGGGTGGCTCCGCCCTTTTTCATTTAATTTGTCTAGGATATTTTTAACGCCATAAGTCGAACAAAAATTAACCAATCCTTTTGAAATTTGGTAGGGGCATAGATTTTATGACGTTAACTCTTTTCTGTGAAAATGGGCGAAATCGGTTGATGCCACGCCCAGTTTTTATACACAGTCGTCCGTTTGTCCTTCCGCATGGCCGTTAACACGATAACTTGAGCAAAAATCGACATATCTTTAATGAACTTAGTTCACCTGCTTACTTGAACTCACTTTATCTTGGTATGAAAAATGAAAGAAATCCGATTATGACCACGCCCACTTTTTCGATATCGAAAATTACGAAAAATGAAAAAAAAATGCCATAATTCTATACCAAATACGAAAAAAGGGATGAAACATGGTAAGGTAATTGGATTGTTTTATTGAAGCGAAATATAACTTTAGAAAAACTTTATAAAATGGTTGTGACACCTACCATATTAAGTAGAAGAAAATGAAAAAGTTCTGCAGGGCGAAATAAAAAACCCTTAAAATCTTGGCAGGTATTACATATATAAATAAATTAGCGGTATCCAACAGATGATGTTCTGGGTCACCCTGGTCCACATTTTGGTCGATATCTGGAAAACGCCTTCACATATACAACTACCACCACTCCCTTTTAAAACTCTCATTAATACCTTTAATTTGATTCCCATATCGTACAAACTCATTCTAGAGTCACCCCTGGTCCTTTACGGCGATATCTCGAAAAGGCGTCCACCTATAGAACTAAGGCCCACTCCCTTTTAAAATACTCATTAACTCCTTTCGCTTGATACCCATATCGTACAAACA
Organism: Eurosta solidaginis; assembly: GCF_040869045.1. Lineage (NCBI taxonomy): Eukaryota > Metazoa > Arthropoda > Insecta > Diptera > Tephritidae > Eurosta > Eurosta solidaginis. The sequence continues at coordinate 225,265,062 of NC_090322.1, read as the reverse complement.
TATTCTAAAGTCAACCCTGGTCCACCTTTATGGCGATATCTCGAAAAGGCGAACACCTATAGAACGAAGGCCCACTCCCTTTTAAAAATACTCATTAACACCTTTCATTTGATACCCATATCGCACTAACAAAGTATAGAGTCACCCCTGGTCCACCTTTATTGCGATACCTCGAAAATGCGTCCACCTATAGAACTAAGGCCCACTCCCTTTTAAAATACTCATTAACTCCTTTCGTTTGATACGCATATTGCACAAACGAATTCTAGAGTCACCCCTGGCCCACCTTTATGGCGATATCTCGAAACGGCGTCCACCTATGGAACTAAGGATTACTCCCTTTTAAAATACTCATTAACACCTTTCTTTTGATACCCATATTGTACAAACAAATTCTAGAGTCACCCCTGGTCCACCTTTATGGCGATATTTCGAAAATGCGACCACCTATACAACAACCACCACTCCCTTTTAAAATACTCATTAACTCATTTCGTTTGATACCCATATTGCACAAACGAATTCTAGAGTCAGCACTGGCCCACCTTTATGGCGATATCTCGAAACGGCGTCCACCTATGGAACTAAGGATTACTCCCTTTTAAAATACTCATTAATACCTTTCATTTGATACCCATAACGTACAAACATATTCTAAAGTCACCCCTGGTCCACCTTTATGGCGATATCTCGAAAAGGCGAACACCTATAGAACGAAGGCCCACTCCCTTTTAAAAATACTCATTAACACCTTTCATTTGATACCCATATCGTACTAACAAAGTCTAGAGTCACCCCTGGTCACACCTTTATTGCGATACCTCTTAAAGGCGTCCACCTATAGAACTAAGGCCCACTCCCTTTTAAAATACTCATTAACTCCTTTCGTTTGATACCCATATTGCACAAACGAATTCTAGAGTCACCCCTGGCCCACCTTTATGGTGGTTAAAATACTTATTAACACCTTTCTTTTGATACCCATATTGTACAAACAAATTCTAGGGTCACCCCTGGTCCACCTTTATGGCGATATCTCGAAACGGCGTCCACCTATGGAACTAAGGATTACTCCCTTTTAAAATACTCATTAACACTTTTCATTTGATACCCATATCGTACAAACGCATTCTAGAGTCAACCCTGGTCACACCTTTATTGCGATACCTCTTAAAGGCGTCCACCTATAGAACTAAGGCCCACTCCCTTTTAAAATACTCATTAACTCCTTTCGTTTGATACCCATATTGCACAAACGAATTCTAGAGTCACCCCTGGCCCACCTTTATGGTGGTTAAAATACTTATTAACACCTTTCTTTTGATACCCATATCGTACAAACGCATTCTAGAGTCACCCCTGGTCCACCTTTATGGCGATATCTCGAAAAGGCGACCAACTATACAACAACCACCACTCCCTTTTAAAACCCTCATTAATACCTTTGATTTGATACCCCTATCGTACAAACGCATTCTAGAGTCAACCCTGGTCCACCTTTATGGCGATATTTCGAAACGGCATCCACCTATAGAACTAAGGCTCACTCCCTTTTAAAATACTCATTAACACCATTCGTTTGATGCCCATATTGTACAAACAAATTCTAGGGTCACCCCTGTTCCACCTTTGTGGCGATATCTCGAAACGGCGTCCACCTATGGAACTAAGGATTACTCCCTTTTAAAATACTCATTAACACTTTTCATTTGATACCCATATCGTACAAATGCATTCTAGAGTCAACCCTGATCCACCTTTATGGCTATATCCCTAAATGGCGTCCACCTATAGAACTATGGCCCACTCCCTCATAAAATACTCTTTAATGCCTTTCGTTTGATACACATGTCATACAAACACATTCCAGGGTTTCCCTCGGTTCATTTTCCTACATGGTTATTTTCCCTTATGTTGTCACCATAGCTCTCAACTGAGTATGTAATGTTCGGTTACACCCGAACTTAACCTTCCTTACTTGTTTTAATTTGCTGAATGAACGTTCGCAGCTAGCAATTGATAGTGAGATAGTCAAGAGTATTTGAAGTGCCACTGGCAAGTTTATTAAAACATCTCCATACGAGATTATAAAAGTAAGTAATTCTAAGGGAGTTTTAGATTCAATTTCTTTTCTACTGCGAAGTAATATTTTGCAGTCACATATTTCGATAAAAAGTTCTGTTCCGTCGAAATCTGTATTATAGAATTCACCCAAGTTCTTGCAACTTCTTTCTGAGTCGTTATTATCCTTGTTTAACAAATTTCAAGAGAAAATTTTCTAAGAGAAATCCAAATTTAAAATTAAGGTGATTTAGTCCTGTTAATGTTGTACGTATTTCTTGTTGGATACGATCGAGAACACTTTTCATAGCGCGAGAAATTTCACATTCTGCGGAAAGACCAACATATCGCTAATGATTTAAGACCGTGATACGCTTCTTTAAAATTCCTCCCCGGATCTTGTAATCTGAGCTGCACACGATCAATCCTCTTTAAGATTCCATATCAGAAATGAACCAATGTTATGAAACTAAAATTTAGTATATATTGCAACACAATTGTAGCTTCGCCTCTGGTGTCACTTGTGGTGTTAGTGTCCTCTGCTAATTGTTCTAAGTGTTCTACTACATTCTCTAGCCCATCGACGATAACTCTAACCGCTTGTATTCTGGCGTGTTTCCGATTCACGTTTGACAATTTTTGTTGAAGCATTTTTTAATAATTCCCATCGTAACATTGAACGTGGGGAAAAAAGATATATGCTTTCAATTATTTCACAACCTGCCGCAAGTATTCCGGATATATGCATGCATTTTTTAATATAGACATTTTTTTCCAGAAATCAATATTTTCCAGAAATCAGTTATAATAAAAATACGAATTATCCAGCAAGTTCTGCTTTGCGGACTATTTGGCGCTCCCCTGTGAGTAGCGCCCGGGGCAAGATGCTCCCTTGCCCCCTGACTTCGCCACTGCTAAAGTGATGATGGCTTCATAATATAACACGATTCCCACTTCAGGTGGAAGTATTGGCTGACGAAATTTCAGATCCTATAAAATGACGAAGGTCTGGCAGTCACGGGATCTTAGAATAATAGCTTGCAGAGTGGCTATATGTATATTTTTCCAACAGCAGTTTGTGATCACGGGATCAGCATCGTCATTATATATGTATATATATATGTATAATCTTTTGACATTTTGCTGCTAAACAAACGGGCATCATTGTACTTATTTATTCGTTCTCTTAAGAAATCAAAGCAAGGCTCTCTAGATATAATTCATCAGAACATTTTTCAGTTGCTAATGAAAATATCACTAGCTTAGAGGCCACATATCGGAGAAAGTCAATTTGTGTTTTCGTAAGCGTTGGTGTAAGTGATTGTAGTAAATAAAATCTAAAAAAAAATAATTACAAAGTTAACAGTTTTTATCACCTAAATTTTATTGACTTGAGTTGACAATTGAAATGATTGTACTGCACCATAAACAAATGAGCCAAGATCCCGCATTCCGGAATTGTTGTATTTGTAATCGAATTTGAAAAAAAAGTTTGGTGACGTAGCGTTTTTGAAGTCCTGAGTAAACGACTACGTCGGAGTAAAAATTTAATTTTCGGAGTATATTTTTTTTCCTTTTAGAAAGCGGGCGAACAACTAGCATCAAATTGATTTGGTGGCTTGGCAAACCCTTCGATTGTGTTTTTACCATGAAATGTTTCCCAGCAAAAAAGGTATCAAGACCGGGGCAGATTCCTGTATGAACGATAATGGCGACATGATAACTGACGTACAGAGTGTGGGGGAAGACAAACCCGATACGCCGATCGCCGGTGATGAAAAATACGCTCCCACATCCGGCTATGGTGAAGTGAGAAAGCAATATCACTGCTAAAAAATCACAAGGTGCTAAGTAATGACGGGATACCCGCCGGGCTGTTCAAACATGGAGGCCAAGAGTTGATATAAAATAATGAAGCAAACAAGTTGGTCTTGCAGTAAATGTGGACAAGACGAAGTACTTGCTGTCATCGTGGCCTTTGTGGTCACGACACTGTTGACGGATATAAATTCGAGACTGTGAAGGATTTCGTCTATTTGGGAAGCAGCATTAAAAGCAAAAACAATGTCGGCCTAGAAATCGAATGGAGAATAACTCCTGCCATCAAGTGCTTTTTAGGCAATTGAAAAGTAAAGTCCTTTCTCGACGAACAAAATTCGTGCTCTAAAAGTCACCCATCATACCAGTCCTGATGTATGGCTCGGAATCGTGGAATGTGTCGAGAGAAGATGAGATGGCTCTTGGAGTATTGGAGAGAAAGGTTCTCCGGAAGATTTATAATCCTATCCATGATGTCGACGGCGGGTATCGAAAGAGGTATAATGATGAGCTTTATGAGCTTTTCGCAGATATGACTATAGTGCAGCGAATAAAAACAGAAAGCTTCGCTAGCTAGGTCATGTTATGCGGAGGAACTAATACGCTCCGGCAGTTTGTATATAGAGGAAAGAGAAGAACTTCACTGAGTTAGGAGAGACAGTTGGAGGAAGATTTGACCTCGCTTGGTGCTCCCAATTGTTATCGCAAAACAGGGTTAGCTGACCTTACTGACTCAACGTACATCATTTTTATATAAAATTTCAAGAAGTGCTGTATGTTGAATTTTGACAGGATTTACAGATCGCTTCCGGACACATTTTTACTCCTTCTATTATCATTCCGTACGAAAAAAAGATAAGCCGTTTTTGAAACAAATTCTATAACAGGGCCTTATTCAAACATTTTCAGAGGTAGGGCCTTTTTGAAACGGCAGCCGAGATTTGGAAACTAAACTAAACTAAAACAAGTAGGGAAGGCTAAGTTCGGGTTGTTGTTGTTGTAGCGATAAGGTTGCTCCCCGAAGGCTTTGGGGAGTGTTATCGATGTGATGGTCCTTTGCCGGATAAAGATCCGGTACGCTCCGGTAACACAGCATCATTAAAGTGCTAGCCCGACCATCTTGGGAACGATTTATGTGGCCACGTTAAACCTTCAGGCCATCCCTCCCTCCCCACCCCCAAGTTCCTTGAGGAGCTTGGGGTCGCCAGAGCCTCGTCTGTTGGTGAAACAGGATTCGCCGCGGATAGGTGAGGTTGACAATTGGGTTTGGAGAAGCTATATATTGCGCTGGCAACCTGAAGCGTTGCGCTACACAGCCCCTTGAATCTGGTATTTTAGTCGCCTCTTACGACAGGCATACCTACCGCGGGTATATTCTGACCCCCTAACCCGCTGGGGGGGCTAAGTTCGGGTGTAACCGAACATTACATAAAAAAAAAAAAAAAATAAATGTAAGGCGCGATAACCTCCGAAGAGATCTAAGGTCGAGCTTCTCTTCCAATTTGCGTCGTGCTCCTCTTGATTTTTCCCTACAAATTGGCCGGACGGGACCTACATGTTTTATGCCGACTCCGAACGGCATCTGCAAGGCAGATGAGTTTTCACTGAGAGCTTTTCATGACAGAAATACAATCGGAGCGCTTGCCAGACACTGCCGAGGGGCGACCCCGCTTAGAAAAATTTTCTTCTAATTGAAAAATCTTATTTCTAAAATTTTGATGTTGCTTTGCCCGGGAGTTGAACCCAGGGCATACGGTGTGATAGGCGGAGCACGCTACCATCACACCACGGTGGCCGCCTACATTACATACTCAGCTGCCAAATTACAGCTTGCAAAACTTTTAAATTCCCTTCTTTTAAAATTGGGCAGTGCCACGACCATTGTCCAAGATTTTACTAATTTTCTATTCTGTGTCATAAGTTTCCAAGTTTCATCGCTTTATCCGTCTTTAGTAATGAATTATCGCACTTTTTCGGTTTTTAAAAATTTTCGATATCGAAAAAGTGGGCGTGGTTATAGTCCGATTTCGTTCAGTTTAAATAGCGATCTGAGATGAGTGCCCAGGGACTTACATACCAAATTTCATTAAGATACCTCAAAATTTACTCAAGTTATCGTGTTAACGGACAGGCGGACGGACGGACAGAATGAATTCCTTTTTTCGCCCAGATCATTTTGATATATAGAAGTCTATATCTATCTCGATTAGTTTATGCTGTTACGAGGTACCGTTATACGAATAAAATGTATATACTCTGTGAGCTCTGCTCAGCTGAGTATAAAAAGTTGAAAATGCCGCCTAAGCACATATGGGCAGTAAAAATTTATACAAACGGACAAAGTGGAACTTTAGTCTGCTTCTTCTTCTTCTTATAACGTTATAGACATTTTGATGAGTATTATCGATGCTGATGTTCTCTTGCCGGAAGGTGAAAAATTGCGCTCCGGAAACCAGTGCAATTAAGTTATGAGAGACTTTTTCCGCTACAACCTTGCTTGCTAAACACTTCGCCTGTTTCTTCCAGCTATCTGGAGTACTCTTCTTACTCTATTTTGAAATACGGGAGTCGATAGGAGTACCTACTGAGCTGAAGCCACTTCAGGCATTCGTATTATATTACCTAGCCATAAGCCGTTTACATAACGGGAATAAAGCGGGATTTTTGTTCGTGGAGATAGGAATTGTCCAGGTATCTACTCAGTTTACAATACATTTTGAGTGACAAGTGTGATTCTCCCTTGGATTTCTAGGCTGTGTATATTTTGTTTTCATTAAGGTTTCCAGACAGATGGAGTCATTCACAGTTTCGAATTTATTATCTGTCAACAGCCAAGTCAGCTCACATACATCATTGAAGACGGCAACTACTTTGCCGCCTTACTTACCATACTAAACAACATTTATTAGTTATTATGACCCCAGCGGCTTAGAGGGCTTAGAATATACCCGCGGTATGTATGCCTGTCGTAAGAGGCGACTAAAATACCAAATGGCTTCAAGGGGTTGTGCAGCGCAACCCTCTCAAGGGGTTGCCAGCGCAATATATAGCTTCTCGAAATTGTCAACGTCACCTACTCGTGGCGAATACTGTTTCATTAACAGCCGAGGCTCTGGCGACCCCGAAGTACAAATGGATCTAGAGGGTGGGAGGGAAGTATGGCCTAAAAGGTTTCATGTGGCCATACCAAAACGTTCCCGAGATGGTCGGGCTAGTACCTTTATGGTGCTTGTTACCGGAACGTACCGGATATGCATGCGGCCTTCGGGGAATGTCCTTATCGCTACAACAACAACATTTATTAGTAGACGAAGAAAAAGTATTACTGAGAAAATCTGATAAGTGATGTCAGCTCATTAGAAAGTGTACTACTAATATTGGTCCAATCGAACACTGCATAGGCCCTTGCTGCTGTTTTCAAGTTTCGATGGTTTTATTTGAGTTTTAAGTGTACTGTTCACTGATATAGGAAATTTGATTTTCGGTGCTCGCCGTCGGCATTACGGGCAGGAGCACTTTTCACTCGAAAACTTCAAGTGTCTTGCGTGAATGCAAATTATACTAATTTACAATTTAAGACAGGAAACTGCCTTGATTTTTGAGAAATAGTGAACTTCTAAGCGTGTCTCGAAATTTTGGTTTTTCTACACACATGTTTCTGGCAATAAGGTACTAAATGTACTGAATTTGTATTCTAAACGTGCAAAAACACATAAATATTTGTTAAGTAGCATATTTACCTATGTACTTATATAAGATAAAAAGCAATTTATCGTATGCCTAATTCAATAATAAATATTTTTATACACCCACTCTTCTCATTTACTACTGGGGGGCTTAATAAGGGTTCTCAGGACATCATATAAATTAGTTGGTGAAACAGAGATTCCATCGTCAGGGGCCAGGGTATCAAATTCATCATCTCGCTATTTAACAGTTAGGAAATGTGCAAAATCAAAAGCTCCGCTCCGACTGGTAAGGACTTTCTGGAGGCAATAAATGTATTTCTAGTGGCGAACAAGTGCGTGGCGAAGTACTTGCTGTCATTTCGACTTTGTGCGAAAAATCGTTAGCATTGCTACATTGGACTAAGTAGACAAGGAATTAATTTCATCGAACGAAGATCTCGCGTATCTCCTGTAACGCGAATGAATGACGACGCTCTGGTCCCCAGTGTTTTTTATATTCTTCTGCTATGGAAACAGAAAAGTAAAGGTCAGAGTGTTTTAGGGAAAAAAGGTGACAGACGTCTTAAAATCCTCGATATGGGGCCCTTATTCTCGATACCCATGTGAGTACTCGGTTTAGATTATGCAATACGAAAAATGTTCTCTTCTTGAGCACAGCATTGATTCGTGGGATTCATTGAGTTTTTGATTATTGACCTAAGTAACAACATCGTATACGCCCCCTAATACAAATATGAATGCAAACGTACACACATGTAGCAGGTGGTTAGCTTCAAGCTTTAGCTGCTTGGCTTTATATATAGTTATTTTATAATTTTATATTATAATTTTAGCTTTTAAATAGAAAACTTTAGCAGGTGAAGTTCTTACGACCACAAGTTCCTAATGGTAAGAGAGAGTGGAGTGAGCAAGAATGTTTGACTTAAAGGAAGTCGTGCGCCGTTCTCAGTTAACTAAGTTATGGGCTTTGTTCCTGTTAGCTAGACTTCGACAAAACTAACGCGACAGTGGTCAGACAAAAGTAAAATCAAGTAATTCTGCAATACGGATAGCATGCGAGCAAGTCTCAATTTCCTATAGTCTTTAAAAAATGTTCGAAGTGGAGCTAAAGTACCATAAAAGCGGGCCGCCACAACTCCCCAAATATCTCGTTTAATTCGGTTGGCTCAAAAACAGCAGAGTGAATCGGAAGCGATATTTTTGCGCCCTCCATTATATTACCTCCATTGTGATTGCCTCTGTGAATATACTTGGCATTTATCAATCGAAAGTAAATTCATTACGCCAATGTATTGAGTAAAATTTGCATCTAAGAAACTCGAATTAGACCATGAAAGGAAACGCCGCAACTGAAAACACATCGACTCCGAGGTGTCTATTTACTACATAGTTCCCCCAACAATCAGAAAAAAATGTAATACGAGAATAGAATAAAAGATGAGCACTGATATTGGGGGTTTTCAACACTACTCCGTTCAGAAGAACCATGCCTATCAATACAGACTGCGAAACATACTATACTATACTATTTCCAGGCTTGGGGCTTACTAGGGCTTAAGTTTACATACAAACAAGCAATTACTAATTCAAGTTGGCTGAGGTATTGTGAATGGGAGAAGCTTACCCCCTATTTCGTCAGAATAAATATGAGTGCCAAATTTTTAACATGAATCTGAATTATTCCCTTACAGTTAATTCAAAATGGCTGCCGATAAGCATGAGCGTGCCCATTACTTTGTGGACCCTGCGTTGCCATCCAATTGCACCTGGCACTTGGGTACGAAAGAAAAATTCCCGCATACTTATCGACCGATGTAAGCAAATTCAGCGGTTCTTAATTCATTTAATTCAAGAATTATGTAATGATTAATATTTTCAGGCCGCAACGCCAAAAATTGACACCAAATATATTAGAAGCGATTGGATGTACGCCACTTGTAAGACTTAATGTCATACCTCAATCAGAGGGCATTAAATGTGAAATGTGTAAGTATTTTTTTGCTTCTCTACTCGCTTCAAAAGGATTGGTCCTTAAACGGATCTCTTCCACTTTTCTTAGATGCTAAATGCGAGTACCTCAATCCTGGTGGCTCCGTCAAGGATCGCATCGGTTATCGCATGATACAAGAGGCGGAGCAGAAGGGTAAGCTGAAACCTGGCTACACGGTTATTGTACCGACTTCAGGCAACACTGGTATCGCCATCGCAATGGCAGCAGCTGTCAGAGGTTACAGATGCATAAGCCTTTTGCCGGACAAAATGTCGAATGAGAAAATTTCCAGCTTACGCACCTTGGGCGCTGAGATTTTACGTACGCGTGATGACATACCTTACGACAGTCCAGAAGGTTTGATTGGTTGGGCGCAACGTCTGGAAAGGGAACTACCGAACGCTATTGTCATGGATCAATTTCGCGATCCTGCCAATCCACTCGCACATTATGATGGTACAGGCGAGGAAATTTTGTGGCAGACAGATGGAAAAGTGGATATGGTGGTAATGTGTGCAGGAACTTGTGGCACGCTTTCGGGTGTTGGTCGTAAAATCAAAGAGAAAGTGCCGAACTGCAAAATAATTGCTGCCGATCCATATGGTTCGACTGTGGCGCGTCCCGTAGAGTTGAACGAGTCAGATGTAGATTTTATTGAAGTTGAAGGTATTGGTTATGTTTTTACGTCCACCGTAAATGATTATAACATCGTGGACAAATGGGTTAAAATGTATGATAAGGACATTTTCAATATGTCAAGACGTCTGAACAAGGAGGAGGGTTTACTATGTGGTGGTTCGAGTGGTGCTGCAATGTACGCCGCATTAGAAGCAGCTAAGGAGTTGAAGGACGACCAGCGTTGCGTGGTCATTCTACCCGATAGTATTCGTAATTACTTAACAAAGTGTGTATCGGATAATTGGATGGAGGCTCGCGATTTCAAACCTGTCGTCAATGAGCACAATCACTGGTGGTGGAATACACCGTTAAGTGCATTGAGATTCAAAGCACCTTTGGTGCTTAAGTCGGATGTTAGCTTTGCAAAAGCGATCGAAGCGCTACAGGAGCGCAATGCCGAGCATTTAGCTTTAGTCGATGCAGATGATGGGTGCGTAAGATTAGGGAAAGCAATTTTCTGGAGAGCCAGCGTATGATATTATTTTTTTAATTCTCAGTACTCTTTTGGGCGCTGTGATCCAGGATAGGCTTATAAATCAGATGGTTAGCTTAAATCGTCCACATGACAATCCAATAATTGATGCAGTCAACAGACGTGCCATTCGTCTGCCTTCCAATGCTATTTTGGGCAAATTGGCGCGCATTCTAGAAGCCGACGCCTGCGTTTTGATTGTAGATACAGAAGGTGAGATTGTTTTGGAAAATTGGGTTTTTAAAATTTGAATTATTTGTTGCTTTATATTGCAGCTGGTAAAGAGGTCATCAAGGCCATAGCAACCAAATTGGATGTACTCTCATTTATCAGTAAAGTCGGCACTCAAAGTAAGTGAAGATGGGCACTAAAGAGGCAATTTTGGGTATAATTTCCACTACATATAATATTAATCCCCTTAATTTTTATAATATTTAACAAATATTGTATAACTAGTAAATAATTAATAAAAAATCTGTAATTATAGAAGCAGTATCTACCGACCTTGTACTGACCGAACTTTGGTTTACCTACCGCTCTACTTTTCGGTTTTCCTCTCCTCTCTATTATGTCATCTTTCTCATGGTCTTCCACTCTTTCTTTTTGCCACCTAATCTCTTGCTTCTTTTCTCTAACTATATTATTATATTACTCTTTATTTCGTTAGTCTCATTTTACATTTAGTTCAACTACACGATCTCCCTTCTCATCTCACCATCTCACCAAAAATTTAGGTTTTCCCAAAAGATCGGTCTCAAGTCCGTTATAAACAAAAAAGATTCATATATTAATCCAGGCTTAATGTTGCCCTGCTTGAGCTTTGATTTACCTACATAATTTTAAAAGAGTTTCAAGAAGTTTCTACTCCTTTTCTCTATTCTATGGTCTATGTTTGGATTTAATAGATTGAGCCTTGCTTGATGGTATACGGCTCAATGATGTGAACTAATGCATCTCTGGTTTCGGTGTACTTAGTTTTGAATACTGCTTAGTTCTAGGGAAGTGGCATCGGCCACGGCATGATGTACATTAGGCTGATGTCATAGTGCACCAGTGCACACGGTGTGAGGGACCCGAAGTTGATGTTTTTGTTGTTGTTGTAGCAGTGCTTTGCCCAACCAATAGGTGCGACCAATTACAAATTGTCATCAATGTCCTCTAACGGGAGTCAAAGGACACTTGCAGTTTCAACAGGGGTGGACCATAATAAAAGTGATAATGCCAGGTTTCGCGAGGCGAAAAAACTGGAGAGATCAGGGAGGTAGCCGTTTATTCTGTTGCAAAGCCCATCGATCTGTGGGCCTGTGCCTGTGGCAATTATTGTACAGTCATCGGCGTAGGAAACGATAGTAACTCCTTCTGGTGGCTAAGGTAGCTTTAATATGTAGAAGTTAAACAAAAGTGGGGATAGGACACCACCCTGCGGCACCCCTTGTTTAATTCTTCTTGGTTTTGATGTTTCGTTTCTAAATTGTACCGATGCCTGCCGACCACCCCAATAATTTTCGGTCCACCTTTTAAGACATGGGGGAAGGGTAGACCCTTCCAAGTCTTGCAGTAACGTGCCAAGCTTTTGATAGGTCTAGCGCAATGAGTGCTGTTCTATGGTGGGGGTTTTGATTTAGGACCTTTGTTGAATAGCTCAAATCACTCCTGTCCAAGCTTTATCAGCAACCTTACGGTTTCAAATGCAGATAATTAGATTCTTCTATCTGATATCTTACTGATTATCTATTAATATCTTGATCCACGAACAAAGTGGACTTATTTGTGTATCACAAACCCTACTCCCGCCAAATAAAACAGAATGGGAAATCTCTGCCAAATAATAACCAAAGCGATTTGTATTTCGTATCATAGAAAATTTCATTTTATTTATTATTAAATTCAACAGAATTGGAGTTTTCCTACACGTTCGTTTGTTCGTAGGCCTTACAATAGAAACTTCATTTAAATGCTTGTAAGCCAACCAAAGCAATTAAACCTTGAAACAAAATAAAGGAGTTGGAAATGGCCAAAATGTAATTACTTTTAGATTCTTGACATTCATACATTGATTAATATATAAAAATTGCGAAATTTGGTACTACATGCGGTTGATATTGCAAAGATACATTCAGTTTTTTATTCGTATGAAAAGCTTATTTAGAAACTTATAGTTACATATGCAGAATTTTACGAATTTTTAATTAAATAGAAAACTTTTGTATCTAATTTTTGTTACTGTAAATGTGGAAGAGTTAATATTATTTATTAAGTCATGGTATGTGTACAAATATATTAAGGGTTTCTAAAAAAAAAATAGTTTAGTTTGTTTCAGCTTATTTTTTGATACCTAAATGAACAAAATAAATATATAATCAACATTTTAAGCACCGCTTTTAGTAACATCAATTCCAAAATGAATTGTACAATAAAAACAGCTTTCTTGCAATCCACAAGATCGGTTTTATTTGACATTTTAGCAAAACTTCTAAATCACTGCACTGGTTCATTCATTGTTCAGTGCCAAATACATATTGGCAAAAGTAGGCACTGTTTTCTTACACACCCCGATTACGTAAATCCTTAACTTTATAAATGCGCACCAACCAATGCTCTGTTGTGTAGGCTTCTTCCAAAACATCAAGCTCAAAATCTTTATTACCAATTTCAGCAGAGCGTACACGATCATAACCAGGCGGTTTGCCACCTTCTGTATACACTTGACCAAAACGGTAATAGCACATTTTATACATTAGGCAATTGAGTAACGTTGGCGAACCCTCCTTATCGACACGGAACTCGCCATTAGCAGCATAATAATCACGCTCTTTAATATGAGCACCACGATCAGTACTGCCACCAATGCGCACCATCCATAAGAATTTGTTGATATCGTCCGATGAATAACCAGTTAAACCACCGAATATTACAAGCACATAATCAACATCCAATTCGCGCATTATCTCGTATGCTTTCTCCTCAGATGAGGCCATCGCTTGACCCACACGTGATATGTGTGTATTATTCCAGGTATTGTTATCCACCAATATAGTGCGATTAGCCATTGCAGTTATTTGATAACCATAATCCCACCAAGACATGATGCGTGCATCCTAAATTAAAATACGGTGTACAAATAATTATTTATTTTCAATAGAATTTTAACTAATAGTCTCTGATAGAAAATTGCAATCAGCTAAGTTTTAGTACTCATTTGTGTTTCATACTCTTCCTATCAAGAATTACAAATATTCATCACGATAACTTTACATTGAAAATCCATCCTTTTACTTAAAACTCACCTCGGGTGTATTCATTTGAAGCCAATAGTACGCCTCTCGAAAATCATCGAAAATGATGCGTCCACCATCGTGTGAACGCGCACTGAGTACAATGCTGGGCGAGGAATATGCCTCTGATGTGACCCATGTACAGTGGAATGTATAAACGACAAGCATTAGTGTAATTATGCTAACGAAACCAATAGCAACTTCGCTTTTTACCCCACTGCTCAGCTGTTCTAGTTTCTTGTATTGCCTTTTACTCTCTACGGGCTTCGACGAACCGGCGTCTATACATCTAATATATTTCGATAGCAGATGAGATATAGCGATGCCAGATAAAATACACATGACTGGTGCTAGTACAAGCATCAAGCGCACCATAACCCCCTGTAAAAGTAAAAATAACATTTGAGTACAAACTCGAAAATATTAAACATCGCAAAACACTTACCGCGAAATAAATGCTAGTCACACCATAGAGTATAATAAAGATATTCGAATCGGTCAATTTTGAGAAGCAGAAGTACAAACCGGCTGGGAATAAAAACACCAGAATCTGAAAATAGAAAAGGGCAGAGTAAGTAAAATTATGACTAAACTTCTTATTTCTTCCAATCAAGGAATATCAGCGATCAAAAAGTACGGTAATCAATTTGTGATAAACAGTAGCAATCGAATTTTAACATTCGCTACATGTTTACGGACATTAAGGCGCACTCATCCAAATTTTTATCATCATAAAATTGCCTGCACGTAGAACTCGTTAAAGTTTCAATCATTACCGCAGTACGGTTTTTTCCCAAATTGAAAATGATCCATAAGTCTCCTTTAGAGAGACACATCGTTTGGGCAAACCAGACAGATATGTTTTAGAAATAAATGAGGTTTCTTTGAGTACTGCGACAGTTATTGAAACTCGAACAAGCCCAAAGTCAGGAGTAAAGAATATCATACCTGCAAGTCGAAATAAAATGACGACCATGATGTGGGCTGATGTTCCGATACAGATGCAATAATGGGAATGTGATTCTTGGCATATGAAGGATCAAGCAACGAATAAAAGCGGCCAGTCCAAGGTGACACTTTGCCAGTGATTGTAAGCAAAGTACCTATAACAAGCACAGCACTGAGTATTGCCGAAATTAAGGCTTTAAAAAGTATTTCAAAATTTTCTTTTGATAACCGTGCCTGTATGTAATCCACAAAAGCGTGTATCTGACAAAGACCAAACGTGCCAAGTGCCTGGAAGGTAATGATAAATTAGCTAATTAGTAAATTTAGCTTGCAAGCAAGTTTTACAATATATATTTTCTTTGTCAGTTTAGTGTTTAGTACTCATATGTGTTTCATACTCTTCCTATCAAGAAATCACAGTAGTCATCATGTGCACCGAGCTACTTTATAAGATTATCATGACTCTCATACAACTTACCAACATGTGCTCGGAGCTTTGTATTGGTTGAAATCCTACGAAGGAAATTTGCATAGACAGAATAGTGCCAACACAATAAAGGGTACTGTAAGCCACATAAATACGATGAGAGAAGCGCCCAGTAATCATTAAAGCCAACACGTGGAGTGGTATCAAATTGATTAGGAACACATAACCACCCCATGATGAAACCATGTAAAAATATGCCAAAGCAGACATTGCCGACCAAAATATAGCACCACTTTTCACTGCCTTAATCCATAGGTAGTAGGTAAGCAGCATGCAGAAAATGGCAATACCCTCGTTGTCATACGATCCAGCTACGGAACGCGATATATAGCCAGGTACTATTGATATAAGAGCAGCTGCAACCAAGCCAGCACCATTACTCTAGAATGGAGATATATGATTATGATATACAATTTTCTTATATATTACCACAATGTTGTTGGGGAAAAGCATCAGCATCAGCACATACCATGTGGAGCACATGTTTGCAGGCATAACCTCTCTTTTGATACAACTTCAGGTAGTACTTACATGTATTTCCTTTGTTAGCGCATATGTGACCAGCGTAGTTAGTGAAGAAAAAAATGGCGCCAAAAATACGCAAACATTTCGTATATCAACTGTGATGTTCAGCAACCACATGATCCTGTAAAGACTTGCCGCAGTCACCATTAGCCCAGGATATATGGTGCCACCAATGATACGTCCCAGTGGATACCATGCTCGATCGTCAAACCAATTGTGGAATTTGTAGAAACCTTGTTCGGCCAAAAACCGCGTGGTGCGATAGTTGAAATACGGATCAAATTCATGAATGACACTTTCAAAACGGAGAACCGAAAATAAGCGCGTGGCAAACGCTGCAAAGAGCAGATGGTAATGAGAGAAAATGGTTTAGCAAAGGTACAAAATAAAATCGCGCTAAGTTAGAGAACGTGTAACTAAATTAATTTCCGTCTCTGGATAAACAATATTGAGTGGTAAATATGATTAGAGTGTAAATGCAAGTTGACAGTTGCTGTCACACGGTAGCCAATTGAGTGCAATTTCGATTGAGCCAGAAATTCTCTGGCCTGGTATTGGCTTGCACATTGCAAAGGTTTATAATGGTTCAGCATTCTGTATTAGTCAAATAGGATTTTCTCTCAGAACGACAAGCAACTATGTGTTCAGTATAAACATGAACAAATCTATAACGATATTTACTTACATAGCACAGCCGCTATTATCAAAACGGCTAATTTAATTAAATGCTCCTGTTTCTCCCATGATGAAATCACTCTCGACCTTACACCAGCTATTGTAGCTGTGTCTACCGTCATTATTTTGCAAAAACTTGGAACAGCCACTGGTTTCCACAATCTTCAATGCAGCAACGAACTCATACACAAAAAATAACCAACTAAATGCTCAAAAGCCGGCTTACGTATTTTGTAGATCAAGTTTTTTGTTGTTAAATGTTTAACCAAGTTAAAATTATAATTGTTATTTAGTTTAATACACTTTTAACTACGCGTTTTATGTATTTCTATTCAAAATATTACAATTTTATACCGATAATTTTTACTTTAAAAATCTGATGTACGTGTCCGCCGAAAAAACGCCCAAGGAAAATATTAAAGTTGACAGCCGAATGAAATGTCAGGGAAAGCAAAATGTGGGCGGCATTGCCATCACAAAGTTTCCTGTCAATTCACAAGCTACCATGTCAATCTTTCGATCTACAACTTCACTCCCTTACAGGCTTGGGGTGACCCTTTCGATCTCGGAAAGCTTCCCATATATAGAAATGTTGGAATTCTTTTCAACCTTAAAACAATTCCTGAAGGTTTAGTTAGGGGTGTTGTAGTTGTCGTAGCTCAAAATAACTTGACGGATGATTAGGCCACTGTTGCGGGTGTGGACAGTGGAAGTTAGTTGTTGTTACTGAAATGATAAATAGACTTTAATCGCTACTAAACACGTACGCCTTACTGAAAAATGAGCCCCTTAACGAGCGAAATTAAGGATATTCCAGTTCAGCGTAGCTCAAGACAGGGCTCATAATGAATTATCACCGATTAAAATGCTAACCTGATAAAACCACACTGCGTTTTTTTAGCGCATGCAAACAACCGGCGTTTTTTGCCCGAACCCAAATAAGCATGCGTTGCGACAATAGGTGTTTTTTTTTCAAGTGAGCTTGAAACGCTTCAACTAGCTAAACAGTTTCATTATGCCAAAAGCTGGAGACATTGGTGCTTTATCGGTAACCGTATCGGTAACCTTATAACAGCTGATTCGACCAACCTTATGAGAATCAATGCAATCGATTATTGGTGCCGCTAAGGTCGTAACCGTATCGTAGCCAACTAATTGGGTTTTGGTTTACCGTCGTAACGATAAACAGCTGATTACGTTAGGGATACGGATACAGCGATATGACATACGGCACCAATGACTCCGGCTAAAACCATACAGATGGTGGAGGTTTATCAGCTAATTGTTACTTTTTTTCGCTGCTATAACATTTCTACTTCTAGCGCAGTATGTTTTTGACACTCAACCAGAGAATTACAAAAACAAAATACATGAAATGCATGTGTTTGTTTGTATGTATGTCACCCATGGTTCAACTATATACAGGTTGGCTCATCTGTAAAGCAACAAAATATGTCTGTTCAAATTGTCAAAATCTGTGTATTGGTGTTGGTGCGAATGGTATGGAATGTAAACGTAAAACTTAGCAGTTTTTGTATGTGTAAGTAAAATGTTGCCAATGTGATTGTTTCATTTTGAGTTTGCCATCTCCTTTTGACAATCCCTTCGACCATGCAATGACATAAATAAAATCAGCTGATGAGATGAGCCAACCTGTACATAATTGAACCATGTATGTCACCCTGCCGCCACGCTGTTATTTTGTTATTTTTGTTTATCTGCACATTCGTATGTTCATTTCATTCGCTCGTTCACAATAGTGTCCTATTTTTGATTATGCAACACTATACAACACTATCAATCAGGTCGAAAGCGCTTAGCCAACTCAACTCGATTACTTTTTATTGTTGCTTTCCATGCAATTCGGTAAGCTAGCTAGTGTTTTAATTGTACTAGTTAGCAACGAAATACAGCTAATGTAAAGCATGTGTGCAAACGTCAAATCTAAATGTCACGCAGAACAAACATTGGAAATCAAGTTAGGTTTTCACCAAGACGAATTTATACCGGGTGGTAGCAAAGCGAGTTCAATCAATTCGCCGTGCAGATGAATGTCAAGTCAAAAGAAAATTTTCATAGACTTCGATTAACTGACATTTTGTTGTACAAGGCTTTTGTATGGAAAATTATCAAGAAGAAGCAATCAGCTGATGGGATAACACCACCTGTACTGAATTCGCCTTGGTGTTCACGCAGCAAATTCAATTTGGGTTGCTCTCATACAAGTTGTATGTGCATGAGAAATTTTTGACAGAAAATGACTTGCGTGCGTTTATATTAGGTTGGCATGTAAAACTGCTCGACGGAAAATCAGCAAGGAGGCGAAAAGAGGGTAATATTCCTCGCCGTTCCAATGAACACTGATCCAGATCCGGATCAATTTGTTGTAGAATTTGCATATTAAATTTATTTCGATATCTAGGCCATTGTTCATTGGAACGCAGGGATTATTTGCCAGGTACACCACATCGACTGCTGGGTGGAATACTACCCTATTTCGCAAATGTCCTACCTCAGAACTCTTTTGAACAACGCCCTATTTCAGAGCTTGTTTCAATAACGCCTCATCTCAGGGACTAGAGTGGTTGTGAGAGGTAAGCGACTGATGTTGTGGAGATCCTAGGGCAGCCAACATCCTTTGACTACGGGAAATTTCTGGATTAATGATTGGGGAGGTTGGAAACTAGTACGAGAGAGGCTTTTATTCAATTGAATTGTCTGTTATGGGCTTTATATTTGTATCAGGGGTGATAGCCCAACTTTTATTACAGCAATAAGGAGGCAGGTTCCGGAGTACGCCCTGGATATAAGGATATCGGGTTGGAGGTGCTCCTAATAAAATATTCTAACGAATTTTACTTGCAATTCCGCTTATTTCAAATCTTCTACTAAAGTTCCAATCGCTAAACTGTTGAATAAATAACTCCAATATTGAATAATGCAAAATGGTCTTTATTAGACTACTTTCAAAATAGCACTTCTATTGCTCGACAGACAGCATGCTTAATCAAAACTGATTCTCGCGCCTCTACTGTTGTCGCCTTTTATACTGTCTGGTTTCCTCGTTGCATACTTCTAGGCTTTTCTATTCCAGAACTTACTAGTTAGTTATCAGCTATAAAATCACCAGCCACAACTACGTTTATAGCTTCTCATATGCGCGTGAGTAATACTTGCACAAAATATTGCCCTCACTTGTGAGCACCTCAGATAAGATATATGCATGTGTTTGTGCGTTGCTTCTCCGCTGCGTGTACGTACATATGTGTAGACATAATGATTGAATTATTGATGTGCATCAAGTCACTGCTTAGCATCGGCTTAGAGATGAGAGTACCCCTTAGAGTTGCTAATATTCGTAACAATATGTTTTTAAAATATAAAAGAAGAACTTACTGGAACTTTTGTTCCCAAACTGGAGGTGCTTTTGTCTGCGGCATCTTCCGAACATGGCCATAATTGAAATTCACACTCTGGTGGTGAACTTGGGCAAGCAATGGCGCCTTTCAACAGCCCCGATGGAATTTTAAAGGGGGAGGGGGGTGGCCAAATTCCCAGGTGGCGGAATTTTTTCCAATTACATTGAGAAAATCCTCTTAAGGAATTTTTCGCTTTGTAGACGTTAATAGTGTTTTTACAGTGAGTGGCGACGAGTCCTTTTTTAAATTTTTTGTATGGCCCTGTTATATAAAGCGTGTGGTCTTTTAATTTTTTCATGGCCTACCATAATCTGACACAGTCAGGCATTATTCTTGCCCAACATCAAAGATCTGTCATAATTTCTCCCCACTGGGGTGGACCACGGCCCGATGTGTTAAATCATGTTGAAAGATACCTTCATGCAAAAGGTGGTAGGAGCTCTCACGTTTCTCCTAAGGACTTCAGAACAATCAGTCTATTATTATTATTTCGGACAGGATTGTTCGGCATCGCAGCATGCATATTAGACGGGTAGGTCAATGGCAACGGCTCTGCATAAAATAGTCCCTAGAGTGCAAAGAATTTGCTGTGGATGCCTTTCTAGACATCAAGGGTGAGGCCATCGCTAGAGTTCTGTTTGCTTAAGGGGTGGAAGGCGATCTGGTTGAGATTGGGCGTAATGCGTTACATCTTAATATTCCAAAAAACTTGTCGTGCTGTAGTTGCATTAAAAATGACAAAGGTATGAAATCGTCAGGCTTGCCTGTCCAACTTTTCTCAGAAAAGAGTATTTCTCCGTTCACTTGGATATCCGAACGTTTTATCCTCGATAGATATTGAACCACAAATCACCTACCCAGATTGCGTATTCACGAGTTCAAAATTGCTTCGTTCGACGCAACTGCGTCATAGTTGACTCTTGAGCGAATAAAAAAAGAGCGAGAAAAAAGGAGCTAAAGGAAAAGAGTCAATTCATACGTCATAAAAACAGCTGATCTAATGTTTATATGCGCAATGCGCAATCTTCTTGTGTGATATCTGGTGTATTGGACTTCTTAGAAAATACATATTGTGACGAATATTATCAACGCTAAGGGATACTATCATCTCTAAGCCGATACTAAGCAGTGACTTGTATGCACATAAACAAATCAATCATTATGTCTACACATATGTCCATACAAGCAGCGGAGAGAAACGCACAAACACATGCATATGAGATACTCCCAAAAGTTGGCAATCATCGGTGGAAGTATCACTCACATCTACACGCGGATATGGCTATGCGAAGAGCTATAATCGTGCATCTGTAGTTATAGCTGGTAAACAAGTAGTAAATTCTGGAAATAGAAACGCCTAGAAATATGCCAACGAGGAAACCTAAGAGTATAAAAGCAGCACCAGCTGAGGCACGACGAATCAGTTTAATTTAAACACGCTATTGGTTGCGAAGTATAAGTGTATCGTGAAGTACTCTAATAAAGACCATTTTGCATTATTGAATATTGGAATTATTTATTCAACAGCTTAGCGATACGAACGTTAGTAGAAGGTTGGAAATAAGCGAAATTGCACAAAATTCGTTACAATTGGTGTCAGAAGAGGAATTGTTGAATAAATTCCAGTGTTGCAGAGCATAACTAGGACATGGCGAAGTTAAGTGAATTAATGATCCAGCAACTGAAAAAGGAGTTGGAAGCCCGCGGATTGAAAACAACCGGCAATTAGATCGAACTTCAAGCACGGCTACGAAATGCTATGGAGTCGGAAGGAATTAATGCGGACGATGATGTCTTTCATCCTGATGGGGACGAGACCACAACAAAAATTGAAGAGAAAAACGAAACATCGCAGGCAGTTACCAGCACAGACTTGAACGTGATATTGGCTGCAATATCTGCACAAACGTCGACAGTAACATCGAAGATTGAAGCACAAGAAACGCGTATTTCAGATATGTCGACACAGATTACATCCAAGATGGAAACTCAACTGGAAGGACATAAGACATATATGGCAACTCAACTGGAATCACAGGAGGCATATCCGAAATGTAGGCACAAATTTCAGATATCATCTCAGATCTCTACACAACTTGAAGAGAAGAAAGTCCGTATATCATCTAAGCTGGAAGCGCGCATGAAAGAGAAACTAACCCAGTTTCATGAAGGTTTCACTGGCCGACAGAAAAAAATCGAGGCCGAGGTACAAGCTTTGAGAGGTCGTATACAGGAGTTGCAAATAAATCGCCCAGAAGTTTAAGCGAGTAATCCAAAGGTAAAGACGCCATCCTTTGACGGTTCTGTTCCTTTTAAGGTCTTTAAGCTACAATTTGAGAAGACGTCGGCAGTGAACAACTGGAATGCGGAAGATAAAGTTGCTGCACTGTTCGTGGCATTGGAAGCGCCTGCAGCGGAAATCTTACAGACGATTCCAGAGTACGAACGGAACAGTTATGAAGCATTGATGGCCGCTGTCGAGAGACGTTATGGAAGCGAGCATAGAAAAGAGATATACCGAGTTGAATTGCAAAACCGTTACCAAAAAACGAATGAGACTTTGTAGGAGTTTGCGTCGGATGTTGAAAAATTGGCTCATCTCCAAATGCAGACGCACCCGTGGAATTCACCGAGATGGTTAAAATTCAGAGCTTTATAAATGGAATACGGGATGTCGAAACGAAACGAGCTACATATGCGAACCCAAAGCCAACATTTGCTGAAACGGTATCCCATGCACTGACTTAGGAAACAACATCGCTTCTGTGCAAGCCAGCGTTCAAAGACGCCGTGTGGAGGTATAAAGGCCAGACTGGGTGAACACAATATTGGAGGCGCTGAAAGGATCGCAAAAGCGGAGTGAAAGAGTTACCAAATGCTTCAAATGCGGGAAGCCCGGTCACATTGCACGTCATTGCGATCTTGATCCTATTGGTTTCAACAGCATGGGTGGTCTTAATAACAAAGCTGGAGACTGGCTGTAGATACGGGCGCATCTCATTCCTTAATCCGATCTGATTTGGTCAACAGGAGAGTAAAGCCATTAACTGGAGCAAGGTTGCGTACGGTCACTGGCGAGTATAACTAAGTCCGGGGAGAAGTGATCTGTGAAGTCTTAATTGGGAAGGCCATGGTTCTACACAAATTCGTTGTGGCAGAGATTGTTGATGAAATCATAATTGGAGTAGACTTCTTAGTTGACGATGACATCAAGATCGATATGCAGAGAAGGGTTATGCGTTATAAGAACCAGGATATGCCACTTAACTTCAGTTTGGAGAAAGGGTTCAGCAGTAATCGAGTACTGGTGGAGAAGACTCGACAAAGACCACGAAAGTCAAAGGTAAAGGTTGATGGATCGAATGGGCCAAATAAAGCGAAATCAAAAGTACCTGCCAGAGAAACACTGGCATTGACAAAACCAAATGGACGCACAAAAACGAAGGAAAGAATTTCCCAGAATGAATGCGAGGGTAGTTTCAAGCCAGGGCGCACTACTCTTGTGAAACGTGTGAACGATACTGATTATGCGAAGCCAATCCGTCAAGCGCAAGCTCTGCGAAGTAGTTCATTGGCCAAAGAACAGAGTGTGAGGGAAAGGCCCAGGGTAATGAGTAGTAATATGAAACACAGGTACGACGAGAACAAAAATTCGGAAGGTTTCTTGGAGGAAGATTTGGTACTGTTATACAACACTCACCGGCGGAAAGGTGTTCCATACAAATTTCGGTGCAGTTGGGAAGGCTCATACAAAGTTGTGAAGAGGATCAGTGATACCATCTACCGCATACAAACCATTGGGAAACCACGAAATAGAAGGGTGGTTCATTTGGAGAGGCTAGCAGCGATTATATCAGGAAATTTGTCTGATCGGGACGATCAAACTTAGGTGGAGGGCAGTGTGACGAATATTAGCAACACTAAGGGATACTATCATCTCTAAGCCGATACTAAGCAGTGACTTGTATGCACATAAAGAAATCAATCATTATGTCTACACATATTTCCATACAAGCAGCGGAGAGAAACGCACAAACACATGCATATATGTTTCTGAGATACTCCCAAAAGTAGGCAATCATCGGTGGAAGTATCACTCACATATACACGCGCATATGGCTATGCGAGAAGCTATATTCGTGCATCTGTAGTTATAGCTGATAAATTTATAGCTTATACAAGTAGTAAATTCTAGAAATAGAAACGCCTAGAAATATGCCAACAAGGAAACCTAAGAGTATAAAAGCAGCACCAGCTGAGGCACGACGAATCAGTTTGATTTAAGCACGCTATTGGTCCCCCAACACAAGCAGTTATGTAACAAATTATAAGTGTTATTGTGAAGTACTCTAATAAAGAACATTTTGCATTATTGAATATTGGAATTATTTATTCAACAGTTCAGCGATACGAACGTTAGTAGAAGGTTGCAAATAAGCGGAATTGCACTAAATTCGTTACAATATATAGTTCTACGAGATTTTCTTAGTAGCTGTAACTAACGTTATATTTTTAAGACTGGGTTGCCTCCACGGTAGAAGTTGGCGAGTCCCTCTAGGATATTGGTTTACTACGAACGGCTTCCTAACAAGAAATACTCTTAGCAGATGCTGTTCCGGGCCGGCACAAATAAATTTAGGCCAACAATTTGTAAGAAAAAAAAAAAAAAAAAAAAAGTGCATCGAAAATCCAAGGAGAGGATATTTTAACTTATGTTATTAGGTTAAACTGAAAAACTTTTCGCAACGGACTTTCTACAGCTGCTTTTACTGACGATGCCTAATTTCAAAGCATGTGAAGGCAAAAGACAATGTCCAGTCAGAATATCTGTCAAGAGCTAAACCAAACAAGGACTCTATATAGGACGTACCATCACGTACGCCCTAATTTTTTTTTAGATGCATAAAATACCGACGAGGCCTCATCTGCTCTCTTGTACATGTTGAGCTATCGCGACAACTTACTGTCCAGAAAGATTCTTTAACTTTGTTTAAGGTTTCCCCTCCTAGCTTTAGGCCTAGCCCAATCGGGCGTATATGAAGTCAAGATAAATCATTTGCTGAATAAACTTATATCACCCACACAAATCGAAATTTTCGGCTTTCTGCTGTTTATTGTTTTTATTTATAAAAAAAATAATCAAATCTGGTTTTTTAAAACTTTTATTTATTTTGTGCTAGTTAGTGATTCCAAACTGAACTGGTATTCCTTGTCACGTAGTTACAAAAACTACTAATTTTGTTGGGATTTTAGAAAAAGCAGTAAAGCACGACAGGGCGCTTTTGCGGTCATAAATCAACTTTTTTGAAATGAGAATGAAATGCATGCATGTACGTGTATTTCTATTGAAAATCACAAATCTTTGATCACTACTTAATAATGAGAAGCAAAAATTATATAAACATGATAAAAAAATTAAATAAGCATTTGTTAAAAATTAAAGAAAACAAGTAAATATTTAGTAGAAAGCATGTGATTGGATTTTACGTGTTCATTAATTAATTCAAATGACTACATTTTTGTATGTGGTTCTGTGTACGAGCATTAGGGTAGTCCTCAAAAAAAAAAAAAATAAATCCAGTCGAGCTCTCACAAACGCTAGCACCAAGGGGGAATATTTAGAATAAGGTGCCACGATTTTCCAACTTTTCTTTTTTTCGAGGGGTGGCGGGGGTCCTAAAAATCACAAAATTATCATCCGCAACTCTAGGAAATATAATATATTTATGAAATATAAGCCTTTTAATTTCCAAATTTAGTAAAATTTCAACTTAAGTCCTGCTTTAAAATTCGGGTCGCACATGTCGATAGCGATATCAAAAGACGCGTATTTGCGTAAAGATTCAGAATCCGAAAGCAGAAACTACATTTTTTTTATCTCATTTAAAAGTTATTCGCGGAAAACCCGTCGGTACTATTGTCGCTTTTGTCTTGTTGCAATTAAACAAACGAAAACAAATTAAGGTGGTGAATAGTGTTGCCAGCTCCGCAACAATATCTTTTTAACTTGGTAGAAGATTATAAGGTGGTGACACGTCGACATAAATGCAAACAAACATACACTTGCCGTCTTTTAGTGAGTTTTACAGCTCCGGCTCACGCTCAATTCTCACCGGAATGCTCTGGACCATTGAGAGACTTGAGAAGCAGATGTCGTGAAATTTTCGCACACGTGAAATGTGATAGGCAGATGTCGCCGATGTTTTTCATTTAACTCATACGTCGAAAGGCTAAGCAGCGACATCTATTTTTGAAAAAGTATGTATATTAAAGGCCGCGTTGCCAACCTAAAAAGAAGTCTGGTTCAATTTGTGAGCCAGATAATTTGTTAATTACTTCTTTTTAGGTTGGCAACGCGGCCTTTAATATACCTACTTTTTCAAAAATAGATGTCGCTGCTTAGCCTTTCGGCGTATGAGTTAAATCAAAAACAGCGGCGACATCTGCCTATCATATTTCACGTGTGCGAAAATTTCACGACATCTGCTTCTCAAGTCTCTCAATGATCCAGAGCATTCCCGTGAGAATTGAGTGTGAGCCGGAGCTGTAAAGCTCACTGAAAGACGCCAAATGTATTTTGTTTTGTAATTCTCTGAATAATTTGAAATTAATATATTTAATTGAACAGGTGCAGAATACATACTTTTGTCAAAAAAAAATAATAAAAAATTGGACTTTATAGAGATTTTTATGCTGATTCCAACGGTAATTCTGCGTAGAACACCTTTCTGCATAGGCGGCCTTCGGCCGCGCTTAAAAAAATAACCCTGGGCTACGCCATGCCAAGTCCGGGTGTGTGGTATAACCGTGGCTACCGCCACGCTGATGTCCTTCTGCGTAGTACACCCTTCTGCGCAGCACCCCAAATAATATTAGACTACAATTATTAAAAGTGTTTTACAAAAACAAAATACATTAATAGTGAATGTTTGTTTGCATTTATGTCGTCGTGCCACCACCTTATAATGTTCTACCAAGATAAAAAGATATTGTTGCGGAGCTGGCAACACTATTCACCACCGTCATTTGTTTAATTGCAACAACTAAAAAAGCGACAATAGTACCAACGGGTTTTCCGCGAATAACTTTTAAACAAGATAAAAAATGTAGTTTCTGCTTTCGGATTCTGAATCTTGACGCAAATACGCGTCTTTTGATACCGCTATCGACATGTGCGACCCGAATTTTAAGTGCAGGACTTAAGTTGAAATTTTACTAAATTTGGAAATTAAAAATCTTATATTTCATAAACTAAGAGTTTCCTAGAGTTGCGGATGATAATTTTGTGATTTTTATGACCCCCTCTACCCCTACAAATCAGCAATAGTTTGAAAATCGAGGCACCTTATATAAAATCCAACCCGATAAAATAGCTGATCGAACCAACCTTATGGAAATCAATGTAATCGATTAATGGTGCCATACCATAACGCTAAGGCCATAACCATACCATAACCAACAAACTGGTTTTTGGTTATTTTCACAGAAAACAGTTAACGCCATAAAATCTATGCCTCTACCAAATTTCAAAAGGATTGGTTAATTTTTGTTCGACTTATGGCGTTAAAATTATCCTAGACAAATTAAATGAAAAAGGGCGGAGACACGCCCATTTTTAAATTTTCTTTTATTTTTGTATTTTGTTGCACCATATCATTACTGGAGTTGAATCTTGACATAATTTACTTATATACTGTAAAGATATTAAATTTTTTGTTAAAATTTTACTTAAAAAAAAATTTTTTTTAAAAGTGGGCGTGGTCCTTCTCCGATTTTGCTAATTTTTATTAAGCGTACATACAGTAATAAGTGTAACGTTCCTGCCAAATTTCATCATGATATCTTCAACGACTGCCAAATTACAGCTTGCAAAAGTTTTAAATTACCTTCTTTTAAAAGTGGGCGGTGCCACACCCGTTGTCCAAAATTTTACTAATTTTCTACTTTGCGTCATAAGTTCAACTCATCTACCAAGTTTCGTCGCTTTATCGGTCTTTTGTAATGAATTATCGCACTTTTTCGGTTTTTCGAAATATTCGATATCGAAAAAGTGGGCGTGGTTATAGTCCGATATCGTTCATTTTAAATAGCGATCTGAGATGAGTGCTCAGGAATCTACATACCAAATTTCATCAAGATGCCTCAAAATTTACTCAAGTTATCGTGTTAACGGGCGGACGGACGGACGGACGGACATGGCTCAATCAAATTTTTTTTCGATCCTGATTATTTTGATATATGGAAGTCTATATCTATCTCGATTCCTTTATATATGTACAACCAACCGTTATCCAATCAAACTTAATATACCTGTGAGCTCTGCTCAACTGAGTATAAAAACAATGTCAGCTTAGAAATCAAACGGAGAATAGATAGCTCTTGCCAACCAGTGCTACATTGGACTGAGTAAACAGTTGAAAAGTATAGTTCTCACTCGAGGAACGCAAATCACAGCCTATAAGTCGCTCATTATTCTAGTCCTGATGTATGGCACGAGTATCGATTGATGATGAGCTGTATGAGCTTTACGCAGATATGACGAGAGTATTGCCTAGGTCATGTTATGCGAATGGATGAAGACAACCTGTCACAGAAAGTATTTCAGTCGACATCGCAGTTTTAAAGCGGAGGAAGGGGGAATCCTCCGCTGAGTTGCTAAGAGGCAAGTGGAGGAAGAGGAAGGGAGGTCAAGCCCTTGATGGGACGCCAATTTGCACGTCAGTTATCGTGAAACAGGGAATGCTGGCATTGTTACCAAATGTTAACAAACAGCCAACATCGCTTATGGGGTTAACCGCCACTTAATGATGAGGATGTTGCAGTTTTATATTTAGACCAATCAACAATTTAAAAACAATTTGATGAATATTGTTACTGCTACTTTTAGATTCGCCGCTATATCAAAATGGTGACGTGCAGTAGTGTCAATGGAAATAACGTCCATTGACATTAATGCGCTTTTGAAAGAGAATTAATGTCAATGACACTAATTCCAAATCCGAGAGAGAACTAATTACAATTGACTTCGTTTTGAGACTATTTAACGCCGCCCACGCAAAAAGGAGCTGGGAATAATAGGACTATGACTTGCAATGCGGTTTTTAGCAAAAATCTGGCATTGTGCAGGCCAAATTTAAATTTTTATTACTTGCTTTAATCTCCATAACTTCGTAATCACGCGATTTTTTATTCCAAATTTTCACCTGCGGCGATTTTTAAATTTTTTGGAAGTCATATTCAATATGTTAATACCGTACCGTAATATAACAAGACAATTAGGAATTAAAAATCGCGCGATTTTTTATTCCAAATTTTCGACTGCCCCCTTTTTTTTAACTCTTGGAATTTTTTCGAAAAATATGTTAATATCCTATGGCGCTTTTTCTTAATTTTTGGAATTCATTCGAAAAAAAAAATTAATATCGTATCGTAATATGAAAAAAAAAAATTGGAATTAAAAATTGCGGCGCTTTTTTTTATTTTAATAATTAATGATACAAAATTTCTAAGCGGGGTCGCCCCTGGGCAGTGTTTGGCAAGCGCTCCGGGTGTATTTCTGCCATGAAAAGCTCTCAGTGAAAACTCATCTGCCTTGCAGATGCCGTTCGGAGTCGGCATAAAACATGTAGGTCCCGTCCGGCCAATTTGTAGGGAAAATCAAGAGGAGCACGACGCAAATTGGAAGAGAAGCTCGGCCTTAAATCTCTTCGGAGGTTATCGCGCCTTACATTTATTTTATTTTTTTTTTAAATGTAATAGACAACTAATATTTGGAACTGAAATTTGTGCGACTTTGATTCTAAAGTTCGGTGGTGGTGTCCTTAAGAAGTTTTGACGTTAATTCGCTTTCGCAAAACAAAGTAATGCCAAATCGGAGAAAAAGGTATTCTGACATTAATTCGCTTTTGAAAACAGAACTAATGTCAATGACGTTGATTCCAGCATGATCCTGACGTTAATTCTCTTTTGGATTTGGAATTAATGTTATTGAAATTAATTCTCTTTCAAAAGCGTATTAATGTCCATTGACGCTAGTTCCATTGACACTATTGCACGTCACCATCAAAATAGATAAAACTGTTGTTGACGATGTCATAAATAAATTTTGATGCCGATTTGGTAACGTTTACCAAATGCATACTGAATATATTAGGTATTATCTTAACTTGAATGTGTATCGTGCCTTTACCCTCTCCACTTTTTTCCAAAAAATAAATGTATTATGTAATTGATATTAAAGAAAAATTGCAAGTTTACAAACGGCGCTGGTTACTAGTTACTCGAGTTCAACGCCCAGCTCCCGAAAAGCTAGCTGATGAAGAAGTGAAATTCAGAAACATGTCCTAGTAACCATCGCCGTTTGTAAACTTACAATTTTTCTCTAATATCAATTACAAAAACCATTGTACAGAGCAATATTAGCAAAGCTCGCTAATTAAATACATATGATAAATGTATTATGTTTTATTTAATAATTTCGGAAACATTTTTAAACAACTTGACATCAGGACGGACAAGGCGACAGCTGTTTCGATTATACCTTTTTTTAAATCTCTTCAAAGCCTTTTCTCTCGGGAGTGGGATTCGAACCCGCACTCCTACGATGGTTGAAGTGTTATAAACGCATTCAGCCACGTCATGCCTTAGTTGTTGTAAACATTATCCCTAATTGCCTTCTTTGCATATTTCCTTTATTCATAGTCTATACTTCGTATAGCATCATATGTATTATGTTTGAACCTGACATAACCGTTAAAAGTTATGAAACAGCAAAAATTCGTTCTTTTCATTTTTATGGACCATCCTAATGCACATATGCATGTTTGTACGAATCTTCCATTAATTGTGCTTAGCTATCGTCAAACGAGAAATCCTGACGTAAATTTTTTATTTTATTCAATATTTACTAAGGTATAATTTAATCGACATTAGAAAAAATGTTATTTTGGGTTCGCATGTTTGTACTTTTTTCAGTGGGAGCATCTTCTTTACTATATTGAATTGGCGCATAGATGACTACGCGGTTTTTGCCGAGCCGTCAAAGCACGCAAAACTTCACTTCTTTGCGATGAATGATGCCAGTACGAAATAACAAGAAAGCCGAAGACTAATTAACCTTATTTTTTCTACGCGGTGTGGATCTTCTCTTTCTTCTCTGGTGTCAATTTTTGGCCATCGCTTTTAAGTTCCACACTGCGTAACGGGGATTTAAGTCATATTTTTCGACAGGCAAACCTTACGACACTCATATGATAACCGCCCATCCCCTTAAGACACCCACAAGATTTTTTTCTAACAAAATGTAGCTGTTGTAAATGTTGTAGGAGCAGCAAGGTCATTCCGGAAAAATATGGGGAGTGGTATAAATGACGCAAGCCATGCTGCTGGATCACTGTATGTCTTCGAAGTCGAAGTAGTCGCAACTACGTAATAAGCGAATAAGATGCTACCAAGTGGTACTATAGTTAGGTAATTAGTACGATCAGGAGAAAATTAAGTCCCTGAGCTCGATCCTGATGCCATTTGGTAACGGTATGGATATAGTAAACCTCGTTTGCAATGGTCCCGAGAAATATCAATACCATGGGAAAGTTCCACCAGGATCACTTAGCCAGAATGGGAACAATTGAAAAGCACATGACGGGATGGATACAATTGGGCAGTGTTAAGTATACATCGGTATGGCTAAACTTTGAGTCAGCTGAGCAAACTTTGTGTAGTCATGCAACATCGCGAGATCCTAGGCGATACATCAAAGCTCATTTGTTCTTGTTAATTACGGTTCTGACCCAATAAGAGTACAAAAGGTACGTCTCAATATTCTGGAAAATCCTTCCCAATTTTGGAATCATCGAGTGACTTCATGCTTGACTAAGCAGCTGTTGCAAGAACTGGTTTAAAGGCTTATGGTTTCGGCGTACTCAGAGCTCGGAATCAGTTCTACATTGTTATTCTTTAAGTAGTTATAACTGAGTTGCCGTTATTTAATGTGCCTTTCCCACTGTGGTAGCTACTACTCAGCCCTACCTAACGGTGTTGATAAGTCCATTCTTCCTCTCCCCTAATAAGTGTATTTTTCCTCTTATCGTCTCTATTGTAGGACCAAAGGTATATATTTTATTTGCGCATTTTATCGGTAAAGTGAACAAGCTTGATTTTTGAAGCGGGCCTTTCAAACGTGGACTGGAGTAAACTACACCATCTGATGGTACTGTCTCTTTACTAAGCGCTTCTTTCCTTTGCATAGGGATTCTTTTGCTGTTCACTGTAGTAGATCCCTCTCACCGCAATTCTTTGACTAGCTATGTCCGTTGCATTTTTCACCGTGATGCCAGCCTTTGTATTCGCGAGGACCTCAACTAGCCGGACCACGGTAAAATCCCTTACAAGTATCAGGACATTTCAGGCATATGTCTTCAAGTAATAATTCTTAAAAGCCTTGTAAAATTTGGATTCTAAACAGTCAGTATCTAATATGTGGCTAGATCTGCTACTTGAGATATGGGTCTCTATTAACTCTCACGAAGTAGTGATATAAAAAAATACTATTCCATTACCGATGCATCGAAACTTCTGTCTGACCTTGACCTACGATAACGATTTCGATTCGGACTGAATAGAATCGGATGTATAACGAAAATCGATCACTTGAAAAAGGTAAAGGGACCTGTTCGAGTCCTCCACGATTCGAAATTTGAAGGCTCCGATTCCGAATACGCTATACTTAATACCGTTACATCTCTAAGAAACAGTGTAATTCAATGTTCATCATACGCCACGTAACATCAATTAAAATATCCTTAAAATTGTAAAGTTTCAGGATATATATTTCGGGTAGAACAAATTTTGTTTTGCTGATTTTTTATCTTCTGATCCACTGATCTTTTTTTCATGAATGAATTATTTGGAAATTCGTGGAAGAGAGCCTGTCATCCTCTTAGAAATTCCAGTTTTCTGTTACAAAATCATCAAACTCTTCAAGTTGTAACCTTATTAATAGCCTTTTTTATGCAAATAATTTTCTAGCTCGAAAAAAGCTTCTTAACCGTTGAAAAATCTCTGAATTAGCACACTAAGATATTCTTCCACTGTTTTTGTTGACTCACTAATAGAGTACCGTAATTAAGTATTATTATTGTTTTTGTTATTCCAATGCCTTTTCCGCCGAGACTTGAACATCATTCTCCAAAGCAATCAGCAACAATATTTGTTATCCTGACATAGACCATCCGGCGGCAGTGCATCCTATTATCAAATGAATTGCTTGCCCTTAAGCGAGAATTACTGCCGACTTAACTCTCTTCTCTGATACCCACCCGCATTTTGAAAGATAAAAGGTACTTTGTGCAATGTGGTCGGCGCGTTAAAAATTGCACTTCCGCTTACTCCTCTCATGTATTTGTTTAACCTCTTAACACCACTAACCACTTGCGATATTTTACATACTTTTCCATTTCACCGCCGCTCGCCATAAAGAACTTCAAACTACCACAGCAACAAAAGTACCAAGAAATACCATCGTTTGCAACCACGGTTGCCACTTTGGGTCCATTTGGACCAAAAATGGTCCATTCCAACCCTATTTGGTCCACTGGTCCATTTTCTTCAATTTTGGTCCTTTTTAGGCAGTTGCCACGATTTTGGTACTTTTCTTTTCACTCAGGTAAAAATTCACAATATTGCCCAAAAAATTTGCAGCATATTCGTTAACCCATATATAATTTGGAATATACTTGAATGGATTTCTCACCACAAAAAATGGCTCATTGAATAAAAATGTACGAGAACAGTAACATTTCACCTAGGAAATAATTTAGGCGAGGCATTAAAAAGAAAAGTGTTGGCAACACACACTGCCGTTAATTGTTGATGAAACAGCAGACTTATGTAAACAACTCTTGTTTAATATTTATAATAATAATGATTAGATATTTACATCGGTTATAAAACACTTAGTGAAAGGTTTTTTTCACTAGTAGAGCTAAAAGTGTGTATTTCAAATGCCCCTCTAAGAAATTTGACAAGGCTAGCAACTGATAAAGCGTGGAGTTTAATGAATTGAAAACTAATTAAAAGAATTAAACTAATTTATTTTGTATTAAGTGTACTTGCCACATAATTAATTCAAGCCTTCCGAGAGATATCGAGAGTTTGTGAAGGCACGTCGATATTTAAATCTTTTTCACCCAGCACAAGAAATATTTTAACTGGAAGGCAGAAATATTTCTTGAAGGCGATAACTTTATAAATATACAACGAATGCGATTACAAAATTTTATTTTTATATTCAGCTTTTGCAGCAAATGCAAAAGAGATTTGATTTTGGAAGAAATATTTTGTGTAAAATTATCCCCGTAGGTGCTAGCATTAACCCCTGATGCCAGGTATAAAAACTCACACTTACTGAATCTAGGCTATGATATAAAGTTTAAGCGTTAAGAGAAAAAGTAAGCATCTATAGAAATAGAACTAACAAAATTGCTTAGCTTCATTTATGCTCTACTGAGTTTTCCACATAGTTCGACCAGAACGCAAATTTTTGAACCCTTCCTTACTAAAACTTAGCTGCGCTATACATTTTATTTCATTGCAACCAACAACATAATGCTAGAACTAAAAGCTTTGTGAGCAAATCTAGGTTCACAACGTTAGGTTGATGAACGACATACACCTATTCTAGAAATATGAAAATATAATACCATGAACTACATTTTATTTTTGGTTGTTCCTTGAATTTAAGCAAAGTATTTATTATGTCCAGTAAAATTTTATATAGGAAACCATGGAAACATCCTAAAGTTTTGTATTTTACAATGAATACGACCTCCTTATATACCAATAAAATAAAACAAAAATTTGGTCCTTTTTTTTTTTGAGATTTGGTTCTTTTTTTCCGTGAATTTTGGTCCCAAATGAAAACATGGTGTGGCAACCTATATCATCTTCAACAGCAACAACGACCTCATCCCTTTTTCGAGCCAGTAAGTAGTCGGCTATGTATTTTATAAGGCCTCAATAAATTGTGAGTTGGTATGAAAAGATGTGGTGTGGAAGAGTAAATATGCAACAAGTGTTTGCGTGCCGTGCCGGCCAAAAATGTTCCACAACAACCGATATGACAACAAAATAAAAACAGCAATAAAATAGGCAAAAATGGCAGGAGGAGGGATTTATGCAATGCAAGGCATAGTCATCGTCATCACATCAGCAACAATTGTTGGGTTGCATGTTTTAAGTTGTTGGGTAGTAAACACTTTGCTGGTTTCGAACAAAATTGAGACGAAGTAAAGAAAAGTTGCTGCTAGTACTGTGCAAATTAAAATGATATGGTTTACCTATTTAGGGCCATTTTAACCATCTTCAGATAAGTTAGAAGTTAGATATTAGTTACGTTCCATTAAGACTTGAGCGAGATACGGATAGAAATTTAACATGCAAATGCAACAACAACGTTGTGATCCTGATATTTATCTGGTTCAATTTCTGATCCGTATAGCAGTTCTGTTCGTTTCGTTTTCTGTAGTAGATTTTTTGACAGCTAACCACTTTTGAGTTGGTAGCACTCATGGCTCAACTATATGGTTGGTTCATCTCTACAACAACAACATACATTTGATCACATTGCCAAAATCAGAGTGTTGCTGTTAGACGAATGGAATGGAATGAAAACATAAAACTTAGCAGCATTTGTATGTAGTAAGAAAATGTTGTAAATTCGTTGGTTTCATTTTAAGTTTGCCATCTCCTTCTGACAATCCCTACTACAGTGAAATGAAAAAAATAAAATCAGCTGGTGAGATGAGCCAACCATATAGTTGAGCCATTGTAGCACTGAACTAAATATGTGTACATTTGTGTATACATAAAAGAATTCGCCATATTTAAAAGCAAAAACACTGAAAGAGTAAACAACTTGGAGATGATGTAAGGAAAATAAATAGTTTGATTACGTGTGAAACTATTTAAATGTTAATAATTCTATCAGTATCTTAAAATTTTGTGTACGTTTCTTCTTATTTTCAACAAAACAGATGTTTTATATTAGTGCTGCCAGTTCTCATAAAGTTGATCCAGATCGTTCCAATGAGATTTGAGCCAGAGCCAGAGCTCGATAAACCAATGGAACGGCCCTATTAACTTGGTTGGTGGATAACAATATGGCTTTATTTGGCACTTTTTGGTTTTCGCCCCGGTTAAATTGGTAGTTGTGAATATTTTGTAGAAAAAGTCGCAAAAATCGATTGTTGATACACCAGAACAAGCCAAACAGCTGACTTTTGTTTACATGTTTCCCTCGCACTTAACTGATGGCTTTTTCTTTTCTGAAAATAATGTTGCCCTGTTGCTTCTTGTCAGCTCTCTTGCAAGCTTGCGTGTTCCTTTCACAAAATATGTCTTACAGATATAAGAAAAGGGGCCCGTCACCTAAAAATTTAGCCATTTTGCAGAGCAGTTACCCAGTTCAAAAGCTAGAGTTTAAGAGTGTAACATGGGGGTAACATTTTTTCCAGAAAAGAAAAAAAAGCTTTAGTTAGAATTGCGGAAATAGAAACCATTCTGCTTATAAATTTGACAAATGGAGTTCCGAGGCAAATTTTTTAAGATAATGTGCATATATTACGATTTAAGCCTTACAAAATTGTTTATATGTCTGAAGCGGCAAGTCTGAAGGCTCATGATGGTCATACTAACTGGACACTGCCTTCCGACGAAACAAGCCTAAAAATTAAGCCTCGTCAGTAACGGAAGATGTTGAAAAAGCTGGCTTGTATTTGATAAAATACTATTTGCATCGGACTTAGCTCAAGCAGCACCTTAATCTGTGAGAAATTGTCATGACAGTTGCTCGAGATGCGTAGACAACTTCGCCTTATGCTATTATATTATAAATAATAGCAGACCTGGTAGACGTTGTTCTGCCCTAAATTTGGCCTATCTGCATACAATTTAATAAGCCGTTCCCATCTAACTCTGCCCTCCCCCCTCTACACTTTTTCCTAATCGTTTCATTCACTCCTCCCTCCGTCTTTTTCGCTTCATCTACCTCCATCTTCGTCTTATTCGATCACTTTCTCAGTCTCCACCTCCTACTCTCTTTTCTCTTCTCTCAAGCTCTTCTCAATCTTCTTCATCCTGTATTGCCTGTCCCAGAGGGTGGTATGTATTTTGTTCCAGTCCCAGTCCCAGTCTTACTCCGAGTCTCAGTCCCAGTCCTAGTCCTAATCTCAGTCACAGTCCGTCTCTGGTCTACTCCCCGGAAAAAAGGACCGTAAATACTAATATAGGCAAATTTATATACCAAATTTCAGGCAGATTGAATAGGACGTATGTAAATAGGTATGTGGGTATTATTAGCTCATATCTTTATTTCGGCTTCGCATGCATATTTATCAGTTTCCCAGGTTGATGCGACTAAATCGAATATCACAATGAAAATTACTTTAAAGCTCTCAGCAACACCTTTCATTTGATATCCGTATTACGCACACATTCTAGGGGTATCCGGGATCACGTTTTGGCCTATATCTCGAGACCCTAGTCACTCAGCGGTATAATATATTACTCTGTACTAAAGCACTCATCAACAGCTTATTGTTATCCATATTCTATAAACACATCCTAGGGATAGCCGGGTCCACCTTTCGGCCTATATCTCGAGACCCTGTACGTCGATCGCAGGCAAACTTATGTAATAACCACCTAGTGACTTGTGTGAAAGTTTGAACAAAATCGACCGACACATTTCTTCAAACACCGGCGACCAACTAACACATTTAAGCCTTTCTTTATATATATATAGATTTTTATTTTTCACACTTCACTATAATATTAAAACGAAATGCAGATATTCGTCGCTTTTGAAATTCGGCTTAAAAATTGCACATGGAACAACTAGAGACTCTCTTGAATTAAAAAAATAATGTCTTAGTATCTCTAAATCGCGGGCTACCTCAGAAATCCCATGCCCGGAAGTTATCCCGCATATTTTTATATATAAATATATATATAGTCGGCCATGGTGTGTATTAATCTTAGAATCCTCGGCTCAGTCCCGCTGACAGCATCGCCCTCATACAAAGATAGTTTATTCAATTTTGGTTGCACCGCTGGACTCCAAAAGAGGCTCCATATGGTCTCACCCTGTGGGCAGTTCGTTGCGAGCATTAGTGTTAGTATGCCATTTTGAACTGCGGCTTGTCAAAGTAACAAAAATCACATTCTGATAAGGATATGTCTAAAAAGGCGCAAAAAACATCTCTACGAATTAGGAAGCTTTACTGATTTCTGGGATCATTTGCCCTTCCTAGAAGCATACTGACCGGCATTTATTTACTGCATAGTGTACGATGCGATCTGATTTCTTAAGATTTCTATATGTAAAGTGAGCTGCTTTAGCTCCATTTCTACAGCTTTATGAAACCTTGATATCTCAGAAATGGGTGATATACTCTCAAAGAAGATTATAAATTCAGAATTTATTTGTTTCTTAATTATAATATATTCGCCATTATTAAGCACGGGTAACACGCGCTGTGCGGCGCAACTGCGTTTAAACGCACCCATAGGTGGCAACACTGCCGCCAACAGAAATAGGGCGCAAGGACCAACGCGTATTAAAAGTATATTCTTAGGCGCCCCAATGAGCTATCAAGCTCTGGAACACAATCAAATCTCACTGGAACGAAATCCGGATCAGTACAAAGAGAGTTGGCAGCACTCACCTCATGCGCACATATGTATAACAGGTTGCCGTTATTTACAAAATTGTTTCCCAAATCATGCCTCAACAAAAACACGGCCGTTCTCAAATATAAAAACTTTCTTAATATTCCATGAAAATGAGTGGAGCACAAAGGTACCTATAACAAAAAATTTATTTGATACATATGCTCAGAGTGTGGTGTGCAGCAGCCGATTCTCTCTCTCATTTTGCAATTGGTTTTGTATGTAAATGTATGTCTAAAGCGAAATTGGCGACCGCCATGGTGTAATGGTAGCGTGCTCCGCATACCACACCGAAGATCCTAGGTTCACCCCCCGGGAAAAGCAAGATCAAATTATAGAAAAAAGTTTTTCAAGTAGAAGAACATTTTACTAACGGGGTCGCCCCATGGCAGTGTTTTGGCGAGCACTCCGAGTGTACTTCTGCCATGAAAAGCTCTCTGTGAAAACTCATCTGTCTTGCAGATTCCGTTCGGAGTCGGCATAAAACAAGAAGGTCCCGTCCCGCCAATTTGTAAGAAAAATGCCCATGATTCTCGTACAAAGACAGTATTTAAATTTTGGTTGCACCACTAGACTCCAGGAGAGGCGCGATAGGGCCTCGTTACAATCATTAATTTTACTATGTCGTTTTGAATTGCGGGTTTTCTACAGCTTTATGAAACCTTGGTACCTCAGAAATGTAACACAGAATAATAGCAGACCTATTACAAAACTTTATGCCACATATTATTTGCCGTATTTAGTTTATGCAAATGATCAAGATATTGCTTTAGGAAATATGTCCGTTGTGCGCCCATATTGTTCCGCTCCAAAATTCAAAATGAATCAAAAGGCAATTGCAATTGTATAAAGATAATAATATATAATATCCATAAATTTTCATAGCTATGAGTTTTTATTTTTGGAATAACGCTAAATAGAAATATTACGGAACCAAAGTAGATATGTGTACTAAGCGCGTGGCAAAGCCTCGCGCAACCATGACCAATTAATTATCTTTAAATTTACGTCTCTGCTCGGTACAACGCATCCACTATACGTTTACCTAAACTAACTTAAAAGCTAGCTATCTATCTATCTATATTGATATCAAAACATTTTCAATTCACAACACTGTGGTCAGAACAAGTTCGAAGTCCCCATGCAACATGCTCGAACGGCGAATTCGAAAGGTGGAAATGTGGGAAAATTAATTGGAGCCACATATGAATCTTAAAGGCAATGCTCAAATACAAGCAATAACCAAAGTCAGTAAAGCAATTACAGTCGCCGGAAAGCCGTAGAAGGTAACGGAATACAAAGCGGATGAATCGTGATAGATAAAGTGTGAATGTCGAACATAAACGGAAGCAAAACAAAACTTGTGTGACGTTATTTGGTGAAAAAGCGGTTTTATAGTGGAATTTAGTGCGTATCCAACTGTAGATTGGAATTTGTGAAAGAAAATTAAATAAAAAAGATGATAATCAGTGCATTGATTAAAAAATACACAGAAAAGTTAAGATAATAAAAGCGAAAGAAAAAAAGTACGCTGCGTTTGTGAGCGGTTGACAAAAAAGGAAGCGGAAAAGAAAGCGGACGCCAGAGAGCAGCGCTTTCGCCAGTTTTAAGTAAAATTCAAGAAAAAAAAAATTTATTTAAAAAAGTTCAGTGAATCACAAAACAAAATTTAAAATAAAGATGTTTGTGCAATAAACCAGAAATATAGGAAAACATTTCTATTTTTAAAACAAAAAGTGCGAATTAAAGTAAGTAGATTTTGTAATAACGTACGTGTGTGTGTTTGTAAATGGAAAAAAGTGGAAGATGATAAAATTAAATTGAAAGGCAAAATAGAAATCTATTTTGAAAGCGAAATTGAGCTCTTAAATAAATAAATCAGCTGATGCAAAAGGAAAAAAGGATGGAAAGTCAGATCTTTGTTTGGTTGTGAATTAAAAGGCGCGCTGCAGGATTATCTGTATTTTGAAGATAATGGCAAATGTTTGACTAAGAAGAAATGTACAACCAGGCAATCAGGTTTTAAAGGCTAGAGTGCTTTTTATATTTTCATGGTAAGTGTTTTCTTTTTTTAAATTTATGGATTTTTTGCATTCAAATAGTTCTAATATTAGCTTTCTGGATTGCAAGTGTATCACTAATTGAGTGTTCTTCTTGATACTTAAAAAAGTTACAATTGACAAGGAACGCCTTCAAATAATTTTAATTTTTTCTACAAACGGTGATCTACATGTTTTATGAAGATTCCGGATCTGCAAGCAGATGAGTTTTTGCTGAGTAGCTTTTCATATCAGAAATACAATGGGAAGGAGGTACGACCCCGCGCAGATTTTTTTTTTCAAATTGAAAAATTTTTTTCAAAAGATTTTGATGATGTGTCTTTCGGGCCTTGAACCCAACACCTTTGGAGTGGTAAGCGAAAACACCACCGCGGTGAGCTGTTAGGACAGCGCTCTAAAATTTTTCACGTCAGGCCTCCTTAAGTCGTCAAAACCTCAATTCATTGCGTGCCACAGATGATCATCTAGCAGAACACCCCAATAGGTACTTGAAACTCTTAATATGGGCGTTTTGAACGGCCCAATGCATCAGTTATACCACCACGGGTTCTGCTTCCAGCGATCAGTTTTAATCTAACTTCTCTACGGATACTTAATATACGAGGTAAATAAATAAATAAATAAATAAATAAATAATCCATACTGTGCTCTGAGAAGCCTAAGACCTGCGTAATGACTTTAGTTTCACTTGTGAGGAGATCATGTACAACAAAGAATTCCTCCCCCAAAGCTCTATTAACCCAACTCATCTTGCTTGAATTTCGACTTAAGCATTTGGGCAAGTTTGGCTGTTTTCTTATAAGTCACATCAGCTATCCCTGACTGGCAATAAGAGACGCCCATTGGAGCACCAAAGCAGATCAAGACTTCTGCCGCCTCTCTCTCTCAACTCAACGGATGTATCCTCCTTCCTCTGCTTCCAAATACGCTGATCGATTGTCGGAGTGTCTTCGTCCATTCGCATAACATGAACTAGTCATCGAAGCTTTTGAGCTTGAGTTCGTTGCACCATCTTCATGTCTGCATAAAGCTTATATAGGTCATCATTATTTTTTTCTTCCACACACCATCAATCTTATGGAGAGATTTTTTTTCCGAAAACTCCAAGGGTCATCTGTCCTTCACTCGACAGCATTCCTGATTCCGAGAAATGCATCAGCACAGATATGAAGAGTGATTTGTAGAGCGGGATTTTTGTTGGCCGAGAGGGGCCTTTCCTTTTCAATTGTTTCCTCAGTACAAACTAGCACTTGTTGACAAAAGTTAGTCGCCGTATGATTTCTGAGCTGACATTGTTTCGCTGTTAAGGCTGGTTCCGACATAGACGAAGTCCTTCACTGTCTTATTCCTTTTGCATCTTTGCAATCCAAAAAGGTAGAATTTACGGCGCATTTCTTAGGCCATTCTTACAGAGCTGGTGGTGTTTATCAATGTCATTTGGCATAGCCTAATTAGCTTTGTAAGGAAGTTAAAATCAAACAGAGTAGCGTACAATCAACTTATTTTCGTGCTGCCAAAAGCTGCTCTGATGTCGACCAAAAAATTACCCGTGTCGAATCTTTTATCGTGAGTCTTGCTCGATGGTACATTTATGAGATTCGAAGCCGCATTGATAAGGTTCTTTGGGCTTCAGTCTTTCGCACAGTATGCATAATTATTTTCGCGGTTTTAAGCAGGCTGAATCTCGCACTAAAATGGAGAGAGCAAAATTAAATTCTAATTTGGGTTTTACATAGACTTCGACTTAGTTAAGCAAACAAAAGTCCGTAAACCTGTGCTGGTTAGGCAAATTACATTGCTAACGTGGCACAATGGGTAGTGTGTTTGTCTTCAATAGCTTACTTTCCAGATTCGAGTGCCAGGGCAGGTAGTGTCAAAATACTAAAACTAGGTTACCTTCCGGCAATGATCGGCACAACCTGGGGCTGCATGTTTTTGCAGGAAGTCCCCAGAATTTGATGAAAATATTTCAGGAAGAAAACTACAGATTGGAGGAGAAGGTCGCCACTACCCTCTTGGGAAATATAAAGTGCCAAAATATGATTATGATGGGATGATCCGATATAGAAAGTTGTTTCAAAGGCACTTATGAATGACAAGAATTGATCTTCGTCACCTTACTGCGCTAGAAGATCATTTGACGAACGCATGTAATAACGAAACGTGCGTCTATTTGGGTTCAGCGTGCAGAAAAAAAATGGAGTTGACTGAAACTACTTGTATGGCTATGCTCAAGCCATGAAAATATAGATGGAAAAGACGAAGAGAAGGAAGAATCAGACGAAAAGGAAGAAAAAGAAAAGGGAGAAGAAGAAGAGAAACAGAAAGAAGAAGAGCACGAAGAGTATAAAAATGAGAAGAAGAAGAATTCGAAAAATATGAACATAAGGGAGAAGAAAAAGAAGAAGGTGAAGAAGAAGGAGAAGAAAGAGAGAAATAAGAAGTAGAAAAACGAGAAAAATGGAAGGGAAAGAACTATAAGGAGGAGAAAAAGGGTAAAAGTAAAAATAAGAAGACAGAGAAGAAAAATAAGAAGAAGAAAGGAAAAAGAAAAAAGATGAAGAATAAGAAGAATAAAAGGTAGAAGAGAAAGAAACGTAAAAAGAAAAAAAAAATAAAAAGAAAAAGAAAAATGTGAGTAGCAAAAGAAAATAGGTAGAAAAAAGAAAAACAGAAGAAGAGAAAGCACAATAAAAAGAAAACGACGAGTAAAAAGAAGAAGAAAGGGAAAGAGGAAATAAACAAATAAAAATAAAATAAGTGGAGAATAAAACAAGAAGGTTAAGAAGAAGAAGAAGAAAAAAAAGAAGAATGACGAAATGAAAAAACCCACATAAACTCATATCAAATGGGCAACACCAAAAATCTTATCCTTACTCCATGCTTTAAGAGTTTTGATATTTTCTATTAGTATAATAAAAAAATTTTATTTTTCAGTTTACGCATGAGGTGAAAGTTAAAACGGCACAAAAACTTTACGACCTTTAAAATTATAAAATTAATTTCTCATCG
Organism: Eurosta solidaginis; assembly: GCF_040869045.1. Lineage (NCBI taxonomy): Eukaryota > Metazoa > Arthropoda > Insecta > Diptera > Tephritidae > Eurosta > Eurosta solidaginis. Next base: position 225,221,227 of record NC_090322.1, on the reverse strand, counting down.
ATGCTTTGCTTTGTACATATATTCAGGTTCTTAATGTACCTATACTCCATTTCTTAATTAGAAATTCTTGTTATTGTTTCTAATATCTGGGTTGATCTCCAGCTGTCTTTAAAAGCGTTCCACGCCTCATTGTCTTTAAAATTTCTTAATCAATTACGCGTCTACCTACTTTTCTTAAGTACCTACAACAATTAAGTTTTGTTTTACAATAGAAAATGAATATCGTGCAATGTCAGGGCCGATCTTCAAGCCATGAACCGCTTTGAACAAGCGGCATCATTTTGTATAATTTAAATTGTTTTTTTATTTCGATAGTAGCTGAAAAGCACAATAATGAACAAAAAACAAACAAACATCACTGGTCAAATATGTACATACTTACATATATACAGGTAAATACATATAAAGAACTAATAAGAGTATAAAGGTATGTATATACGTAAATTGTCTGCCCACAACGAGGACAATCCAACCAACCAGCCAACTTAAAAGCCATCAGCTAAAACTGCCATACATACTTAATCATAACAAGTTGCCGTCTTTTAGCCAACTCTACGTCGCCCCAACGCCGACTTGACTTGTTGTTGTCTAAAAACCTGTTTCGCTTTGTTGTTTGCATGTATTTTTATTTGAAGTATTTAGCTTCCAATGCGCCATGTACATACAAGTATTTGGTCTTTTTCAACGACTATCTCATTCCACCAAATCTTTCTTTTGTCTATTCACTTTATACATACATATGGGCACACACACACACATATTCATACCTCTATATATGACTTTCTTATTTTGCCACTGTCACCGACAAACGCTATGGCGCTGATAATCAACCAAAGATTTTTCTTTCAAATCTGTTGTCGCTGCTTGTTTTTTAGATTGAGGGAGGAAGAAACATGTAAGGTGTTTGTTTTTGTTGTTGGCTGTGTAAGTCGTGTGATTAGCAACAGGTTTTGCTTTTGCTATTAAGAATTTATGATAAAATTTAGAGAATAAGCGTTTTTTATCTGTGTTGTTGTTGTTGTGTTGCTTCTAATGAATTTTTATCTGTGTCATCGCTTTATTTGGATTTCTATTTTGCATTTGATTAAAGATGCGAGTTAGAGAGCTTAAAAGCTTTCGAAAGTTTTAAATTTGTTAACTGGCAAATTTGCTAGATTTTGCAAAAAATTTAAAGCAAGAAGATATTGTGAGGAATATTAGCATCACTAAGCTGCTACTACATAAATGCACAGCAACAATAATGCAACCACTCTTATCTATGTAGAAGGCGACGAAGAGATATCACACATACAAATATGTAGTCATCACCCGAAGTAGTTACTCACACATACACACGCATATGACAAACTACAAATATACATGTATATAGCTGGTAACCAAGCATGAAGTTCGCGAAATTACTAGACCTTAGGAGAAATGGGAGAACGAGGAAACCGAGAGTATAAATGCAGCGCAAGCTGAGTAATAACTGATCAGTTTTGATTTAAACACGCTACTGGTTGTGAAGTATAATTGTGAACTACTATTCCCAAAGTAATTTAAATAAAGACCAATTTGCAATACTGAGTATTGGAGTGATTTACTCAACAGTTTAGCGATTCGAACGTTAGCAGAAGGTTTCAAATAAGCGGAATTTACCAAAATTCGTTACAATATGATTTCGAAATCGAATGTGTTATTTATTGATGGTTAAACTGTTCTGCTCACGGAATGGGGGAATCCATAGTTATTGGTTTGTTGTGGGTGTGTTATCGACGAAATATAGACATAGTCGATTATTTATCGAAAAGTTATCGACAATTTATCAGAAAATTTTTAGATCCCGCTCTTTGAATACTACACTCAACTTGTCTTCAGCCAGAGTCTCTTACATATTGCGCTTAATTAAATGTTTCTGGTGTAAGCTCATCCATTTTGATCATTCGCGAAAATTTATTTCAATATTTTTGAGTATCCTTTTTTTCCTGCTCCAGAATTTTATCCAAAGATTAAACCAATTGCAATGCAGCAACGTGCAAAAGAAACGTGAGCAATCTTTGAAAGCAGATAAACTTTTTACGAATTACCAATTCGTTCGATTTGCTATCGAAAAGTTATTGTCATATTATAGTAGAGTTATCAACTACTTATCGAAAAAGTTATCGATATGTAATCAAAAAGTGATGGATATGCTATCATCATATCAATTTGTCGATTTGTTATTGAAGTGTTGCCGATATGTTATCGAAAATGTATCGATTTTTCAACGAAGAGTTGTCGATTTCCCGATAACTCGACTATAATTTTATTTTAGATAATAAGTCGATAGTAAAACAAAAACTTTTCAGTGGCGGTTGTTACTGATAAGATGATGACGAAGGTCTTCTGTTGTGAAATGACGGGCGCCCCTGTAACATCTTTTTGTTTTTATGTGTATAAACATATAAGTGATGCTAGTAAAAGCGTGTTGAAATAATAAGGTTTCTTTATTTTTTACATTAATAAAATAAGTTTGACCAATAACAGTGTTGTCCTTTAAGATACATCTACTGCTGCATGAACTGTTATCTTATCGTGTGGAACCCTGATTGCGAGATTAGTGCGAAAAGTATGGGCCTTTTGCTATCTGGTTAGGCTGTTGGCTTGTTCGTTATTATTCATCACTCTATGCCCCAGGATCTTATGGCACCCGAGGACACATGGGGAACTAGCCTCAACTGAAGATTCTGTCGCCTTTAATCTGAGAAGCCTCGTTGCAGGTTTATAATTGCATACAGGCTAATGGTAAAAACTTCAGTCTGAAAAATGTTCGAGAACTGTCCAATTGGTTTATTTACTTTTTGGTTCTGCGATTGAAGATCCCCAATTCCCTCTGGCGTCTTCAAGCTATTAGTGTACCATATGAGGGTGTGTTTCTGTAGAGCGCTTCGACTCAGGAAGTATTCCACGTGGTTGTGTCTTCTGGCACTATTTTAAACCGCTTTTCGAACATAAACAGCTTTTTGATGTTATTTACAGGATGCAGGATGATTAGGACCCGTTATTTAAACTCTTTTTTTATTTTGATACTGCAGTACTGAGCTTCTGCTTAAGCCCTCCTAGCGATTTCAACCCTCATGGGTCTTGCTGCCTATTCAGTAACAATATTTAGCGTCGTTAGCTAGGGTAGCACCTGCGCTGTCACCGTTGGGCATGTACGAACAAGCGTTGGAGGTATACTATGATTGGTATTAGGTTCAATTGGCCGTTCGAAGAGGGCCGTACATAGACTAAATGAGTGCATGGCTAATTATGGATCAAACTATCATGGTGTATATCCATTGCAGGATCTTGGGTTACCTTCCAGAAGTTTCCTGCAATGGATCTGCATATAATTATCGCGTTGTGGATTTTGATCTGGTGTTGTTGTCGTCTTTCCTCCATAGTAGATTGGAGGTAAAAGTGACTTCCAGAGACTTCACTTCGGTCATATTTGCCAGTAGTACTTCATCAATTAGGCGTGGACAAAAGTGCGGTACTGCAAAATTTCTTAGATCATATCTCTGCGAAGAGAGGACTTAAAACTCACGATGGGCATACGAACTGAACACTGCCTTCTGGTGTCACGTGCTTATAAGATAGGCCTCGTGAGTAACAGCAGATGTAGAAAGTGCGAGTAGAAGGAAGAAACGATAGAGCACGTTCTGTGTTCGTGTCCTGCACTCGCCAGGTCAAGGCTTCAGCTATTAGGGGCGGCGAGATGCCAGATCTTGAGGTAGCAATTAGGCTAGGTCCTAGAAAAAAACTTCTAGTATTTGCCAAGAGAACGGAGTTATTCCACAATATAAGTCCTGGCACCTGACTGGGGTTCTTACGCTTGGTCGTCAAACAAATTCTGGTAACACCATGGACACATTCAGTCATGTGATGTCTTATTGCCCCGACAGTTCAACATAACCTAACCACAATTAAGTACGATTTGTCTCAGACTCCTCCTCGCCCCGATAATGCAATAATTCTCGTCATTACTTTCTGTTAGATTAAATTTCTAGAACAAATTTGTATTGCTCATGTTTTGGTGCCCCTGGTGCCCATGTTGACCACATAGAAAATACGTCTGGGTCGTACCTGCATTGTTCGCTATAGTAGTTGTGAAGCTAATACTGAATCGAAAGCCACACAAAAAACAACCTACCTCAAAAAATTAGAGGGGGTATGCAGACTATCAATGCTTAGCATATCGGGAGCCCTGAAAACAACCCCGACAGCTGCACTGTATCTCATTCTGCACATTCCACCTGTAGACCTGGTAGCAAAGAACATAACGTTAACAACGGCAACCAGGCTCGGTGCCTCGGGGCAGCTTGAGCGCCGACCATACGGCCATAGTAGTATATCGTCATCAATCACAAGACGAACAGACTACCAGATTCCCTATCTGCGCTTCGAGGGTGATCTTAAGGCCACAATAGAGGTGGACGGTTGGCGCAAGGATGCTCAAATGGCGACGAGGCCATACATGTGTACACAGATGGTTCAAGGGTAGTGGAAGGAGTAGGGTCTGCGGTATACTGTGCTGATCGGGAAATAAACAGATCCTACAGGCTGCCGGATTACTGCAGCGTTTTCCAAGCGGAAATAGTAGCCGTAACCGAAGCAGTAGAAACTCTGGAAGAAAATAGCCCAACCTGCAATCGTGTTGACTTTTATATTGACAGTCAACCAGCAATTAAGGGAATAATCTTGCATAGCACAGCATCTAAATGCGTGTTAGAGTGTAAGCAGTCTCTGAAGAAGCATACATCTATATGGATCCCAGGGCATATGGTAATAGACGGGAATGAAAAAGCGGATGAACTAGCTAAAAAGAGCGCATCCCTTGAAGCTTGCTCCGTAGACGTCCCAATTAGAATGGGCGAGATTAGGCGAAGGCAAGAGGTGCACATGATCGACCAAGCGGGAAAGGCGCGGGGCTGTAAAGTGTCGAAGATTATGTGTAGGTCTTACAACCTTAGACTTACAAAGTTGCTTCTATCATTAAAAAGAGAGGACTGTAGACTCATGGCGGGTATTCTGACTGGACACTGCCTTCTGGCGTCACATGCCTTTAAATTAGGCTTGGTCAGTGAAAGCATATGTAGGAAGTACGGGTTGGCGGAGGAAACCATCGAGAACGTTCTGTGCTCGTGCCCTGCACTTGCCAGGCTAAGACTCCAGCTATTAGGAGCGATACAGCTGTAAGTTATATATTTATGTAGGTAATATGATAATCGTTCAAATCTTCTAGAAACAATATTCAGCTCTGAGTTTCACATTACAATCTTCCAACACCACCTACTTATCCAATTTTCGTCGCAATCAATAAAAGACGCATCAGCTTTCTAGAAAAACACAAAGACTGACTAACGCACTGAAAGGATTGACGAGCTTACTGACTTGCTAACCCAACGCGCTGATGACGAGCTCCATAAGTGAAGTTAAGTAAAGATTTTGAACTTTTTGATAAGCTGTTATTTGCTTTTTAGCGAACGAATCACAAACGAAGCGAATGGCGTATGACTTGCGCTAAATTTCTTTTAGGAATTCACTGAAAAATAGTTTTCCCAAAATTTTAGAGCTTTAATTAGTATTTACTTGTCTACTTATTCTTGAGCATTTCATGCTGTTGTTGTTGTTGCTAAAAGCACATAATTTCGTTTTGGGTGAAGCATCAGCAAATATGCAAAAGACGCGTTAAAAAGATTTTGGACAGATTTCGCACATAATTTTTAGTTAAAGATAACGAGTGTGCAAAAAAGGACGTAAAATAAAACCAAAAACGTTAAAGTGAGTAGTGTGAAAATTGCATAAGTAGGTACTTGAAAGCAGGGCTGTAAACCAGTTTTGAACCGAACAGCAACTTTTTTTTCAAAATTTAAGGTTAGTCGGAGTTTCAAAAGAATTGTGAGGGGAAATACAGCTATAGGATATCAAATTTAAATATCAAACTCAAGATGAAGTTCAACCTACCCAAAGCTCATTACCAAAGAATGGTGTAACTACATGATAGTAGCTGAGCCTACTAGAGTTACATTCAACTACATATGAGGCCAACTGCTTATTTTACAAAGTGTTTCGGCAGCTGCCCATTGGTGGAAGTCGCTGATTTGAACAGCATAAATGGCAAATGTGATAGCAATAAAAAGTAACAGTGATGTATACAGATAAGATAAGATTGACATCAACCATAGCGGAAATATACAAGATGACACCAGGGTGATGTATATAATTTTCCGGATTAATATCAAAATCGTACTGCGTCAGAAATTGAAATGTCGAATCAGATGGAAAAAAGTTGATTTATGGCTATCGCTCGTATGGTTCCGCCATGCATCAACCTTGGATAAGACTTCCGGAGCTCCGAAGAATCCAAGACGGAGCTACTTAGCCTTGTCCTACCAAAAGCTGAACAATTGAGCACGAAGCTAATAAGTGCTTCTTTATATAGACAATGAGATTTTCAGGAAAAAACGTCACTGTGTAACTGCGACTTCTCAGTCACAGTGATTTTAGTCCATGACTTTGAATGTACATTAAAAACATAGCAATGTGATCTAAATCGCTGTTCATACATATGTTTACCAATACTCGCAATCACGTATCCAACCACAGCTTTTACCACAGGAGCTTCGAAAATATGAAACAATGAAACTGTGACTTATTCTGTGATTTTTAAAAACGTTATATTTAATTGCGATTATTGGTAATTGTGACGGCTAACGAAATTGTGATGCTGTTGCAGTAAGTTATGGCCATTTGTATGTAGCGGTCACAGTGACTCAACGTGATTTTTAGTCGTTGTGAAGAATTTACATGTGCACGCATATTTAATAAACTATACTACTTTCGGCTAAGTGGAAATTTAACAAGTAAGCACAAGTAAGAATATCGTTTTATATGTTTTTCATCATGCCTGTCCTGATGCATGGCTTGAAATTTTGGAACGGGTCGAAAGATATAGATTAAAGTTCTTCAGAAAACGTATGATCTTCCTTTTATGTCGAGGCCTCGTCGGCTAGGCAAAGTTATGGAAATATTTAAAAAAACCGCCGACTCAGAAAGTACCATCACTGACACCCAAACTTGCAACAGAGAAAAAAGAGCGCCGGTTATCCTGAAGCAGGAATGGTGATTGGATGAAATCACAGACGATTAGGAGAGATATAATATAGGAATAAACACAATGAGCTTAGATAAGCGGCTCCTAACTCTCTTACCAAAAGAGTGACGGCAGTCTATCTAGCTCATCTTTAGTCTCTGCGACCTCCGCTAAAAGACATTTTAAAATGCACGGGAAGTTTGAATTTGAGGCTAAGTTCAAATTCGCTACAGAAGCTCTCCACCATCCCTAATCCATCTTACATGGGATAAAGTCGAAGCTGATGAAAATTCCAAAAGACGTCAACAAATATCACGCGATACATTCCAAGGGATCCACTGGTTAGCTTCATATATGTCCACTTCAACCTCTAAGCTTGTATGCTTCTAGTGTCCATTGAGTTTTATTAGACCCATAGAAGAGTGTCGGATATATATAATAAGAGAAGATCTATCATAGTCGTAAGTTTATCAATCAGCTAAGACGTGTGAACTCTTTCCTCAAAAGTCCTTCATTGGAGTAATAAACGGAAAATTGGCTTTCGCTTGGCTAAGTGAGCGTGCATTTTTGGAAAATTTTTGAAAATCATTTTGATTTTAGTTATATTGCCACTTGAGCGGAAGACTTTCATTCAATTGCGCCACTAGTAAAATCTCGATATTTTTAGCTCTATACTAACGGAATATTCAGTATCCAAGGCGGTCTGGTGGGATATATTTTCTAGTTAAAAGAACGAGCTCCGTTTTGCAGCAATGACTCTACCAACCACATAATATTCGTGCAGGGCATCCAGAAATTTTCGATGACCAAAATTGGCAAGCCATTTTAGTAGGGAAACTTTTTGGCAGATCTATCTTTTAAGTTCACAAGAAACCAATAAACTAGTTTACGACAACAATTAAGAGTGAAGGAGAATGAACTCCCCAAAGTCATCTCTTTACGAACTATTTTCCGAAAAGCGGTCAATCGCTGGCCCTACGGTTTTGTGAACCAATTCAGCCACTGCCTTATTTCGGATTCGACCTAGGTTCTTTGAAGAGCTTCATGCAAAGCACTTTCATACTTGCCACCGATGTTCCGAAAGACACAAAAAGTGAGTTCCATTTGTTTTATAATCGTGTGAAGGGCCGTAATTTTTGCTGAACCTTTGGCAATATACTCGTGCATGCTGGGTTCGGATGAGGAGCCCAGAAAACACCTCTACCCATGGTACCATAGGTAGCTCGAACCACTAAACTGAACCTCGACGGGTTTCGTAGCAGTTTGCAGACCTGCTTAAGTGCACTATAAAATATTTACGAAGTGTTTTAGTTGTTGGAAAAGTATTGCATTTGAGACGTGAGTACTTCAAGCTTTTTGAATGACATGGTGCAATGCAACAAGGCTACCAACAACAGAAACAACAACAACATGCATAGATTACCACAGTTTAGTTTAGCAGTAAACAAGATGGCAACCAAGCGTTAGCCAACATTTTCACAAACAAAAAAATTAAAAAACTAAAATAAAAGCAAATAAAACAAAACCCTGGTAAAAGCAGCATTTAGAGTTTGCTCATTTGAATGCCGACAACCGCTGACATAATTTATGTTGCTGGCAACATTTGTACATTAATACACAAAATATTGCTAGCAATTGAGAAATGCGCTTGAAAAAGTTTTTATGAAACAACTCGAGACGTGGAGTGGATGCAGAGATGTGTTTAACGGATTACATTTACAGTCATTGAAAAGTTAGTGTCTTGGTCTGCTAGGTTTATATATCTAGGTACATATCTACTTATGTCCATAAGTATGCAATTAGACAGAAACTTTTAAGACAGCAGACGTTCAGTAATTGTGAACGGGGTTTTCATTGAGATTTTATTTTTTCATTCGCTGTCGTTTAGAAGTCCAGACAAAGGATATTCTAATTGTCTAGTGGGCGCTAACATGCATAGAAGAACCTTGCGGCGTTCAGTCACTACTTCTTTATGATAACGGAAAACAGCAACGGAAGCTAAATGGGATTTACTTGATCAACAGAGCTGGTAGTAACCCGCGTTGTAGCGTGCCCCTGTTCACTGATTTTGTGGCGCCAAATATGCATTTTGGCGTAGTTACCTTCCTGAAACTCAACATGCCACCGATCCAACTCATTAAGCCGAGATACTCCTATCTTATGGTTTTTGAAAGTTGGCACAGTCCTCGACATTTCATGCTCTCAACTCAAGGCAATATCAATTAGTTAATGTAAGCTCAATAAATGGAAATTATAACTAACAATAACCTTTGTTTGATATTTGCAACCTACTTTGAAGTATATAATCAAATTAGAACTCACATCTATAGGTTGCATCGTCATCCTTCATGAGCTGTGGTACGTATTCGTATTTGCGGATTACTTCACTTACCAGTCTTTTGAACTATTCTGATGGAGTACTCATGCTGTGAGCCATATAATAGAATGATAGCTACTACCTTACACTTATATATAGTGTAGGTATTTCCTGACTATGACAGTAGCTCACACACCACTTTTCGGTTCTAGCAGTAAACGCCGAAATGGTATGCGTTGAGCCCAGACAACTTTCCTCCCGATGACTGACATGATACTAAGATCAGCGCCACGTCAAACTCTTCTAAAGGACTAGGAGCAGCTTGCTCATTGCTATCTTCCTATTCTTGCTCTCTTGATTTATGGCCATCGAGGTCCTTCCTTACCTCGCTCGCTTGCTGCGTTTATGTTTCCTGTCCTTGAGTACTATTTTTATGAGACGCATATAAATGTTGCCTAGGCCTAAGACATATTCATGAACTCCTCTTAGTAGCTATAGCTTACGTCACCATTGTCTACAACGGAATCTCATGTTGTCCAAGTGAGCTTTCCTTGCCAGAGTGGCGACCACTCAATCAAAAAAAGAATGTAAGGCGCGATAACCTCCGGATAGATTTTAGGCCGAGCTTCTCTTGAATCGTGTTCCTTTTAATTTTTTCTAAAAATTGGCTGGAGCCAAACGGCATCTACAGATGAGTTTTCACTGAGAAGCTTTTCATTGCAGAAACATACTCAGAGTGATTGCCAAATCAATGCCGAGGGACGACACCGCTGAGAAAAACTTTCTTTTGATTAAAAAAATTTGTTTGTAAGATTTTGATGTTGCTTTGCCCGGCGTGTGTACCCAATATCTACGGTATGGTAGGCGAAGTACGCTACCGCCACAGCACGGCGGCGGCAAACTCAATCAAGTCTATCGTAATTTGCCTAAAAATTCCGAGCAAATCCTCTTCCTCTTTATACCAGTGGCACTAACGAATATTTCTAGCGGCTTCCTAGTGCTGGACAATTATTAATGCCGCCCAGTACTGTCGGATGAGTCTCTTATTCTCTCCGTTTCGTGCCCTTCTCTATTCGGACTCGCTTGTCGCTACCTCACGAGGCACATGGACTTTCCATAACCTTAAGTCTCCAAGTTCAATGCATCGCAACGCATCGTGATCTGTATTATAACATGCTATGTGAATCATTTTGGTCGTACCTTCACCTATCCGACAAGGTGGGTCAGCGGTCCAATTTATCAAATATGAGGTTAAGGCATCGGTACACGCGGTTGGTGTCGGGAAGGCCTGCATGAAATACAGCCGAATATATTTTCTGGCTGCAAATCATCCAATAGGTACCTGCCCCATATCGATATGGATTGCAGAATCTAGCAGTTATTCATCACCCACAACCCGCTGCCCTTCTATAAGGTTATGGCGGAACCATGCAAAGGTGACCGCCGAAAATCACTTGATTGGTACTTTTGTAATACGATTTCACACTTCAACTTCCTGCGCAGTACGATTTTGACATTAGTCCATCTTTTTGCAACCACAAAATACATGGAATTTTTATTTATGTTTCTATATACATATGTCATCGTGCTGCCACCTTGTATGGTTCCGCCATGTATAAGATGAAACGGGGAAGATGCAAGCCTCTCAGTAGAGGGGGCCACCTATTGAAAATTAAAATTAAATAAATAAGATATTCCAATGTGGGTAAAAGAGAAATATGACTTGTGTTGTATATAAGAAGAAAATTTAGGTGGTGCTGCCACCTGATCATAGTTATAGGCAGCGGCCGGCACCACTACATTTACACAGTTACCAAATTGAGAATGTGTTAGTAAACACGAACGCATAGCGAGTACGAAAGTCAATTATTTATTTAGTTTGATTTCAATGCTTGGACGGTGAGTATGTGTCACACGCATTCTTTGCTACTCTGTTTTAAGCGCGCGTGCGACACTTCCTTACTGTTGCACTATCGAAATCAAACTAAAAGAGCTTGATTTCGACGAAGTGACCATTGTGCTCTCACTTATCCTATACATATATGGTCGCTTAGCAGGTGCTAAGCTCACGCCCACCCCGGGTTATAGGCAATATTACATATTGTAACGAATTTAGTGCAATTCCGCTTATGCGCCACCTTCTACTAACGTTCGTATCGCTAAACTATTGAATAAATAACTCCAATATTCAATAATGCAAAATGGTCTTTATTAGACTACTTTGAAAGTACAATAACACTTATACTTCGCAACCAATAGCGTGCTTAAATATCAAACTGACTCTGCTTACTCAGCTTTTGCTCCTTTTATACTCTCTGCTGTGTCGTTCGCATACTTCTAGGCGTTTCTTCTTCTAGAATTTACTACTTGTTTACCAGCTATAAACTCACCAGCTATAAACTACAAATGCATGTTTATAGCTTCTCGCATAGCTATATGCGCGTGTATATTTGAGTGATACTTCCACCGGTGATTGCATACTTTTGTGAGTATCTCAGGTATATGCATGTGTTTGTGCATATCTCTCCGCTTCTTGTATGTAGATATGTGTAGACATAATTATTGATTTGTTTATGTAGATACAAGTGACTGCTTGGTATCGGCTTAGAGATGATAGTATGCCTTAGTGTTACTAATATTCGTCACAATATATTTATTTTTTCGTATATCGGTAACTATCTCGAAAGCAGCTCAATGTATTAGGGAAATGTTTTACATAAAGACTAGCAGACCTAGCAGACGTTGTTCTGCCCTAAATTTGGCATATCTGCATTTTTTAATAAGCTTTTTTCTAACTCTGCCCTACACCACCCCTCTGCACTTTTTCCTGATCCTTTTATTCACTAATCCTTCCGTCTTTTTCGCTTCATCTATCTCCATATTCGTCTCATTCTATTTCTTTCTCAGTATCCTTCTACTTCGCTCTTTTCTCTTCTCTCACCTTCTTCTCATTCTTCTTCATCCCTTATTGCCTGTCCCAGAGGGTGGTATGTATTTTGTTCCAGTCCCAGTCCCGGTCCCACTCCGAGTCTCAGTCCCGGTCCTAGTTCTAATCCCAGTTCCAGTCCGTCTCTGGTTAACTTCCCGGAAAAAAGGATCGTAAATACTAATATAGGCAAATTTATATACCAAATTTTAAATTTTGAATTTTTTCTAAAAAAAAAATCATACCTCAAGAATGGCTAAACCGATTTGGTATTTCAAAATCAACAAACCATCATCTCTCCTTCCTGTATCTTTCCTAAAAATTTCATGGCAATCTTTCTATCCGTTCTCGAGTTATAGACTGACAATCAAAATGTACACTACTTTTTATATATGTAGACGGGATACTACAGTTTTCTATTAAAGTGTTCCCAGTCAGAATATTTTGCCTGCCACCTATTTGAAATTTGTAAAAAAATTACGGTTAATGCCAATATTTTTATGAAATGAAATACGGTTTTGGCAAAATTCAAACCAAATTGCTTTCATTATTTTTATTTAGTAAGATCATATCCCTAACTGTCTCAAAACAGCTCGATTGTTCCATGCCTTGTACTCTTAACTAGGTTTTGCCCTTCAAAAGCATTTTAGAAGGTTGCCACCTATTTAAAAGAAAGATACTTCGTCCTCTCGCCTTTTTAAGTATTTCCAAGCACATAAATGAAAAGGAGGAAGCTAGAGGAGAACAGACCAGATAATCAAAAACAAAAAAATCCATTTTTGGTTCAAATGACTCAAAGTGGTAACAGTGGTGTTATACCCGCGATTAAATATGCACATAAAAAGAGTAGTGTAAATACTTCCTTGCTATCAACGCAGCAATACCAACTTTCCATAATTTAGAAATCAACATTAGCTCTTGTAGCTTCTCCTCTAAAGCTAAGCTCGAAGAGTTGGAATAGCACTTTTTCGCTCAGCTAACAACTCGTTTTTCAACTATCCCTCCATAAACCCGGCATTTGATTGTGACTGATTTCAGCTGCGTCTCGTTTTTTACTTTTACGTCTGCGCTCTTCACATACAGTGAATAATTTACCTGATTTTTGATTGTTGTTGTTGGTATATCAATAGCGCACCTTTCCTAAGCCCCATCACAGCCGTCAGCTTTGTCCCACAACCACTATTCAAATACGACGTAGCTAAGTTGGCATTTAAATTCTAGTCAGCAGCTTTTTTTTCGTTTCTTATAGCACGCACTCTATGAACGCTTCACCGCGACTTGAATATTTCTTCCATTTTATGTTTTTTTTTATACTCTGCTGAGCAGAGCTCACAGCGTATATTAACATTGATTGGATAACGGTTGGTTGTACAGGTATAAAAGAATTGAGATAGATATAGACTTCCATATATCGAAATCATCAGTATCGAAAAAAAATTTGATTGAGCCATGTCCGTCCGTCCGTCCGTCTGTCCGTTAACACGATAACTTGAGTAAATTTTCAGGTATCTTGATGAAGTTTGGTATGTAAATTCCTGGGCACTCATCTCAGATCGCTATTTAAATTGAACGTTATCGGACTATAACCACGCCCACTTTTTCGATATCGAAAATTTCGCAAAACCGAAAAAGTGCGATAACCCATTACCAAAGACGGATAATGCGATGAAACTTGGTAGGTGAGTTGAATTTATGACGAAGAATAGAAAATTAGTAAAATTTTGGACAATGGGCGTGGCACCGCCCACTTTTAAAAGGAGGTAATTTAAAAGTTTTGTAAGCTGTAATTTGACAGTCGTTGAAGATATCATGATAAAATTTGGCAGGAACGTTACTGCTATTACTGTATGCGTGCTGAAGAAAAATCGGATGAAAAACACGCCCACTTTAAAAAAAAAAATTTTTTTAAAAGTCAAATTTTAACAAAAACTGAATACCTTTACAGTATATAAGTAAATTATATCAGCATTCAACTCCAGTAATGAAATGGTGCAACAACATACAAAAATAAAAGAAAAGTGGCCCCGCCCTTTTTCATTTAATTTGTATAGAATACTTTTAATGCCATAAGTCGAACAAAGATTTACCAATCCTTGTGAAATTTGGTAGAGGCATAGATTCTATGACGATAACTGTTTTCTGTGAAAAACGGCGAAATCGGTTGAAGTCACGCCCAGTTTTCATACACAGTCGACCGTCTGTCCCTCCGCTCGGCCGTTAACATGATAGCTTGAGCAAAAATCTTCATATCTTTACTAAACTTAGTTCGCGTACTTATCTGAACTCACTTTATCTTAGCATTAAAAATGGGTAAAATCCGACTATGACCACTCCCTTTTAAAATACTCATTACCACCTTTCATTTGATACCCATATCGTACAAACACATTATAGAGTCACCCCTGGTCCACCTTTATAACGATATCTCGAAAAGGCGTCCACTTGTAGAACTAAGGCCCACTCCCTTTTAAAATACTCATTAGTACCTCTCATTTGATACCCATATCGTACAAACACATTCTAGAGTCACCCCTGGGCCTCCTTTATGTCGATATCTCGAAAACGCGTCCACCTATAGAACTAAGGTCCACTCCCTTTTAAATAATCATTAACTCCTTTCATTTGATACCCATATCGTACAAACGCGTTCTAGAATCACCTCTGGTCCACCTTTATGGCGATATCTCGAAAAGGCGCCCACCCATAGAACTAAGGCTCACTCTCTTTTAAAATACTCTTTAATACCTTCCCTTTGATACCCATGTCGTACAAACACATTCCAGGGTTACCCTAGGTTCATTTTCCTACATGGTGATTTTCCCTTACTTTGTCTCCAAAGCTCTCAGCTGAGTATGTAATATTCGGTTACACCCGAACTTAGCCTTCCTTACTTGCTAATTCTGTTCTTTTCTTTGTTTGCTTATGATAGTTTTTTTTTTTCGTTTTACTCAATATTAAATCACAGCGCATAAATTACCTTTTCATAAATCCACCTTTGTATGTATGCTTGTATGTATGGGTAACGCCTTTAAGTGAGCTTGTGGTTAATTTTGCAGCATTGGCGACTTTTAACGTGACCCTCATTCTTTTTTACGACGTTTTGATTCTGTTTTTTTGCTTATCATTTGTTGTTGGTTTTTTCTCCATTTGGGTTCCGTATACATAATTTAAAAATATTTTTATGGGGCACGCTATTTTTACTTGAATTTTAATTATGATTTAATAGAAATTAGTTTTGTTGTTGTGGTTGGGTAAGCTTGTGTGGTGAAGCGAAGCAGATAGCGTATGAAGATGAAAGGTCTCCTCCTGACAAAGTAGGCAGTGGTCGTTTTAGTATAAAGAAAAATCGACAAGAGGGCAGAGGTTCTAAATATGTAGGTTTGCTTTTTTGTCATGACCAAAAGGTATGCGTTTCAGATAAATCAAGACTGAATGACAAAAAAAAAATATTGGAAACAAGGATAAGTTCGAGACAGTGAAATGAATCAAGGGAAAGGGGCGTGGGGGTGCCATGGCCCTTACGAAAAACCAATTTTTATAATTATCTTTTAACTGTTTTTTTTTTTTTAATCAATCATGCCAGAACAGCTCGACAGATATTTTGATGAAATTTTAATAAATGGTGGTGGACATCCCACGACTCTCATAAAGAAGTTACCTTATACGCCCCCAACAGTGTTCTTACATCACTATAAATCTGAGTATTTTTGGCATAGATCAATGACGGAGCGTACTCCGCCTACCAAACCTAGCGTCCTTGGCTCAACTCCCGGGCAAAGTATAAAAATTTAGAAAGATGTTTTTTCAATTAGAAAAACATTTTTCTAAATCAGGGTCGCCCCTCGGAAGTGATTTGGAAAACATTCCGAATGTTCTCAGTGAAAATTCATCTGCCTCGCAGATGCCGTTCAGAGTCGGCATAAAACATGTAAGTCCCGTACCGACAATTTGTGTGGACAATTAAAAGGAGCACGACGCATGTTCGAAGAGAAGCTGGGTCAAATCTCTTCGGGGGTACATCGTGCCACATATAGATTTTATTTAAACCAAACGGATTAAAGCCAAGTCAGTTTTGGAAAAGTATGAAGCGCGCTCGAGACTTTTCGGTAACAGGTTCGGCAATGTTTTCGGGATAGTTCTGAATAGTTTCGATAATATTTTATATCGTTTGAAAACAATCAGTGGATTATCTCTTGTCTATAACAAGATCTATTTTAGGGATCATTTTAGAACTATTTTCAAACGGCTACGGAATACTCTCGGTATTTTTTCTTTGATTATCTCCGCGCCATTTCGAGCTGTTTTCAAAATTGTTTCAGGGCTTTTTTCGTACTATTTCCGGTATTGCGTTCGGGATGATTTCGAAGGATTTCCAGATTGTTTTAAAGTCATGTCGGGACTATTTTATTGTTGATCTTCGAAATATTGCGGAATTATTCCGAGATTGGGTCGGGATCATCTGAGGATGATTTTGGTGTAAACTGAGACTATTTCGGAATAGTTCGGAGTAGATTATTTCGAAATCATTCCGCAACTCGTTTTAGGAAAACGTTAGGACTATTTCAGGATAATACTGAAATAGTCTAAGGAATCATTGCGGACTTAGTTTTATATTGTTTGGGCTTTATTTAAGGACTAATTTCGGGTAATTTCGAAATCGGTTTGGGACTATTTTGTAATCGTCGCGAGATCATTTCTAGTATTTTTGAACAGTTTCGGAATTGGACTATAGCGGGATCTCTTTCAGTATTATTTAAGGCATATTTAACACCAGTTCGAGATCATTTTCGAACTATTTCAGAGTATTTAAATAGGATAAATTCAGGTAAGAATAAATTCGAGATTATTCTGAAAATTGGAGCTATTTCAGCACAAATTTTGGTTTGTTGTTCCACCATGGATCATTTCTTGTTGTAAATCTTGGCATCAACAAGCGTATCATGCATGACATATACGAGGTATTCTTCACAGGGCCATCACGTATGCTTTGTAAGCGCAATCTTTCAGATGTAACTATGACTGCGCATTTCTCAATCATCTTGTCGTACCACTGCTATACTGCAGAATTTCATAAAACCTGAAGGATTTACTAATAGAATTACGCTTTCTACACTGCCTCAACATGAACCGGAGTTTCCATTTAGAAGCTTCACTAACAGCTACCACTAAGCATCAAACATAAATGCACCCAAATGTTGTAAAATTTTACCGAAAAATTTGGGGGTTGGCAGAAAGTTGCAAGCCAGTTTCAAGGACTTGTAGGACCAATAGCTGCAATGTGTTAACCGAAGTATAGCAAGTAATTTTGCCAAGGAGAAAACGCTGTAAATCGCTAGGAAATAACTGCATATATAATGAACTCGATATCCCAAACGCTACATCTCATAAGTTACAGTTAAGCTCGAGTTGAGGGACTACCCTTCTAAATACTCCAACGTAGGCAGGTGCGTATCAAAGGAAATTAAGTGGTTAAATGTATGAGATTTACACTTCCAAACTACATATTTTTTCATAGGTAGTTAAGCGACACCCCAAATATTAATAATACCAAATTAGAAGTGGATTTATAATGCTGCACAGCACTGTATTTAAATTATACATGCCTATGTGTTAGATATCACTTAACATAAATATTGCTTAATATATGTACTTTTTTTTTGCTTTATAATTTCAATCTACACCCGACGGGTCAATGGATGAAAAAAATATATGAGGACGATTTATTTAAAAACAAGTTACGATTTACGCATGCGCAATTCACTTCAACAGCTTGTTTATATGTATTTATTACTTTGCTCTCGTCATTTAATATTCGTGCTCTTCTAAACTCACCACTTTAACTTTAATTAACCCATGAAAAGACTAGGCATTTTAAATTAATTTATCTCTTTCGCAACCATTTAACTAAATAAAAAATATTACGCTGAGTATCTCAAAATCACTTGTTTTGTGTTAAGATGACTGCGAGTATTTTATATTTACAATAAAATTGTAAGTAAAACCTCTCCCTACTTTACACTTAAAAACAGTGACTCTACGAGCACAAAAACGAAAGACTTCAATGTGATGTCTACGCTAACTTCAGCATCTTCGCTGACAGCGCTGTCGGCAGCATGAATCTCAGTCTCTGTGCATTAGTATGTGTTTGCTGCGAGGAACTTGATATATAATAGTGGCACGTGTGTGTGTTTGTATGTGCACGCAAGGTAATTACGTCCAGTTTTAGCCAACCAAGCAATCATTTATTAGGGTGTCCTTTGTGACGCTAGTTGCATTTTTTTCTATTGTTTTCTAAAGTTTTAGTTAATCCATAAATATGTAAATAGGTACTCAATCGAAAGAACCAACAGTTTAAATTGATTTCGCAGCTATTCATATGTACATATGCATGCGATTTTTGAAACAAATTTATTTGGAGTACCCTAAATATTCTGCAGTTAACAAAAAAAAAAAAATGGTTCGCAAATAACCGGTGCTATTATGATTTTATAAGAACTTAATAATAAGCTCGACTCATGTTGGCAAAGCTTAACGGCTTGATAGCCGCCTAATTATCTAAGTAGACGTCAAATTCTATAACAGTTCAAGTGGCGAATATCATACCATCTAACACAATCCACCCGTGCATCCCAGATCAATCCGTGAGCCATTCTAATTCCCCACTCCATTCATCCATTGCGGGATTATAAGTGATGAATGTGACAACAGCAGCAGAAACCGGCGAACAGTAGTCTCTTCTGCCTGGGATGAAAATAGCTTGCTGTTATGAATGGTCCCAAGGTACTTAACTCTGTCATATAGCACCAGTAGGGCTTCACCAAGATATAATGATCTGAATTCGGGAATCTTGTACATTTGCGTAAACAAAACGAGCTACGTTTTGCTAGGGCTGAGAGTTTTGGTAGACCTGGCCCTGAAAAAAGGTAACACAGTACAACGTCCGTCAGTATTTTCAGAATATACCTCTGACAAGAATTCCCAGGTCATTGGCATAAGCCACCACTTGGCAGATCCCATCCTCAAGGTCCTGAAGCAGCTCGTTCATTAACACAAACCAAAGCAGGGGGTGCCTTTCCTCACCTTTCCCTGAGCCTATAGTAATTTAACCTTCTGGTAGCCGAAAAGAAAATATTTTTTGCAATTTTTTAGTGACATCTAAGAATCTTCGCTATCAGCTAAGAAAAATGTTCACCTACTGCGCAAGCGGTGAGTGTGACAGCGAAAGAAATTACATGTGAAATTACGAACACCCTAATACACATACACATGCAACTACTCATACTATTGCACACTAATAGAGCAGACTTTTGCGTGGCGGATGAATTAAGCAAATGGTGGGTTGCCAGCTCAATAATACGCTGTGTCAAATTCAGTTGGTGAGCAGACCTATCGGAGTATACATTGACGGTAAACGGTATAACAACAACAGTAAAGAGACGGTTTATAGACGTGTGCGTGTGATTGTGCTTTACTTTATTCCTTGCTAAAGGTTATTGCCTGCTTTTTCTATATTTTTACTTGTATATGAAACAGAGGAGAAAAAATATAAAACAAGTGAAATTCCAAGCTTTAAAAGTCGACAGCAAGCAACAAAAATTATTTGCGCTCAAAAGTGTTAAAACAGAAAAGGTTTTGCTGTTTTAATTCAACGGTGAAAAGAATTCATTTTTATGTGATTGCGCATGTGCTAAAAATGATTTTATTTTTCTTTGCGAAAATATTCATAGTGGTTTGTATATATATACATATATTGTTTTGATATATTTTTTAAATATCTTTTTTTATCGTGCAACCTTAAAAGTGCAACAAGTGCGTGCCCAATGAATTGAACTGCGTGGCAGTATCTGTTAAAGTGAAACAAATGCGAATGCACAGGTGCTCAGGCGCAACCGGTACCTACTTACACATACATACATAGAATGCAACATTTAGCAAGCAGCAGCTATGCTTGCATAGAAAATAAATAAACGTTTTTTATGCGTTTTTCCTTTAAACCTGTTGACCTGCTTTGTTGAATTTTTATCGACGGTCTTTAACACTTGCACACAAGCAAACAACATATTTACAAGCGAATGTAGATATATGTATATGGGGTATTCCATCCCATTTCGACCAATTTTGAACTCGACCCCTTTAGAATTGGCTGAAAGTTTTTCTTCTTTTTCTAGCTTACGAAAGACGTTTTTCAGAATTTTTTCAAATTTTTTCATCCAACTCAAAAAAAGTTATGAATTTTTAAAAAAACACCGTTTTTGTTTTCAAAATGCTATAACTTTTTCAAAAATTGACTGTTTGGGATCTTTTTTTTTAATTTGTTTTTAAATGTACTTTTCGGAAAAAATACAAAAAAATGTTTAAAGTTTTTTTTTTTCAATGAAATAAAAAAAAAAAAATAATCGACCCACTCCGGGATTAGTGGGGATGATCGCAGAATTGATTAAAGTTTTTTATGAGAAAAAAAAAAAAAAAAATGGCGAAATTCGAAAAATCTCGAAAAACTGAAAAATTACAAAAAAAAAAACTTTAAACATTTTTTTGTATTTTTTCCGAAAAGTACATTTAAAAACAAATTAAAAAAAAAAGATCCCAAACGGTCAATTTTTGAGAAAGTCATAGCATTTTGAAAACAAAAACGATGTTTTTTTTTTTTAAATTCATAACTTTTTTTGAGTTGGATGAAAAAATTTGAAAAAATTCTGAAAAACGTCTTTCGTAAGCTAGAAAAAGAAGAAAACCTTTCACCCAATTCTAAAGGGGTCGGGTTCAAAATTGGTCGAAATGGGATGGAATACCCCATATATTTTTTGAATGAAGCATAATCAAGTAACATATGAGTAAACTCATTTAAACGTTTTGCAAGCATTTGTTTGTGTTTGTGCAATTTATTGCTTTTCGCCTTGATAATCATCATCAACATCATAACACATTTCTAATCGGTAAACACTTTTCTGATAATCTGTTGCCGCCAGGAGGCGTCTTAAGTATCTACTTGTATTTGTTAAATTTTTAATTTTTTTGAAGAGCTCTAAAGTCTTCAACGACATTTGTGGTTGCTATCGAATAAAGTGAGCTTGTGGCTATTCTAACAAATATACTCAATTTAGAGTGTTTGTATGTTTGTCTTTCAAACTTGCGTGTTCGTCAGTAAGTCAGTTAGCCAAGCGGCTTAGCAGTTGAAGTGGAAATTGTTGCTGCTACAGAGATTAAAGGATTTTGTTTTCAAAAGTAATGTAGCACTTGGCGCAGCAGCAAATTATGGAGGTGAGTTAAGCGAGATTAATTTGTTTGTTTATTTGTAGAATTTTGAGCATTTATTTAATCTAATTAAGTAATATCGCAGATGTTTATCAAATTATTTGATATTTAATTGCTTTTAATATTTTTTTATATTAAATCAAACGTCCATATTAGGGTAATCTATGCCCAAAAAATGCCTTTATTTATTTTATTACTTTAAAAGTTATTGCTCAATATTTGTATACCAAATTTTTATAATTAACTTCACTAAATCTCGATTAAATTAAGCACATAGTAACATTTTTTTATATATATTAAGTGAAAGTTACTTCTATCATTAAAAAGAGAGGACTGTATTTTCATGACGAGTTTTCTTACTAGACGCTGGCTGCACATGACGTTAAATTAGGCTTGACCAGTGATAGCAGATGTAGGAAGTGCGAGTTGGAGGATGAAACGATCTAGCATGTTTTATGCACGTGCTAAGAGTCCAGTTATTAGAAGTGTTACCACTGTCAGTTGTAGAAACAGCAAGTGGCATAGGTTCCAGAAAGCTTCTAGTATTTGCCAAGAGGACCTAGTATTCGATAGAAGAGGTCCTAGTATTTGATAGGGTTTTTTCAGTTTCGGCGGTAATAAAAGTTGCGGTACACCACGGACTCTTTCAGTTTAGGTAAGGTCCTCACGGACCGGCTTAACATAACATTACCCAGTAAAAAAAACAACGAAAAATATTAAAAAAAAAGACGGGTAAGGAAGTATAAGTTCGGGCGAAAGGAAACATTAAATACGCAACGTGAGCTCTAATATACAACAGTTTACAATATCTTTTTTAATTTTCGTAAATGTAGGCGGTCCCCTTTTTCAAAATTTCGCCAAGTTTCTATTTTATGTTATAAAGTCATGTGGGTTAAATATCAAATTTCATAAATTTTTCGGTCTTTGGTAATGAATGACCGCATATTTTACACCATTCAAAATTTCGATATCGATTTTTTTAATATGGGCGTGGCCGCCAACCGATTCCATTTCTTTTCACAATGTATAAATATATAAAATAGTTTGGACAACCTCCATCTTCAACGGCTTTGCCACACCCATTTTTAAAAATATTACAAAATTTGTTTGTTACTGTGATTAAAAAAACAAAATAAAAAAACACTTCCAAGAAAAAATATTCGATATCGCACTCAGCGTGCCTTCAAGGGGATTTGAGATACTTTAGGTTAGGTTAGGTTGAACTGGCCGGTCCATGAGGACCTCACATAGACTGATTGAGCCCGTAGTGTTACCAGAAGTTTGTTTTAACGACCAAACTGAAAAACCCTATCAAAAGCCATACAATAACTCCGTCCCCTTGGCAAAAAATAGAAGCTTCCTAGGACTTAAACCACTTGCTGCTTCTAGATCTGACAGCTGTATCACTCCTAATAGCTGGAGTCTTAACCTGGCAAGTGCAGGGTACGAGCACACAACGTGTTCGTTCGTTTCCTCTTGCAACCCGCACTTCTTACATCTGCTATCACTGACGAAGCCTAATTTAAAGGCATGTGACGCCAGAAGGCAGTGTCCAGTCAGAATACCCGTCATGAGTCTACAGTCCTCTCTTTTTAATGATAGAAGCAACTGTGTTAGTCTAAGGTTGTAAGACTTACACATAATCTTCGACACTTTACAGCCCCGCGCTTGAACCCACGCCTTTCCCACTTGGTCGATCATGTGCACCTCTCACCTTCGCTTAATCTCGCCCATTCCAATTGGGACATCTACGGAGCAAGCTTCAAGGGATGCGCCCTTTTTAGCTAGTTCATCCGATTTTTCATTCCCATCTATTCCCATATGCCCTGCGACCCAATATAGATGTACGCTTCTCCCTGTCCCGATTCTCTCCAGGGACTGCTTACACTCTAACACGCATTTAAATGCTGTGCTATGCGAGATTGTTGCCTTTATTGCTGCTTGACTGTCAATATAAAAGTAAACACGGTTGCAGCTTAAGCTATTCTCTTCCAGGGTTTCTACTGCTTTGGTTACGAGATACTTTAGATTCACATTTTAGTCCGGAAAGTGGAACAGGGGCCTACCTTTTCCAAAAAATTCAATTTATGGTGCGAATTGCTTAAAACTCGGTACAACATAATATTTGAGTAACTTTTTATTCCGGGAAGTGGACGAGAGATCAATGTATTCTAAAAAAATAGTGTATAGTGCGATTTGCTTGAAATTCGGTATAGGGGTAGTTCCTTGACAAGCTTATTATTTGAAAAACTGTTGTTGATGTTGTATTAACGATAAAGACATTCCCCGAAGACTTTGGGAAGTGTATCGATGTCGATGGTACTTTGCCGGATATAGATCCGGTACGTTTCGGTAACAAAGCACCTTTAAGGTACTAGCCCGACCGTCTCGGTAACGATTAATATTACCACATTAAACCTTCCAGGCAATTCCGCCCTCCCCGCCCCTAGTTCCATGAGGAACTTGGGGTCGCCCGAGCCTCGCCTGCTAAATATGTGTATGATACATTCATATATGTAAGAGGATTCCCCTCGCGTAGGTGAGGTTGACAATTGGGTTGCGGGTGCTTTGAAGCTAAACAACTTTGTATTGCGCTTATCGACCGCTTGAATCCCATTTGAAAATATTGCCATAAATCGTATTCAAGCGAAAGAGAAGGAGCAGAGGAAAGAAGAAAGAGTGTGTGGGAGGGGAAGGAAAGTAGGTGTAGGAAAAGGTGATGAAACTTGAGAAGGTATGAGGGGAATTGAAATGAGTGCATTTCCCAAAAAGGATATGCGCGATGTTTTAAAAATAAGATTGCTCAATTTCTGCCACATAATACAATAATACGATTCAATCGCTTAGTTATTGCTTTTTGCTTACATTGCAAATCGATTAACAAACCAGTCAGTCAGTTGGCTTTATACCAGACCAACCTGTTCTATGCTTTGTGACAGCACAAGAATATTGCGCATCAAGTTGTACATTTCGGTCTTTCGTTCTTTTGTACAACATGATTTTTTTGAGGTCTCCAAGTAACATAAATGTGTTGTATTTGTATGCATGGTATATCTGTTATTCGCTTCACATACCATACAACATTCTGACATTTTAACAATACAAGTAGAACAACATCATAATGAAGTGGTTTGTGGTTTATTGTTGTTATAAAATACATACTTACATATATACCACGAAAAAATATAAAATATTGCTCTACATATCTAGAGATACGTATCTTTACTTTCACGTGGGCTATAAGCATTACCTATAATAGTGATACCATCATTTGGTATGGTCAATTTTAAATCTTTTTAAAAAAATTCGGTAAAGGATTTTTACTGCTTTATTATTGATAAGTATTTGCAATGCGTTAAGGTATGTTTTCAGCCACAATGTGTGTTCTCCAAAATAGTTTTTCTTGTTTTCTTGTTTAATGTTTTCAGTAGCCAATAAAATTTTCGGAAACATTTTGTTACTATTTCCAGTAAGGGATAACGCTTCTCAAAATTTGGTGGTAATTAAAAATCCACTGCATATTTTGACTTTTTCATTTTACTCTAATTAGTTTTTTTCTGAAAGCATTTGATGCAAAAAAAAAAACAATTTGCAGTTTTCAGTAAATTATACCAGTATCATATTGTCGCGAATACGGGCATCACTATGCTGTTGGTAAATAATCACAACAACAAAAACAGCAAGCAGCCATACCTACATATGTACAAGGCAACGAATAATATTCTACATACATAACCAGCAGCTCGAAGTGAAGAGATTTTCTCAAATACACATATGTAGTCATCAGCTAAGAGCAGAAGTTGTTACTCACACATATACACGCACGCATAGCTAAATAACCAAGTATGAGATACATCTGTTCCAATGTCGTGAAAAGTCTAGATCTTAGGAGAAATGTGCGAACAAGGCAACAGAGAGTATAAAATCAGCGCAAACTGAGGAAGAACTAATCAGTCTGATTTGAACATGCTAATAGTGAAGTATAATGGAATTTGTGAAGTACTAGTCCCAATACTGACTATTGAAGTTATTTATTCGACAGCTTAGCTATTCGAACGTTAGCAGAAGGCGCATAATTATCAGGAACTCCGAAAATTTGTTACAATATATTAAATAAAAAAAATATTTCTAATACTTGCAATACAAAATATATAATAGTAATGCAAAGTAAAGTAACTGCAGTTTACAGCAGGCTATAAATACTGGTAATGCAAATGCAATTACATTATTGCAAGAAATTTGGAGTTACAGCAGTTCCTTTGGGTGGCATTAAAATATGTACTGGTAATGCCAGCTAATACCTGTTTTTCAGTTGTCGCCTATATGCTGTTAATGCAAATGATAATGATTATAAGATTAATAAATTAATGAAATCTACACAGAATATAAAGCCGCACCATATTGACTTCCGTTGGGCAGTGTCCTATTAATATTCCAACTATCATGGATGGGTGCACTTGACAAGAGGTTGTGCATCTGCTTCGCTGAATCGTGGCCCTCCTGTAGAGAAACGGAGAGCAAGTGGCCAGCGGACTGCAAAAGTCTCTTGTGGCCAAAGCTACTTCACAAGTGCTATCTAGGGGTGGGAGGGCGGTATGGCCTAGAATGTCGCATGTGGTCATAACAAATCGTTCCCGAGATGGTCGGGCTTAGTACCGGAACGTACGGGATCTGCATCCAGCGAAGGACCATCAACATCGATAACACTCCGCAAGACCGTCGGTCGCGATCGTGTAGTGGTAGAGTGCTATCACATCGTATATCTTTTGTTCAAGTGCCGGTAGGTTAAGCTAGGTTTACCTGACCCGTCAAAAGCTCACATATACTTAATGTGCCCATAGTTTTAGCAGAATTACTTTGCCGACCAAACGGAAAAACCACAATTAGTAACCACGGCTTGTGTTATCGAAAAACTGCGTCTTCATTGAAACTATTAGAAGTTTTATAACTGCTGCCTCGATATCTGTGCACTCTTTCGTCTCTAGTAGCTGGAGCATGGACCTTGCGATTGACGAGCGATTGACACGAGCACTAACTTGCTCAACCGTTACTTCCTGCTGCTATTACTGATTAGGCTTACTTAAAAGCCTGCCCAGAAGGTAGTGGCCATTTACTATGCCCAAGTATCTTTAATAATATGAGCAACTTTGTGAGTTTAACCTCGCATAATTTGCACAAGATGTTAGAAATTTTGCAGCCACTCTCAAGTCCCGGTAAAAGCAACATCGAATCTTAAGAAAAAAAAGTTGTTTTGATTGGAAGATGAGTGTATTTCTGCCATGAAAAGTTGTTATGTGAAAATCCGTCTCCTTCTAGTTGCCGTTTGGAGTGACCATAAAAAATGTAGGACACGTCCCTCCAATTTTGTGAAAAATTGAAAAGGCCACCATGTAAATTGTTGATAAGATGAGGTCGGCTTGAATTCAGTTACCGTGTTCCTCCGCGTGAAAAAAACCACTCGGTTTTTGTTTAGATCACCAGGTCGCGATATTCAAGTATCTTTGTGAAACATCCAACAGTACATTTATGAATTTACCTTTGACAAGGGTAGCCAGATAATCAGATCCTGCAGCAGGTCGTTTATAACCGCGACTCAAAGTGCCAAAGAAATAACGCCCGAACTGTGGCATACCACATCTCTCTTTTCTATGATTTGTATATTTAATTATATGCTATATCTTTAAGGCTGTCGGGATTGACACTCGACTGGAAGCGAGTTTTCAGGTATAAAAGTTATAGGTTTAGCTAGGCTAGCGGTAGAGTTTGAAGAACTAATTGTGTGAAAACATAATCGAAACAATTACTGAGCTCCGTCGAAATGGTGTAGTTCACATTTGTTGCGATTCATCAGCTCATGCAGCGCTAAAGATACGGTTCATGTAAAAGTAGACAATTCCACAAAGCTCTGGAGTTGAAATTGGTGTAAGAGTGTGAAGTAAGAATGTAAGTGAGAGTTAGAATGGATAGGGTAAACGAATAGGTCAGAGAGTAGAAACGAGAGGGAAAAAATACATGGGAATGAATATCTCTCAAGTGAAGTAGTTAGCTTGGGTGTGAATGGTAGTTGGAGTTGGATTAAGTGTGGATTCGAGAGTGAAAGTGGGACATGTAAAAGTAGACGATGCCACGCCCACGAATAAGGGCATGTGTTTTTCATAGCGGTTCAAAGCTCTGGGAGTTGGAGTTGGAGTAAAAGTATAAGTGAGAGTTAGAACTGAATACGAATAGGTCAGAGAGTAAAAACGAGATGGAAAAAATACATGGGAATTGATATCTTTCAAGTGAAGTAGTTAGCTTGGGTGTGAATGGTAGTTGGAGTTAGATTAAGGGTAGATTCGAGAGTGAAAGTGGGACTGGAAATGGGAAAAGTTATGACGGGTAAGAATATGGCAGGGGGATGGTAGAATAAAGAGCTAGAAAAAGAGGCGCATAAAGAATCCGTAAAAATGAATGCTTACGAATTATCGAGTTTGTTCGAAAATAATTTCTCGCGAGTCTCGGCTTCTCCCGATATTCCCGAGTCTTGAAACACTTGCAAAGCTCGCGATATAGAGCTTATGATTTCATCTGGAACAAAAGCGAAAATTTCCTCAAAACAGTAAATAAAAGACACCGGAATACATGGAATGCAACTAAAACAGCGACTTAATTGAATGTCGAGAAGATAGCGGGATTTACGAGTATTACGAGAAGAATCTCGATTTCTCGGGTCTCGAAATTTCCGCTTCCAGAAAAAATCATAGCATCTAGTAAAATACCTGTTTGTATGGAATATTCAGTACACAAGTTTCCGAAATTTTATTTTTTTGCGAGTTTTCTTTATTTTACTTCGTTCTGGATGATACCCCTTTTTTTGCGGTCGAATATCCAAATTCGGGCAGAACATTGTGTATCTCGTGTATGCCATTTGCACCAATTTTACAATAAACTTTCCATAGTTCTTCCTCTGTTCGATCAATACCCAATTTTATATCCCGCTATTTATTTTTAGCATTTCCATTTTACATTTTCTTCAGTAACTAACTTTGTTTTTAACTTCAAACCAATACATTTTCCCGCTTTCTTTCAAACTTCTAATAAAGTTTCGATTTTCTGTGCGTGATTGTCTTCTCTTTTTTCTAGTTGTTTCGTTTCTTTAATTTCTCAATTTTTCACCATTTTCCGCAATTTTTACCCTTCGCTGATTTTGGCTTTATATGTTGTTTTTTCTTTTTTCTTTGTACCTTCACTTAAGATTATTAGATTGCTTCGTGTTGCATGAAAAAGAAAATAGAAAAGAAAATAACAAAAATAAACAAAAACTAGTTTTCACTTGGCTAACTACTTTTTTGATGGCCTGTCGTATGTAGTTGTTTTTGTAGTAGTTAATGTTATTGCTTTATTGCCGGCAACCAGCAGGCAGCAGCAACAACATCGTCCGACGAATCCAATTAAAATTGCTGAAGTTTCAGAAGTCAAATAAAATTTGGAAGCATTCATTTGGGTAAAATGAAAGAGTTGAATTGAACTAGAATATGTATGAATGGGTAAATATGCAAGAAGTAGATTAGTTTTGAGGTTCATTAAAAATTAATATTTAGTGAGTAAGTATATTGAAATTGAAACAAAAGTGATAGCCTTAAACCAGACCGAAAACCATGCCGATGCTTAGTGTTTTCATCAGTAGTAGGCGGCTAGCCATTTGCTTGTCTCGCTAAAAAGCGCAAAAACTTTTTCAGCTGCCAATTGGCAATACCAAGGATAATCAAGTCTGGATTCGCCTTACAAGAGGTCTCCAACTTCTTCCCCTTGTGCCGAAAGTAACACTTTTTGAGCCGCAGAGCTTTCATAAAAAATAAGTACACGGCGCGATACACCTCTGAGGAGCTTAAGGTCAAGCTTCTCTTCCAAGTTACGTCGTGCTACCATTTAATTTTTTCTACAAATACGCCGAACGAGATCCACATGTTCTAATCCGTTTCTGAAGCAGATGCGTTTTCGTTAAGAAGCTTTTCATAGCAGAAATATACTCGGAGTGCTTACTAAATCAATGCTGAGGGTTGATACCGCTTACAAAAACTAATTGAACAATTTCTTATACTTTGATGCTGCTTTTTCCGTGACTTGAACCTAGGCCACACCATGGCGGTCTTCGTCCATTAAAATAATATGACTTAGCTAAGTAAGCAGTCAAACATAAAAATAATGCAATCCCCCAGATTGTATCTCCATATGCAGATTTATCTCAATCTGGCTCTTGCAGTGTGCATACGCTTTTAGCCTTACTATTCTTCTTGGTTTTCTTCTACTCATTTGTCTTCTTTTTGCTCGTACTCTACAACGTTTTGTTAATTTTTTTTAGTTTCCTTCTTGCCTTTCCCACTTTCTTTTCTTTCGTCCTCATCCTTTCTGCATAATTCTATTATTACCTCCGCTATCTCTTGACAACTTTTTTTTGTCCCTTTTCATTTACTTTCTTTTCACTTTTTCCTCCTTACCTTCCTTTTTTCGCGCTTGCTTTCCGCTTTTTCCTCCTCTTTCTAACTGCCTTCTGGCTCCTGGTCCTGTCTTCTATATTTTTCCACTTCCAGTCTTCCGGCATTTGTCTTGACTCTATTTTCTTCAACGACTACCCAACTCATTTGGAATGAAAAAGTTTGACACCAGAAGATGGATTATCGTCCAAATATATAATAATCATTCAAGTGGTTCTCTGTTGCCAATAAATGCTACTTTGAACTAAGTAGGTAATTGAAATTAAAGTCCCCTCTCGATGGACAGAATACACGCTCTACCAGTCGCTCATCATACTTGTACTGTTGTATGGCTCGGACTCATGTACGGTGTCGAGAGAAGATGAGATGGCTCTTGGAGTGTTCGAGAGAAAAGTTATTCCTAAGATTTATGGCCCTATCCGTGGTGCCGAGTTTAGAAGAGGGTTGTATGAGCTGTATGAGCTTCTTGCAGTTATGAAGAAAGCACGGCGATTAAAACCCCAAAGGCTTTGCTGTCTAGGTCATATTTTGCGAATGGATGGATACGCTCCGGCCAATAAAGTATTCCAGTCGACAATGCAGTTTGGAAGCAGAGCGAGGGGGACACCTCCACGTTCACGGCTCCCACCACTTTTTTCTTATGACTATGGTGCAGCAGAAATCTGTGTCATATCAACAGCCTTCCGGGCTGTTCTGACTTTGACGAAACTCTGTTATTTGAAAAGTTTTCATTGTTATTTTAAGGGTGACAGTAATAACTGTAAAGCTAACAAAGAAGAAGAGATAGACCCACAAGTAAGTATACTGAAATGACCAGGATAACGATCTGGTCCCCAGCGGGTCACGGGGTTAGAATATACCCACGGTAGGTATGCCTGTCGTAAGAGGCGACCAAAACACCAGATTCAAGGGGTTGTGTAGCGCAACCTATTCAGGTTGCCAGCACAATATGTAGCTTCTTGAAACCCAATTGTCAACCTCACCTATCCGTGACGAATCCTGTTTCATTAACAGCAGAGGCTCTGGCGACCCCATGCTCCTCATGGAAATTGGGAGTGGGGAGGGAGGAATGGCCTGAAGGTTTCATGTGGCTATATAAATCGTTCCCGAGATGGTCGGGCTAGTACCTTAATGGTGCTGTGTTACCGGAGCGTACCGGATCTATATCCGGCAAAGAACCACCACATCGATAACACTCCCCAAAGCCTTCGGAGAGTAACCTTATCGCTACAACAACAACAACAACAACAACAACAACAACGATCTGAGTTGATTTCACCCTGTCCGTCTGTCTATCTATCTGTTTGAATGCAAACTAGATTTTTCAGAAAAGAGGTTGTTTGTCATTTCTTCCACAATTTATCAGATTGAAGCTCCAAATTTCACCATATGCTTTTGTGTATAGCACATATCATTGTCGAAGAGATCGGTCGTATACATAGCATACGCCCCTACATCCTCACACAAAGAACACTGAACGCTTCCATCATTCCAAAACTTAAGATATATACAGGGCCGGACGGGGCCCAAGGCAACCGTCCCTTTTTTCACATCCGTTCCCTTCTTTTTTCGATTAAAAAATACAAAATTATATCTTTCATAAAAATGTTATTGTCACAATCCAATCATATCAATAAAATTACTATCTACATTTTAAACATGTCGTTTTCTACATTTACTTTCGGCAAATTCATCAATATATCACCAATTTCGATTTAGTTCAATAAATCTGACCCAGTGGCGTAGCGACCTTGGGTGGAACTCGGTGCGGAAGTTGGTGGTGTCACCCCAACGAAAGTAAAAAGCAATAAATTGTATATGATAAAGGTCATTGATCATTTATTATTTATAATAGCTGTGGTTTTTCACATCTATATACGTTCACGCTTAAACTTTATATGGACTGCTAAGCGACAAACTTTAAATACACCTCTGAAATTGCCACTATTTATCACAACTGATGCAGCTATATGTTATACACAGGAATACAACAGAGGGTTGTGTCTCCGCTTTTCGGTACACCCTGTGCTGTAGCTAGTTGTTTACCACTGCCGCTAGATGGGTCTCCTAAGCATTATCTAAGCGAGAATAGGCTTTTTTTCACACGCAAATGAAACGTATACGCGTGTAAAAAAAAACACGGCTAAAAAAAAACAAAGCACAATAATAACTAAGACAGAAAAGAAATTGTTATACAATTAAAATTTCTTCTTTTTAGCTTTGGCAACTGCAAACTCAGCAATTACTTCACCGAAATTAATATTTAGTATTGCCTCGTGTTCGATGGCTAATATAGCAAGATTGCTAAGCTGCGATTGGGTCATTGTTGTAGTTTTTTATTAACTTTAATTTACTGAAACTTCTCTCACGTGAAGCTACGCACACGTAAACCGTCATGAACAATTTCAGTGTAATCATAAGATTAGGAAGAGATTCTGTAAAATCCCACTCTTATTCTAGATAGAACATTAATGAATTCATTCTGTATATCTGGTGACAAATATGATACTTTTGAAGTTTTATCTTCCTCCAATTACATCATCAATTCCAAAAAATTGCCTTTATTTTTAGAGTCTTGCCCTTCATCATTTCCACGAAACGCCAAGTTTTGTTTAGCCAGAAATAAAGTTATATCCAGTAATCTAGTCAAAAGATGCTTCCACTTCTGTTTTTTTATATCCACCAATTGCAAAGCTGCATCATCTATTGTTTTATTCAATTTTAGTCTCATTTCTAAAGTTTTCCACTTCTCAAAATTTTCTAGATGTTCATTTAAACATTCGTGGTCAGCTACTCTCGGATTTAATTTCCACCACTTTTGAAATCCAGTCGTAAATGTTCCAACATTGGTATTATTGGCAACAGCAAATAAACTACAGCAGAAACAGTACAGGTTATTAGAGCTGATGGAATAAACCATACATGACCGTAGGATTTTTTCACCATTAGGCAAAATTTTATAAAACGAATCTTTTTAGAGATGACGAGCGTCACCTTTTATTTTGCTTCCGTGTCTAGAAACAGTAGCAAATGGTCGAACATTGTAAGGAACAGTAATACTCCATTCTGACACATAATTTAATTGCGGAAATAGTTCATTGATAACAATGACTGCTACTATCTTCTTCGTTTGTGTTAATTAATTCTATACTGTCAATGTTGCTTTCTGCAGATGAGCTGATATAATCTAAATCATCTCTTGCATTTGTATCAAGGTGAACATCAATTTCTTTTGATGAACTTGGGCTGCCATTAGTTTTTGTAACATACTTAAAAATCAATCCAGACATACTCTGAGCTACATCGAATCTAGCCTGTTTCGCTTTCCTTAGCTGAAGTCCACTTTTTATTTTGGATGTATGCACTCCCCGGGGCATTTTTCACTTGATGTTTGTTTCTTACACTAAAACAAAAAGGCAGTTGTTATGGTATATAATATGAGAGTATATTCTCATAAACTAGTTATGCAATATGAAATTCAATTATAAAATTATCTTATACCGTTTTCACACAGAAACTTAATCGAATCACAATTTTATTTCATGAAATAATTAAGTTTCCCTTTTCATACAGGGCCTTTTGCTTCAGCAGCCCCAAAAAAATATTTAGTTTTTACAAAAAATAGTTAAAATGGAAAGCAGCCGTTTCCTTCTTAACTATAAATACAATCAAAACGGGACTATCTTCGGCTGTGCCGAAGACTTCATACCTTGCATGAATGGGGCTGAACAATAATCTTATCTCATTCGTAATCTCCAAATGATGCGCTGTATAAGATAAGAAATATATAGTGAACAGATGTACATACCTAAACGATTTTAAGATAAATATAAAAAAATGGCAAAAAACCCCCTTATTTGAACGATCGGTTGTATGGGATATATATTATATATAGCTCCGATCGAAATTATTTTTATACGAAATCTTCTATGATATATTAGAATATATATCACCAAGTTTCACGTTTTTATATTGGTAACTAAGGGAGAAATGGCCGAAAATCTTTCTATCTGAACGATCGGTTGAATGGGATAGGTATATACTATACACATATAGCTCCGATCAAAGTAATTTTTTCAGGAAATCTTCTATGATATATTAGAATATATATCACCAAGTTTCACGTTTTTATATTGGAAACTAAGGGAGAAATGGCCGAAAATCTTTCTATCTGAACGATCGATTGTATGGGATAGGTATATACTATACACATATAGCTCCGATCAAAGTAATTTTTTCAGGAAATCTTCTATGATATATTAGAATAAATATCACAAAGTTTAACGTTTTTATATTGGAAATTAAGGGAGAAATTGCCAAAAATCTTTCTATCTGAAAGATCGGTTGTATGGGATATATACTATATATAGCTCCGATCAAAGTGATTTTTTCAGGATATCTTCTATGATATATTAGAATATATATCACCGAGTTTCACGTTTATACTTTCTAAATTGCGGCAGAAATGACCAAAATCGTCTCATCTGAACGATCGATTGTATGGGAGATATATGTTATAGTGGTCCGATCCGACAAATATATAATATAATACAAAAATACATCCTTGTGCCAAATTTCATTGAGATATCTCAAAATTTGAGGGACTAGTTTGCGTTCAAACAGACAGACGGAGAGACGGACGGACGGACAGACGGACATGGCTATATCAACTCAGTTCGTCGCCCTGATCAATTCGGTATACTTAATGGTGATTCTATCTTCTATATTTCTCAACGTTACAAACATCGGACCAGAGTTAGTATACCATTTCATGTTCATGAAAGGTATAATAAAATACATGCGCAACTACCCATAGATGTTGCACCTAACCAA
Source organism: Eurosta solidaginis (assembly GCF_040869045.1). NCBI lineage: Eukaryota > Metazoa > Arthropoda > Insecta > Diptera > Tephritidae > Eurosta > Eurosta solidaginis. The sequence goes on along the minus strand of NC_090322.1, from coordinate 225,186,326 downwards.
ATATGTGCCTATTTTTGAAAAAGCCATATTATCTTTTGCAGCAAATGTAGCGAAAATTCAATTTTGATTTTTTCGTGTTTTTCTATTTTTCGTAAATTATTGAAAATAATTTATTTTTGATTGTCATTTGTTACATTGACAATAAAATTCGAAGCAGCTAGCAAAGCCTACTGGATTTTTCACTCGATTAGGCATTCCATAAAGTAATAATGAGATAATTAAGAATTTGTATTTTGTATGGAAGATTGAGTTCAATTAGGGCTTTAATGTAGGAAACTTGACTAAATATTTCTGTTTAAGCGACTTAAACTATGACTTTTTTTCTTTCGTTTGTTTCATTAGCCATTGAGTGTGCTTGTAATTCTCAACTTGTTAGTGAAATATTCTAAAGATATAGTTTTAGTTTTTAATTTAAAATTGAGGTTCTTCGAGTAGAAGATGGGGTGCCAATACCTCAGAGCCCAGTGCTCGCCTCCATATCACATTTTTTAAAGGTTCTTCAAATAGAAGATGAGGTGACTCATTAGAGCGAAACCTCAGAGCCCCCAGTGCTCGCCCCCAATGAATAAATACAAGAGGTTCTTCAAATAGAAGATGAGGTGGCTCATTAGAGCGAAACCTCAGAGCCCCCAGTGCTCGCCCCCAATGAATAAATACAAGGGGTTTTTCAAAGCAATACAAGGTGGCTCATCCCGCAGCCAATACCTTGGAGCCCCCAGTGCTCGCCCCAATGAATAAATACAAGGTGTAACAGGTACATAGTGACCTCTCTTTAAATAAATTTAAAAATAACAAACAAATACATTAAAATAAAGATATCATAAATAAGGTGTACCGATGCTTTGCATCGTCCCGTATTTTAAATACACCATAAACAAAGTAAAATAACATACAGTCCATTAAAATAGTAATTTATAAAATAAAAAGGATAATAAATTTAAAAAAAATGCTTGCTTGCAGTGGGCTTTGAACCCGCAACCCCAAGCGTGTGAGTCGGGTACGTCATCCACTGTGCCACGACTCATACGCCCACAAGCACATCAAATTACTCTCTTATAACTCACACTGAACTGCCTCACGCTTAGCTATGGTCCTTCGAGCCGGATGATCGGCTCCTATGGAATTACAACTAGACGACTAAGCCGTCAGGGGGGGAGCATGTTTAAGCGACTTAAACTATGACTTTTTTTCTTTCGTTTGTTTCATTAGCCATTGAGTGTTCTTGTAATTCTCAACTTGTTAGTGAAATATTCTAAAGATATAGTTTTAGTTTTTAATTTAAAATTGAGGTTCTTCGAGTAGAAGATGGGGTGCCAATACCTCAGAGCCCAGTGCTCGTCTCCATATCACATTTTTTTAAAGGTTCTTCAAATAGAAGATGAGGTGGCTCATTAGAGCGAAACCTCAGAGCCCCCAGTGCTCGCCCCCAATGAATAAATACAAGAGGTTCTTCAAATAGAAGATGAGGTGGCTCATTAGAGCGAAACCTCAGAGCCGCCAGTGCTCGCCCCCAATGAATAAATACAAGGGGTTTTTCAAAGCAAAACAAGGTGGCTCATCCCGCAGCCAATACCTTGGAGCCCCCAATGCTCGCCCCAATGAATAAATACAAGGTGTAACAGGTACATAGTGACCTCTCTTTAAATAAATTTAAAAATAACAAACAAATACATTAAAATAAAGATATCATAAATAAGGTGTACCGATGCCATGATTCAATTACTAGAGGTTTGTTCTTCAATGACGGCAGAGCTTTGACACTCCCACATTGAAAAATCTGGACGGGTTGCTTTTACGAAGTAAGGAAAACGGGTAATAATTTAATTCCCTTTAGCGAAAATTGTAGTAGAAAAGTACATTTAGTAGTATATTAGTAGTGATAATAAATTTGTAAATGCCAACATGTTTTGGAGGAAATAATTAATTTTCTACTAAATATTTCGTGAATTGATAAAAGAGAATTTTATTCAAAAATACACTATCTCAAAATTTGTTTCAAAAACTCCCTATATGAGCATAAGTTCAATGCATTTTGACATAAGAGGGAGTTAATGAAAATCATTCTGAGGCGATCTCCAATCTAATTCTAATATAGGATTTTTTTGTGACAAATCATGAAATGGGAAGTTTTTGAAAAATATTTTGAGATAGGACGATATTGAAGAGGCAGCCGACATGGTTTGACAAAAAACAAAAAAAAAAAAAAAACAAAAAAAATAAATGGCTTATTGTCTTAGAACTTTATATTCCGGTCTTGAATTTGACAGAAGAGTTCAGCTTTTATGCGGTCCTGCTACACAGGGAGTATTCACCTTTTTATTCTGAAATTTCGGAAAGCTTTACGTTAAGTATTCATGAAAGTGTTCCGCATAAACCGTTAATTTAGAATATTCGGAACACGTTTGTTTGGTACTACCTCACGAGGTCCGAATATACATAATATTCCAAATATAAACCGATTCCCCAAATTCTTAAATGGAGACGAATGTTCCGAACATACGGAATCAATGAGTACATTTCGTTATGGCATCTTCATTATTTACTAATGTCATTTTTACGTGACTCGATTTACTAGTCGAGTTTTTGACGTTGAACGATGAATTTTGAAATGGTGTAGGTTTCGTATGTTCATAGGTTTACGAAAGTGCACGATTTCTTGGTGTCCGTACTTTTCATAAAACCTATATTCAGCCGCACTATTAGATCATGGCATAGTTAATAAATTCATCATAAAATTAAAATAAATATTCTAAGGAATTATGCAGTTCGGTACTTATCGGGTATTTGTAAACTGATTGCTTCCTATTTCTACTACTAATATTTTTCGAAAAATCGCAAAGAAACAACACAGTTAACGGATGTCAATTCGATTTGGGAGCAAAATGGCTGCAATTGTCAAAAAATCTGTCTGTCGAGCAAACCTCTTGTGATTGAATCATGTACCGATGCTTTGCATCGTCCCGTATTTTAAATACACCATAAACAAAATAAAATAACATACAGTCCATTAAAATAGTAATTTATAAAATAAAAAGGATAATAAACTTAAAAAAATGCTTGCTTGCAGTGGGCTTTGAACACGCAACCCCAAGCGTGTGAGTCAGGTACGTCATCCACTGTGCCACGACTCATACGCCTACAAGCACATCAAATTACTCTCTTATAACTCACACTAAACTGCTCGCCCTGAACTGCCCACGCTTAGCTAATTTCATTAAGCGTGAAATTGGCGTTAGCTGTAAAATATTCGATATGAATCAATCAATATTTTTAATCTTCACAAAACAGCATTTAGGTTTCTAAAATATATCTTTTTACTTTTATTATCTTTCACTACAGAATAATACACGTTTAAAAATTCACGCCAACCAAACACAACACACTTCACGAAACAAATGAGAAATGTTGCAACTGAGACGTCAAATATCGCGAGTATGAGACGGGATATCCCTCACGACAGCGTCAGGCTCTTTTGTGGGAATCCCCGAATTATACATAGAGCTGAGCTCGTGCTAGTGGACGAATCCTAGGAAAAGCAATTTTTGTGCTAGCGATTTTGTTTGTTTGTACATTGTTCTTAAAGTTGAGAGACCAGGTGGGTGTCACCCCAAAAAAGGTGACACCCGGTCCGGACCGCTCCCCTTTGCTACGCCACTGATCTGACCCCAATGCAAAGTATACCTAACATCTCGAGTCGCTCTTGTCGCGTTGTAGTTCTTTCAGCATGATTCTTTTTAATTGCGAGAAGGATCGTTCGGCAGAACAATTTGTGTTCATTAAAGTTAAAAAAAACGGAAGAGCTTATTCTGTGTTAGGAAATACATCGGGTAATTGATCTTCCGTTAGAATCTGATAAAAATGACTAAGAGTTTTTTGTTCATCAGTATATCTGGAGTTCACGTAACTTTGGAATTGTTTCATTTGAATGAAAAATGCTTCCATATCTCTCGAATAAAAAATAACTAAGTTATTTGTAGCTTCGTGGAGGTCCTCACCACTTAGGGGAAAGGTGTTGAGAAATGCAAATTTCTCTGAAACTTCCATATACTTTCACTGTGAAGATTGGCGATGATTTCGAGGAAACCTTTCGTCCTAAAATCATCGCGAGGCGAAATTCTACTTCTGGAGCACTTCCGTCATTAATTTGTTTTTGTGCGACGGGTACGTTTTACGTTTTCTGTATATTCAGCTTTCTGTGTATTCAGGTAATAATTGTTTTGTTTTTTCCTCGAAATGATTAAGCTTCTCACGGAATGAAACTAAACTCTCTTCTAACAATCCGTACAAAAAAGCACAAGTTCCAAAAATAACCGACATTTTTCAAAATAAAAACAACCAGTGTACATTTTGAGATAATTCTTTTTTATTATTCAATATACTCTCCTTTCACTTCGATACACTTCTTTGCACACACAATTTGTCAAATGAGCCGGAAATGTCCTTTTTAGGAACCTTGTCTAGTTCGTCGGTCTTCGCCTTTTGAATGCGGTCAATTGAGTTTTATTTATTTGAGTAAAAATTATTTTCAGTTCTGATTATATATTTCTTTCACTCTCTAGAATTTTATGTTTGTAAGAAAATTTAGAAGTCTGTTTCATTTTTCGGGGTTCCAACTGCAACTGCCTATCCTGCGTACTTGTTATTCCGGCCCTGGATATATAATTGATACGTTCTCATACCATATAAAGGCATATATTTATGTATGTCTGAGGTTGCTCATTAGAATGGAGTTATAAGGTACTTAAGAATTCCGCTGGGGTCTGCTATCAAATGACTTTGAATAAAACCTAGCATAGATTCCGAGGCACTCGTTCGTAGCAGGTATAACTACCGAAGGATATGATAGACAGATAAAAACATTGTCCTTTAACGTATGGAATTCTATATTTAGTCAGCGGAATGTTGGGAAGTCGCTCAGGCGAGTATGAAATATATAGGAAGCGAGTAGGCGAAAAGTTAAACCTAATCTTAGGCTTGGTACCTCTGTAGGTGTTTGTGCTGAGTCTACCGGTTAAAGGTGCTCCTAGGTGAAGGAATCAAACAGTCAGCCGACTAGACACTCAACAATTCCAGATAAAATGCCGGGACGACGATTAAATGATGACAAAACTAAGCCAACATCTGACACGCACTTTATTATGCCATCTGTTTACTTTCAGTCTATTCAGACGACATAAAAAGGGAAGGAGACCTGGCGATCGGATGTACTCGAAAAATGTGGGTGTCATTCAGCCTCACCGACATCTTGACATTGCAGCGTCAGTGACCAATGTAGCGATCTTTCTTAACAAACCGGCTGCCTTAAAGGCACTAAAATCCAACTTAGTATAATCGGATATCTTAAGGAGGTATTGAGGCTCGTTGGCATCCCTAATTCATCTTAATGTCTTTATATGCTGGACACCTTTATACTTCAGTATCAAAAGATATGACAGCTCTGTACGATAACTACTGGATTTTACCTGAGGGAAATAAATAAAACCATTCTTTGGGCACTAAATGGCCGTAAACCTACTGGAGTGACTGAAGTCTCAAAAACCTTGTGGACTTATTTTGATAGGAAAGGTATGAGCTCTCTCCTGAAAATGAACAAATCATATATATAAAACTTTCTAACAAAATTAGGGAGGCTAGAAATTCATTTCAGACCTATGGTCCCATGGACAATATTACTCAGCACAACCCATAGATTCAGAAACTGGATGTGCACCTGAATTTTTTCCCCCCATTTTCCCCATATAATTTGACCCGCATATATATTAAAAACAAAAAGAAACTTCTGTGATATATTACATATTCATTCTTCATTGATAATTTAATAAAGAATTTTTACAACACTTTATGTATACATTAAGTATACATTAAGCTGGGTTGATTTGCATGGACGAAAGTTAACCCATATCGCGCCATCGATTTTTCGATAGATTTTGGGCTCAGGAAAAAAAGTTCCACTAAGCATACTCCAAAAAATTAATTTCGAGCCTCCAAAATTTGAGTTTTTTGACTTTTTTTCTTTGATTTTTGGTGAAAAAATTTATTTTTTCGCCATTTTTTTTAAGGGTTTCTTCAGAAACGTGCAAAAGTGTTGTCGATGAAAACGAATTTGTATCATAGTTCCTATCCCACTTAAAATTACGCAATAAAAACGATGGCATTAACAGTTTAAAAAAAATTGTTTTTTTTGGTTTTTGGGACTTGTTTTGGTCGAAATCGATTTTTTTCATTTTCTAGGCTCCTAATCATTTTTTATGTATATGTTTCCGTTAGACCCACCAATAAGTATACCAAAAGGATCAGGGGACGAGCTAAGTTGATTTAGCCATGTCCGTCTGCCCGTTTGTTTGAACGCAAATTGAGGGACTAGCAATTTTTGAGATATCTTGATGAAATTTGGTAAGCAGGCATATTTTGGTGGGGGATTTGACATTTGTCGGAATCGACCGGATCGGACCACTATAGCATATACCTCCCATAAAACCGGTTGTTCAATAAGAGGGTTTTCGCCATTTCTGCCCCATTTCTGCCTCATTTTAACAGCTAGCAACATCAAATTTTATCACAAGCTTACGTATTGGGCATAGATGGTTGTCTGAAAATTTCGACCAAATTTTTTTTTAAAAACTTTTAATGCCAACGTTTTTATCGCATAATTTTAAGTGGGATAGGAACTATGTGACAAATTCGTCTTCATCGGCAACACTTTTGCACGTTTCTGAAGAAACCCTTAAAAAAAAATGGCGAAAAATAAATTTTTTCATCAAAACACTCCTCAAAACCCAAACAATTTTTTTTTTTCAAAAAACTGTTATCGCCAAAGTTTTTAGCGGACAATTTTGAGTCGGACAGGGTATTCATGAAAATTTTAAAATCAAATGAAAGTTTTTAAGTAGGCCATCAAAAAACCTTAAAAATCAAAGAAAAAAAGTCAAAAAACTCAAATTTTGCAGGCTCGAAAATTATTTTTTTGGATATACTTAGTGGAACTTTTTTTCCTGAGCCCAAAACCTATAGAAAAATCGAGGGCGCGATATAGGTTAATAAATCGACCCAGCTTAGTATACATACATATATATATGAACATATTATAGCTACGTCGTCGTAGCTATTCTTACGTCCTTCCATTCAATCGCTTGTTTAATCATCTTCCTGCAAAACTAAAGTCTTTTTTTTACTTCTCAGCTGGTTTGGTTGTTACCTGTTTGCTTCGTGATGTTGCTGTCATTGTTGTTGTATTCTATTGTCTTCAAGCCTTTAATCAATTTTCAACCTGTTCTTTGTCCTGTGTTTTTTCTTTTATTGTTTTGTTTTTTTCTTTTCAGTCATATACGGTCTGACACTTTTCATATGGCTTTAAGAATTGCCGGCAAACTGCCTGTTTTGGCAAAAAAACGTACTAGGAAATCCATAATTTGTTAACGCAGACAAGTAGAGCCGGTGAAAGAGGAAAATATGTAGCTCATGCAGTTTAGTCCTGATTTATGCACTTTTACTTGGTTGATTGTTGTATCTCTTGCTTAACACAATATGAAATTATAGCTTTAAAACATAAGTTCTAAAAACCCTTTTGTATAGATTTAGGTTTGTGCCAACATAAAAAGAGTACACTGGGAATAATACTTATTAAATAGTAAATTGAGAAATAAGAATGGAAGATAAGCAAATAGGTCTACATAGCTCTTTAAAGTAAAGTCTTACAATAGAACAGGCCCCATCCAAGCCTCGTTGCAGTTGTTAACACTATGTTCTTTGCCAGCAGGTCTACAGATGTAGTTAGCAGAATTGCATACAGTGCAACCATCGGGCTCCCGAAATGATATCCTACATACCTCTCCAATTTTTTGAGGAAGGCTCTTGTTTTTGGGCTGGCCACCATAATGTAGGATTATAGGCTTTATAATCGCTGTAAATACCCAATGGGAAAGAGAGCGGCGATAAACCACACATACATCCCAGCATTCTTTTGCATGCATAGGGAGCCGTCGAGGTCTGCTTCACTCTCTCCTCCACGTTTAACTTCCGCGACAACTTATTGTTTTGTGCAAGATTTCTCCGCTCCTAACCTAGGTCTTGTCTAATTTGAGACTTTGTATCTCCTAGTAAACAAGACCATATCCGTCTTCTCTGTGTTGGCTGTCAACACGATATTAGGTGTTCACCTTTGTGTATGCTGAAGCGTCGGATCCATCATATCGTAATCGTTGGAAGGCATTTTCCATTTATGACAATTGCAACGTCATCAGCGTAAGCCGTAGGATTGACGGGTCCCTCATCAAACCGCCTGAGCAGTTAGTTGATGTTCAAAGCAGTGGTGATAACACCCCGACCTACTGCGTACCCCTGTCCATCGATTTTGTGGCCTCATACAATCCCCATTGTGAATTTGTCTTCCTGCAATCGCATGTTAAATATATTCTAATTTTTTGAGAACTTTGCTGCACTACGGCAAGCCAAGTGTTTTTTATGCGTCACTTTGATTCAATCGTAATGAACTCACGCGAAAAATGACTAAATAGGTGTACACAGAGAGAACTGCCTACCTGTTGCATGCAGTCTGCCGTCATCGCAGAGTATGTGTCACACATGTGTGCTTATATTAGGGTATTCTATTATTTAAATTATTTCTAAAACGGGCTCACGAATTATTTGAGTACACAATATTAATGCCGGGCTAAGGAATCTTGTGTTCGATGGAAGAATTAGAGGGGCGGGGGAGGGGCGTGGGTACTAAAAATGTTTTTCGGCAGCAGGTTAGGTTAAATCTTATTATATTTTTGTCATTAAAAAAGTAGTAAATAACCGATAATATTCCCAAATTCAAATACATATAACCCACTCATAATTGACATGTTTTAACCATTTATATAATCTAATTTTAACTTCAAAATTGTTTTTATAGAAATGTTATTTCAAAGCCATTTAAACCTACGGTGTTCACAACGTTCATATATTTTAAGAGTTCAAGATCAAAAAACCCGAGAAACAGTTTTGTAGCCATTAAATTTTAGTCTAACAAGGTGGCACTTTTGAGCAGTTTTACAGTCGCCTTGACCCAAAAACAATTCTAAAAATTCCAAGCGATTTTTAAGCGACGGTATTACCGAAAGTATTACTTTTAAAATAAAAATGAATTTCGGCTTATTTGGGGGTTTGAATGCCATATTGATTGTTACTTACGTTCCATATGCTATACATTTTTTTTCATGCGACTAAAATTTTATATTTTTAAATACTGCTTTGAAAATACAAATTTTTATATCATGAAGTCAATTCTCCTTGCAATGGGTATGAACCCCCAAAAGCCTCCCCCTGCGGGCGGGCCTGATAAACATATGTAAGTGTGTAGTAATGCTCATGCATACATACGAACAAAACTTTTTTAATATGCAAATTCTTAATTGTGAAAAGGTGATACGAGTACACGACATGAATACTGTCTACACACATGCACACAACACGAAATGCATGTTTGTATGAGAAAGCGTCAGCTGCCGAATATAGAGAGAGGAGTCAAGGCATGTATGTACATATTTAGAACTTATTTCAATGTAACTTAATTAAATTTAATAAAAAGCTGTGCCCAATTTTTGGGCTGATAATGCATCATGCATATGTGTTGGTGACTATACTGAAAAGCACGGCAAAAAACCAAGACCAGCTCAAGCTGCGTTGAATCAACTCGATTCTAAAAGTGAAAAGTAAATCTAAGTGTGGGTGAACCCATTTCATGAGCTTGGTTTAATATCTCTGAAGCGCAGGGGGTGGGGTGTGCTTTACAGCTATAGAAATTTCAGTGTAATATTGTTATTGTGTGCATAGAATTTGGTTAGATAATTTCGTTTTTGTGTGAGCCAAAGCTCAACAATGGTTCAGGAAGTTGATTTGGCTCATTTCGAACAAATGTTCAAAATAAAAGTAAAAAAAAAATTTTCAATGAGAAGGCGCTCATACAACAGATGGCTCGGAAATTCTGCACTCGGATATCAAACGTGATGTCTGAGAGCTACCTTCGACCTAATGATATAAACGAATAGTTCGAGCATGTTGCTCATTCACTATGTATATTACGCCGCACGATGGGGTATTTGATCAATCTAGCTGGCCAAAAGTCGATTTTTTCAAAATATTCCATTTTCTTTTTTAAATATAGTCTCTGGCGTTCCTAGATGTCCACTGAATATTATACATACTACAAAATCCATCTGCAACGTCAACGGAGGTAACCGCGCACATCTAAATTTGCATAAAAATTGTGTGCAGTTCGATGTATTTTTGGATTAAAAAACAATATACCGTTCTAACCTAAATACTTGTTTACTTATTTAGCTTTAATCAAACCTAGTAAGATTTTCTTTTAGGACACGTAAATGTGTTTTAAATTCATATGTGAGATTTTTTATACCGCATGTTTTAACTGATTTATTCTACTTGAAATACTACAACTATTCAATATTAAATTTTTTAAAAACCTTGCAAACAAAAAGATATATCTTTTTTTCATGGCATATCATGTCGGCAATTTTATGGCAATACATAAGCTTGTGTTTGTTTCAAAGTTTAATAACAAAAATGGCTGCGCATACCAGCGATTTTCTGAGTAGTGATCAATTTTGTAAGAGACTGATACTCTTATTGGCGAAAGGTGGCAACCTTGTAAAAACAGCCTCAGTGGCAACACCTAGGCGAATAGTCTTAAAATGCAATATTATGTCGATGTACCAAGTTTGATTCAAATCTGTTAAGCCGTTTCCGAGATGGTAGTGGATATACAGATAAAGAAAGAAAGTGAGGTGGCAACTTTTCTAAAAAATCACAATGCAAATGCGGAGTAAAATACTTTTCGTTTGATATCCATATTGACATATCTCATGTCATGCCAAAAAATTACCCCGGGTCCATCCCCAACCGGGGGCCCGATCCATAGTAATTCTGTGCGGAACACCGTGAATTTACTGTCAAATATTTCCTTTCATAACAATGAAGTGAGGCAATAATTTTTTGAACAGAAATTACTGTTGTTTTAATTTTGGCCAGCTAGATTGATGAAATACCCCACCGTGCGCTGCTGCTATGATGCTTGCATGATCACGATACGTGGCTTAGGCGCGCTAGTCGCTTATTCGCTGGGATATCTGGCGCCAAATCGTTTTCCAACTGGTTATTCCAGCGGAGTGGGGGCCGCCCTGTTCATCTGCTTCCATAGGCGGGTTCCGACAAAAATACTTTCTTAGCCGGAGAATCATCTTCCACTGGTATAAAATGACCCAGCTAGTGTAGGCGCTGCGTTTTAATTAGCTGGTCTATGTTGATGTCTTCATACTTAAAGCTCATACAGCTCATCATTAAATCTTCTTCTGTACGCGCCGTCTCAACGCGTAGTGGCCCATAAATATTTCGAAGAATCCTTTTCTAGAACATACCCATAGCCGCTTCGAAAATGTTAGCATTATGCTATCGAAAAGTTATAGATTTGTTATTGGGTTATAACCAATTGGTTATCGATTTAATTTCAAATAGTTGCCGATGTGTTATCGAAAAGTTATGGATTCAATATGAAGATTTCGATTCGAAAAGTTATCGATGCCGTATAAAAAAGTTATCCGTTTGCTATCGGAATTTGTTGTTTTTGTTAACGACATGTTATCGATTTGTTAACAAAAATGTATCGATTCGTTATAGAAAAGATATTGATTTATAATCGAGATTTTATTGAAAGTTTTCGATTTGTTATCTCGCGTTTTCGATTTATTATCAAAAATTATAGATTTGTTATCAAGTTAATATCGATTTTTTATTGAAAAGTTATCGATTTGTTACCGAAGTATTACTTGTTTATTATCGGCGTGTTGTTGATTTGTTATCGATGACTGAACGGTTTGTTTGGAAATAGATATGGATGATCCTTCAATATAAAATCGATGACACATTAATAACCCTTCAAATACAAGCTGAAAATAAGCCGACAGCTCATAGATAACAAGTCGATAACAAAGTGATAACTCGACGATAACTTGGCGGTATCGTTTTTATGCAATATGAAGCTCCCCAGCGGGTTTAGGATATTAAAATATACCCGCTGTAGGTAAACCTGTCGTAGGAGGCAACAAAAATACATAATTTATTCAAGGGTCTCTGGAGCGAAATCCTTTCAAGTGGATGCCAGCACAATTTATAGTTTCTCCGGCTCAAGTGTCAACTTCGACTCTGTTCCCGAGATTGTCGGACTTTTACCTTACTGGTGCTTGTTACCGAAACGTGCCGGAGCTATGTATATCCGGTAAACGACCATCAACATTAATAACACTCCCCAAAACCTTCGGCGAGTTTCTTTATCGCTGCAACAAGAACACAAACAACTACTAAAAAGCCAATTGAGGTCAATGGACCAAAATTATCTGTTTCTGGTAAAGTTACCTCTGTTTTGGTTTAACTTCAATCCATAAACGAGCTTTAGTTAATTTGTAATAGTATAGTTTCTGGACCAATTCCTGTATATATACGCATCGATCTGCAAGAGTACTTGGTACTCAAGTTTTTTTATACATCGGTTGGTTGTACAGGTATAAATGAATCGAGATAGATATAGACTTCCATATATCAAAATCATCAGTATCGAAAAAGAGTAAGGAATGCTAAGTTCGGGTGTAACCGAACATTACATACTAGGCTGAGAGCTATGGAGACAAAATAAGGGAAAATACCATGTAGGAAAATGAACCTAGAGTAACCCTGGAACATCAAAAATTTTAGAAATAAGTTTTTCAATTAGAAGAAAATTTTTCTAAGCAGGGTCGCCCCTCGGCAGTGTTTGGCAAGCGCTCCGGGTGTATTTCTGACATGAAAAGCTCTCAGTGAAAACTCATCTGCCTTGCAGATGCGGTTCGGAGTCGGCATAAAATCATGTAGGCCCCGTCCGGCCAATTTGTAGGGAAAATCAAGAGGAGCACGACGCAAATTGGAAGAGAAGCTCGGCCTTAGATCTCTTCGGAGGTTATCGCGCCTTACATTTATTTTTTATTTTTTTTAACCCTGGAATGTGTTTGTATGCCATGGGTATCAAATGGAAGGTATTAAAAAGTAATTTAAAAGGGAGTGAGTTCTATAGGTGGACGCCGTTTCGGGATATCGCCATAAAGGTGGACCAGGAGTGACTCTAGAATGCGTTTGTACGATATGGGTATCAAATTAAAGGTATTAATGAGGGTTTTAAAAGGGAGTGGGCCTTAATTCTATAGGTGGACGCCTTTTCGAGATATCGCCATAAAGGTGGACCAGGGGTGACTCTAGAATGCTCTTGTATGATATGAGTAACAAATTAAAGGTATTAATGAGGGTTTTAAAAGGGAGTGGGCCTTAATTCTATAGGTGGACGCCTTTTCGAGATATCGCCATAAAGGTGGACCAGGGGTGACTCTAGAATGCGTTTGTACGATATGGGTATCAAATGAAAGGTGCTAATGAGTATTTTAAAAGGGAGTGGGCCTTAAATCTATAGCTGGACGCCTTTTCGAGATATCACCATAAAGGTGGACCAGGGGTGACTCTAGAATGCTCTTGTACGATATGAGTATCAAATTAAAGGTATTAATGAGGGTTTTAAAAGGGAGTGGGCCTTAATTCTATAGGTGGACGCCTTTTCGAGATATCGCCATAAAGGTGGACCAGGGGTGACTCTAGAATGCGCTTGTACGATATGGGTATCAAATTAAAGGTATTAATGAGGGTTTTAAAAGGTAGTCGTCCTTAGTTGTTTATGTGAAGGCGTTTTCGAGATATCGACCAAAATGTGACCCAGAACATCATCTGTAGGATAGCCGTAATTCATTTATGTATGTAATACCACTAACAGTATTCCTTCCTAGATTCCAATGGCTTTTGACTTCGCCCTGCAAAACTTTTTCATTTTCTTCTACTTAATATGGTAGGTGTCACACGCAAAGTTTTTTCTAAAGTTATAATTTGCGTCAATAAACCAATCCAATTACCATGTTTCATCCCTTTTTTGATATTTAGTATAGAATTATGGTATTTTTTCATTTTTAGTAATTTTCGAAATCGAAAAAGTGGGCGTGATCATAGTCGGATTTCTTATACCAATATAAGGTGAGTTCAGATAAGTACGTGAATTAATTTAGTAAAGATATATCGATTTTTGCTCAAGTTATCATGTTAGCGGCCGAGCGGAAGGACAGACGGTCGACTGTGTATAAAAACTGGGCGTGACTTTAAGCGATTTCGGCCTTTTTCACAGAAAAGAGTTATCGTCCTAGAATCTAAGCCCCTAACAAATTTTACAAGGATAAGTAAATTTTTGTTCTACTTATGGCATTAAAAGTATGCTAAAAAAATTAAATGAAAAAGGGCGGAGACACGCCCATTTTGAAATTTTCTTTTATTTTTGTATTTTCTTGCACCGTATCATTACTGGAGTTAAATGCTGACATAATTTACTTATATATTGCAAAGATATTAATTTTTTTTGTTAAAATTTGACTTTAAAAAAATTTTTTTTTAAAAGTGGGCGTGTTCGTCTTCCGACTTTGCTAATTTTTATTTGGCTCACATATAGTAACAGGAGTAATGTTCCTGCTAAATTTCAACATGATATCTTCAACGACTGCCAAATTACAGCTTTCAAAACTTTTAAATTACCTTCTTTTAAAAGTGGGCGGGGCCACGCCCATTGTCCAAAATTTTACAAATTTTCTTTTGTGCGTAATTACGTGAACTCACCTGCCAAGTTTCATCGCTTTATCCGTCTTTGGTAATGAATTATCGCACTTTTTCGGTTTTTCGAAATATTCGATATCGAAAAGTGGGCGTGGTTATAGTCCAATTTCGTTCATTTTAAATAACGATCTGAGATGAGTGCCCAGAAACCCACATACCAAATTTCATGAAGATACCTCAAAATTTACTCAAGTTATCGTGTTAACGGACAGCTGGACGGACGGACGGACGAACATGGCTCAATCAAATTTTTTTTCGATACTGATGATTTTGATATATGGAAGTCCATATCGATTCCTTTATACCTGCACAACCAACCGTTATCCAATCAAAGTTAATATACTCTGTGTGCAAAGCACGCTGAGTATAAAAATTTGATTGAGTCATATCCGTCCGTCCGTCCGTTCGTCCGTTAACACGATAACTTGAGTAACTATTGAGATATCTTCACAAAATTTGGTACACGAGCTTATCTAGATCCAGAATAGATAGGTATTGAAAATGAGTGAAATCTGATGATAACCACGCCCACTTTTTATGTATATAACATTTTGGAAAATATAAAAAATCTGATGTTTAGTAAATCATACACCTAGAATGTTGAAATTTGACATGTTGACTGATATTGGGGCTCTTGATAAAAATTTGAAAACAATATTTAAAATGGGCGTGACACCACCCACTTGTGATAAAATCAATTCTACAAATATTGTTAATCATATATCAAAAATCGTTAAACTTATCGTAACAAAATTAGGCAAAGAAAGCTTTGAAGAATAATTAACGAAATCGGTTAAGGACCACGCCCACTTTTATATAAAAGATTTTTAAAAGGGTCGTGGACGAAAATAATAAGCTATATCTAAGCGAAAAAGAGCTTGCGTTAATAGAATTTTACTTTCTAAATTGAATTATAAAATTTAATTGGAAAACATTAAAATTTCTGAAAATGGGTGTGGTACCGCACCTTTTACGACTAAGCAATTTTCTATGTTTCGGGATTATTGAATGATATTTCACTTATCAGGTCTTATTGTAAGAGGAAATGGGGAGACATTTTTTTTAACGGGCGGTGCCACGTGTTATGTAGAAAAGTTATTTATCTGAAATGAAATGTGCAATTGAAGCTCACGCTGAGTATATAATGTTCGGTTACACCCGACCTTAGACACCTTTACTTGTTTTAAATAACAGTTATTTTAGGCGCGCCTAGCTTGTCTGCTATTTTGGTACAAGCAAATATGTTTCGGAGCTACAGAGTTATTTTCCAAATTAGTTACAAAAGAATGCGGACGTTACGTTATCTCGATTGTCAAAATATTTTGCTCGACTAGAATTTCCTTGTGCCTCCACGACACACGCATATATCTATGCATACACTAGGGTGGTGCCTAAAGTCGCACGAATAATATTTTATATCCCACAACTTCAATCAGTGAAATCACTCTCGGAAAAATAACATATTAATGTTGGGTCTGTTAAGAGGCTGTTAAGACGTGCATCAAAGGGTTAAAAGTTTCGAAGAAGATTCAAAAATTGAAAAAATTTGTTTGTTTATCTAATACCAAAACACTATAGGCAGATATACCACATGTAAATTATTTGCATCGACTTAAGACAATTTGAAATTCTACGACTTTTTGATCCTATCACGGTATGCTATGTTCGGCTATAGCAGTATCGACGTAAAGGGTTGAGCTTCGAAAATCTGATGTGCAAAATATCTCCCTACTTTTAGGGACCACCCTTGTATGATCATATAGATAAACGCGAATGTTTTGTAAATAAATATTTGCATTTCCACAATGTATCCACGTTGTTTGTATGTATATAAATTCAAGTACGTTCAGCCGTAACAAGCGGTGCCATTCACCATTCAAATTTCTCTGGTCTTCTCCCCACATCACCACACCACCTCAGTCACATGTGCGTTCCGCTGTGGCTGCCAATCGACAGCATCATTAGTGGTCGTTGTAATAAATGTATCCGTATGTGAATGAACGAACCGCCAGATGCATTACTTCATGCCGCGACTGCATTTCCTACTTCTCATCAAAACTTGGTGTCGTAAATACATTGCATGCATATTTCATTAGCCAGCAAAGAGAGCGGAGTATAGCAGTAACGATATTGTAGAAGAATATATTCGTTTGGTGGAAACGTGTTTGTGTTAACGATTATCTTGTTCTTGTTTTTCTAGGTCTTCTTCTTTTTCTGCTTGATTTCCTAAGTGTACGTGTCCATAAATGTAAATTTGTGACTGCGCTTAGTTTCTGAGCTTTTCTGTCATTCACCGCCGAAAAGTCCCAAAACGCGCAAAAAGACAATGCACATAGAATGGCATACCAAATTCAATCACATCGAAAATTCACAAAACAATCGTTCAGGAGGAATAGAAACCAATACGTTTATATAACCTTACAACCACATAGAAATATCGGTAGTATGGTTTTCACACGCTTACATTGACTTTCATCCATGCGATGGTCTCTTTGAGATTGAGTGTATAAGAGAGTGTCCGCCAAAAAATGTTTTGACCTTGTTTTGTCTGATACGAATGTGTGAGGGGAAATTTTCCTCAGGAAACCTTTGGTTTGATGCCTAAACATGTTTTTAATGATACAGTAGAGATACGAGTGATTCAATAAAAGGCGAAGACATCAAAGATGCTGCAGGCGAAAGCTGCAACAAAAACGAAGTTCAAAATAAAGAAGTTTACGACTACGATTATGGATGTGTCGGATATCTCTAGGCACTGCCATAATGAAGAGAAAGAATTCGCAGATGAGATAGCCAGAAAAGGTTCTGAAATAAACATCGATTAGGTAAATCGAGGAATATAAGCTAAAGGACACGGACTTGCTGTGGGCCAATCGGCATGATTTTGAAGTCTCAAGATACCTATGGCCATATTTGGATAGCAAAATAAACTAGCTTCCTGCTCAAGCTAAACGAATATACATGAGATTACTTAGGGGTGTCATCAAAGGCCAATGCGCTATTGCAAGGGTGCCCGGATGGTAGCGCATGCCAACAAACTACCACCAAAGGAGCTGTCAGAATGAGAAGGAAGAAGAGTCGATTCATCAATTTCTTTGACGATGTCCGAACTGCTTTTTCAGATTTTTGAGGCCACGAAAATTCGACAGTCTGGTAGAGGTAGAGAAGTTGTATCTTTCGCTCCAAATTAAGTTTAGTCTATATTATTATTATTCTTTATTCGGTCTATGATAACAATATCTTACAGACTAGAAATGTACAAGAAATTACTTACTGACTAAATTGGCTGGAATTGAGTACTAGGAATAAAATGAAGTAATCTTATCGACGAACTGGGATCTCGGCATTGCGAAATCGAGATCAGGCGGTTTGTAAATATTGTTAATTTCACTGACAGCCCTAGTAATGGGCGCGAGATAGTGGTAATTAGATTTAACTGTAGTAAGATGGAAAGAGTAGTGGGAACGTATGATGCGATTTGGGACATTGAAGAAAAGTTGATCGAGCAGATTCACGCAATAAATTAAGCCATTAGCAATGTCGAAAATGAACATTATCGAATGAATTGTGCACCTACTAGAGAGAGATTTCAAGTATATGAGCAAACACCGTGCAGTATAGGATGGAAAGGGATCGTCGAAATGAAGTGGATAGAGAGCAAAGTGAGTAAAGCTACTCTGTACACGCTCGATTATGTTCGAATGAGAACTATATAATGGGTTCCAGATAATTGTATAGCTTATTCTTCTTCTAAAATAGCTAATACATTTTTTGTTGGTTGATCATATCTCCACTTGAGACGTTATATCCAACAAAGTATAAAACCAATTTTCATGTCACTTACATTAATGGCGTTTTGCAACATTGACATGTCCCCAATTGCGGTTTCCCTAACATATTGGTGTTCCTGGCGCCTTTCTTACCATTTGAATTTGACACCTCCATTGCATGACTTGCTTCTTTCTCTTCGCTACAACATTTGCTGGTTTTTCCAGCAATTACCTGGTTACTTTTTTTCCCTTCCATTTTTTATTCTGATTTTCTCGTTCACAATTAAAACTCGCATTCTAATCCGTTCGAATGTGTTGTTCGTTCACGTTGTTTGTTGTTGCTGTAGATGATGGCGCTGTTGATGCCATTGCTGACGCTGATGTATGTATGTACATATCTACATACATGCATAGCTGTCACTAATCAAGTTTACTTATATTGACTGTAATGGCTGTAGTTTTTTTTTTTGAAATTTAATGCATTTTGCATTTTTTATGATTTAGATTCTACCTCTACTAATTGTAAGTTGCTAATCGTTTAATGAAAATGAATTGCATTTCTGATTTCTCTTTGAGGACGAGAAGGGTACTATGTACTTGTTCTTGGAGTTTTTTTTCAGATTAGAGTTTCAAAATGTTAATTATGATGAGTGATATGAGGAAATATCAAAGAATGTGAAAATGATGGACAAGTCTCAACCACCAGCTGTCTTACTTTCCGGGTACTTTGAAATAATGCATACACTGAAAGAAAAAGACTGGTAAAATCAACCGAAGTTTCTGTAAATTTTTATCCATCGCAACAAGAAGTTGAATCAACTGCGCACAAATCGTTGATTCGTAATTGACCGTTTTAGTAGTCAAATGAACAAAAAAATTGTTGCGACAGCTTTGTATGAAAGTACCTATGTTGCCATATAAATAAATAAATGTAAGGCGCGATAACCTCCGAAGAGATTTTAGGCCGAACTTCTCTTCCAATTTGCGTCGTGCTCCTTTTTAATTTTTCTTACAAATTGACGGGACCCGACCTACTTGTTTTATGCCGACTCCGATCGGCTTCTGCAAGGCATATGAGTTTTCACTGAGAGCATTTCAAGGCAGAAATACAGTCGAAGTGCTTGCCAAACACTGCCGAGTGGCGACTACGCTTAGACAATTTTTCTTCTATTTAAGAATTCATGAGCTTAACACCGGCTTATAATAATTGAATTTCAATTATTATGGTTTTTTTTTCTAATTGAAAAAGCTTGTTTCTAAAATTTTGATGTTGCTTTTCCTGGGGTGCGAACCCAGGGTCTTCGGTGTGGTAGGCGGAGCATGCTATCATCACACCACGGCGGCCACCATATAAATACGTAAATATGTGAATACATAAATACGCATGCTTGCTACATATACATACATATGAATATAGAAATGAAATTAGTAGTCACAAAACTGATTCTCAATTCTTTCAGCTGCAGCTCATTCTCAATTTCTTCTCTCGCATGTAGTTGCCACACTTGATTGTTTCGAACAAAACTTATAGTATAAATGTTTAAAGTAACCTTTTAAAAAGAGAACTTGTAAGTTATAGAAAAGTAAAGAATCAAATCGCAGGGAAGTAATTCACCACTGGAGTAACTTTACATGTAATTCGGCAAGTTTAGTTTAAGTTGAAACGGTTCCAAATCAACCCAAACTTTTATTTTGTCAGAAACATCAACATTAAAAAATGATGTTTTTTTTGTTATCTTATTAGATTCGTTCGCGTGAGTGAAAATTCATAAAAACATGAACAAAATGTTACTAACTTTGGAAAAATCCTGTTCGTTCAAGCAAAAATTTTGCAAGAAGAGGGCGCAATTTTGCATTTGGCTTGGACGAAAAGTTGCAAAATTGTACCCGATAATTAGGTGTCTCGGTATCTCATAATTTTTTGCACAGTAAACTAAAAAAACGGGTTTTTTTCGTTTTGTATTGATAAATAAAAAACTAGTTTTTTATTTTATTTAATAATTTGGGAAAAATTTAAACAACGTGACATCAGGACGGACAAGGCGACAGTTGTTTCGATTATACCTTGTAAATCTCTTCAAAGCCTTTTCTCCCGGGAGTGGGAGTTGAACGCGCACTCCTACGATAGTTGAAATGGTTATAAACGCATTCAGCTACGTCATGCCTTAGTTGTTGTAAAGTTTTTACCAATAGCCTTTTTTCGCATATATTACCTTCACACATCACATAATTCGTATGTAGTTCTGTGTTGAAGTTATGCCTGTTTGTAAGGCGGTTTTCAGAGAAACTTGGTATTTGTTGTTGTTTTTGTTCTGTTTATAGAACTACAACGAATTAACCAAATGTTGTCTACTCATATGAGTTAACCGATACGGGCAATCCCCGGTTAACTCATATAACTAGTTTTTTATTGTTTTCTAATTTTGTGTGTTTTTTCGATTTGATTGTTTTCTTATTTTGGTGTTTTTTTTTTTTAACAAGTGGCACAATCGTCTTAAGTACAAAGTAGAGAGCGCAGTAAGCGTAAAATTCTCTTTGAAATTTCCTCATGTAATGCCAGTTGATCGCCGTTGAAATGACCTGTATGATCAGTTGTGTTAACAGAAAAATCAGTTAGATTGATTAGGAATCTGTCAGTTTTACAAAATTTTGTTAACTTAAGAGCGACAATTTCTCTTCTGTTGAAATCACTAAACTAATTTCGCTTGACAAAGAACTCGGTCGAATTAACTATAATTCGATCAATTTCACTGAATCTCCGTTAAGTCAAGAACAACAGAACCGAGATGTTGATTTTACTAGCACAATTTCTTTCAGTGTATGATACAATATCGAGCCTTCCTTTTTAGATTGACTTTCTCGAGCAACTATCGACTATAAACAACTCTTACATATATTATTGTGGAATTGCTGAATTTTCTTAGGCTAGTTATTGCAAAGTTATCGGTTCGTATTGATTTCTTTGACTGGTTGTAGATTTGCAGGTGTTTTAATATTGAAGCCCCATCTGAATCTGTTTCATAATAATGCGGTAAGTCGGCGATAACAAATCGATAACACGCCAATTTCCAATCGGAAACACTCTGATAACGAATGAATAACTGTTTGGCAATAAATAAATAGCTTTTTGATAACAAATTGATGACTTTGGACAAAATATGGAAAAAATACCGATTACAAATTGACAAGACGCAGATTACAAATTTTATTCGGATGACTTCGTTAGCAACTAGATAACTTTCCAATAACAAATTCATACAGTTTTCATGATATATCAATAACTTTTCTATGAATAATCTGTAATAAGTCGATAACATTTTGATAACAAATCGATATTTTTTGGATAACACCCACATAACAAAATTATAGCGCACAAATAACAAATTGTTAAGACTCCAATAAAAAAACGATATAAAAGTGATAGCATTTTGCCAATATATTGATACAAAATCTATACATTTTGGATCACTTTTCGATAACGAACCGATAGCCCATTTGAAATGTTTGTTATCCACAGCGAATCGATAGATCGTGTATACCTTGTCGATAATAAACCAATAACATATGGATTACAAATCGATAATTCGTCGAAAAGAAATGAGGAGCACGCTCATAGCCGTTTATAAAATTTCGATAGCTCGTCAATTACGGTTGCAGTTGATAACAAACTTTTCATAGCAAATCGATAACACGTTGTCTGATTTCGATTAAGGTTTCGATTTTAAAGACACTCCCCGAAGGTTTGGAGGAGTGTTATCGATGTCGATCGTCCTTTGGCGGATAAATATTCGGCACGTTGCATTAACAAGGACCATTAAGGTACTAGCCCGACCTTTCCTCTCCCCTCTTTTTTTCCTTGCCTTTCACTTAATTTCCTTTGCTCCCATCACCTCCGCGAGTAAAGATGTATTCACATCAAAAAATTTGAATGTATTTGCAACAACTGAATTTGAGACATACATATATATCCTAATATATGCCTGGTTCATGTTGCGTATTTTAAGGCAAAATTTCGTATACCGCAATGAAAGGATTGACATTTCTTGTTAGAAATAAGGTTTAAGTACTACTAAGACATTCACTTACTTTAGTGGCTGCCAGTAAACTTCAGTAGATTTGCTAAATGATTCACTTGTTGTTGTTGTTACAGTGATAACGAAACTCCCCGAAGGTTTTGGTGACTGTTATCGATGTTGATGGTCCTTTGCCGGACATAGATTTGGTACGTTCCGTTAACAAGCATCATTGAGTTACTAGCCCAACAATCTCGGGAACGATTTGATCAGAATGAAACTTCTCAGCCATCCTGTCCGCCCAGCTCTAGGTTCTATGATTAGCTTGGGATCGCCAGAGTCTCGCCTGCTAAATATATGTATGATACATGCATATTTGTAACAGGATTCGCCTCGCGTAGGTCATTTTGACAATTGGGTTGCGCGGAAGCTATGAATCGCGATTTTCAATACCTTGAATCCCAAAATATGCACTTAGTATTAGTAGTGTTGAACGTGCATATGGGTAACTCCTCTGCAGAAGTAGCGACTGTACTTCTTAGTTTTCCATTCTCGTGAGCTAGGAGAGTCCTGTGTACAACGGCTATATTTAACAATAGACGATTCCTGCCCTGCCTGAATCGCCGTCGTCACTCAGCAATGGTTATTACCATCATGCTCATTATTATTATCCATCTTCTTCTTCTTGTTCTCTTCCATTTTTGTTTACCTCTTCTTTTTTATTTGCTCTTTCTGTTTGTTTGATTTGAATTTCCCGTTTATGCCCGTTTTCGTTTTCCATTTTATTTTCTTTCTTCTTCTTCCTCTTGGTCTCCTTTTACCCTCCTATGTTATTGTCCCTCGTGGGATAACCAAATACCGTGAGTAAAGCTGCTTTTATGTTTATTAACAGAACTCTTTATGATTAAATATTGTTTAAAAACCACAAATCCAACCCCTCCTCAACTTGCTGTGTGTTAAGAGAAGGACCAATACTTAAATGTTGCTCATACGCCTAGTAGCACCTTGCACTAAACTTAACTTTGGCAAGATTAAGATGACAGTTTTCTGGTTTTGAAGTGCTTATAAAATCCTTGCGTTGCAAAAAGTGTGCAAAACCGGCCAAAAGTGATAAAAAAATAAACAATTAAGAACGGCACCATCTCACTTTTTTCTCTTAGTACTTACGTGCATTGAAGTTAGTATAACATTCTTAATTTTATATTTACTTTCTTACTTAATTGGCGCTTAACCTTTTAAAGGGTTACAAGCCGTACAACAAGGCGCACCAGTCGCTTCTTCGCTCAGCCAACTGGCGCCAGTTGATTAAACCAAGGGAATTTAAATCGTTTTGCACCTGATCCTTCCAGCGGAGTGGGGACCGCCCTCTTCCTCTTCTTCCACAACATGGCCTAGCTAGCGTATCCGCTGCGTTTTAATCCGCTGGACTATGTTGCTGTTTTAAGGTATACACAAAAACAAATATTGTCATTTCAACAAAGTGTCGCATTCGTTGTAAAGTCTTATGACGTATGCGCTATAGTGTTTCAATGGTTTCCTATATGATATTCGTTTAAAACACAGCCCCATCATAGTCTTATATCTCCTCCCATAAAAAAAGAATTGTCGAACCTAAAACATATTTTCAAACTTCACACTCAGCTAAACTCAAAATTTGAAGAGAGTAGAAAAATTTGTAAAAAGCAGTAGGTTCACAGCACTTTGGCTAGTTTCCTTGAGGGAACTGGTCCTGTGGTTGGTGTTATACCAACAGTGCGTTTGTATTAACAGCGACACTGGCCCTTATCAAAAAAAATAATTTTTTCTCCTTCTTAAAGTCTGTTTGTAACACCTTTTTGTCAAGGTCAGCGTTTTTATACTCAGTTGAGCAGAGCTCACAGAGTATATTAAGTTTGATTGGATAACGGCTGGTTGTACATATATAAAGGAATCGAGATAGATATAGACTTCCATATATCAAAATAATCAGGATCGAAAAAAAATTTGATTGAGCCATGTCCGTCCGTCCGTCCGTCCGTTAACACGATAACTTGAGTAAATTTTGAGGTATCTTGATGAAATTTGGTATGTAGGTTCCTGAGCACTCATCTCAGATCGCTATTTAAAATGAACGATATCGGACTATAACCACGCCCACTTTTTCGATATCGAAAATTTGGAAAAACCGAAAAAGTGCGATAATTCATTACAAAAGACCGATAAAGCGACGAAACTAGGTAGATGAGTTGAACTTATGACGCAGAATAGAAAATTAGTAAAATTTTGGACAATGGGCGTGGGACCGCCAACTTTTAAAAGAAGGTAATTTAAAACTTTTGCAAGCTGTAATTTGGAAGTCGTTGAAGATATCATGATGAAATTTGGCAGGAACGTTACTCCTATTACTATATGTATGCTTAATAAAAATTAGCAAAATCGGAGAAGGACCACGCCCACTTTAAAAAAAAATTTTTTTTAAAGTAAAATTTTTACAAAAAATTTAATATCTTTACAGTATATAAGTAAATTATATCAACATTCAACTCCAGTAATGATATGGTGCAACAAAATACAAAAATAAAAGAAAATTTCAAAATGGGCGTGGCTCCGCCCTTTTTCATTTAATTTGTCTAGGATACTTTTAACGTCATAAGTCGAACAAAAATTAACCAATCCTTTTGAAATTTGGTAGGGGCTTAGATTTTACGACGTTAACTGTTTTCTGTGAAAATGGGCGAAATCGGTTGATGCCACGCCCAGTTTTTATACACAGTCGTCCGTCTGTCCTTCCGCATGGCCGTTAACACGATAACTTGAGCAAAAATCGACATATCTTTAATAAACTTAGTTCACGTGCTTACTTGAACTCACTCTATCTTGGTATGAAAAATTAACGAAATCCGACCATGACCACGCCCACTTTTTCGATATCGAAAATTACGAAAAATGAAAAAAATGCCATACATCTATACCAAATACGAAAAAAGGGATGAAACATGGTAATTGGATTGTTTTATTGACGCTAAATATAACTTTAGAAAAAGTTTTATAAAATGGTTGTGACACCTGCCATATTAAGTAGAAGAAAATGAAAAGTTCTGCAGGGCGAAATAAAAAACCCTTAAAATCTTGGCAGGTATTACATATATAAATAAATTAGCGGTATCCACCAGATGATGTTCTGGGTCGCCCTGGTCCACATTTTGGTCGATATCTGGAAAACGCCTTCACATATGCAACTATAACCACTCCCTTTTAAAACTCTCATTAATACCTCTAATTTGATACCCATATCGTACAAACTCATTCTAGAGTCACCCCTGGTCCACCTTTATGGCGATATCTCGAAAAGGCGTCCACCTATAGAACTAAGCCCCACGCCCTTTTAAAATACTCATTAACACCTTTCATTTGATACCCATATCGTACAAACAAGGTCTAGAGTCACCCCTGGTCCACCTTTATTGCGATACCTCGAAAAGGCGTCCACCTATAGAACTAAGGCCCACTCCCTTTTAAAATACTCATTAACTCCTTTCGTTTGATACCCATATTGCACAAACGAATTCTAGAGTCACCCCTGGTCCACCTTTATGGCGATATCTCGAAACGGCGTCCACCTATGGAACTAAGGACTACTCCCTTTTAAAATACTCATTAACACCTTTCTTTTGATACCCATATTGTACAAACAAATTCTAGGGTCACCTTTATGGCGATATCTCGAAAATGCGACCACCTATACAACAACCACCACTCCCTTTTAAAACCCTCATTAATACCATTAATTTGATACCCATATCGTACAAAGACATTCTAGAGTCACCCCTGGTCCACCTTTATGGCGATATTTCGAAACGGCGCCCACTCCCTTTTAAAATACTCATTAACACTTTTCTTTTGATGCCCATATTGTGCAAACAAATTCTAGGGTCACCCCTGGTCCACCTTTATGGCGATATCTCGAAACGGCGTCCACCTATGTAACTAAGGATTACTCCCTTTTAAAATGCTCATTAACACCTTTCATTTGATACCCATATCGTACAAACGCATTCTAGAGTCACCCCTGGTCCACCTTTATGGCAATATCTCGAAAAGGCGACCACCTATACAACAACCAACACTCCCTTTTAAAACCCTCATTAATACCATTAATTTGATACCCATATCGTACAAACGCATTCTAGAGTCACCCCTGGTCCACCTTTATGGCGATATTTCGAAACGGCATCCACCTATAGAAATAAGGCCCACTCCCTTTTAAAATACTCATTAACACCATTCATTTGATGCCCATATTGTACAAACAAATTCTAGGGTCGCCCCTGGTCCACCTTTGTGGCGATATCTCGAAACGGCGTCCACCTATGGAACTAAGGATTACTCCCTTTTAAAATACTCATTAGCACCTTTCTTTTGATGCCCATATTGTGCAACCAAATTCTAGGGTCACCCCTGGTCCACCTTTATGGCGATATCTCGAAACGGCGTCCACCTATGGAACTAAGGATTACTCCCTTTTAAAATACTCATTAACACCTTTCTTTTGATACCCATATTGTACAAACAAATTCTAGGTTCACCCCTGGTCCACCTTTATGGCGATATCTCGAAAATGCGACCACCTATACAACAACCACCACTCCCTTTTAAAACCCTCATTAATACCATTAATTTGATACCCATATCGTACAAAGACATTCTAGAGTCACCCCTGGTCCACCTTTATGGCGATATTTCGAAACGGCGCCCACTCCCTTTTAAAATACTCATTAACACTTTTCTTTTGATGCCCATATTGTGCAAACAAATTCTAGGGTCACCCCTGGTCCACCTTTATGGCGATATCTCGAAACGGCGTCCACCTATGGAACTAAGGATTACTCCCTTTTAAAATGCTCATTAACACCTTTCATTTGATACCCATATCGTACAAACGCATTTTAGAGTCAACCCTTATCCTCCTTATGGCTATATCCCTAAATGGCGTCCACCTATAGAACTATGGCCCACTCCCTCATAAAATACTCTTTAATGCCTTTCATTTGATACACATGTCATACAAACACATTCCAGGGTTTCCATCGGTTCATTTTCCTACATGGTTATGTTCCCGTATGTTGTCACCATAGCTCTCAACTGAGTATGTAATGTTCGGTTACACCCGAACTTAACCTTCCTTACTTGTTAATCCTATTTTGCTCTCATTTCCTTTTTTCTTTTTTTTACTTTATTCTTAATTTGTAATATATACGATAATTTAATCCTTTTTGCGCATTTTGTTCGTTAATTTCATGCTACGCTGGAAAAAGCTCTCGACCCGTATAATGAAATCCGACAATTATTTTTTACATCTTTTTTTTTAATTATGACAAACGTGCGGGTATGCGTGAAAACGTGCTGCGAAAAAGTATAACAAATAAAATTTTAATAAATTAATTGTAGAACATTTCAGGCAAATACCTATGCCTTTATAAACGTACATACATAAGTGTACATAGTTGTGTGTACAAAAAATTTGCTTGCCTCTAATTTGTATTTTGTCATGCCTTTTAATGAAATAAAAATATTAAAATTCCCCTCATTATTTATTTGTATTTATTACTGAAAATTGAGAGCGCTGATTTGTGCCATATCATTAGGCTTAATTATGCAAAGTCAGCTTAAGTTTTCCAAAATGTTACTTACTGTGTGATTTTTTTTGCAAAAAAAATGTGTAGATTATGCTTTGTGAAACGTTCACGCTAATTGGTACTTGATCTGTATGAACTTAATTCGAGCCATTTATACAAAGGAAATTTGTAAACATATTTTCATTTCTTTATATTTTCTCCTTTTGTAGCATTATTTCGGTACTCCTCATTATATGTAAATTTTCAAGTTTGTATCTCAATATGAAAATTGATCGCTAGACTTACACTTTCATCCGATTTTCGAAGTACTCCGCTAGGGGAACTTTTTGTTAGACATAGACATTTAACTCCCTTTGGCCACAGAAATACGTAAGGACTTTTGATTTTCTTAATCACCTCAACCAGTACGCAACTTTAGGGAACTGTTTCTCCACTTGTTGCATTGGCACGGTGCCCTGAACTAATTGTAAGATTTCAAGTTTCTATCTCAATGAGAAGTTACTCAAAAATCGATCGCAAGCTTACACATCTTCAAATATTTTCCAAATATTTTCTATAGATCACCTCATCTAGAAACTGTTTTATACTAAATACTAGAACCTAATAAAACCCTAAGCTATGTTCAAAGCTTCAGGTCCGCAAGTTATCAGGAAGTTCCTTAAAACTCGAAAGCAAAATTTCGCAGATTCCAAGCTCCACGGGAAGTTAATCACTAGTCGATCGTAAGATTCCAAATGCTCATAATGTATTTCCTAGATAACTCGAGCCCTGCCTGATTAAACAATTTTGAATTATTAATTAAAACAAATTAATAAGGCTCTCAGGAAGTTCCTTAAAGCTGGAAAGCAAAATTTTCAAGTTTTTAATTTGCATGATTATTGGACAATCCATTTTGTTCGCTCGTGTTGCATTGTCATGAGCTTCTGAAGTATGTTCTTAGTTTCAAGTGTATAGCTTTGCTTGTAGTTACTCAAATAAAGTTCGCAAGATTCCACTTCCTCTAATTACCTCTAATTATCTCGGTCCCTACCCAACTAGAAAATTCTTTTATTTTAAATATTACAACATTATAGAGCCCGTAGCTCTGTTCAAAGTTTCAGGTTTCCTGGTTATTGGGAAGTTTCTTACAACTTAAATTTAGCTTTCCATCTAGCGTAAATTTTTTCCTTTATCTTGCATTCTCATGGCGTGCTGAAATATTTTACTAGTTTCAAGAAACTTGCTCTATGGGAAGTTGCTCAAATACTAGCTGTCGCAAGACTCCACATATTGTAAATGGGCTTTCTAAATATTTCGCTTCCTGTCCCATATAGAGAACTATAGCGAACTCTTTTATCATTAAGCTCAAAGCTTTGTTCATAGTTCTAGGTCTCTAGGTTGTCGGAAAGTTGCTTAAAACTCAAAAGCATAATTTTCAAGTTCGTACTCTTTTTTGAATTTTTACGATACCTGTGGACCACCTACTAAATTTTTTCCCTCATGCTAAATTGCAACGGGATTCTGATGCATTTTTTAAGTTTCAAGAGTTCTTGTTTTTTTTTTGTTTTGAATGAAAAGCCATGAAAGCTACAGAATTTATGAAATTTGGTTTTTACGATCTTGTTTACAATTGGAGTTATTCATTAGCAACGCTAGCTAGCGAAAATCGACAACTCTGCATCACTTTGGAATACCCCAGATTAAAGAATGCAGTGTTTTATGGCCTTTAAGTTAGACTTAAAGAAGAAAAGTTATCTAAGAACCTTATTTAAAAAGTCCAATCTCAGGATTTGTTTGAAGCACATTCTATCTGAGCGAAAATTCAATATATTGTAATTAAAGTGAAGGTGCTTATGACAAAAAATTTTGAGGTATGGCGTTCTTCAAACAAATCCTGAGATACGACCTTTTTGAAAAATGTTCCGATTTAGAGCGATATTGAATCAGTCGCGCCGAGATTGGCTGATGGTTGGTTGGTTGGTTGTTGTACCGCCCGGATACCAAAACTCCCAGCCAAATTCGTGCGCGGGGCGGCATTTTGATGCACATTTGTCCTTGCTGTTGATTTGGTATGGCTTGCCGGTACCCCGTTTGAACCATTTGGACCGGACGATGAACCTGCTAATATCTTTTACAGAGCATTTAGCTACTTCCATAAGTTAGGAGCCTATTGTGTGCTAGAACTGGGCATTCACACAAGTAGTGCAGTGCGTGACTGTTTCTTTGCTGCCTGCCTCGCCGCGGCTCCTGCAAATGCTGTTAAAAGGTATCGCTATTCCTTCAGCATGTAGGCTATGTAGTCAGTGTCGCGTTATTGTGGCAGTGATCATAAACGTTTCTTTCCTTGACCTATTTAGTAGGTCCTCTGTTCTCTTACTGTCGTAATTCGACCAGGATTGCTTGGCTATCCTGCTCATATCCGAGGAGTACCAGCTGAAGACAGCTAATTCCTTGAATCTTGTATGTATGTTTCTTTTAATTGATGTAAGTGTACGATGCATCTCTATTGTCTCCGCAGTTTCCAGCAGTGCTTTTGCCCTTGCAAGTTCGTTTGCCTTCTCGTTGCACTCGATGTTCCTATGACCAGCTACCCATATGAGAGTTATGCTTGCGAATTAAGCTGCGGCTTGAAGCGACCTCTTGCAGTTCCTGACGGCTTTAGACGGAGTGATGAGGCATGTAAGTGTTACTTTGTTATATGCATATTTTGTTACAAACTCTTTGAAAAATATTTTCATTTACGTTGAATATTCAATGATTTTAATTTAACATTTCTGCAATAAATTCTATTACATTTGTTCTTTTTAAGTTAAAACTGTTACATAATAAAAACATTTGAATGGCTAAAAAAACGCATCCTAAAAAAAAAAACAAAATTAACTCGTAAAACCTTGAAAAAATTATATAAAACAGTTGAAAAATGTATTGTCATCAACATTTAAATGTCATTTCAATTAAATGTTAGCGCAACTTCTCCGTATATACCAATTAAGTAAACTTAGTAATTGTTATTATACTCAGCTGAGCAGAGTTCATAGAGTATATTCATTTTGTTCGCATAAAGGTAAACCGTAATGGCATAAACTAATCGAGATAGATATAGACCTCTATATATCAAAATGATCTGGGCGAAAAAAGAAATTCATTTAGCCATGTCCGTCCGTCCGTAAACACGATAACTTGAGTAAATGTTGAGGTATCTTGATAAAATTTGGTATCGCTATTCAAAATGAACGAAATCGGACCATAACCACGCCCATTTTTTCGATATCGAAAATTTCGAAAAACCGAAAAAGTGCGATAATTCATTACCAAAAACGGCTAAAGCGATGGAAATTGGTAGGTGCCTTGACCTTATGACACAGAAAAGAAAATTAGTAAAATTTTGGACAATAGGCGTGGCACCGCCCACTTTTAAAAGAAGGTAATTTCAAAGTTTTGCAAGCTCTAATTTGGCAGTCGTTGAAGATATCATTATGAAATTTGGAACGTTACTCCTATCACTGTATGTGTGCTGAATAAAAATTAGCAAAATCGGATGAAGAAGACGACCACTTTTAAAAAAAATTTTTTTTAAAAGTCAAATTTTTACAAAAATTGAATATCTTTACAGTATATAAGTAAATTATGTCAATATTCAACTCCAGTAATGATATGGTGCAACAAAATACAAAACTAAAAGAAAATTTCAAAATGGGCGTGGCTCCGCCCTTTTTCATTTAATTCGTCTAGAATACTTTTAATGCCATAAATCGAACAAAAATTTACCAATACTTTTGAAATTTGGTAGAGGCTTATATTCTAGGACGATAACTGTTTTCTGTGAAAAAGGGCGAAATCGGTTGAAGCCACGCCCAGTTTTTATACACAGTCGTTCGTCTGTCCTTCCGCTCGGCCGTTAACACGATAACTTGAGCAAAAATCGACATATTTTTACTAAACTTAGTTCACGTGCTTACTTGAACTCACTTTATCTTGGTATTAAAAATGGGTAAAATCCGACTATGACCACGCCCACTTTTTCGATATCGAAAATTACGAAAAATAAAAAAAAATGCCATAATTCTATACCAAATACGAAAAACGGGATGAAACATGGTAATTGGGTTGGTTTATTGACGCAAAATATAACTTTAGAAAAAACTTTGTAAAATGGGTGTGAGACCTACCATATTAGGTAGAAGAAAATGAAAATTTCTGCAGGGCGAAATCAAAAGCCCTTGGAATCTTGGCAGGAATACTGTTCGTGGTATTACATATATAAATAAATTAGCGGTACCCGACAGAAGATGTTCTGGGTCACCCTGGTTCATATTTTGTTCGATATCTCGAAAACGCCTTCACATATACAACTAAGGGCCACTCCCTTTTAAAACCCTCATTTGATACCCATATCGTACAAACACATTCTAGAGTCACCCCTGGTCCATCCTTATGGCGGTGTCTCAAAAAGGCCCACTACGCTTTAAATAATCATTAACACCTTTCATTTGATACCTATATCGTACAAACACATTCTAGAGTCACCCCTGGTGCACCTTTATGGCGATATCCTGAAATGGCGTCCACCTATAGAACTATGGCCCACCCCTTTTAAAATACTCTTTAATACCTTCCATTTGAAACCCATGTCATACAAACACATTCCAGGGTTACCCTAGGTTATTTTTGCTAAATGGTGATTTTCCCTTATTTTGTCTCCAAAGCTCTCAGCTGAGTATGTAATGTTCGGTTACACCCGAACTTAGCCTTCCTTACTTGTTTTTTTTTTTTCAAATATTTTTTTGCACAAACTGTGAAAATTAACCGGAAGCTGCACTGAACAATGTAACAAACGCGATTTTTCACATTTGATAAGAACTACAATGCAATTGATATTTGGCAATAAAAATTAGAAAAAAATAAAAACAATGAAAACAAAATTTTTTGCTACAATAAAGTTGTAATTTTCCATAAATGTTGTTTGTAGTTTGTAGTATTGTAATCACTACGCCATGACAATGAATTTTTTGTTGTTGATAATTGCAGCAAAAAAATGTTGCTGTTTAAGCATTTATTTTTATATAACACAAGTTAAATCTGCAAGAAGATCACGAAATCCAAATGTATAAAATTTGAAATATTTTTCGATATACAAAGTTCAGAGTAGTAAATGTGAGCTAAAGTTCGTGCTTAACATTTTCAATCTTGATAAAACTTTTGTTATTGTAATTGAACAAAAATTGAGTTTTATTGCCATTTTGAAGTTTGTGCATATTTGAATGTAATGCACATTTTTGTTTTCTTTTGTCTGTATACCCAGTTGCAGAATAAGATCTACCGATCTTTTCCTAACGTGAAAGCTTTCACTCATAAGCTTCCATTTTGAAAAGCAATTTTTACTAAATATAAAAGGCCGTCGCGATGTAGTGAATGATTGTTTGCTTGCTATAAGCTTTAAACCTACTGCGACTAAAAAGCTTTACTCAACATCGAGAGCTTTGGGGTAGTAGCCAGAAAACACTCCGCTATTTCAGTTTCTAAAATTGTTTCTTTGTTATGTAAAGTTTAAAAGTTTAGATCGCGGGTCCCAATCGAGCTCAAGGCCTAACAATAATTAATTTGTCATTATTATTGTTATGATAAATTTTTTCTTGAAACAAGTTCAATGTTCACATCGTTTCGGCAACAGATGGTGCAGCGCTGTGAAAATCAATCGGCAAGAAACAGGATAGAAGTAGAAATAATGAAGACAAACAAACAACCGCTGTGATAGTGGAATGGTTATAGCAGCGGCGCCTAAACGTTACCGATGAAGGAATTTAGAATTCCCGAAATGGATCTATACAACGAGCTTTGGCAGTTGTCTAAATTTTTTCTTTCTTCTATTCTAATTTAAAAATATTTTCATTTAGGAAAAAATTTATCATAACAATAATAATGACAACTTAATTATTGTTAGGCCTTGAGCCCGATTCGGACTCGCGATCTTACTTATCACTAGGCCGATATAACAACTAAAATTGTTTATAAGTTTAAACAAAATGAAAAAGAAAACCAATATATATAAATTAGACTATTTTCTTAAAGCTGTATGCACAAGATGTCTTAGTATATAAAATATGTGGTCTTGATTAGTTAGGCCAAGTTAGTTTGGAAGGACGTACATGGGAGCTTGCCGCACTACTATTTGGATACACGTTTGTCCATTATGAGTGCCTTCGATAGATGCCAAGCATAGATACATACGTAAAAACAAAAACTTTCTAATAAGTCCTCAACAAACTCTTCATTGTCTTTATTAACTTGAGAGGAAGCATCAAAATCATCCCGGTGTATCGACAGCAAGCTAGCTGCCTTAATATTATATGCCTCGATTTTCCTAAGGCTATTATCTAGTGTTGGTCGTATAGAGCAGTCCTCCTCGCTCAGACGAAGCAAAATAACACTTTCTAATCTGCCTGAACTTAAATGAGGCAAAGCTGCGCAGAAGATTAGCTGGCTTTCCCCTGTTGTCGGCGAGCTGTATCTAATATGTGCAAAGTCCAGATTAACAAGTAAGGAAGTCTAAGTTCGGTTGAAACCAAACATTACATACCCAGCTGTACACTTGTAATGCTGTTTGTTTTGTGTGCTTAATAGTGTTACAAGGCTGCGCAATAACACATATACATATGGTTCTATTCTGAACTAATTTTACTTCGAGTTATTGCTTTCGAAACATAGAAATTTGCTTAGTCATGGAAGGGCGGTGCCACGCCCATTTTTTAAATTTTAAGTTTTTGCTATTTATTGTTATAAATCCACTTGGGAAATGAAATACCATTGATATAAAGCTTTTTTTTGCAAAGATATAGCTTATTTTATTCGTCCACGACCCTTTTAAAAATCTTGTATATAAACCTGGGCGTGGTCCTTAACCGATTTCGTAAATTTTCCTTCAAAGCACTCCCTATAGTAAAGGCAAACTCTCTGCCGAATTTTGTTACGATAGGTTTAAGGATTTTTGATTTATGAATAATAATATTTGTAAAATTGATTTTACCACAAGTGGGTGGTGCCACGCCCATTTTAAAATTGTTTTTCAAATTTTTATCAAGAGTCTCAATATCAGTCCACACGTCAAATTTCAACATTCTAGGTGTTTTATTTACTAAGTAATCAGGTTTTTTGTGTTTTCCAAAATGTTATATATATAAAAAGTGGGCGTGGTTACCTACCATCCGATTTCACTTATTTTCAATACCAATCTATTCTGGGTCCAGATAAGCTCGTGTGCCGTCGTTTGGTGAAGATATCTCAATATTTACTCAAGTTATCGTGTTAACGGACGGACGGGCATGGCTCTTCAAATTTTTTTTCGATACTGATGATTTTGATATATGGAAGTCTATATCTATCTCGATTCCTTTATACCTGTACAACCAACCGTTATCCAATCAAAGTTATAATACCCTGTGTACAAGTACAGCTGGGTATACAAAGTTTGCTGGCTAACTATTATTTGCGAATAAATAACGACGCTCCAGCACGGTACTCGCATCAAATACCGATTTTGATTTGAAAAAGTGAAAGCACTCTCCAAGTTGCAAACAAAATTTCTTGCGGATGATTTGATCTTTCTTGGTGTTGACTGTGAAAGTCAGCTCGATGGTGTATAAGCAACTTACGAAGGAATGAGCGTGTGATCAAAGAAGAAGGGAGATGCCTCCACGTAAGTGGAACCTATGATTTCAAGACCTTCGTGGTAGGAAAAAATTTAGTGACAGCTCAACCAAAATCTCTACTGAGGTATATACCGCCCTTTCTACTGTTTTGGAAACTTTATAATGAAGCAAAGCTAGAAAAATTTCGGCTGTTTTGCACTGCGTACTGCCCGGGAGGTACTCTTAGGTTAGGTTAGGTTAAAGTGGCTTCCTCCGCTGTCCGAGCGGAACTCACGTAGGCCGTTGTGGCCCATTGTGCTACTACGCGGGGGGCCCTTATTCCCTGTTTCCCTACTTTCGAAGAAGAAGAAAGTTTAGACCCCAGTGAGGCTAAACCAGCGCGCCGTTGTGGCCCGTTGTGCTACCACGCGGGGAGGCCCTATTTCCAGTTGCCCAACTTTCGAAGAAGAAGAAAGTTTAGACCCCAGTGAGGCTAAACCAGCGCTATTGCCTGATGAAACGCAAGATGTCGTTTGTGTTTGTAGATTCAAGCTCCGCAAGGCACCCAAAGGAGTGTCTGTGGAGGCATAGGTACCTGGTTTTTGACAGTGCGGGACAGTCGCACAGATAGTGCTCTACGTTTTCTATCTCCTCCTCGTCCCTACAGCTGCGGCAGAAGTCATTTGTCTGTAGGCCCATATAGGCACCGTGAGAGCCCATGAGACAGTGACCTGTGAGAAGGCCCAATAGTGGGCTTATAGAGATACGGTTTAACAACATCACCGAATGCGATCTCTTTTCATCTAGCTTAGGCCATATTTGCTTGGATATACTACATGTAGGTTCCTTGGCCCATCTGGCGTTTGCTTGATCCGTGAAAAGAGATCGTAGGCAGTGTTTGCAAGTGTTTAGAGGAGGGCTGGCCCAACCAGCGGAGGTAATTGTTTGCAGGTTGGTCCCTTCCCTAGCTAGCTCATCCGCGGCGCAGTTTCCTGAGATGTCACAGTGACCAGAATCCCATATTATGCTTAGGTTGCAATTTTAAGCTAATTTGTTGAGGGTTTTTCTGCACTTCAATGCCACTAGTGACGAGGGGTTTCTGCATTGCAGGGATTTTATGGCAGCTTGGCTGTAAGAGAAAATTGAAATAGAATTGGTCACCTTGAGGTTATCAAGATAGTGGGCTGTTAGAGCAATCTGTAAAAACGGAGATTTCGTGAGATCCCGGCTCACCGCCGTTTGCCCACTCGTTCCTCTCTGGGATTCTTGTGGAAAGTTTGTTGTCCCAGCAAGGGGACGGTGTTGTATGGTCCAATTTCAAAAAGGTTTCGGGGACCTTCTTCATGATCCGGGTGTGACCAAACCTGCAATCCCTCCATGGCTCGATAGCCTTAAGCCTTGCCGCGTTGCAGAAGGCACAGTATTTATATAGATCAGTGGGGAGAAGAAATAATATGGTTTCAAGAGCTTTGGTGGAGTGTAGGGAAGGGCACCGCTGGTAAGCATTGCCGCCATCTTCTGCACTCTCGTTATTTTGCTCTTGTTAGGTTCGATATCGAGTGCCGTCCACCATACGGTGACGGCGAAGAAGGGTATGGGTCTCACCACTGTCGTGTAGATCCAATGGACTATGCGTGGCTGGAGACCCCACCGTTTTCCTATTGCCGACTTACAAGCGTAGAGAGCCATTGTGGCTTTCCTGGATCGTTCCTCCACATTTCGCTTCCAGTCAAGCTTCCTCTCTAGAATAACTCCGAGATATTTAACCTCGGTAGAGATTATGAATTCCCTCCCATTTAGGGATGGGAGGGTAAATTCCGGTATAATGCGTTTGCGGGTAAAAAGCACCATCTCAGTTTTTTCACTGCTGATGCTGAGTTCGCATTCCATAGACCAAGTGTTTGTTAGATTAAGAGTATTTTGCAAGAGTTCGCCAAGCACCGGAAGGTGTTTGCCGGTAACTGTCAAGGCTATGTCGTTGGCATATGCAATGACTTGGCATCCGGTGTGCTGGGGAGGTACTGTTACTGTGAGTCCGTAACTTCCGCTTGTGATAGATTCAACAACAGTGGTCTGGTAAAAGGGTTTACAAATGGTTTGAATATGGAAGGTTGAAAGTATTAAATACCAGAGGCTCGATCACTATAGTAGCTCAAATTGAAAACGCCCGCAATAAAGGACACGGTAAAAGGAAGCTATGCAGTGCTACTGTTGTTTTAATATTTAACGTTAGTTCGAATTTATTTGAAATCAAGGCTCTAAACTCAACAGAGGTGCGACCAAGTGGCGACTTGCTATACCTTGTCACGTTTTTAGTTGTATTCAACTATTTCAGGTGAGTAATAGCTGTATCCTAGGGTATTTAAATATCCAGGCCAACTTTCACACTGGTCCCTTTTCCTGCATGGGTTCCTGTGAGTTGGATATCGTGCGCTGTACTGTAGCGAACGCAGGGTTCAGCCTGCTACAGATAATTTTTACACTCAAATCTTGCAGGCTGGTGAGATCAATACGCTCAGAAGTTAATGGCACGCGGTCTGCCATGGATATTTGACTTATTCTTATGTTTTCGTGATCATTGGTATTATTAGAAAATATTTTTCAGCTGGAGTTCATGCGGCATATCGCAGTCTATTGGAAAAGTTTTCCTGTTGCAACTGCATGGCGGATGACGAGTAACTGTCCAGTCTTGTACATAGTGTGGACAGTATTTTTTGAACGACCAAACGGACAACTCAATTATGTGCCAAATTTAATATGATGTAGCGCAGTCACACAAACTCGCACTCTCCACAATATAGTACTAAAAGTTTCACAATTTCACTCCGGTTGATTGCTTTTCATTGAAGTGAACGAATGCTACTATTTCATACAAATTTCGGCTTCCATAAAAAAAAATAAAATAATTAAATAAAATATTTAAGTTAAACGGCTTTATTGACAACAACACTCACATTAAGTAATAATAATATTAGAAGCTAGAAAATAATTTGGTAGGTCCTAGGTACTAGTCATCACACTCCCAATCTAGGGCGTTGATCTGACAATTAAATAAAAGCGTTGGACGCATCAAATTTCTATTGATAGTCATATATAAGACCAACTGAACCTTAATCAGGTTATGCTACGCCTAGATTGATGAGTAATATATGTTCCAAATATGAGTCTAATCGGATCACAAATACGATTTTTTTGAATACCTCGATCCTTGCGCCACCTATCGCCTTTTTTTCTTATTATTGCATTGTCATCGGATTCTGAACTATATTCCAAGTTTCCAGCTTGTAGCTTATCAGGAAGTTACTTAAATTTCAATTACGAAACTCTGTTCGGCCGTTTAAAAATGACCCGTTGCGTCTCATAATTCATACATTATTAATAGAACTTATGTTATAAAATATCTTCGTAATTTTGGCTAGAATGCTTGATAGTTTCTTGGAACTAGCTAATTTTTGCCTCAAAATCGGATAAATCCGTCATACCTGTTAGGACAAGCCTTGATTACAGAACGTTTTCAGTCATATATTCCTACAGCTCGCACATTCTACATCGAATGATGTGGCCTAATAAGCAAACATGTAGGACCCCAGAAGGTAGTGCTCTGTTAGTACGTTCATTACATGCACCTAAATCGTCTCTTAAGAGATAAGAGCACATTTGTTAGACTTGTACATGATCTTAAAAATATTACAACCATGTATCCACTTATACGCCTTGCCTTGGGCGAATTCTCTTCAATGCATTCTTGCTCACCCGGACCTAATCTTTTTTGTGCCAAACTAGTTTTAGCTTTTCATTTAACAAGTTACAGTTAATGATAAACTAAGTATCAACGGAACATGCCACTGGGTATAAAAAGCAGAGAATTTATACCATGACATGTTTTATTTAACATGTGGTTAAATTATTAAAAAAAAAACTGAAAAACACGCACGGCAAACAAAGCTCGGCACAATGAACGTGACCAAATTGAGAATTTTCCACTCACATCACCTGCACTAACTACCAGCACATGCCTACCTGCAACTCTCTATTATGGCTACTAAGCTTTTTTTTAGTAAACAATTCAATGTCACAAAAAAGAGTTTTATTTGCTCGAAAAACACAAGTAACAATAAAATTTACACTGAAAAAGGTACAATGTCAGTATAATATGCATATTAGGTCGGGTCGATTTGTGGGGAGGCAAAAAAATCGCCCATTGCTCTGTGAAAATCATATTCTAGAGATCAAAATAAGAAACTTTGCCGAAGGAACCATACTTCTAAAACGAATCCTATGGCCCCCCACCCTCCTCCCCTTTGGGGCGATTTTTTAATCGACCCGCCCTAATGCATATATTTAAATACCCATACAATTTAGTACTCGCACTTACTTACTTTCATCCATACTCGTATATAGAGCACCAATAAGTAAAGATAAATAAAAAGCACAACAAAAATTATCATCAAGCAGGTGACTTTGCTCTGCTTAGTCAGCAATTATGGTAAGCAGGTACGTGTTTATTCGATGAGGAGGGCGGGGGAGGGGGCGTGTGATATATCAGCAATTTTTATTACACATATTTGTATTATCTCTTCCCGGCTTTCATATGACAACGTTGTTTTTTGTGTAAATATTTAAGTAATTTTGTGTACTAAACGAAGGCTAATGCGATGCTTACAGCTGAATGTGCAGCAGAATTAACACGAAATTTTCTCGGAACGAATGACACTGCGTGAAGTGCTGTGCTATGAATTTTAGGCTTTAGTTTCAACTTCTAATACGCATATAGAAGAGATCTGGGGTGACTATTTTTAATCTCTTAAATTAGTTAAAAATCCCTAAATATAGACATATTCAATCAATGTGAGGTCTTTATTGAGCTACATACTTCAATTTTGTAAGGTAGAAACTTTGCTTATGAATAAAGGACTAGTTCCTGGACCATTTTGAAATCATTGTTAGACTAATATTGGATAACATAGCCCCACACAAAAAAGTGGAATGTTCAATGGACTTCACAGGTTAATTCTTATGGACTTTGGGTGACTGAACACCCCGATGGTCAGAGGTCAAAAGTTATTTTGTGTTTTTTTCTAACCTCACTCAC
The DNA here is from genome assembly GCF_040869045.1 of Eurosta solidaginis. NCBI lineage: Eukaryota > Metazoa > Arthropoda > Insecta > Diptera > Tephritidae > Eurosta > Eurosta solidaginis. Next base: position 225,145,505 of record NC_090322.1, on the reverse strand, counting down.
TTTTTTTGGGGTAAGGAATGAAACAAAAGAACTGATTTATCTAGTCCGTTGAGTATCTCATTTTAATGTGTGTAATTTAAGGATAATCTCGAGATTTTTTTTAGTAATGTCGCGATCGTTTAGGGACTATATTGAGATCGTTTTGGATTAATTTGTTTCTTGCAAAGGGGAACATTTTGGGACTAATTTTTACCGCTATCTCGGGATAATTTCAGGATTGTTTCGGGCTTGTGTCGAAAATACTTTGAAATCATTATAAGATCATCTTGTGGTAATTTCGAGATAGTTTTGGGATTATGTTAGCGACTATTTCGGCATTTTTGTGAGTTATTTAGCAGGTCTCGTGAAAATTTATTTATGAATACGAAAAGTTTTCGAGCTGTCATTGGTATCGGATGGTTATCGGTATGTCATATATATATATATGTTTTTTATCGACGTGATAACCATTTTGCTATCGATAAAAAATGTTATCGAATAATTATTTTTGTCTAATAATGAGTTAGAATATGCATTCCATTTGTGCATTTATTTGTCCAAAATTTATATTTGTTATCGAAAAAATATCGATTTTATTTCAAGAAGTAATCGACATTTTAATAAAAAAATATCGGTTTGTTATTGGAAAAACATAGTTTGTTAGCAAAATCATATCGACTCGCTACCGAACAGTTATGGATTGGTTATCGAGAAAGCTGTGATATTTTATCGAAAAAATATCGATTTGATATAGAAAAAACTTGGATTTGTTGTGAAAATAATTTAATGTTGTCTAAAGGTTATTGACTTGTTGTCGTTTTTTAATCGAAAAAAAAAAATGTCTTGTCTTTTTTTTATCGCAAAAATATCATAAAAAAACACATACAATAACAAATGGATAAATTTTGCTTTTGCATACATATATATTTTAACAAACAAACTACCCTAAACTTTCGACCTTTAACACTTAACTTCAAATAATTTATTTACTATATTATATGCCAGCTCAAAGTAATGCCATAAATTTAACTCTCTACAAAAGATTATTCCCTGCATACCACAATCGCATTTCATACGCTTTTAAATAAATAAAAACATGAGAATTTGTAAAACTTTTTAATCGGATTACGTGAGTAGTTTGATATTATGATGGCAGCATAAATTTTAAATAGTACAACAGCAAAGAGTAATAAGTAAGGAAGGTTAAGTTCGGGTGTAACCGAACATTACATACTCAGTTGAGAGCTTTGGAGACAAAATAAGGGAAAATCACCATTTAGCAAAAATAACCGAGGGAAACCCTGGAATGTGTTTGTCTGACATGTGTATCAAATGAAAGGCATTAAAGAGTATTTTGGGCCATAGCTCTATAGGTGGACGCCATTTAGGGATATCGCCATAAAGGTGAACCAGGGGTGACTCTAGAATGCGTTTGTACGATATGGGTATCAAATGAAAGGTGTTAATGAGTATTTTAAAAGGGCGTGGGCCTTAGTTCTATATGTGGACGCCTTTTCGAGATATCGCCATAAAGGTGGACCAGGGCTGACTCTAGAATTTTTTTGTACGATATGGTATCAAATGAAAGGTGTTAATGAGTATTTTAAAAGGGCGTGGGCCTTAGTTCTATATGTGGACGCCTTTTCGAGATATCGCCATAAAGGTGGACCAGGGGTGACTCTAGAATTTTTTTGTACAATATGGATATCAAAAAGGTGTTAATGAGTATTTTAAAAGGGAGTGATCGTTAGTTCCATAGGTGGACGCCGTTTCGAAATATCGCCATAAAGGTGTACCAGTGGTGACTCTAGAATGTGTTTGTACGATATGGGTATCAAACGAGAGGTGTTAATGAGAGTTTTAAAAGGGAGTGGTGGTAGTTGTATATATGAAGGCGTTTTCCAGATATCGACCAAAATGTGGACCAGGGTAACCTAGAACGTCATCTGTTAGATATCGGTAATTTATTTATGTATGTAATACCTGCCAAGATTTCAAGGGTTTTTTATTTCGCCCTGCAGGACTTTTTCATTTTCTTCTACTTAATATGGTAGGTGTCACAACCATTTTACAAAGTGTTTTCTAAAGTTATATTTCGCGTCAATAAACCAATCCAATTACCATGTTTCATCCCTTTTTTCGTATTTGGTATAGAATTATGGCATTTTTTTCATTTTTCGTAATTTTCGATATCGAAAAAGTGGGCGTGGTCATAGTCGGATTTCGTTCATTTTTTATACCAAGATAAAGTGAGTTCAGATAAGTACGTGAACTAAGTTCAGTAAAGATATATCGATTTTTGCTCAAGTTATCGTGTTAACGGCCATGCGGAAGGACAGACCGACGACTGTGTATAAAAACTGGGCGTGGCTTGAACCGATTTCGCCCCTTTTCATAGAAAACAGTTAACGTCACAAAATCTATGCCCCTACCAAATTTCAAAAGGATTGGTAAATTTTTGTTCGACTTATGGCATTAAAAGTATCATAGACAAATTAAATGAAAAAGGGCGAAGCCACGCCCATTTTGAAATTTTCTTTTATTTTTGTATTTTGTTGCACCATATCATTACTGGAGTTGAATGTTGACATAATTTACTTATATACTGTAAAGATATTAAATTTTTTTTTTAAAAGTGGGCGTGGTCGTTCTCCGATTTTGTTAATTTTTATTAAGCATACATATAGTAATAGGAGTAACGTTTCTGCCAAATTTCATAATTATATCTTCAACGACTGCCAAATTACAGCTTGCAAAATTTTAAATTACCTTCTTTTAAAAGTGGGCGGTGCTACGCCCATTGTCCAAAATTTTACTAATTTTCTATCCTGCGTCATAAGTTCAACTCACCTACCAAATTTAATCGCTTTATCTGTCTTTGGTAATGAATTATTGCACTTTTTCGGTTTTTCGAAATTTTCGATATCGAAAAAGTGGGCGAAAAAGTGGCGATCTGAGATGAGTGCTCAGGAACCTACATACCAAATTCCATCACGATACCTCAAAATTTACTCAAGTTATCGTGTTAACGGACGGACGGACATGGCTCAATCAAATTTTTTTTCGATCCTGATGATTTTGATATATGGAAGTCTATATCTATCTCGATTCCTTTATACCTGTACAACCAACCGTTATCCAATCAAACTTAATATACTCTGTGAGCTCTGCTCAACTGAGTATAAAAAGTTCGCCTAGTTTACATTTTAGCTCAACAAACAAGCTAACTATTTATATTTTTTGCTGTTGTTGTTAAGCTATCTACAAGATAACTTACTTACTTACTAATGCCAATTAATGTGCATTTGGCCCTAATATTGTCCAATTTTTTTTGCCGATCAACCGATCTGTAACATAACATTATGCTTCTAATCTCGTTTGCCAACAACAAAAATGCAGCAGATGTTGTAAACAAAAGCATGCTGTAGATAAAAGGAGAATGAAAAAAAAAAAATAAAATAAAATAAAATTTGAGAGTATTGGGCAAAAAATTTTACACTCTATTCAACTTTTGCAAAACTCTTGTGTAAAACAAATATAATCCAAAAATCTCTAATGACTACCAACATTTTCATATAAACTCGTACATAGCTGTAAATAGTTCGAAGCTATACATGAACGCTTACAACTGTGAAGATCCACACCTAAACGAAACATTGTTGTAGGAAAGTCATATATAAATGTAACATTTTGGTGTGGACTTTCATGACTGTGGAGTTACTTATTTATAAAAAAATTCAATTTGATTACAGTTCGGCGCTTGATAGATGACAGACGACCAGGTATTACTGAAAATGAGGTGCCTATGCAGACGCGTATGATAAATACATTGCAAAGTCTCTATAGTCTGCTATTGATGCCAGTTTGATGAATGGCGAAAAATCACATCCAATGCAAAATATGTTTAACAAGCGTTGGACGGCATCACCCTGTGTGTTGGGAGGCTTAGAATATGACTGCGGTAGGTATTCCGCTAGTAAGGGACAACTAGAACACAAATCTCGTACACGGCTTGTGCGCTAGGCTTGGGAAAAAGTCACGTAGAAACCTCTACCAATGGAAACACTTAAGTATGAATTCTTTTTTTTTCTGATGGTAACCACGGAAAACGTTTAACTATGATGCCATAATTCTCATAAAGGCAGGTTTTTTCAATTTGCGCATGCGCGCTACATCTTTCAAAGGTCAAGTAAGGTCATATGCAGTAGCAGGTTCTAGCATAAAAAGATATACATATGTATAAAGCCACTTGACCACCTCCTGATGGAAAAGCACGAAATTAAATCGATTACGTAATGATCGACTGGAATGTGATGTCAATTAAAAAGCGTATCTGAGCAGCAGTGCACGCAAAGACACAGAGAAAGCTCGCGGTTGGGAAGCTGCTAGGGTGCTTAATGCACGCGGCTCTCACACCTGCTCATTTAGAACTGTTTTCTGATGAAATAGCCGAGCAGTGAAAACACACTCATTACCTGGGGAATGCAAATAAGGCTACATCTCCGTAAGCGCTATGAAACTATTATGCAATTAAAACAGAAAACTTAAAGAGACTCTCAAACGATCCGTAAATTCCCGTGCGAGTTTCGGCCGTTAAACTGCGTTCTCTGAATTCAGTAGAAATTCTCACAACAGAAGAAAGCAGACGTCCCAGGGAGTGCTGCCTGACTATGGCGCAATTTTCATTTGAATTTTGTAATAGGTTAAACTCGGAGGCGGATCCCTATCGTGCAATTTGTTTTACTTGACGCTGGTGACGATACTTTCTGCACTATAACCAAAGCTAAAGTGTTTTGGCAGCAGAGGTGGGGGATACACGCACCGAGCTAGGATACGCATCACTTTGGTATCGGAATGTTATCGAAAGGTTGTAGATATGTCATTTATTTTTTACTGAATTTTTATCGGTTTAGGTTTCATAAAAAAATTCCGAGTCGCCGAATCCGATAACAAATAGATACATTTCTGATAATATAACGAGAACTTTCGATAATGGTCTGTTTTAGATGAGAAATCGAAAACTTTCCGATAACATGCCGATATCAAATTTCTGACACTTTGATAACAATGTGATAAAATTTCAATAACAAATCTACAACTCTTGGATAGATATTCTATAAAATTTCGGGTATGAGCCGATATTTTTTCGATAACATATCGATAATTTTTTGATAACAAACATTACGATATTGACCGTTTAGTCATCGCTAAATTTTGTTATCGATATCACCTTTATAATAGCTCGTTAACAATCCCATAACTAGTCGTTTAGAAATGGATAACGCGTCCAAAACCCGTAGATAGCAAACCTTCAACTCAGCTAAAACAAGCTTCTAATATTTGGATAAAAAATTTATAACACGCCGTCCGGCTTCGTTTCCAGCTTCAGTTGTGACTTGTAATCCTTCCTTTTTAAGCGGTTTTATTTAGCTTGACTCTGATTGACTCTAATTTGCCATACTCTAGGTAAACATGAAATCCCATTAATATTATATTGCACAAGGGTACAGTAACGGCGCCAATATGAGAGAAGCTTACAACGGAGCAGTACGTCACATTTTCGACAAAAACTCGAATGCTAAATATTGGCCTAGTGCAACCCACAGTCTCAATTTTTGTGGTGTTGATGCTGCAAAATATTGTACGGCTGCAATCACTTTCTTCGGAGTTGTACAAAAATGTTTTACTATTTTCAGCAGCACTCCATAACGGTGGGTCATCCTCAAAAAAATGTACCGAGCTCCCTTCTTAGTCTTTCAGACAAAAGCCAAATTTGACTGCGCAAGCATACGGAGATGTTCCCGCCATTCTCAAGTACATCAAAAAGTTTGAATATATCTTGCTGTCCTCAATTTGTTTCAAAATACTGTCTACCATTAATGAAAGAAACGTGGTCCTCCAAGCTAGGGACGCCACTATAGATGTTGAGGTCCGACATCTAGATACCTTATTAGCTGATTTGAAATTGATCAGGAACCAATGAGAAACAATTTTAATCGAATGCAAAACAGTTGCTATTCAATTGAACATCTCCCCAAAGTTTCCAGACAATCGAAAGAGTAAACCCAAAAGACGTTTTGAAGATAATGGAAAGAAGATGATTACGGATGATCCAGAGTCTGATCTTAAAAACAATACATTCTTGGTGATCGTCGATTCGGTAATCACTGGCATTACTGAACGATTTGCAGCTATGAGAAATTTGAACGAGACGTTTTCCTTTTTGTGGCAATTTGAAGATGTGGATGAAACTACGGTTCGGGCGAGTGCAGCAAAATTTGTCGAAAAATACAAGTCGGACATTTCTCAAAGCTTAGAATGCGAAATAATTCACTTGAAACACATTTACGAAGCAAATTTTCGTAAAGGTCTGTCACCATTGGAATCGCTAAATGCCATCTACATATGCTCAAAATCTGTATACGATTTTCCCCAATATTTGTGTTGCTTTACGTATCCTTTGCACTATACTGTAGCTAGTGCAGAACGTTTCTTCAGCGCCCTTTCAAGAATCACAAACTTTCATAGATCGTGTTGATCCCAAGAGCGAGTTTCAGGACTTTCCACGCTTTGTATTGAATTTGTTTTGGCAAGACAGTTAAATTTTGATATTACTATAAAAATTTTGCAGCGAAAAAAGCAAGTAAAGCCACTCTTTGATATCCGAACTTTCTATATTGAATGATTAAAATTTATAATCATAATTAAATTTATCAGAAATGTATTAAAATGTTACCAAATAACTACAAAAGATTATTTGGAACAATATGTGGCTGTTAAAAGAGAATTTTTTTCTACGTTACAGTAAAATAATATAAATAGTAAATATTCTGTGTTAATTTTATTGTCAGCCCTTAGTCCAAAAATCATTTACTTGATGTGGCAAAACTTTTTTTTGGTGTAATCCATCAATAATGATTCATGAATGAGACGTCATTAATTCAAGTTAATCAAATGTATTAGTGGATTTTTTATAGGGACCCGTAAATTGTTTGGTCCCGGATTTTCTCTCTACGGCCCTGATCCTAAGTACTAGCCATCACACTCCTCATCAATCTAGGGCGTTGATCAAACAATTAAATAAAAGCATTGAGCGCGTGAAATTCCAAAAAATGTGGGGCGTAGCACAACCTGATTAAGGTTCAGTTGGTCTTACTTATGACTATCAATAGAAATTTTACGCGTCCAATGTTACTGGCTTGAACTGGAAAATAAATTTTGGTTCTATTTATATTCCCGTATACGTCTCATAACATTTGTGCCACTGTTGTGGGAACATTTCCATGGCATCTTCTAGAGCACTGATGGGCAAAACGGCTCGTATGAACCTTTTGCTCATACGGGCACGCTTTGCACATTTAAGTGCTTGGTGAGGGACGATCAAGTGCAGGTATGTGGGACGAGGAACACAGGAAGAGAATAATATACAAACACACATAAGATTGATAAAGAGAAAGTATTTGGCCTTATACATCTGTTACTGCACAGTGGGTAAAAAGTCATAAATTTTATTTATTTATTTTATTTAACATTTTTTTATTCACCTCGTTTTTGACCAACAATTAAGTCAATATTTGGGTTGATAGAATTTGCTGCTGCAATGCGCATCACAGATGCGAAATTTACTTCGGAAAGCCTATTTCGTAACTTAGTTTTTGTCAAACTCATTTTCGAAAAGAATTGTTCACATGTGTAAGTGCTCCCAAACATTGAAACTATATTCGCAGCAAAATTTCGCAACTTTGGATATTTCTGCGTATCCAATATTTTGTAGAACCGTATCACATCTCCGCATTCTAAAAACTTGTTTTTTAAAGGAGTGGAGCACTGCAATTCTATCATTTCCATTTGTAGTTCTGCCCGAGCTGTTTGAATATTCTGACTGAAAGGAGATACAAACATATCAAACATTCCTTGTAGAGTATCCAGCACTGCGAACCGGTCTTTAAACTGCATCAGTAATTTTTGAATTTCTTCGCAGTATTTTTTAACATCGATAGCATTGTTCAGAGAAACAGCCTTTAGACGTGGAAAGAAGTGGCAATTTTTTACTGCGAGCTGCTTACCCCATAATTCGAGCTTTGTTTTGAAGCCTCTTATTGCGTCATCTAAATCGTATATAAGGTTATCTTTACCTTGCAAAGTCAAATTCAAAATATTAAGATGCTCTGTAATATCTGTTAAGAAAGCTAAGTCAGCTATCCACTCGGGGTCATTAAGTTCACTAAATGAATATTTTTTAGAAATCTGCAGGTTATAAAAAAATAAAATTAGTTTAAAACCTAAGAATATAAGCTGGTGGAATATACCATAAAATCTGAGATGAGTGATCGTAACTCAAAAAATCTTTTCAGTGTTTCTCCCCGACTCAGCCAACGGATTTCTGTGAAATATGGGATATCCAATTGCTCACTTCCCGCGGACTCAAGAAGTCCCTTAAACTGGCGGTGGTTTAATCCCTTTGAGCGAATTATGTTGGTACATTTTACTACAGTACCCATTACATTTTGGAAACTTAAAGATTTGGCGCATATAGCTTCCTGGTGAATAAGACAATGCACTGCAATACAATCTCGGTTCAATGCGGAAGCAAATTTTGCCTTAAGCCGCCCAACGAATCCTTGCTTGCATCCCATCATCGCTGGCGCGCCATCAGTTGCCACACTAAAGATTTTACTCCAGTCCAACCCTCTTCTGACAGCACAATCTAAAACCGCATCATAAATATCTTGACCCGTCGTAGTTCCTTTCAAAGGTATCAAATCAAGTAATTCTTCGGTAATATTGAAATCAATATCTACTCCCCGAATAAATATTGCTAACTGCGCAACATCAGAAATATCTGTGCTCTCATCTAGAGCCAACAAAGCAGATATAAAGCTAGAAATTTTTCGGTCGAGCTGCATTTGGCAGTCTTTAGCCATATCTTGCACCCTTCGACCGATAGTTCGACGCGACAAACATATTTGGTTGTATTTGTGAATATGTTCTTTCGACAAAGTGTCAACTGCTTCCAAAATACAAGATTTTATAAGGTCCCCATCTGAAAAGGGATGATTACCCATAATCATTTTGTGGATAATAGCATAGCTTACACGAGTTGCTCCAAATCCATCAACAGCAATCTATTGCAAATAAAATGTAGCAAATAATGATTATATGTAGTAACAAATTTCCAAATCACGTAATTGGACGCGTTTCCGATGCGCAATAGTTGAGTAAGCCGTTGACTCAGCTGGAACGTCAGTTGAGTGACAAAACTTTGGAAATAATACGTTCAGCTAACTGACGACAAATGATCACCAATTTGATGTAAAGCTCCAACTATTTTTTAAAATGCACTACAGTCCGTTTCCGTGATCACTTATCAGCTGAGTCAATCTTTGCGCTTCGAAACGCGTTCACTAATGACCGCACCTCTTGAGCACTGTTTTCTTCATCAGAAGTTAGTTGCTGAAATAATTCTAATCGTGCTTCGTCTGAATACTTATCACATTCACTATGAAATTTTTGATAATGCCTTCTAATATTAAAAACTTTGTAAACTACATGCTTCTTGCAAAGTAGACATTGAGATTCACCACCACTATGTTGACACATATATTTTATACTCCAATCCTTATTAAAACTGCCTGACTTTCTTTTTAAAGAACTTACACTTATTTCACATTCCAAAGCCATTTTCAAAATACAATAAAGCGAATAAACTACGAAACATGTACATATTTCATAAAAATTTGATGCACGAATTACAGTTTTTGAACACCGTTATAATATATATAAGCATCATCAACAACATGGCTCATCTTGCTTAATACATATTTAACATTTACCAAGCTATGTGGAAAATAGAGCTGCCACCGCTTTTATTATGTTCAAATATTAAGCGTTTTAGGATAAACTAGCCTTTACCGGCGGCTTCGCTCGGACTAAAGGCCACAAATATGTAATGTCGCTTTTGTGATTCATAACTCGAACTGAATTTTCAGTTGTAATTTTAAAAGTTCCTTTATGATTCAAATCATAAACAAAGCAAGTTTTAAAATTGGAAAAATGGTCGCCGTAAATTAAATACACATGCAACACATGCTTCAACAATTTTTCCAATGTGGATTTAACGATATATGTATGTGAGCCGAAGAAAATTGAAAATTCCTCCATAATTTGAAATTTATAAATGAAAGCAGTTATGTTTACAATAAAACTGGTAAAATTGGTCATTGTTTATGCGATTGGTACCTTTTTTATTTGTAAACTGGTACATTTCTTTCTAGGCTCACGGCAACACTGCCAACAAATCTGAAAAGGGTTTCGTTTTCCCACGATTGTATAAGAAACGTGCATTAGTACGTTTTTCTACTACTACTTCCTCTAATGCTAATACTTTAAAAATACTTTTTTTTAAATACTTTTATGTATACATTGCAAAATGAATCGGCTTGCATATAACTAAATGTTTGTGAAGGCGAAATGAATGTCAATAATACGCTGCTTAACATAAAGTCGACTTCAGTCTATGATTATTCCGTTTTTCGTATTTCTTGCCAAAAAATGTATGTTTTTGTTTTCGTACTATTGCAACACAGTTGGGTAGTTGGTTTTCGAGGTTGAGAGAGAATATTTTCGTTTCAGTTGTTTAGTGTTTCCGCAATAGAGTTGTGCTTTTTCGTTCATTTCAGAGATTCGAATCTTTAGTTCTTTTTCTGATGAACGAACAAGTTGTTCTTTTTGTTCATCTGTTCTTTTTTTTTCAAGCAAATTTGATCACTGCTCCTCGCACCCGCGAAAAAAGCCAACAAGTATAGATGCGGGTGTGTATGTAGCAATGCTTTGTTTAGGTATATTTAAATGAGTAATGAATAAATAAGTTAATATATAAGTATAATTAACTTCAAAAAAAGTTACAAATTTCGGAAGGTCCAGGAAATTGAAAGAGTACAGACACAAATTGTAAATATGAACTTTTCAAGTTTAATAAATGTAAAAATAAGTTTCTTACAAAGCGTGTTTTTCATAAATAGTCCATAAATATATTGTTGTAGCAGTGCCACACACAAAGATGACTACACATATCTTTAGTGTAAGTGGCATCATCGACATTCGTGCTCAGAATTTCTGCGTATGTATGTGTGAATTTACAATGTTCGCGAACGAGAAGAGAGAAAGAATAACATTAGATAAAACGGACTAAAAGACAAATGAACTAAAAGAACAAAAAGAGCCGAAATCGAAGATCTAGTTCACTTGTTCAGTTGAGAGACCCGGTCAATTGAACAAGTTCAGAACGAAACGACCCAACTCTATTCCGCAACTTTCTTGCGATGAATATCGTTTGAGGTGAAGCGTGCGATATTTCCAATGTATTTTGTTACTCCCCTAACATCCCAAACACACAAACGTCTCACCTAGCACTCGCTGGCTCTGAAACTGATTTAGGAGCCGAAAATAGGCCCATCCCTGTTCTAGAGCTTTGTCTGGCGTACATAGGATTGCAAAAATTCTGCAAAATATTCAAATACATTACGTATGTTAGTGCATTTGTATGTGCACATCAACCTACATACCGTCACAAATATTTATGACTATAAAATTACACATTTGTATTTTGGTATGTTTGCCAATAAATTTTTAGTTATATATTTTGTGGGAGTGAAAGTTGCTCAATACTGCTTAATATTATTATTATTGTAAGTGGAAAAATGTAAAAAAGGTAGACATAAAATGGGACAACATTATAAATAAGTGAAATAATAATGCAACGTAGCATTTTCCTATATATTTTCACTTAAACTTTTATTATTATTATTATTTTCATTATTCGTATTTATTTTACAATTTTTTTTTTCTTTCTTTACTTCGATTGCCATATTTTGGTATTTCGTATCTATGCTTGCCATATTTTAAGGTCGCTCAACACGCCCCCTGCTTCGTTATGTTCATAGCTCTTTGGTCAAAATTTTGCATTGATGCATGGATGGTGGGCAAAAAAAGAAAAAGATTATTGGCTATCGTTTACTACCATTTTTTTTTCTCAGCTGCCATAGTGACTAAAAATGCTTGTGCAGCGTTTTGGCAATCTTGTTTCGCCACGGCTTTGTTATCGCGAATTGTTAGCTGCTTCTCTTGTTGTTGTTGCTGCTTCGCTTTTACGTGATTATCTCGACAATGGCTAGGTTTCATAGCCAAAATGCTTTTGACATACAAATTATGATGTTTATTGTACGGTTTTTGTTATTGTTGCTGATAGATACATATTCATTACAAAAAAAAAAAAACGCTGAATTTTAAATTATAGCTTCTGGTATGAATAGATGAATTTATAGTTAAATTATTGGTCTGTCACATGGAAATGGAATATGAAGATATGAATTAAATTTTTAACAAAAAGCAAAAGTTTTGATTGCACAGTTCTATTAATATTGTTAAATCGAAAATATGGTTAAGAACAAAATAAATAAATGTAAGGCGCGATAACCACCGAAGTGATTTTAGGCCGAGCTTCTTTTCCTATTTCTCGTGCTCCTCTTGGTTTTTTCTACAAATTGCCGGGACGGGACCTACTCGTTTCCGAACGGTATCTGCAAGGCAGATGAGTTTTCACTGAGAGCTTTTCGTAACAGAAATACACTCGGAGTGTTTGCCAAACACTGCCGAGGGGCGACCTCACTTAAACCAATTTCTGTTAATTGAAAAACTTGTTTGTAAAATTTTGATGTTGCTTTGCACGGGACGTGAATGCAGGATCTGCTGTGTGGATGGCGCAGCACGCTACCATCACACCACGGCGGCCGCACATATGGTTTTAGTTCGGCAAAAATGAGGCTTCACTTACATATGAATCAGGAACATATGGAAGCTCATAGTGAGCATCCGTTATTGTCAAGACTAGTTTTGCGATAAAAATTAATAGAAACGGGAGTAAGAGAAACATTTACCATATTTATTGGCTATAAGTCAACAAATGCACTTTTCCATCTACCACTTTTTATGAAAACAATTCAGTCGTTGTAAGCCCATGGGGGGTTTGAACCCCCAAAACTCCTCCCTTGCGCACAACCCTGATATGAATGTACTCGTATGTATATTTTATTGTTATTGTCCAGAGCTGATGCTTATTCGAACGGTTCACAGTCCTCCATTATCAAATTCAATATGAAAACAAATTGGTTTCCACATTGTGCCATCTTCAGTGATAGTTTCAAAGCAAAAAAAGAAATTTGCCCATTTTTGTTGATTCTTCCGACGGGGTAAGACTAGGACTTACTTTGAAACGATTTTCCATAGTCAATCTTGGTTTGAAAACAAACCGGTTTCGACGTTGTGCCAACGTCGGTGTTCACTTTCACTCAGTGCCCAATTTCATCATTAGAGTTTAGACTAAATTTGATTTACGAATACCAAGACTTGTTCTTCGGTGCTATTTTTTTACGTTCCGCTCGTTTAAGTCTATGCCCTGAATTATGAGGACAGCGATGGATCCATGTGCTGGGAGCTAGTTCTTTGGCTGGTGGCTGTGCCACGCGATCAAAAGGACGTAGCGTAAGTAGAGCGCAGTTACACTGAATCCAATCAATCCATTGTTGTACATTGACGAATGTTTTGGCCACTCAATCATTTATGTAGCGCTTTGATAATTTCTGTTTTTTCTGTTTTTTTTTCGTTAAAAAAACTTCTGGTAACACCACGGACTCATTCAGTCTATGTAAGGTCCTCATGGATCGGCCAGCTCAACCTAACCTATTTTTGATATTTTCTTCAGACAAGGTAACACACGCCTGCCTGAGGTCTTATGACCTATATCTTGCACCCTTTCAGTGTTCGAAAGAAGGGTTTTCCTGCAATCTTATTGTTGTTTCCTTGAAGGCCACGGCGAATATGGAGGAATATATATATATATATATATATATAGTAGGCCGGGTCGATTTGTGGGGAGGCAAAAAATCGCCCATTGCTCTCTGAAAATCATATTCTAGGGATCAAAATAAGAAACTTTTGGGTATATGACTCATTGGGTTTTCGATATTTGAATTAATTAAACATCAGCGTAGATACAAAGAGAAGTTTTGTTTTTTCATTTTTAAATACAATGAACGCCAGCCACGATTAACAATTTCCGACTGTACGACTATAGAAAAAATCTACACTGAAAGAAAAAGACTGATAAAATCAACCGAAATACGGGTCAATTCAACCGAAATTTCTGTTAATTTTTATCCATCGCAACAAGATGTGGAATCAACTGCGCACAAATCATTGATTCGTAATTAACCGTTTTAGTAGTCGAATGAAGAAAAAAAATTTGTAAAAAAATGTCAGGCGCGATAACCTCCGAAGAGATTTTAGACCGAGCTTCTCTTCCAATTTGCGTCGTGCTCCTCTTGCTTTTCCCTACAAATTGCCCGGACGGGACCTACATGTTGTTTTATGCCGACTCCGAACGGCATCTGCAAGGCAGGTGAGTTTTCACTGAGAGCTTTTCATGGCAGAAATACACTCGAAGCGCTTGCCAAACACTGCCGAGCGCCGATCCTGCTTAGACAAATTTTCTTCTAATTGAAAAACCTTATTTCTAAAATTTTGATATTGCTTTGCCCAGGGTGCGAACCCAGGGCATACGGTGTAGCAGGCGTAGCACGCTACCATCACACCACGGTGGCACTTACTAACCGAACGTCAATTGGGCTTACATCAAATATGCTGGCACACATTAAACATTATACACTTTATTATTTTGTTTTATTAAACGCACTTTCACCAAATTTTATATTTTATAATTTATTTAATTTATAGTTTTGAACTTCGCTTTGCAAATAGAAATGAAAATAGTAGTCACAAAACTGATTCTCAATTCTTTCAGTTGCAGCTCAACTCATTCTCAGTTTCTTCTCTCGCATGTAGTTGCCACACTTGATTGTTTCGAAAAAAACTTGTATAAATGTTTGACATAAAATTTTAAATAGAGAACTTGTAAGTTATAGAAAAGTAAAGAATCAAATCGCTGGAAGGTAATTCACCACTGGAGTAACTTTACATGTAATTCGGCAAGTTTAATTTTTGTAACACTTTAAGTTGAAGCGATTCCAAAACAACGCAAACTTTTATTTTG
Source organism: Eurosta solidaginis (assembly GCF_040869045.1). NCBI lineage: Eukaryota > Metazoa > Arthropoda > Insecta > Diptera > Tephritidae > Eurosta > Eurosta solidaginis. Next base: position 225,130,420 of record NC_090322.1, on the reverse strand, counting down.
TCGGAAACATCAACATTAAAAAAGGACGTTTTTTTATTATCTTATTAAATTCGTTCGCGTAAGTGAAAATTCGTAAAAACTTGAACAAAATGTTAGTAACTTTGGAAAAATCCTGTTCGTTCAAACAAAACTTTTGCAACAATTTTGCATTTCGCTTGTAGGAGAAGTTGCAAAATTGTACCCGGTAAATAGGTATCCCGGTATCTCATAATTTTTTGCACAGTAAATTCAAAAAAGGGTTTTTCGTTTTGTATTGATAACTTAAAAACCAGTTTTTTGTTGTTTTCCCATTTTGTGTGTTTCTTCGATTTGGTGACTTTCTTATTTTGGTATTTTTTTTTTTAAACGACTGGCACCATCGTCATAAGTACAAAGTAGAGAGCGCAGTGACCGTAAAATTCTCTTTGAAATTTGCTCATGTATTGACTGTTGATCGCTGTTGAAATGACCAGTGAGATCAGTTGTGTTAACAAGAAAATCATTTAGATTGGCCAGGAATCTGTCAAGTATACAGAATTTTGTTAACTTAAGAGCGACAATATCTCTTCTGTTGAAATGACTGAACTAATTTGTTCGTTTGACAAAGCACTCGGTCAAATTAACCATAATTCGGTCAATTTCACTAAATCTCCGCTAAGTCAAGAACAACAGAACCGATTTGTTGATTTTACATGGTGCTAGTAAAATGAGTGTACACGACATATAGTTGCATAATATTTAATTATTCGAAGTTAATACTCAAAACTAATAAAGCAATGTGTTGTTTTTATGTTGTAAATGTATATATTGAAAAACAAAAATTTTCAATTTAACATTAAATAACACTGTGTAACACCAAAAAAGATACCTGGGAAGTGATACCATTTTTCTAGTAGATCTTGAAGATCTAAGAGTGGCTGCATACAAAGCCAGGGAGCAGAGGAACCCGATACTCCAATCGCCCCGGTATCGACCTTCCTGAAGCTCAAATCCAAAAAAAACAAGTAAGGAAGGCTAAGTTCGGGTGAAACCGAACATTACATACTCAGTTGAGAGCTGTGGAGACAAAGTAAGGGAAAATCACCATGTTGTAAAAAGAACCTAGGGTAACCCTGGAATGTGTTTGTATGACATCTATATCAAATGGAAGGTATTAAAGAGTATTTTAAGAGGGCGTGGGCCTTAGTTCTATATGTGGACGCCTTTTCGATATATCGCCATAAAGGTGGACCAGGGGTGACTCTAGAATTTGTTTGTACGATATGGGTATCAAATGAAAGGTGTTAATGAGTATTTTAAGAGGGCGTGGGCCTTAGTTCTATATGTGGACGCCTTTTCGAGATATCGCCATAAAGGTGGATCAGGGGTGACTCTAGAATTTGTTTGTACGATATGGGTATCGAATGAAAGGTGTTAATGAGTATTTTAAAAGGGAGTGGGCCTTAGTTCTATATGTGGACGCCTTTTCGAGATATCGCCATAAACGTGGACCAGGGGTGACTCTAGAATGTTTTTGTACGATATGGGTATCAAATTAAAGGTATTAATGAGGGTTTTAAAAGGGAGTGGCCTTAGTTGTATATGTGAAGGCGTTTTCGAGATATCGACCAAAATGTGGACCAGGGTGATCTAGAACATCATCTGTCGGATACCGCTAATTTATTTATATATGTAATACCACGAACAGAATTCCTTCCAAGATTCCAAGGGCTTTTGATTGCGCACTACAAAATTTTTTCTACTTAATATGGTAGGTGTCACACCCATTTTACCAAGTTTTTTTCTAAAGTTATATTTTGCGTCAATAGACCAATACAATTACCATGTTTCATCCCTTTTTTCGTATTTGGTGTAGAATTATGGCATTTTTTTCATTTTTCGTAATTTTCGATATCGAAAAAGTGGGCGTGGTCATAGTCCGATTTCGACCATTTTTACACCAATACAAAGTGAGTTCAGATAAATACGTTAACTGAGTTTAGTAAAGATATATCGATTTTTGCTCAAGTTATCGTGTTAACGGCCGAGCGGGAGGACAGACGGTCGACTGTGTATAAAAACTGGGCGTGGCTTCAACCGATTTCGCCCTTTTTCACAGAAAACAGTTATCGTCCTAGAATCTAAGCCTCTACCGGTACCTCTAATTTCACAAGGATTGGTAAATTTTTGTTCGACTTATGGCATTAAAAGTATCCTAGACAAATTAAATGAAAAAGGGCGGAGCCACGCCCATTTTGAAATTGTATTTTATTTTTTTATTTTGTTGCAACATATCATTACTGGAGTTGAATGTTGACAGAATTTACTTATATACTGTAAAGATATTAACTTTTCTTTTAAATTTTTAATTTAAAAAAAATTTTATTTTAAAAAGTGGGCGTTGTCGTTCTCCGATTTTGCTAATTTTTATTAAGCAGACATATAGTAATAAGGGTAACGTTCCTGCCAGATTTCATCATGATATCTTCAACGACTGCCTAATTACAGCTTGCAAAACTTCTAAATTACCTTGTTTTAAAAGTGGGCGGTGCCACGCCCATTATCAAAAATTTTACTAGTTTTCTATTCTGCGTCATAACTTCAACTCACTTACCAAGTTTTATCGCTTAATCCGTATTTGGTAATGAATTATCGCACTTTCTCGATTTTTCAAAATTTTCGATATCGAAAAAGTGGGCGTGGTTATAGTCCGATATCGTTCATTTTAAATAGCGATCTGAGATGAGTGCCCAGGAACCTACGTACCAAATTTCATTGAGATACCTCAAAATTTACTCAAGTTATCGTGTTAACGGACAGACGGATGTACGGACGGAAGGGCGGAAGGACATGGCTCAATCAAATTTTTCTTCGATACCGATTATTTTGATATATGGAAGTCTATATCTATCTCGATTCCTTTATACCTGTACAACCAACCGTTATCCAATCAAAGTTAATATACTCTGGGAGCTCTGCTCAACTGAGTATAAAGAAAAAACTGATTCGACCCTGTCAGCGCAGCTTTTAAATCTACTTTCGACCAGGTCATCATGATATGGTAAATTTTGGACAATATACAATTTATAACCGAAATAATTGTCGCTGTGTCAGTTTGTTTAAATTTCCGTTTAATTGTCGCGTTGTTTAAATTTTTTTCAAAAATTATTGAATTAAACACATTTTAAAGAAATTTTTGCGGAGTATTGCTGGTAGTAAAGTTCTTGCTGGATATAAATTAGGTACGGTATGCCGAAAATTGTTGTAGGGTAGGTGGGTGGAGGCTCTGATATTAGAACATAATGTTTCCGTTTAGAAACCACTAAATACCTTTTCCTTATACGAATATGGCTCCACTTTGCTATTATGCGTAATAAAGTTTTTGTAGCATACCATATCAACGAACTGCTTTCGACTATTTAAACATGCAAGTGCGTTGACACATATAATTATGTAAAATTTACATTGTGAATGTAAAATGAAATTTGAGCAAAGGTTATATTTAGTAATGTGCCTTCAATAAAGGCATTGCAGTAGGAATGTGCAATTATCAACAATGAAGTCCTTAATTTGGCCATTTATTTGGCAATAAATTTGTTTGCTTATTATTTGCGCTTGAATATCCTGGCAAAGCTTCCATCCATCTGAGGCTAAGTAAGTAGGAAATGCCAACATTTGATTTATGTTGTAATCTTAATAATCTTAATATCTTATCTATTATTCAGTAGTGTTATGCTTTGGTAATTAAAGCAGAAGTGATTGTTGCTTGTCTCTTGAATCTTGGTAATGACTTAACCGGAATCGGAAGTCGACATAGAGAAGAATATAAAAATAGAAACAAAATAAAAAGATCGATTTTCGCTATGTCTCTGATTTCTAGAAAATTACAATTCAAGTTCATAATTTCTAATTTAATTTTAGAAAATAACAATTCTAGTTCAGATAATTACAACTCAAGTTTGAAAAGTGGAATTCAAGCTTAAAATTTAAGTTCACCTTCAAAAAATTAAAATTCAAGTTCAGAAAATTACTATTTTAGTGAGCAGTTTCTCGAACTTGAGTTGTAAGTTTCTAAGCTTGAATTGCAATTTTCTGAACTTGAATTGTAACTGTTTAAAATTAAGTTGGAATTTCTGAAATTTAATTGTAACATTCTGAATTTAAACTAGAAATGTTGAGCTTGAATTGCCTTTTCTGAAGTTGAATTGTATTTTCTGAATTTGAAATGGGATTTATGAGCTTGGATTGTAATTTTCTGAACTTTAATGGTAACTTTCTGAATTTAAACCAGGAATGCTGAACTTTAGTTGTAATTTTTTGAACTTAAACTGGAAATTCTGAACTTGAATTGCAATTTTCTGAACTCGAATTGTAATTTTCTGAATTTGAAACAGAATTTCTGAACTAGAATTGCAATTTTCTGAACCCGAGTTGTAATTTTCTGAATTTGTGATAGAATTTCTGAACTTGAATTGCAATTTTCTGAAGTTGAATTGTAACTTTCTGAATTGAAACCAGAAATGCTGAATATTAGTGGTAATTTTCTGAACTGGAATTGTAACTTTCTGAATATAAACTAGAAATGTTGAACTTGAATTGCAATTTTCTATACTTGAGTTGTAATTTTCTGAATTTGAGAAGAATTTCTGAACTTGAATTGTAATTTTCTGAATTTGAGTTGGAATTCCTGAACTTGAATTGTAATTTTCTGAACTTGAATCTTACATTTCCGAATTTAAACCTGAAATGTTGAACTTGAATTGCAATTTTCTGAATTTGAATTGTAACATTCTGAATTTAAACTAGAAATGTTGAGCTTGAATTGCCTTTTCTGAAGTTGAATTGTATTTTCTGAATTTGAAATGGGATTTATGAGCTTGGATTGTAATTTTCTGAACTTTAATGGTAACTTTCTGAATTTAAACCAGGAATGCTGAACTTTAGTTGTAATTTTTTGAACTTAAACTGGAAATTCTGAACTTGAATTGCAATTTTCTGAACTCGAATTGTAATTTTCTGAATTTGAAACAGAATTTCTGAACTAGAATTGCAATTTTCTGAACCCGAGTTGTAATTTTCTGAATTTGTGATAGAATTTCTGAACTTGAATTGCAATTTTCTGAAGTTGAATTGTAACTTTCTGAATTGAAACCAGAAATGCTGAATATTAGTGGTAATTTTCTGAACTGGAATTGTAACTCTCTGAATATAAACTAGAAATGTTGAACTTGAATTGCAATTTTATGAACTTGAGTTGTAATTTTCTGCATTTTAGAAGAATTTTTGAGCTAGAATTGTAATTTTCTGAATTTGAGTTGGAATTCCTGAACTTGAGTTTCAAGTTTCTGAACTTGAATCTCACATTTAAATAATTTAAACCAGAAATGTTCAACTTGATTTGCAAATTTTTTAAATTTGAATTGTAATTTTCTGAATTGGAGAAGGAATTTCTGAACTTGAACTGCAATTTTCTGAGCTTGAATTGAAACTTTCGGAATTCAAACCAGAAATGCTGAACTTAGATTGGAAATTCTGAAGTTGAATTGTAATTTTCTGAATTTATATTTTCTGAAATTGAATTGAAACTGGAAAAGGTGTAGAACATTAAATAAAGTTTTGTTTAGATGCCAAACTAATTCTTTTAATATATCAGCTCTTAATATTAATATTAGAGTTGTCCGCATTTAATTTCTCATTTAAATATGGAATCATTTTAATTTTTTTTTCCGCGTAATCTTCAATACAGTAAATTTTACTTTTTATAAGTACTTTGAGTAAGTACATTTAGAAAATACATGACAACTACGTCACTCAACGGCAACTACTGGGTTAAGACCTTATCATACTATTTCAGTAGAAAGTATCTCAGCCAGAAATTCTTATTTTAGCTATTTTTGAAACTCGGAAATAAAGCTGTCTTTCGAAGACTTAAATTCGCGCACTATATATACATTTTTTCACCCTTGAGTAGTTCGAGAAAAAGTTTCGGCAAAAAATGTATGACCATCATAATCACTACATATCTCAGGCAGAAAGCAGTTCTGGGCCTTTCTTTAACTCTAATTTGCATTGGATATTTGACTGTTGATGAATTCCCACCAAGAAAAATTTGCGCAATATGGAACGCTTATTTGATTTGAAAAAAACAGTTACAGAATGAGTTCTAAAACTTCGAGGAAAAAATTTAACAGTCATCAGGCTTATGGTGTATCTGTAAGATAACCTTATTTTTAATCATATTGGGCCAAGCACTCTTTTACTTTGAACTCCCTTGGTGTGACCAATTGGCCCCGGTTGGCAGAGAGAAGGAACGACTGGCGCGCCTTGTTGGACGGCCATAACCATTTAAAAGATTAAACGCCCATTAAGTAAGTAAGGAAGGACCTTTGAAAATATGTACTTGTGATTACGCCACTGTGACTGAACGATCACCGTAAATAACAGCGATAATTTCTAAGAAGTAACCCACTTCCAATCATGTTCAGGAACAACAGAACCAGGCATGCTTAACCATCGAACCGATATCATTTCGTTTCGTTTATTAACGTTAAGAAAGTCAAATTAACGAAATTGTTTTGTTTCGTTTTCTGCCATATCAAAACGAGATCAAATCGTTTATGTTGATTATGAATTTGAAACTATGCTGGCAATGCTATATTATCCATTTTGATGGCGAAGTCATTAAAGGTGAAAGCATTAGCCAAGCTGATTGCAACTTTTCTCATGAATTTTGACAGTACGAACATTTGTCAGAGTATTTTTGACATTACCACCAACGAATTACTCAAACAAATTACATGGAGTTTGGTGTGTATGTCCGCTCGCTGTTACCACCTTACGCCTTCACCATGTCTATAGCATTGCCAGCACAATTCAGACAGAAAGTATCACGTTTTTGTTAACGTTTTTAACGTTAACGAAAGCTTTTCGTTTCGGTTAAAAACGAGATACAATTTATTTTGATAATTTCTTTATCGATAATATTTCGAAGTGTTTCAACGGAAACGGTGGACATTTTTTGATAAGCGGTTAGCTTAACGTTAAGGTGCATCCCTGAACAGAACCAATCACACCTCGGAAAAGCATTTTATGTCGCAGTAAAATGCTACAGCTCGCTCGCAGCTTAGCTGGAAAAACAATGATTTGTGCTGTCTACTGCGAGATGTCACAGTAACTGCGAGCTAGGGCGTTGACTCACATTCTCGCAGGTAATTGGTCCTGTGAGAAGAGCTATGATTATGTCTGTGACTGGGGCTATGTTTGTCATTTTGGATTAGAGTGTTAGTGAACTGCGAAAATCATATTTCTCGAATGCCAAAAGGGTGCTCCGCACCTATGAACGCTAACTAACACATTACGTTGTTTCTGAAAAATCAACGGATTTTTGTTGGGCTGTGCCTTTATTGTCTAACACCATGATTTATGGTTTATTGTTGTTGTCGCTATGAGGTACCATGCACCACAGCAACATAAGCAGCCGCAGCAGCAGTAACAAGAACAACAACAGCAACAACAACTCAAAGTTCGGACTCATACGAAAATTTTAATTATACTCGGTATGCATTTAATTGAAATGCTCTGGCATTTTACAGCACAGCACACACAAAATGTGGTTTTCCCTCAACGAAGCAGAATAACAACAATAACAAAGCGCGTACTAATAACATCATCACACAACATCATCAGAGTTGCTTTTAAACTTTACTGTGCTATTGTAATCACTGTAATTGTTGTTGGCATTGAAATGCAAAATGCTGATTGCGCAATTCATATGGAATTAACCTTTTTCCCCACTTTCGGGTGATATATGTAGATGCGTAAATATGTAGTATGTGTGCATTGCTTGCATACATATTTAGACGAGCATTAAGGTAGGTCCTATTAAGGTGTCAGACACACTATAGCAAACAACAATATTATATATTAAATAATTTATACCTCATTTATTGGCAATTTAATACCGCAAAAAAAAATTTAAAGCTGCGTCCGGTTCCGAGAAACGGGAGTGTCTGCTAGCTTAAGACTCAAGCCAGCAGACACTTCGTGAAAACACGACCTACGACTTCCGAACGACTTGGATAATTGATATTACATTTATTGGCAATTTAGTACCGCAAAAAAAAATTTAAAGCTGCGTCCGGTTCCGAGAAACGGGAGTGTCTGCTAGCTTAAGACTCAAGCCAGCAGACACTTCGTGAAAACACGACCTACGACTTCCGAACGACTTGGATAATTGATATTACATTTATTGGCAATTTAGTACCCCAAAAAAAAATTTAAAGCTGCGTCCGGTTCCGAGAAACGAGAGTGTCTGCTAGCTTAAGACTCAAGCCAGCAGACGCTTCGTGAAAACACGACCTACGACTTCCGAACGACTTGGATAATTGATATTACATTTATTGGCAATTTAGTACCACAAAAAAAAATTTAAAGCTGCGTCCGGTTCCGAGAAACGGGAGTGTCTGCTAGCTTAAGACTCAAGCCAGCAGACACTTCGTGAAAACACGACCTACGACTTCCGAACGACTTGGATAATTGATATTACATTTATTGGCAATTTAGTACCGCAAAAAAAAATTTAAAGCTGCGTCCGGTTCCGAGAAACGGGAGTGTCTGCTAGCTTAAGACTCAAGCCAGCAGACACTTCGTGAAAACACGACCTACGACTTCCGAACGACTTGGATAATTGATATTACATTTATTGGCAATTTAGTACCGCAAAAAAAAATTTAAGCTGCGTCCGGTTCCGAGAAACGGGAGTGTCTGCTAGCTTAAGACTCAAGCCAGCAGACACTTCGTGAAAACACGACCTACGACTTCCGAACGACTTGGATAATTGATATTACATTTATTGGCAATTTAGTACCGCAAAAAAAAATTTAAAGCTGCGTCCGGTTCCGAGAAACGGGAGTGTCTGCTAGCTTAAGACTCAAGCCAGCAGACACTTCGTGAAAACACGACCTACGACTTCCGAACGACTTGGATAATTGATATTACATTTATTGGCAATTTAGTACCGCAAAAAAAAATTTAAAGCTGCGTCCGGTTCCGAGAAACGGGAGTGTCTGCTAGCTTAAGACTCAAGCCAGCAGACACTTCGTGAAAACACGACCTACGACTTCCGAACGACTTGGATAATTGATATTACATTTATTGGCAATTTAGTACCGCAAAAAAAAATTTAAAGCTGCGTCCGGTTCCGAGAAACGAGAGTGTCTGCTAGCTTAAGACTCAAGCCAGCAGACGCTTCGTGAAAACACGACCTACGACTTCCGAACGACTTGGATAATTGATATTACATTTATTGGCAATTTAGTACCACAAAAAAAAATTTAAAGCTGCGTCCGGTTCCGAGAAACGGGAGTGTCTGCTAGCTTAAGACTCAAGCCAGCAGACACTTCGTGAAAACACGACCTACGACTTCCGAACGACTTGGATAATTGATATTACATTTATTGGCAATTTAGTACCGCAAAAAAAAATTTAAAGCTGCGTCCGGTTCCGAGAAACGGGAGTGTCTGCTAGCTTAAGACTCAAGCCAGCAGACACTTCGTGAAAACACGACCTACGACTTCCGAACGACTTGGATAATTGATATTACATTTATTGGCAATTTAGTACCGCAAACAAAAATTTAAAGCTGCGTCCGGTTCCGAGAAACGGGAGTGTCTGCTAGCTTAAGACTCAAGCCAGCAGACACTTCGTGAAAACACGACCTACGACTTCCGAACGACTTGGATAATTGATATTACATTTATTGGCAATTTAGTACCGCAAAAAAAATTTAAAGCTGCGTCCGGTTCCGAGAAACGGGAGTGTCTGCTAGCTTAAGACTCAAGCCAGCAGACACTTCTTGACAACACGACGTACAGCTCCCTAACGACTACAATAATTTATACCTTATTGATTGCCTAAATGTTTCGTTGTCCTGAAAAATATTTTCACTATACCAAAAGGAAAAATTAAATTTTATATTTTGCCGACCCTAATAAATATAAATTATAACTTTCGAAAATCAGTGAGTTGCATGTTACTGATTACTCAAAACTTAGCAACACTTAACTTGACTTAGAAGTCTGCTGAATTTTGATTTTCTATGTAAGTTCTAAGTGACGTTTACATTTTGAGATGCCATTTATTTGTTTCCATTTCATTTTGACATACAGATTGACACTTATTGATTATGATGCCAGAGTGTATGCGCTAAGTGGAGTATAATCGATGCTAAATTGCCAAGTTTACGCCAAGTCAAGTCAAGTCTATGCTAAGTATCAGTAATGGGCCCTTAAGTATGAAGCCAGCAGACGCTTCGCGAAAACACGTATGAACATACATGCATACATACATATGTACACATGTACAATGTACATGTTACCGCGCATACAATGATTTAAGTAATGCGTAAATTTAGTTGCATCAATATGTTGATTGTTTTTGTGTTGATTATGTTCGCAACTATAACGGTTTATGAAATACATGTCGGTCTTCTTTCTTTCGAAAATCAGAGAAAAGTTTGTGCATATTTCGTATTTGTATTTTCCCGCTTGCGCGCAGGATTTCTGATAACGGGTACATATGTGCTTTAGGGTGTGCCGAGAAAAACAACTTTTCAATTTCCATCCTCTCAAATGTTTCTATTTTATTAAAAACAAAAAACCCTCACCAAAGATGGGTCCTATAATTCCACTCTACAGGGTACGATATTTTTATTTTATTTTCCCATTTCGTTAACATGGGAACAACTATTTTTTGTCCAAACTTGAATTTACTCAACTTTTTACGAAAATCTTTTATGTGCCGTTTTGCCTAGTTTTGAGGTCTTGTACAGGTTACAAAAAGGTTTTATGATTTTTTTCTAATCATATCATTTGAAAACACTCTTAATGTATTGCGACCTTAATTACGAATTTATGTTATTATTATATTGTTTTAGTTATGGCTATGTGAATTTATGCTTTATCATTTCAATAGACTTTTTAAGTGTGAAATAACTGTTTACACAATTTCGTCAAAGAACACAACTTCAAATGGCCACGACTTTTGGACAAAAATCGTAATTAAGATCTCAATATATTAAAGAGTGTTTATAAATGATATGATTAGAGAAAAAAATCATACAAATTGTTTGAAGCCTGTACAAGACCTTAAAACCCGGCGGGAAATCCGTTTTTCGGGTACCACTTAGGGTGGAATAATAGGACCAAACTTTGGTGAGGGTTTTATTTTTACATCAAATTGAAACATTTCAGAGGATAGAATTTGGACAAAATTTTTTTTCGAACCACCCTAATATGCACTTTTTCATATGTACCCATTAGCGCAGAAATCCTGCGCGCATGCCATTTGAAACATATCGAAATACAAACTTTTCTCTGATTTTCGAAAAATAGTAGAGCGAGATGTATTTTAGAAACCGTTATAGTAGCAAACATATCAGTTTGTGGTAACACATACACAATCAACATATTCATGCAACTAAATTTACTCATTACTCAAATCATTTGTAGTAAGTATGCTCGCTACCTTGAATGTATGTTCCAGCGTTGCCACTCGCGCAATTTTTTTTGTTCATAAAGTGTATCATTCCTGAAAAAATGTATCAATTCGTTTTAGTAGATTGATACAAAGTTTTTGAGTCATTTCGTCTGAATTTTATATAATGTGTGAAACAAAATTCTGAAATTAATAATATTTAAAACAAAACATCACCGCACTATTTTGGCTAAACGGATCACACAACTGAATTTTATAAAATTTTACCAACGCTCAGTTTTAAATAAATGTCGCTGTTATAAAGGTTTTTCTATTTAACATATCGAAACGCGTTTATTTAAACGAAATTATTGTTTATACGTTTTTTAACAAACACTACTTATTTTAAACAAAACTAATACCAACAAAATTAGATTATGTAGAAGAAATACGGTTTATCTATATATATAATATAGATAGAAAGGAAAAAATAAATATCATTCTAAAATTTGATTTACTATAAAACTGCATATTCAAACATTTTTTAGAAATCTTACTGATAATTTGTAGTTCCCATGACAGGGACAGAGCTTCAATCTTCCAAAATAAAATGTATACATAAAATTTCGTTATACGAAAAATTTAGCCTGTCAAAATTGCAGGTTTTAATTTTAATGTTAAGAGGTGCATCATGCGAATCTAGTTTTCTCTTACAAATTACATGGGGAATTTTTATTCGATGTGTACCTACGCTTTAATGACGTTTACTTAATGATCCGGTCTTATAGCGTTTTCTTTTCTGGCAAAAGTGTTATGATTTTTGTACGCGGCGTAAGAGTTGTAAATATATTTTGTTCTATTCTAAAAAGCAGGTAACGCCTTTACGGGGTATTTCGTTCTTTTGTGTAATTGTTGCAGGCTCGCAACGCAAAAGCGTTACACTTTTACCCTGCAAAAAATGGCGGTGTGGCAGAACAACCCTGCTAAACCACCTGATCGTGGCAATTTATTTTCATAACTTCACAAATTTTTAGCGACGAAAATTTAAATGAAGGAAATACTTCTGTGTGCGTTTTTGAAAATCAGCTAATACACGGGGTAGCCATTTATATTCTTTGCACTATAAATGTTGAAAATTTTCTGAGGTAGGAGTAACTCTATTAAGGCTTTACCATTTACTTAGGAAAACTTTTATTTCAGAAAAGAAAACTCTATTATTCTCCTGGAATATATGGCAAAAGTGCGTAAGTTAGTCTTAACATTTTTTTTTTAATCAACACGGCTTCTCAGCTGCTTGAAACTCACACTGTTTAATACGAATGGGTATTGCTCATCATTTAAGACCCAGCGCAGGTACACTTCAAATAAAAAATCAAAACCTTCCCATATAATTTTGTATGGAGAAACTAAAATCGCGATGAGGCACTTCTTAACATAAAAATTAAAAGCTGCAATTTTTAAGGACCATTTTTTTCGTTGTTCTCAACAACATTTTTACTATACCAAAAGAAAAAATTTTACTTTTTATATCTGGCCCATCCCAAAGAACATAAATTATGAAATACATCTTGCTCTTCTTTACTCTTCATATACATCTACATTTGTGGTTAAAAAAACGCTTAGATAATGTTTAGGAGGTCCATCTAGCGGCAATTATTGAAGACTCGCAGCAGTGGTAAATAACTTGCTACAAAACGGGTTGTTCTGAATAGCGGAGGCACGCACCTCTGTTGGTCATAGTGTATCACCTATAGCTGAATCGGTTACAATTAATAGTGGACACACACCCTTTTTCGGTCATAGAAGTGGAGAATGACGCAGAGATAAAACGGAGAGACACATTTCAGTTGCAACTGAGTATAATGCATACCGCAATTTAGCAGTACTAATTTTAGGCGCAAAAATTTCATAATAGATAAAATTATACCTTAAGCAGTCCATATAATGTTTGAGTGCATATGTATGTATAAAAACACAGCTATAATGTGAAAATCATACTATTTAGAATTTCACTGCTATTTTCGTGTTCACAACTGTACATACATACATGTTAGCGCGCATACTTGCTACACTACTGTTGCCAATTTGGTCCGTTGGTTCCTTTTTTAAATTTTGGTCCTTTTTAGAAAGTAGCCACGACTTTGGTACTTTCCTTTCCTTTTCACTGAGGGCAAAATTCAAAATACTGCTCACAAAATTTGCCACACACTCGTTAACTCACATATAATTTTCAATTTACTTCAATGTAATTCTTAATATAAAAATTGCTCAGTCAACAAAATGTAACAGAACAATGACATTTCACCAACGAGATAATTTAGGCGAGGCATTAAAAAGAGATGTGTTGAATCCTTGGGCAAGCACATTGTCATTAAATTTGGTGAAAGACATAGGCTTATCCTAGAAATATGGAAATGTTATACCTAAATAATTAACGTAGTATTTGTATACTTTTAATATTTCTTTTCTATTTATTAATTTAAACTCAGCTGATGGTATCTATTTTTTGTAGGAAACCAAGGAAAAATCCTAAATTTTTTATATTTCACAACGAAACGACACTCTAGTAAATTGCCGAATTGTTTGTATAACAATAAACTAAAAGAAAAATTTGGCCCTTTTTTGAGATTTGGTCCTTTTTTCGATGAATTTTGGTCCCAAATGAAAACATGATGTGGCAACCGTGCTTACTACAAATGATTTAAGTAATGCGTAAATTTAGTTGCATAAATATGTTGATTGTATATACCTATGTTAACAAAAAAGGAAACGTTTGCTACTATAACGTTTTATAAAATGCATCTCGCTCTTCTTTCTTTCGAAAATCAGAGAAAAGTTTGTATTTCGATAAGCTTCAAATGGCATGCGCGCAGGACTCCTGCGCTAACGGGTACGCGTGGGGTATGCATATTTTTGTATGTAATTATCATTTACTACAGTTTTTTGATGGTTTCAACTTCTTTGTTGCCGAATTCGATGTTTTATTGTTTCGCGATTTGTTAACTAAAGAGGTTGCTCTGAGGAATTTCTTCAGTTGCAAATAAGAAATAGATTCAAAAAGTTGTGCGTTCTAAATAAATGTGATAAAATATTATTTATTAATAGAGTGAATTTTGTGTTATTTTTATACGAATTTAGTCGACATTTCTTTAAATCGCGAGCGTGAAAAAGTTTATCAAGAAGTAAGTATTTTTTTAATTCATATCGCAACATTTAATTAGAGCACAATGCACTAAACTTTTGTTTTCATCAACATTTTAAGTTGGGTCGTAGTGGTAATAATTTCCAATTTTACAAAAATTGATTGCAAACTATGAAACAGATTATTATCTTCCTTCCACTTACACACATATTCCTTGCTTGATGTATAACTAGGAATTTTTCACACGCTGCATTTTGTCGTAGGCAGGAACACTTGCAAATGTATTTACTTTAAATTCAATCATTACCTTACCATTTAATAATGTACATAACTGTCGCATTGACATTTCAATATTAGAGCATGAACTCATAATACAAACAGACATGTGTGTACCCACATAATTAATAGCTGTGTTTTTTTTAGTTCTATATATGTATGTACGTTTACGCGAAATTGCTGCGCATAAAATTTGTCCTATTAAATTTCAATACGCATTATACTCAGATGTAACTGAAATATGTGTTTTTGTTTCACCCTCTAGACTGATTCTATGTAACCCTCTAGACTAATTCTAAAAAACGCATGTATGTATACCTACATATGCAGCTACACTGAAACAATAGCCGTGTTTTTTTATACTCGCGTATACGTTTCGTTTGCGCGTGAAAAAACGCCTATCTTTTCTTAGATAATGCTTAGGAGACCCATCTAGCGGCAGTGGTTAAATAACTAACATAACATCACAGGGTGTACCGAAAAGCGGAGACACAACCCTCTGATGGCCATAGGGTATAACATATAGCTGAATCGGTTGCGATGAATTGTGGACACACATAGAATACATAGAATTAGTGTAGAGGGTGAAACAAAGACACATATTTCAGTTACATTTGAGTATAATACGTATTGAAATTTAGTAGGACAAATTTTATGCGCATCAATTTCAGAGGTGTATTTAAAGTTTGTCGCTTAGCAGTCCATATAAAGTTTAAGCGTAAACGTATATAGAAGTAAAAAAAAACACAGCTATTGTTATATAACTAGAACTAAGCTACATTTCTCTTTATATTGAATAAACTAGTCTACAGTGAACCACCAAGAGGCGTAGTTTTATCGTGCTATTTTTCTTTTAATTTAGAGCACAGCTCAGTCCCTGTTTCGAATTTTTTCCGCGGTAAGAAAAAAGCTTCTTCACCCTACAGTAACAGTTAGAACATACCATAATAGCATGTTCCAAACAAATCTTCAACCTGGCTGTCATTTTCATCCTTATATTCAGAACTCGAAAATTCTTCCTCCAAAAGTAGTTTGATTTGCTCTTGATTCATTTTGATAATTACAGGTACCTTCAAAATAATAAAAAAGGACGTGTGGCACTCGGGGACTGCCACGGTAAAGCTATTGCATATTATCACTTATGCAATTATAATATTTATGCAACATTTTGTTTTCTTTGATATTAATTCAAGTTTTGTCTTTGATATTAATTCAAGTTACACTTTTTAAGCGTGGTGACCGATAAGAAAACAAATTTTTTACTTTTATTGATTAAATCTAACGTGCAGGTCATCTGGCATCTGGCGGTTACCAGTGCCATCTACGGCGCAGTAGTGAAGATAGATGTACACCAAAGACAACAACCAATATTCGCATAAATAGATCCAATTTTATGTGATCAGCCTGTTGCTAACACCGAAACTTTTGCTGTTATTAACAGATGTTATTCCATGATTTTATGTACATATATAGTTACGGTTTTTTTGATTCAGTCGCCACGCTCAAAGCCCGCGATAAAATTTATGCAATAACTTAAAATCAAAGGGAACAACTATGTACGTAATTACTGTACTAAGTTCAACAGCAACAATGGCAATTCTGTACAGCGTGTGTGTGTGTGTGTTGGTGTGCATCATCTAGCGTGCAGGTCATCTGGCATCTGGCGGTTACAAGTGCCATCTACAGCGCAGTAGTGAAAATAAATGTACACCAAAGACAACAACCAATATTCGCATAAATAGATACAATTTTATGTAATCATCTTGTTGCTAACACCGAAACTTTTTCGAAACTTTTCGAACCTTTTCGAACCTTTTTTGACAAATATCCGTTACGGTTTTTTTTGATTTGGTCGCCAAGCCCGCGATAAAATCTATGCAATAGCTTAAAATGCACAGCAATGAAGAAAAAACACCAAAAAAATTTTACCTGCACAAAAAGTTACACATATACCCGTGCCGGTCTCACAGACCAATTATTATCAAATACACCAGTATGCCCGTCTCGCACAAACACTAAAACAAAGCCTGTAAAAAAGCGGCAGCTAACAGAAAATTCAAATTTCTAGGGTTGCTGGAAAAAAGAGTATTTACGTAAAAGCGTTTTGTTGGTCTCACAGACCAATGCGCGGGTATAAGGAAGGTTAAAAGATACCAGATTTCCTGGAATCTTTTCACAATTTAAGTCAATACCTAAATACATATGTATATCAAGACTTCCTTCAAAAAAAGTTTATTTCAAAGATCTGCATGTGTTCAGATTCCATGGTTAAGCAAACTTGCCCACATTCAAAATTCTATATATTTGGTTCCACTCGTCGTTTTTGTTTTATTTTGAAGGTAACGACATTTACTTTATAACTGCGTTAAAGAAAGATTTTATTTTATAAAATCGAAATAGTAAATAAATAATAAAATTATTATTTTATAAAATCGAAATAGTAAATAAAAGTTATACTTTTTAAACAAATATTACATACTCTATTCCCCTTTTTATTTTATTTTGTTGGTTCAAAAAATATTAACTAATTTCTGACGTTACTACGACAAGCTTGCCTACATTTACTTACAGCAAGCAATAGGTGGCATTAATTGTATACAGCTAACGCGTGCCTACATATGTATGTATATACATATGTACGTATGTATGCATGGTCAACTTAACAACAACAACATACATATATATATATATATATATATACATATGCAATCATTATTGTAGTACAAAGGACAATAGGATACAAATAAAAAAATAATTTCTACTCCTTTAGTTATTTTATAAATTTTATTTTCATTCACAACGCACATTTCAAAACCTTCGTAAGAAAATATATGTGTACACTAGGGTGGGTCGATTTGTATGGACGAAAGTTAACCGATATCGGGCCATCGATTTTTCGATAGTATTTGGGCTCAGGAAAAAAAGTTCCACTACGCATACCCAAAGAAATAATTTTCGAGCCCGCGAAATGTCATTTTTTTGACTTTTTTCGATTTTGATTTTTAAGGTTTTTTTTCATGACCTACTAAAAAAATTTTCATATGTATACCCTGTCCTACCCAAAAATATCCGCTAAACGTTGTCGATAACAGTTTTTGAAAAAAAAAGAATATTTTTTTAGCGGACATTTTTTGGTCGGACAGGGTATACATGAAAATTTTACAATCAAATGAAGATTTTTTAGTAGGTCATGAAAAAAACTTAAAAATAAAAGTCGAAAAAAAGTAAAAAAAAATTATAATTTTCACAGGCTCGAAAATTATTTTTTTTGGGCATGTGTAGTGGAACTTTGTTTTCCTGAGCCCAAATCCTATCGAAAAAACGATCGGTTAATAATTCGACCCAGTATAGTGTACACGTTTAGATACTTCATGTAATAATATAAAAAATTTCCTTTTCGAAAATAGAATTTAATAATTTCTAATAATAAATTATAATTTATATTAATTATTTTTGTAAAATTAATATTTTACAAGTTATTATTAAATTTTGTTATTTTATTGTTATAAGTGGAAAATGTGTGAAAATAAAATTTATAAAAGAATAGAAATAATTTTTTCATTTGTATCCTATTGTCTTACAATAATGGTTTGGTAAAACACAAATACTAGCTACTTACCAAGTGATTAGTACGTTTATTTACGATTGCATATGTACATATGTATGTATGTGTAGTTACCCTGCAAAAATGCGATTAGTCTATGATGAATCCGGGTTGAGTCGCAATGGAGTATGTGACCAATGCCTGTTTTGATCTCTTTGTATGAGTTCAACTGTTCCCTTTTGTTTGAGCATGTCCTATGAAGAATTTTACCCATTTATACCGAAAGGGATCGATATAACCAGTCCCTTTTGTACCTTTATGCGAACATATGAAGACTAGTCCCTATCGGTTCAACAAGGTCTCAAATAGGCAGCAGTTGCATTTTCGTGGCAGAAACACTATCGAAGGGTATGCCAAGCCACCAAATCTATTTGTTGAAAGTTGTTTTCCCCGTTTTTCAAAAAGGAATAACAAATATTATCCACAAATTTAGGGCGTTTTATATTAGATATTTTTTAAAATGGGCTACATAGATTTCAAACTAATCGCAACTGCAACCGAAAGGGACTAAAGGGGAGCAATTATGCTCAAATGTAGACAAAAGAGATCAAGCGGAGTCCAATCCCTTTATGTATTAATCGCACGAATTTTTGCAGGGTAACTCGACCATGCATTCATACAAAGGGACGCGTTAGCTGCATACAATTAGTGAAACAAATTGCCTGCTGCAAGTAAATGTAGGCAAGCTGCTCGGCGTCACGTCATAAATGATTTAATATTTTTTGAACTAACACTCCACTTTGAAATAAAAAAAAAGGATTTTTTGATGAACGTGTAGCGCATATTATATCGTCGCCCGCTTAGCAGAAGCATGAATGTGCCAAAATTAAATTGCTGGGAAATCGAGTTTCAAACTTTATTGCTCTCTCAAATTTAGAAGAATTATGCGGCAGTTACTCACGAACGTACGTACCAAAAACGTGTCAGCTGACACGACCTATCTTATGAGTGTGCAATGTAAACGAAAACTCACCGACGTGCAACGCCCGTACGTGCGTAGCCCGGAACGTAGAAATCAAAACAATTTTGATTTTTTCCGTAAGAACGTGTCAGCTGATCGCTCTCTCACTAGACAGAGTTGCCTAGTAAACTTTTGTGCGCTAATTTTTAACCGTTTGCAATTTTATGCAAAAACACCTAATTAAAGTTTGAAAAATTGTGAAAATAATTCGAAATAATTATGTAAAAGTGCTGATTATAAATATGCAATCTATTTATACTTATTTAATATGTATTCCGGCCTTTTACAATATCAAAAATTAAATTGGAAAAAGTTGATGTTTCCATAAGCATACATGCAAAATGGTCAATGGCAACAGTGCTTATCTGTAAACAATACACACACAAATATGTTATGTACATGTACACAAACGCACACATTGATTCCTACGGGCTTGAGAGTTCGGTCAAACGTGCTTCGTACGACAAACGTCCTTACGTACGGCACACGTCGGTGGGTAACTGCCGCATTAGTTTCTAATGTAAAAACGTATCTACATATATATTATACTCACAATATGCTCTTTCAACTGAAATAACAGTTCTGCTCCCATCCCTTTTATTCTCCGAGATTTAGCCCATTAATTTTTCTGGCACAACAAAAGTTTTAAAAACTGATTTAATTTTTTTTAACACAGCTATACAAAAAAATTAAAAAATGTAGTCGGATCAGGTAATGCGGCTCATGTTTTCTATCAATTTTGATGCGCTGAGTCCGAATACGCTATAGGAATTGGCCCAACTGGTAAATTACCCTTTTTTCGGATAGCGTTGTGCCGAATCCCATTTTTTAATTATTATAGAAATAATTAAATATTTAAAATAATTCGAATTATTAGTAAAAATTAATGAATGAATGTGTGCTGTTCTTACCTTAATTTCAAAAATTGTTGAGCCATATCAACGAATGTGTCATACAAACAGGAACAGCATTACTTTGTTGTCATCGAGAAACATGAATATACCACATTCATTTTTCTAACCCAATTTTGTGTGATTGATTTATACATTCGTGAAAACGGCATAAATTATTGGGGTTTCCATGTAAGGTAGGAAGCTGTAGATTTAAGTAGAACCTAGAGAGTCTAAAGGGTAATCCAAAGAGGCCTCTAACACAAATTCGGAAAAATTTGACATTCATGCTTCAGGCTAGCGAGCGACGATGTAATATTTTCGAAAATATTTTAGGGGAATATAGTACGTAATATTTGCTCATACTCATGACGAATCGTGTATCCTTTCTATTTTTCTGATTTATTTAAAAAAAGTACAACATACTTCATACTTAATTTTTCAGTTAGATAATATCAGTTAAACGGAGCCAATTTTTTTTGTCAAAAATAAAAGGCTTGGTCGGATAAAGATTAAAAGTATTAATCCTATATTTAAAAATTTGGAACCAACCGATTGGTCCTAATGTCGACAATTTGAAAATATATAGTTAGTTTAACATCGGGTGTTTCATTGTTCTGCAAAAAGTGTATCGAAGTACCATAGAAATATCATTTTGCTATGTGTATGTATTTGATTTATGTATATCTTACAAACGAAACACTCCATTTTAAACAAACTATATATTTTTTAATTCTAGACATAAGGCCAATCGATGTTTATATAGATTCAATGGCTTGATCAAAACTCGTGCAAGCCTTCTATTTTTGCCAAAAAAATACTTGGCTTGGTTTAACAGATATTATTGGACTAAAAAAAGCCAAGGAATTAAAATAATTTAAAAAAATTACAGTAGAAAAATACCTGTTTTTCTAGGACTTTTAATAGAAAATTCGTAACAGGGACCCACCCTGGCTAGGGTCTATGCACCGTTCTAATAATTTCAGTCGAATAAACCCGAATAAAGAGTAAGTTTAGATCCGATGGAAATTGTAATGCAGCTAACGTTTTCCTGTTGTTCTTTATGTTTTAAGTGGCTCCTATGGTTGGTCGTAAGCCAACAGTTTTAGAAGAACCGTTTGTAAAAGCGTGTATTGAGCACAAAGACGAAATACTAAAGGAAGACCGAGTAATTGCCAGTAAAAATAGTGAAATTTGGCGTGTTATTGCTGATGAACTAAATGTGGACGTAAAACCAACTACACTTTATACCAAAGTATGTGTGAATGCTTTTAAAGTATTGGACAAGTTACGTGGTATCGAGGAGCTAAGTTTTATAACATCTCGGAATACTACGATTAATGACGATTCAGAGGAAGATATGGATGAAGAAACAGACACGATAGCTTTTGAAATAATTTTAGAAAGGGAAATTTTCAAGCAAATTTCGACTACCGTAAAAAAAAAGAACAAGCGAGCTTGTGCAAAAAATGTTTATACACGAACGTGGACGAAGTTTAAGCAAGGAGCATGGCAACACGTAATTACCGAAAAAGTTTGGGAGGAAAGCCGCTACAAATGCCCCATACTTTTTAAGAATTACTATTTGTCCGAGAACGCTGTCGAAGGAACGATAAATGGTAAATAGCGTTTTGATCTGTATTACTTTTATCGGCAACTAGGGCTGCCGGATTTTCAGGTGGTGATATCAGTACTTTTGGTCTGGGCATCAGTATATTTTAGAATATTTTTTCTCAATCGAATTCAGTACATGAGGTGTGCGCCAACTATTTTATGTTCTTCTGTGACTTCATAAATTTTTGATTTATGAGGGATGCATTCGGTATTAAACATTGGTCGTTCATGTGAAATTAAAACAAAAAATACTTAGACTCCAAAAATGTATGGAAGTTTGTCTACGACATGCTACATATGATATTAAAACATCTATTTGATTTTCAATAAGTTTCAAAGATGTTACAATCTTCTACAATGAGTGGATACGGATTTGAAAACAAATATAAGTATTATTTCGGCGGCTGAGTGGAACATCCCTCTATACCGGTTCGAAACCCCTCTATCTTTGAAAACTTTTGAAAACTCCATATATTACAATTTATTTTAAGAACACCCTATCTGAGAATTCGAAAAATGTCGTTTCACGGAAATCGGTCAAAGAATACCCTATTTCGAAAACAAAAAAAACTGTAATTTTGACTGTTAATAAGCCTATGCCACCTATTCTGATGGTAACGATATTTTCCAGAAACTCTTATCAACAAAATACCATCAGAGTGTAAAAGTTGCTTGTAATTTTCTTTAGTGGTAATAAGAATATTGTTATCAGCCTAAATTGAAAGCGTTTTACACGAACCCCTAATTTTGATCTGTCTTCCGAACGAACCGTAAAATAAAAGCAATGAATTAATGAATCGACATATCCTCAAAACCAGTACAAATTCGAAAAAATGAGTACAAATGCATATTGTCTTTGGTTTGCTAAAATATCAGTATTTTTGGCAACCCTATCGGTAACACATTATTATATTAAAAATAAAACATTTTATTACTAAGAGTTTCAAATTAATGCAACTATTTCGCAAAACAGAAGAATGTCAAGTCAGAAGAAATTCTTCATTGATTTTGATTAACTGACATATTGTTGTACCTACGTGTTGTATGAGAAATAATCAAGAAGATGCAATCAGTGTTGTGATAACAACACCTGGTAAAATGTAAAAAACAAACTTCAATTTTTGCATGTGAAAATGAACAAGAAAAAAAACCAAACGCTATTTGAAGTACGGATTTTTTTACGTGTATTATAGTGTATAGTGAAAATATTTTTCAGGACAACGAAACATTTAGGCAATCAATAAGGTATAAATTATTGTAGTCGTTAGGGAGCTGTACGTCGTTTTGTCAAGAAGTGTCTGCTGGCTTGAGTCTTAAGCTAGCAGACACTCCCGTTTCTCGGAACCGGACGCAGCTTTAAATTTTTTTTTGCGGTACTAAATTGCCAACAAATGTAATATCAATTATCCAAGTCGTTCGGAAGTCGTAGGTCGTGTTTTCACGAAGTGTCTGCTGGCTTGAGTCTTAAGCTAGCAGACACTCCCGTTTCTCGGAACCGGACGCAGCTTTAAATTTTTTTTTGCGGTACTAAATTGCCAATGAATGTAATATCAATTATCCAAGTCGTTTGGAAGTCGTAGGTCGTGTTTTCACGAAGTGTCTGCTGGCTTGAGTCTTAAGCTAGCAGACACTCCCGTTTCTCGGAACCGGACGCAGCTTTAAATTTTTTTTTGCGGTACTAAATTGCCAATAAATGTAATATCAATTATCCAAGTCGTTCGGAAGTCGTAGGTCGTGTTTTCACGAAGTGTCTGCTGGCTTGAGTCTTAAGCTAGCAGACACTCCCGTTTCTCGGAACCGGACGCAGCTTTAAATTTTTTTTTGCGGTACTAAATTGCCAATAAATGTAATATCAATTATCCAAGTCGTTCGGAAGTCGTAGGTCGTGTTTTCACGAAGTGTCTGCTGGCTTGAGTCTTAAGCTAGCAGACACTCCCATTTCTCGGAACCGGACGCAGCTTTAAATTTTTTTTTGCGGTACTAAATTGCCAATAAATGTAATATCAATTATCCAAGTCGTTCGGAAGTCGTAGGTCGTGTTTTCACGAAGTGTCTGCTGGCTTGAGTCTTAAGCTAGCAGACACTCCCGTTTTTCGGAACCGGACGCAGCTTTAAATTTTTTTTTGCGGTACTAAATTGCCAATAAATGTAATATCAATTATCCAAGTCGTTCGGAAGTCGTAGGTCGTGTTTTCACGAAGTGTCTGCTGGCTTGAGTCTTAAGCTAGCAGACTCTCCCGTTTCTCGGAACCGGACGCAGCTTTAAATTTTTTTTTGCGGTACTAAATTGCCAATAAATGTAATATCAATTATCCAAGTCGTTCGGAAGTCGTAGGTCGTGTTTTCACGAAGTGTCTGCTGGCTTGAGTCTTAAGCTAGCAGACACTCCCGTTTCTCGGAACCGGACGCAGCTTTAAATTTTTTTTTGCGGTACTAAATTGCCAATAAATGTAATATCAATTATCCAAGTCGTTCGGAAGTCGTAGGTCGTGTTTTCACGAAGTGTCTGCTGGCTTGAGTCTTAAGCTAGCAGACACTCCCGTTTCTCGGAACCGGACGCAGCTTTAAATTTTTTTTTGCGGTACTAAATTGCCAATAAATGTAATATCAATTATCCAAGTCGTTCGGAAGTCGTAGGTCGTGTTTTCACGAAGTGTCTGCTGGCTTGAGTCTTAAGCTAGCAGACACTCCCGTTTCTCGGAACCGGACGCAGCTTTAAATTTTTTTTTGCGGTACTAAATTGCCAATAAATGTAATATCAATTATCCAAGTCGTTCGGAAGTCGTAGGTCGTGTTTTCACGAAGTGTCTGCTGGCTTGAGTCTTAAGCTAGCAGACACTCCCGTTTCTCGGAACCGGACGCAGCTTTAAATTTTTTTTTGCGGTACTAAATTGCCAATAAATGAGGTATAAATTATTTAATATATAATATTGTTGTTTGCTATAGTGTGTCTGCCACCTTAATAGGACCCATTAAGGTATGCGGGTGTATTAAGAATGGAGATGTTGCAGGCGCGAACTTCGATAGAAAGCAGCGGAGCGTTACAAAATTCTAGTAGGTCACTTCCACCACACCACCGTTGTGTGATGGTAGTGTGCTCCGCCTACCACACAGTATGCCCTGGGTTCACACCCTGGGCAAAGCAACATCAAAACTTTAGAAATAAGGTTTTTCAATTAAAAGAAAAATTTTTTCTAAGCGGGGTCGCCTCTCGGCAGTGTTTGGTAAGCGCTCCGAATGTATTTCTGCCATGAAAAGCTCTCAGTGAAAACTCATCTGCCTTACAGATGCCGTTCGGAGTCGGCATAAAACATGTAGGTCCCGTCCGGCCAATTTGTAGGGAAAATCAAGAGGAGCACGACACAAATTGGAAGAGAAGCTCGGCCTAACATCGTTGCATTGACAATATTATATAGAGCCTAAGTTTTTTTGCTGGAACGTATGTGAAAAAGTAATGACTAGATTGAATGTCGAAGCTCACGGGATTTGCGATTATGTATTTCGAAATACGAGAATCTCGCGAGAAGCTTAGTTCTTGACTTCTCGAGTCTCGATATTCTTGTTTGTGTTCGAGAAGAAATCGTAAGCTGTACTAAATTTCAAACGAGTCTACAAGTGATTTTGTCGATGCGTAGGATATTTTCTGAAGTATTAAAAGTCGCTCCATTCTTCGCATGCGCATTTCCCTGCGCTCCCGTTCAGCATGCTTCAATAGCGACAGGTTTTTACCGAAATTTTTTTGTACCTACTGTAAACGTGGGCAATGAAATATTACGTGATTTGTCAGTTCAGCTGGACAGTGTGGACAGAAGCGATCCTCGTCTATTCTACGATTTTATAAACATTCTTTGAAACTGCCGTGCCAACTCAATAAGGAAATTTATTTGGCCGTG
This sequence comes from Eurosta solidaginis, assembly GCF_040869045.1. Classification (NCBI taxonomy): domain Eukaryota; kingdom Metazoa; phylum Arthropoda; class Insecta; order Diptera; family Tephritidae; genus Eurosta; species Eurosta solidaginis. The sequence goes on along the minus strand of NC_090322.1, from coordinate 225,104,610 downwards.
CCTCCGCTCATATCCTTTTCATATATTCGAAACTAGATAACTATATCTACATCTTTACTAAAATTATGTATAATGTATTTTATTAACCAAAACATTTCTGAGTCGTTCAATACTAAAATTCTGATTTCTTTTCCATTGCAGGTATGTTTGTGCTTGAATATGATTCATTTGATTTTGAAATTATCCCTACGCTGTTCAGTGGTAAGTGGCTTTGATTTTGTTGTTGTTGTAGTGATAATTACATTCCCCGAAGGTTTTAAGGAGTGTTGTCGATGTTGATGATCCTTTGCTGGATAATAGTTTTGGAACGTTCCGGTAACAGGCACCATTAAGGTAAAAGCCCAACTATCCATGCGGAACTTGGGGTCGCCAAGGACAGTTCGCCTCTTACGACAGATATATCTGCCGTGGATACTTTTCGCTTAACAATAATAAAAACAAGTAAGGAAGTCTAAGTTCGGCTGAAACTGAACATTACATACCCAGCTGTACACTTGAAATGCTGTTGTTGTTTGTTTTGTGTGCTTAATAGTGTTACAAGGATGCGCAATAATACATATACATATGGTTCTATTCTGAACTTATTTTTTTTCGAGTTATGACTCCCGAAACATAGAAAATTGCTTAGTCATAAAAGGGGCGGTGCCACGCCAAGTTTTTTCTATTTATTGTTATAAATCCACTTCGGAAATGAAATACCACTAATATAAAGCCCTTTTTTTGCAAAGATATAGCTTATCTTACTCATCTACGACCGTTTTAACAATCTTTCATATAAAAGTGGGCATGTTCCTTAACCAATTTCGTTAATAATTTCTTCAAAGCATTCCTTATAGTAAAGGCAACCTCTCTGCCGAATTTTGTTACGATAGGTTTAAAGATTTTTGATTTATGATTAATAATATTTGTAAAACTGATTTTATCAGAAGTGGGCCCATTTTAAATTTTTATACTAAGTTGAGCAGAGCTCACAGAGTATATTAACTTTGATTGGATAACGGTTGGTTGTACAGGTATAAAGGAATCGAGATAGATATAGGCTTCCATATATCAAAATCATCAGTATCGAAAAAAAATTTGATTGAGCCATGTCCGTCCGTCCGTCCGTCTGTCCGTTTACACGATAACTTGAGTAAATTTTGAGGTATCTTGATGAAATTTGGTATGTAGATTCCTGGGCACTCATCTCAGATCGCTATTTAAAATGAACGATATCGAACTATAACCACGCCCACTTTTTCGATATCGAAAATTTCGAAAAACCGAAAAAATGCGATAATTCATTGCCAAAGGCGGTTAAAGCGATGAAGCTTGGTAGATGGGTTGACGTTATGACGCTGAATAGAAAATTAGTAAGATTTTGGACAATGGACGTGGCACCGCCCACTTTTACAAGAAGGTAATTTAAAAGTTTTGCAAGCTGTAATTTGGCTGTCGTTGAAGATATCATGATGAAATTTGGCAGGAACGTTACTACTATTACTATATATGTGCTAAATAAAAATTAGCAAAATTGGATGAATAACACGCCCACTTTTTAAAAAAAAAATTTTTAAAATTCAAATTTTAACAATAAATTTAATATCTTTACTGTATATGAGTAAATTAAGTCAAAATTCAACTGCAGTAATGATATGATGCAACAAAATACAAAAATAAAAGAAAATTTCAAAATGGGCGTGGCTCCGCCCATTTTCATTTAGTTGGTCTAGAATACTTTTAATGCCATAAGTCGAACAAAAATCTACCAATCCTTCTAAAATTTTGTTGGGACATAGACTCTATGACGGTAACTGTTCTCTGTGAAAATGGGCGAAATCGGTGGAAGCCACGCCCAGTTTTTATACACAGTCCACAGTCTGTCCTTCCGCTCGGCCGTTAACACAATAACTTGAGCAAAAACCGATATATCTTCACTAAACTTAGCCCACGTACTTATCTGAGCTCACTTTATCTTGGTATAAAAAATGGCCGAAATCCGAACATAACCACGCCCACTTTATCGATATCGAAAATTACGAAAAATGAAAAAAATGCCATAATTCTATACCAAATACGAAAAAAGGGATGAAACATGGTAACTGGATTGGTTTATTGACGCAAAATATAACTTTGGAAAAAACTTTGTAAAATGGGTGTGACACCTACCATATTAAGTAGAAGAAAATGAAAAAGTTCTACAATGCGAAATCAACAGCCCTTGGAATCTTGGCAGGAATACTATTAGTGGTATTGCATATATAAATAAATTAGCAGTACCCGAAAGATGATTTTCTGGATCACCTGGTCCACATTTTGGTCGTTATCGCGAGAACGCCTTCACATATACATCTAAGGGCCACTCGCTTTTAAAACCCTCATTAATACCTTTAATTTGATATCCATATCGTATAAACACATTCTAGAGTCACCCCTGGCCCACCCTAATGGCGATATCTCGAAAAGGCGTCCACCTATAGACCTAATTCCCACTCCCTCTTAAAATGCTCAGTGACGCCTTTCGTTTGATACCCATATCGTACAAACATTCTAGAGTCACCCTTGGCCCACCCTAATGGCGATATCTCGAAAGGGCGTCCACCTATAGACATAATGTCCACTCCCTCTTAAAATGCTCAGTAACACCTTTCGTTTGATACCCATATCGTACAAACATTCTAGAGTCACCCCTGCCCCACCCTAATGGCGATATCTCGAAAAGGCGTCCACCGATAGACCTAATGCCCACTCCCTCTTAAAATGCTCAGTAACACCTTTCGTTTGATACCCATATCGTACAAACACATTCTAGAGTCACCCTGGCCCACCCTAATGACGATATCTCGAAAAGGCGTCCACCTATAGACCTAATGCCCACTCCCTCTTAAAATGCTCAGTAACACCTTTCGTTTGATACCCATATCGTACAAACATTCTAGAGTCACCCTTGGTCCACATTTATGGCGATATCTCGAAATGGCGTCCACCTATAGACCTAATGCCCACTCCCTCTTAAAATGCCCAGTAACACCTTTCATTTGATTCCCATATCGTACAAACACATTCTAGAGACACCCCTGGTTCACCTTTATGGCGATATCCCTAAATGGCGTCCATCCATAGAACTATGGCCTACTCTCTCTTAAAATACTCTTTAATACCTTCCATTTGATACACATGTCATACAACCACATTCCAGGGTTACCCTAGGTTCATTTTCCTACATGGTGATTTTCCTTATTTTGTCTCCATAGCTCTCAACTGAGTATGTAATGTTCGGTTACACCCGAACTTAGCCTTCCTTACTTGTTTTTTCATATTTTTATCAAGAGTCTTAGTATCAGCCCACAAGTCAAATTTCAACATTCTAGGTGTATTATTTACTAAATAGTCAGGCTTTTTGTGTTTTCCAAAATGTTATATATATACAAAGTGGGCGTGGTTATCATCCGATTTAGCTCATTTTCAATACCAATCTGTTCTTGGTCCAGATAAGCTCGTGTACCAAATTTGGTGAAGATATCTGAATATTTACTCAAGTTATCGTGCTAACGGACAGACGGATGTACGGACGGAAGGGCGGAAGGACATGGCTCAATCAAATTTTTCTTCGATACCGATGATTTTGATATATGGAAGTCTATCTCGATTCCTTTTTACCTGTACAACCAACCGTTATCCAATCAAAGTTGTAATACCCTGCGTACAAGTACAGCTGGGTATAAAAAAAGATCGTGAAAACAGCATTGCGCGCCATTTCGTTTGGGCTATTTCACAAAAAACCTGATATAAAGGATAAGTAGTTATTAAAAAAAAAAATAAATGTAAGGCGCGATAACCTCCGAAGAGATCTAAGGCCGAGCTTCTCTTCCAATTTGCGTCGTGCTCCTCTTGATTTTCCCTACAAATTGGCCGGACGGGACCTACATGTTTTATGCCGACTCCGAACGGCATCTGCAAAGCAGATAAGTTTTCATGGCAGAAATACACCCGGAGTGCTTGCCAAACACTGCCGAGGGGCGACCCCGCTTAGAAAAATTTTCTTCTAATTGAAAAATCTTATTTCTAAAATTTTGATGTTGCTTTGCCCGGGAGTTGAACCCAGGGCATACGGTGTGATAGGCGGAGCACGCTACCCATCACACCACGGTGGCCGCTGGTTGAATAATAAATATCTCACATTGAGCTGTTAAAGCAGGTTTTTCGCTTACAACATGAAGTTTCTTTAAAATTCCAAATAAATAAAGAAAACGAATGAATTTCTAAGCAAAATCAGGGAAAAACAACAAAAGTATATAGAATAAGAAAAATTTGGGAATAAATAAATGTAAGGCGCGATAAACTCCGAACAGATTTTAGGCCGAGCTTCTCTTCCAATTTGCGTCGTGCTCCTTTTTAATTTTTCCTACAAATTGGTGGAACGGGACCTACATGTTTTATGCCGACTCCGAACGTCATCCGCAAGGCAGATGAGTTTTCACTGAGAAGCTTTTCATGGCAGAAATACACTCGGAGTGATGCCAACTCACTGCCGAGGGGCGACCCAGTTTAGGAAAATTTGCTTCTAATTGAAAAAATTTGTTTCTAAAATTTTTTGTATGTACATATATCCGTATATATATTGTTATACTGGAAGAGGTCGTCAGCTAGTGCAGTAGCGCTTACTTCACACACATTATTATCCTCTTTCGCTTAGAAGTCGACGAACTAGCGGTGCAGCAACATCGAAAGGAGTTATTGTTTAATGCGCATTTTAGTATTCTAGTTTGCTTTAATATTTTCTTAGACTCAAACAACTAAATTATATTTTATAACACATTTATTTGTATGACTGAACCGCTACCTCTCCTATGATTTTACTCTCACCAACACATCCACATACCTCTGAGGATCTCTTTGCGATATTTTCTACACACAACTTAGTTCTCAAATGCTTTATTTCCTCACAATGCTTGCAGAATCGGCTTATTAAGTCCCTGGGAGTCAAAATCTCTTCAATGAGATATCTGTAGGGATACCCAGTTTTCCAGGTTTCGCAAAATAGGTCTTTTCAGCATTTTATTTCTCTCCCTTATGGGAAGTACTCTTGAAGAAGGCAACCCGTAGCGATTTTGATAGCGGTGTTTAACAGGTCCGTAGTTTCTTCCAGTGTATATCCTTTAGGCTCGGAAAGCATATTGTGGACACGTAGCATGCAAGCGGCCGTCCAATTGCTTTTTAAGTAGTGATGAGCGTTTCTTTATCTCTACCCCAAGTGCTGCTGGCAAGAAGTTAGAGGATTTGTTATGGCTCTGGATTTTAGGTACACTTGCGGTTACATGCTCTCCAAAATGTAGATCTTGATCGAACGCCACAACTAGTTCGTTTGGATGTGAGACAGTCGGTAGCGTAATACCATCTTTTCCACGTTGTAAATAAGGTCGCAGAGAATTTGGTCGGTGACAATGCCAGATTTCGAGAGGCGTATAAACTGCAGAGGCTAGGGAAATAGCCATTTATTTGATTAGATAGCTCATCAATGGGTGATCCGGGACTTGTAGCCATTATCGAGCAGTAATCGGCTAACTTTTTCAGGTGGCGTAGGGAGCTTTGATATATAGAAGTTAAAAAAAGCGATGATAAGACACCGCCCTGTGGCACTCCTTGTTTAATTATACTAGGTTGAGATTCTGCGTTGCACCGATTCTTGCCGACCAGGGAGATAATTTGCAATCCAGATTTTGAGTGGCCCTTCCAAACCTTGCAGTAACGTGCCTTGATTTAGTGCATCAAAAGCTTTTAACAAGTCTAGCGCTACGAGTACTGTTTCGGGGCTGAGCTCTTGCTTCATTTTTCCTATATATTTTTTGTTCGCTGCTTTATTGTATTAGCCCTATAGCTGTAATTTTGATTGATATAAAAATTCTTGCACGCTCGTGAATTATAATTTAATTTCTGAAATTTAAATGTATCGGACATAAGAAAAAATAATTGGCAGCCGCAACCCGGTATAAGTCGTAAATACTTACTTACTTAATTGGCGCTTAAACGGTTATGGCCGTCAAACAAGGCGCGCTAGTTGCTCCTTCTCTCCGCAACCCGGCGCCAATTGGTCACACCAAGGGTGTTTAAATCGTTTTCCACCTGGTCCTTCCAACGGAGTCGTAAGTGCTAACTATTTTCTCTGTTTTTCGATTATCTATATGTCTTTATACTTAACTGTTAACATAATTAAGATTTGCGAAGCAACTTTCCGAAACTATGAATAAATTTCTTTAAGAGTACTCTTAAGGCAATCTTCGGGTAGAATAAAAGACTACGGGCCAATTTGAAAAATTAAAACAAATAATTTTCAATACTGTAAAGAATTTTGGAGATTTTTGATATATGTATACCTTCTGATAATGTTCGAATCGCTGAACTGTCGAATAAATAACTCCAATATTCAATATTGCAAAATGGTCTTTATTTGGCCTACTTTGGGAGTAGTACAATTATACTTCAATAGCACGTACTTTACAAAACCGTGTTTAAATCAAACTGAATGCTGGTTCCTAAGTTTGCGCTGCTTTTATACTCTCGGTTTTCACACACTTCTCCTAAGGTCTAGTCATTTCGCGAACAGTTGTATGTTATGTTGGGTTATCAGCTATATACATATAGATATTCTTTACTACCCATATGTATGCGTGTATATGTGTGAGTAACTACTTCTTATCTTAACTGATGACTACATATGTGTATGTGAGATATTCCTCGTCACCTTCTATGTATGTAAGTGTTGCTTGCCTTAATGTGTACATGTACATAAGAATGCAGCTTGCTGTTTTTTTGACCTTGTGATTATTTACTAACAGCATAGTGATGCCAATATTCGCCACAATATCGTTAACACATTTAAAATCATACATTCATGTGACTCTTTACTTTCCTTCTTCCTACACACTGTTTCCTATACCTCAATTCTCTCGTTCTCTCTTCTGCGTTTTTATTCTTCCAATAAAAAATATTCAGTTGTGACCAATTTTTTAGCTTAATCGAGGTCACTTAAATTTGCAAACTTGGCTTACCTATTTATTGCAAATGTTTTTAACACGTTTCCCATTAGCAATAATTCTATACTGTTCTTTATACTCGTTTTATATTTGTGTTTGTACTTAATATCGAGTTTCGTTTTGCATAAGCAAAATTTATTGAAAGTGACGTTCTTTCTGGCCCCTCTATCAAGTTTTTAGCAGTTATTATGAGAACATTACGTCACCCCAACGGAAATGCCTCAGGGGTTGGCCAATAAGTTCTGAAATTTTATTTTATTTTAAAAAATTATTCACACGCTTACATATATAATACTTACATATATATTTTATTGTCAGGTGAGGCGCGTGTGACTGAAAGCTAAATAACAAAACTTGTACTGCGTCAAGTAAATTTGAATACTCATAAAAAATGTACGGAATTGTCATACAAGGAGAAAGTTATCAGCAATTGAAACTTGAATATCACATAAATAAGCACCTGAGTTTAGCGGGTAATTAAAAGCTTGCTGTTACTTCATTAAATGAAAAGTCAGGTTTACAAAGCTGTTTATGTAAATAGCGGTTCGTTTCGTATTTAGATATGCTGCTTATTAAAATAAATTTGACAGCTCTTTGTATTAAAGGGAATAATATCATTTTATGATACGTTTTGTTAATGAATACAGAAAAAGTTTTTAATAGACGTAAAATAGATTCGGCAGAGTAGAAATTTCAAGAATAGCTTATGCTATGCTTTATGCTATCTCGGAAAACTTAGCGGAAAGGTAGTTCAATCTCAATAAAATTTTGTTAATTTTAAATGTTTCTTTCTTTCTTTCTTTTCATAATAATTGAATTATTATAAGCTGGTGTTAAGCTCATGAATTCTTATATAATAAGTATAAATTGAACACACCATTAAACAAACAAATGGGAGTGTTAATTCTTTTTTCCCTGATTACACACTTTTTTGTCCGAATTTAAAAGATGGGGTAGAACTTTGCATCGAACCTTTGCTGCGACCGCTGTTTCGCACATACACTCAGAGAAAAACGCCGTTCTAAAATCCAGCACCACCGGACTCAATTCAAGCTTTTCATGTTCTTACTTTTTTGTTCTTGAAAAACGAACGACCTGTTCCCAAAACAACAACCTTGTTCTTGAACTGACAACCGTTTTCTTGAAAAGAGAACGGCTGGTCTTAAAAAATGAACAAATGTTCTATTAATGAGAACAATGTTCTTAAATTAAGAGCAATGTTCTTAAATTAAGTTCAAGAAAAAGGGAACGGTATAATTCGTGTGCACTACAATGTTAAATACAACATTTTGCACAAGCTATGAAGCAGTCGTAGTGGCCCAGCGGCTATGATGTTGCGGTTGCGATCTTGTGGCGCGAGTTCGACCGAGGTAAAACTCTGAAGTTTTTAAAAGAATTTTTTTATATTATATTTTTTTAACTCTTAGTTTTCGTTCGGCTCCATTGACATATGCACAGGTAATTCTCAAACTTGTTATGAAATATTTTAAATATATATTCAGATTGCATCACCAAATAAGAAAAATTTCTCGAGAAATATATGAAAAAATTGCATATTATGCGTTTTTTCAAACCTTTTTGGAATTTTAATAATAACTTGTTTTGTTAGTAATATTTTTTATTAATGACAAAAAAATTATTTATTAATAAAAAAAATAAATGAATGGGTACCTACTACTTGAAAAAATGACCTTCCCCCACTCCCCCAAAAATCAAGCACAAACCGTTCTTGAACTGACACCGAAAAATGTTAAATCGACCACAAATTTTCTTGAAGCGTGAGAACGCAAAATCTTAAATCAAGCCCAAGTAGTGCTTGAAATGAGCACAGAAGGTTCACACATTAATACCAAACTGGTCATAAAATACGAACGGTGTGCTTGGAAAAACCGTTCTTAAAACAAGCCCATCGGTCACGAGTTAAGAAAAAACGTACTTAACAGACTTTTGTCAACGAATGTTCTTAATTTTGAACGTGTTTCGTTCGTTTTAGAATGATTTTTTCTTTGAGTGTAGCCATGCAATATAAATCTATATCTCATACATACAATTCTCGTATCACAGTGTTAGTGGTTGAACTACTTCGGAACGGCTAGACCGATTCTCATTCTCACGGCAGTCGCCGTGGTGTGATGGTAGCGTGCTCCGCCTACCACACCGAAGACCCTGGGTTCACGCCCGCGCCAAAGCAACATCAGAATTTTTGAAACAAGTTTTTTCAATTAGAAAACAATTTTTTTAAGCGGGGTCCCCCCTCGGCAGTGTTTGGCAAGCAGTCGGAGTGTATTTATGCCATGAAAAGCTTCTCAGTGAAAACTCATCTGCCTTGCAGATACCGTTCGGAGTCGGCATAAAATAGGCAGGTCTTCTGCCGCCAATTTGTAGGCAAAACTAAAAGAAGCACGATGTAAACTGGAAGAGGCGCTCGCTATAAAATCTCTTCGGAGGCTATCGCTCCTTACATTTATTTTATTTTATTTAGTGGGACTGAGAACCGGGTCATATCAATTTTTTATACCTAATGTTGTAAGGGTGGTCCACCACTTATTTTTTTTTTGGTGGATTTTTTTTTAATTAAAGAGCTTTCAAAAATACATGCAACTCTAATGGAAGGTGGGAGTAGGAATGTGAGTAGGAGAGGGACTGAGAATAAGGGATGGAAAATAAAAAAAGAACGAAAAAAAACGAGGGCAGAAGAAAGAGACCGAGAAAGAGATAGCGTAAGACTAAGATAGAGATAGATAGAGCGCGGGAGGGAGAGAGAGCTAGAGAGAAGGGATGGAAAAGGCGAAGAGGTTGAAGGATGCGAAAAGAGGGGAGTGAATAAAAGTATGAAGGGGATAAAGAGAGTAAGAGGTAAAAACGTGCAGATAGGGTTAGACGAAGATAGAGATAGATAGAGCGCGGGAGAGAGAGAGAGCTATGGAGAAGGGATGGAAAATGCGAAGAGGTTGAAGGATGCGGAAAGAGGGGAGTGGGATAAAGAGAGTAAGAGGTAAAAACGTGCAGCTAGACTGAAGCTGGATCTGCAAGCATGAATATAGAAATGGAAAAGGTTGGAGCTCAAACGGGTGAGGAAGTTTTGATCAAACTTATCACTATAAAGTTTTAGATCTTAAATTTTAAAATTTATCTTATCTTATTTCGAAAAGCTACATGCTTCAACTTGTCGGTGGTCAACCGTCATATTAATAATTGTGCGGAACCGCTCTTAGCTTTTTCCGGTTCCCAGCCTACGGCATCACCTTAAACAAGTTTTGCCGGCTTGCAGTGTTGTGATTTAGTAACACTAGTCACATCACATCACACGTAAAGAAAAGTGTTTTCTGTCATATCTGCGGTAAGAGGACTGTCGGGTGTAAAACTTAAGATATCGGGGCTTATGATACCAGACATACCCCGATTGTTAGCCTCAACTTTCATTGACTGAGAGTCACTTCATTAGATACTGGTGAATCGGCGTGTCAACATTTTTTTATGGCAAATTTATCGATTTTCTATCAAAAATGTATCGATTTTCTATCAAAAATTATCGATATGTTATCGAAAAGTTATCGATTTACCATCCGAATGCTATCAATTATTTATAGAAAAGTATCGGTATGTTTTCAAATAGTCGTATATATTTATTGTCGAAAAAGTATCGATTTGCCGTCTTTGTAATGGAATATCTATCGATTTGTTATCAAAAAGTTATCGGTTGGTACCGAAAAGCTATCGATTTCTTATGAGAGTGTTACCAGTTTGTTACAAACGCCTCATCTGTTTGTTGTCATAAAGTTATCGATTAATATCGAGAAGTTATCGATTTCTTCTGGAAGTGTTATGAGTTTGTTATTGGTATACTATCAGGCCTAATCTGCTTGTTATCAAAAAGTTATCAGTTGATATTCAAAAGCTATCCATTTCTTAAAGGAGTGTTACAAAAACTCGTCGGTATTGGTTGTTACCGATAAGAATTCTACGAAAATTTCTTAAAAACTTCGAAACTATATGTTTCCGGTACAGCTCAGGGCCGGCAAAAAGCATGGGTATGGTGGGTAGGACTACCAACCCTGGAATTAGAAAAATATGTCAAATAGTCGGTAAAAATTAGAATGAAAACTTCATTACTTTATTAGTTGTCGATTGACTACTGATCATAACTAATTTCGTCGATTCAAACTACCCACCCAGATTTTGCGCGTTTCGGTGGCCCTGATTACCTGTCTTGTTAGGCTTCTAGACGTATGTTTACACGTCGAAATTCACGAGTAAGCCATATTCACGCTTTTCTAAACTTACATCTTCCATTTTCAATTTCCATTTTATATTTCAGATTTTCTTTTTCTAAAAAATTACTAAGTATCCATAATTGCGGAAACCATTTTAATGACGAAAATTTAGTTTTCCTCATTTTTAAAGCTGTTTCAAATAATATGTAAGAACAAATAGCAAAAAGAAGTAAGTACAAATTTTCATATTCAATAGCTCGTTAGTGAACTCAATGAGTTCACAAAAGATACACAATTACACTCAAACATATGGGATCACATTTTTAGTGAGCGCTCTTAACAACTGGAAAGTACAATTGAAATCTACAGACATAAATTAAACGAAAAGTAAAAGGAATATCAATGGAAAAAAAAAGAAAGAATAAGAAACCCAACTAGTTAGTTGCTTAAGTACTTCCGCTGGTTTAGGAAACTTTTGTCTGTTCATTGCGCAAAAAAAAGAAAAAAGAAGAAAGAAAGAAATAACAAGAAATCGTGTACTGGCAAAATAATAAGCACAACAAATGCGCGCTGACTAAAAAATAAAAATAAATTGTAAAGCAGTAGCAGAATAACAGAAGAATAATCGAAAACTAAGAGAAAATAACAGTGGATATATATGTCGAGTTGGGCGATGAAAAAATATGAAATAAAGAAGTGAAACCAAGTTCAACTAAACTTAGCCACCGATGAGACGAGCAAAGCTGAGTTAAAGTCATTTAATCTGAACTTAAGCAAAGATGATATAGAAAGGAAACTATTAAAAAAACTAAACAGGCAAATATGAGTAAAACTTAAAGAAACTACCAATTAAGTCAGAATAAGAAAAATTGAATTGAAGAAAAATAGAAATATAAAAGATATAGCCATCTTTGGTATACAAAGATGACCAACAAACTAAATAAAAAACTGCTAATGCCCGGAGTTTCTACAAGTTAAACTCAGTTTATCAGTTAAGTTTACGCTGAGCTTAAGCGGCCGATCTGGCAGGGTTAAACTCTAGTTAACCTATCATCTATTTGCTTTCGTTCGCAATAGTAGCGGTGGCTTGAGTCATCGAGCTCTGGATCACGATCTAATCTCATTGGAGCTATTAGGATGTGTACTATTACAGTTAACAGCACTCAACGAATGTGTACACATAATAGGGTGCCTTTTATTTTCAATCTTTTTTCCCCGAATCGCTCTATAAAATTTTAATAAAAAAGTTACAAAAAATTATCAAACTAATAAACTATGCCACAAATGCGATGTATTTTCCATATAAAATTGTATGAGATTTTGTACTTAAATAAAGCTAGAGTACTAATGTAAGTTCTTCAATTGGACTCAAATGTGAGATTCGAATACTTTAGTATTTACACGAAAATAAAATAAAACATGTATAATTTATTTTTAATTTATAAAGCTTCTTTACTGCTATTAACCAGGTGTTTAATTCTCACGTTGTTGTTGTAGCAGCGCTTCGCCCCATCCAATAGGTGCGACCGATCACTAATTGTCATCAATATCCTCTAACGGGAGTTCAAGGAAATTTGCTGTTTCAATAGGGGTGGACCGTAATGAGAGGGGTCTTAGAGACGTTCGTTCCACATTGTGGGGACACATTGCAAGCGGGGCATACATTTTGTATGTCGGGGTTGATTTTGGATAAGTAAGAGTTTAACCTGTTACAGTATCCAGATCAAAGTTGAGCTAGAGTGACTCGTGTTTCCCTGGGGAGTGTGCGTTCCTCTTCCGCACTTACTTGAGTACTGGGTTCACCGGGCAATTCCCGGCATAAAGGTCCGACGCCTGTTTGTGGAGTTCACTGAGGTCCTCAGCTTGTGTTTTTTGGCTTCATACGGCTGAGTTTTCAGGTGCCGTATTTCCTCCTTAAACCCCTGGGCGGTGTTGGCTCATCAACCAGATACCTGTTGGGATGCCCAGGTTTCTGGGTATTCAACAGGAACTGTTTGTTTAGTTCTCATCATAAACAGCTGTTCTCTGTGGCGGTGCCATCTTGGAGAAAATTATTTTTTTTCAACTCTACCTCAAATGGATATCTAATGTAGGCTATTTCTCAAAATCTCTCAAAGTTGAGAGAATAATTAGTAAATAACGTTGGATATCAAGTCAAGAACTGTATTTTTACAAAATTTCTCAAAGGTTGGAAAGTGATTGGAGAATGATGTTTGATATCAATTTGAAAACTATCAGATTTAAGAATCTTTAGAGAATAATCAGAACTAGATATATGTTCCTCGAATATTGGAGAGATATTTTTGCGATGTTTGTTGTGTAAACCAAATAAAGCTGTTGCCGTATCTACAAATTATTTAGATAATGAAAAACCAATGTTGCCGGACAAAAAAATTAACCCCAATAGCGTCCTTAAACTGTGACTGAAAGCTGCATTGCAGTTTAGCTCGAGTTTTAGTTTGACCAGAATTTATTGCAATCTTAGTTTAAGCTTAGCTTAACCGACTATCGAAAAATCAGGCCAAAAAAGAAAAAAAATCCAAAAACAAAAATAACCCATCTGAGGTAAAATGCAACAATCAACAACAGAGATGTGAAAAAAGCATAACAAATAGCTAGAAAAGTACAAATGGCATCATAGAAAAAAGATTTACAATAAACTTTAACGATTCACAACGGAAAAGTCAAAAGTATTACGGAATGGTAACATAAATACAAGCGCAGACACTCGCACAACTAAATATACTGCAATAAATCCCTGCGGGAAAGGGTTTTGTATACCATCAATATAGTGCTATGAGTTCATTATTTTTTTATGCTATTTCTGGTTGTCATACACTTAGGAGTTACAAAAGAAATTATATTTTGCATTAGCTTAAAGCTAAGGAACAGAGGAGACGCAAACGCACGAAGGATGTAATACTTTTTATATCATCGTTTAAACAATTCGTATAGAGGCAGTACATATTTTGCTAGTCCCTGTACTCTCATCTTTGAAATCCTTAAAACCATAAAAAGCTCTGGTTGGAAATTGAAAAAACACTTCATAGGAGCACGAGCTGGCTACTATATTTGTAGAGTTTCCCATACATTGAATATAATAAGCAATATCATTCGCTTCTAAGATTCTTTCGTACATTATTTTGTATTTGCCACTCTTGTTAGGTGCAGCATCGGACGACTGGCCACGGCACTTTTGGAAACCGATGCTATGTTTTTGTAAAAAACAGAAGTAAACCATCTGCCATGTTTTCACGCGTATGCCCAAAATTTTAGATGAAATTTGGAAGTCGTTCGATTGGATTGAGGCTTTTCATGTATCTGATGGTTACAGTTAGTTGATGAAGGGGGGGGGGGGGGGGGTGCTAAAATGTGGAGCCACTCGGCCCTTATCCTGCTTCTCAGCGAATTCAGTGAAAAGTCTAAATAAATAATATAAAATTTAGTTTTAACGCCCAAAATACTCCACCCTCTGATAAAAGCTTCCAGAACAAGTACCAAGATCTTGAGAAGTTCGCTGTCTAAACATAGAGGTGAACGTCTAGAAAGCTAGTTTTTTTAAACCTTAACAGAGGTAACTTTCCACAAAAAATTTGTCGAAGCGATAAGATACCGATAAGAAATGGATAACTTTTTGATTTCAAACCGATAATTCCTGATAGCAAATCGATAATTATTGATGAGACATCGATACAATTTCGACAACAAATCGAGAATTCTTCAAAAAAATGATGTAACTCCGATAGCAACATCGATAACAATTCTATAAAACGTTGATAATTAACTGTTAAAAGTTCGACAACAAACCGATTTCCTTTCGATAACAAATCACTACAACATTGATAAAAAGTGGTAATACTCCGATCATAACCCGATATGTTTTCGATAGGGAATCGATAAGTTTTCGAAGAGAAATTGATACAACGTTAATAACAAACTGAAAAAATTCAAATAACAAATAGATATATTTTCGATAACAAATCACTATAAAATTGATAACAAATAAGTAACACTCACATATCAAATCTTATAACTTTATTACAACAATTCGATGCAAGGCTGATAAGTCGTCGATAGCACGCCAATAAATTATCGATAACACTACGACAAGAAATAAAGAACTTTTCAATATTAAATTGATAACTTTTTGGCAGAAAATCTATATTTTTTCTATAATAAATCGATAGCTTATCGAGAAATTTTCGATAAATAATCGATAACCTTACTATGACATATCAATAGCTATTCGACAACTTAAGATAACTTTTCGATAATAAATCCATAAATTTTCGATACCAAACCATGAAGTTGTCAACAAAAAATGTGTAACTTATTGACAACCTTTGAAATCGATAGCAACTTTATAACCCTTTCGTATTAAATCGATTATTTCGCCATACCAATGCTGCCACTTAACTTGTTCCAACATTCGCTACAGTGAAGTGACTACACTTACTCTTACATTCTGGGAAAAAAGATGTTTATACATCAACAAGTGCATTCTCAAGCCAAGTTCTTTTGTTACAGCAAGTCGAGTTTTGGAAAGTTGTTAAAATGCATAGAACATAGAAAAAATTTTGACGAGGTAATTTTTTTCGCTTGCTATGATTTTGGTAGAGAAGGATTAGGATCGCTTAAAGTTTGCTCATTCTCGAATCTCAATCGTCCTGTACACACCACAGCAATTAAAGCTCGTCTGTCGTAACCCGTCAGCGAAAAAGTAGGAAAATAATTTTGCTGCTTCGGTTGGGTTGATCAAAACTACCTGTTTTAACAAAAAACTGTAATATTACTAAATTTTTTATTTACTTCTTAACAGTTGAGAGGTTGTAGGTCAATTTCAAATATATTTAATTTCCTACAGGTATACTAAAGCGCCAAATACACGACACGAACATTTCCGTGAACATTCCGCAATCTTGTTCGCAGCTTTGGCCATACACCATACGAACTTTTGGCCGAACATTAGTTCTCTTTCAGACAGCGATGAATACGGACAACAATTCTGCTGCAGCAATATTGCTCGCTGTGGCAATTAAGCGTAAAAAAAAGAGAGAAGATTCAATAAATTCACTCAGAAATTTTTTATTGTCCATTTTACGTTTCCGCGCACATCTGTTCCGTTCAGAAATTACTACGATTATGAGCTATTTCGCCATACACGCACGAACAGTTCGCGCAAATGTTCGCCAAAAATTAAAATATTTTGATTTTTGGCGAACATTTGCGCGAACTGGAAACACCACCATATACGATACATAGCGGAACGATACAAGGTGGCAGCATGGTGACATACCTACAAACATAAATAAAAATTTCATGTTCTTTGTTTTTGTAAATTCGATGGACAAATGTCAAAATCGTACTGCGCCGTATTTTGATGTATCAAATCAAATAAAAAAAGCTTAAAATCAGCTGTCCCATGCTGCCACCTTGTATCGTTGCGCCATGATACGACAGAAAAGGTCGCAGAAACATGACATAACGGGAATGTTCGCGGAAATGTTCGTGTCGTGTATTTGGCGCTTAAGCAGTCTCTTATATGAGTATTAAAACTTTCTGTCCACACAAATCCTCACCTTATATTAACACTGTGTTTAGCTGCGTTATTCAAGCAACAAATATATAAAAAAAAATATATATTTGTACAATAGAATATGGATAAACCCGTTTAAGCTCGCTAACAAAATCACCTATTTTACGGCGCGGTTGACAAACGAATCAGAAATCGCAGTGGACCTATCGGTTACTGGTACCGAGCAACTCTAACTTAAGTTGGGTGGCGTTGAATGCTTTGAACTTTTGCCAAAGCAATTTGTTAGCGATGCTGTTGGTTTTTATTAACCATTTGGTTGGTACTAACCAATAATGTAATGGCTGCTTAGTTGCTGGCTCGCATATTGCACTTTCAATGGCCAAGCGAATGCCTCCCAACTAAATCTTGCACATCCCATTGCTAAGAGCGAGAGCCACATCCTTTCTTTTGACACACTCGCAGTCGCTTGGGGACATATGACACAAATAAGCTAACAAAGATGGGGTAACATTTCGCATAGAAAAAAAAAATTAGCGCAACAACTTTGAACCCATTGAAAATCTGGAGCGACATTAACTGCAACAAAAAGTAGTAACCAAATAGGAAAAAAAAACAAACGTTTTGAAATAGCAAAGCGCACTGTAAAATCGTTACAAAATATATGCAAACATACAATTACAAAAAAAAGTGCAGTAGGAGGAAAATACACAAACATGACTGTAAAAGATATGAATAAACGAAACAACAAAAAGCGTAAACAGAAAAAATTTAAATAAAAAATATTGTAATGTGAAGAAGCAAACAACACAATTACGCTCATAGAATAACTTAAGAAGTCACATTCAGAACCCATGCGATTGTGTTTCAAATAAAATTAGTGAAAAGGAATGAGAACATGGAAATAAATAGAAAATAAATGCTGTTAAAGATTTAGCAATACTGCGAAAGCGTTCTTAGTAAAATTTCCACTTTTGAGTTGTGATTTTTGACACTTACGCCCCGATTCTGAGCGTTACCGGAAAAATAGTTCCCAGAACATTATGTAACCGAATATCGTTACCAGTTCTTTTATTCGCGATTCTGGCCCAAGTGGTAACGCTGTCATCACCGAGAAACTCACCAGTGTGTGTGGAGAAATTTGAAAGGTAGTTTTGTTTGCTTTCACGGTTGCCACTTCGGTCCATTTGGACAAAAAATGGTCCCTTCCAACCCCATTTGGTCCGCTGGTCCCTTTTCTTCAATTTTGGTCCTTTTTAGGCAGTAGCCACGATTGGTACTTTTCTTTCTTTTTCACTCAGGTAAAAATTCACAATATTGCCCAAAAATTCGCCACAATTTCGTTAGCTCCCATATAATTTTGAATTTACTTCAATGGAACTCTCACCATAAAAAAGTGCTCAGTCAGTAAAATGTACCAGAACAATAACATTTCATCTAGGATATAATTTATGCCAGGCATTAAAAAGAAAAGTGTTGGAAAACATATTGTCGTTAATTGTTGATGAAATAACCGACTAATAAAAAAAAACTCTTTTTTTATAATAATATTAATAACGGCTAGATATTTCGATCGGTTATACAACACTATGTAAAATATATGAAAATAAAAATTGCTTCTCGCCTAGCATAGCTTATAGCGAGCACTCTGCCGGGAGCCTAACACTTTCAAAACTTATACAAAGAAATCTATGCATTACTTCTTGTTTGGCACATCGATATTTAAATATTTCTCACCCAGCTCAATGAGTTCAAGGAATTCCAGGACTATTGTGGTGTTAAGCCACAAAGGGTAATTCAAAACTAAGTATCTTGGCACAAGAAATATTTTAACTCGAAGACAGAAGGAAGCAAATGCAAACGAGATTTGATTTCGGAAGAAATGTTTTGTATAAAATTATTCCCGTAGGTGCTAGCAGAACCCCTGAGGCCTGGGATTAAAACTCATACTTACTGAATCTAGGCTCTGATATGAAGTTTAAACGTTAAGGGGAAAAATAAGCTTCTATGAAAATAGCACTAACAAAATTGCCTAGTTTCATTTATGTTTTACCGAGTTTTCCACATACATAGTTCGGCAACACCAGAACGCAAATTTTGAACGGTTTCTTACTAAAACCTAACTGCACTATACATTTTATTTCATTGCAAACAACAACATAATGCTAGAACCAAGAGCTTTGTGACCAAAACTAGTTTCACAACGTTTGGTTGGTGGAAGACATAGACTTATCCTATGTCAAAATATAGTATCATTTTTAGTTGCATGCACATATATTTGTTTGTTGCTTGAACTAAAGGAAAGTGTTCACTATGTTTAGTAAAATTTTATATGGAAACATTCTAAAATTTGGTATTTTATGCTAATAAAATAAAACAAAAATTTGGTTCTTTTTTCGATAAATTTTGGTCCCAAATGAAAACATGGTGAGGCAACCGTGTTCGCTTTACCGAAAATGTCTCACTTGTAGATACGGAGTTAACGAATACACGGGACGATGTGTATATGCATATTATGCATGATAAGTTTCTACATAGGTATATTGTAATTTATTCTGTGAAAGTACATAATGTAAATAAATATGTATATTCAATGAGTGCTTACAGGAGTCCCTATCTTAGAAGACCTACCTCCGGTGTAAAACACAGATCAATGTCCGTTGACCTTCGGCCCAACAAGTAGGTACCAATCGGTGTGCTGGGGTGTTCAAGTCAACCAGCCTTGGTTTGGCCGAGGAGGACTATCCATCCTCCCCTTCCATTTTCGGGTAATGGAACCCGGCTGCACGGCAACTCCACCGCGAGTTCCGTGCTTGCCTCAGAATCCCTCTTTCATTAATTTTGATATCTCGATATCTGATTAACATGTTAATCAGATTGAGATATTGTGTTTTGTCACAATTTAGGAATGTGACTTTCCTGTCCTGCAGTGTGACAACAATGTAAAACATTGTTAACGACGGAGCTTGCTTTTGCTTAGATATTGCTTAAGGGCCGCACTACGTTGACAAACAGAGTGAGCTTGGCACCAAATTATGCTCCGTCTTAAACTCGTGAGAAGAGTTTACACCTTTCATTTTTCATTTTTCATCATAATTCATGTAAAGTTCTATGCATGAAATGTAATGGCGTAAAAGCTGCAAGATTGCACTCACGTATACTCAAAAGCATATTTCAAAATGAAATACCGCTTAACGTGCAGTAGATTTATTTAAAGCAGGGATGCACCTTAACGCTAAGCTAATCGTTTATCAAAAAATTTCCACCGTTTCCGTTGATACACTTCGAAATATTATCGATAAAGGAATTATCAAGATAAATTGTATCTCGTTTTTTACCGAAACGAAAAGCTTTCGTTGACGTTAAAAACGTTAACAAAAACGTGATACTTTATGTTTGAATTGTGCTGGCAATGCTATAGCCGTGGTGAAGTCGTAAGGGGGTAACAGCGAGCGGACATACACACACAAACTCCATGCAATTTGTTTATGTAATTTGTTGATGGTAATGTCAAAAATACTCTGACAAATCTTCGTACTGTCAAAATTCATGAGAAAAGTTGCAATCAGCTTGGCTAATGCTTTCACCTTTAATGACTCCGCCATCAAAATGGATAACATAGCATTGCCAGCATAGTTTGAAATTAATAATCAACATAAACGATTTGATTTCGTTTTGATATGGCAGAAAACGAAACAAAATCATTTCGTTAATTTGACGTTCCTAACGTCGGACGATAAGCTTCTTCTACGTTAGCTGGTTTCCTAGGCTGTTTCGCCGTTTTTAATTCTTTGGAAGTGACGAAGGTGGGCAAAGACAGTTTGAATACATGTTCTAGATATTTAAATCCCTCTTTGCCAAGTTTTTAAGCATAGGCATGGAAAAACGTATGGGCCTTCTGCTTTTGATGGTTTAGCATGAACGTTGGTATCTTTAACCTCTTTGGCGGTGATGGTAATAAGGTACTCGTCGTGTATATGCTTGCGCGTGTCGGTTGGCCAGCCGTCTAGCTTTGTCAACAGTGGAACGCATTACGTATTGCTAGCAGAAAGCATTTAATCGCCGAAGGCAATGAATATTTTGTCGTTGTTATTAGTCGGGTTTGAAAGGGACTTTAGGGTAGACCATAGCTTTCCTAAACTTGCAGAGAGGTTACAATTCTTTAAATGCTCCTCCTATTTCACCCACTTGTATTTATCCACAAGCTGTCTGATGCTTGGGTATATATCCCTTATTTTGGAGTCGCCAGGGTCGAGCTGTCTTATAAACAAATTTGTTTAAGACTCACTAGGATCTCTGAAGGGGTTATCCAGGCTCAAGATCGGTCTAATTCGAAACTGAATCATTGCCACACACCGCTTTTCTATATAGCAATAGCTTATGTATGGCATAACAACGGGCCTTCCTGTTGTCCAGGTGAGCTTGAGCTGCCGGACTAGTTTAAACTCAACCTAAACTATTCTAACATACATAGCGACGTCGAAATTGATGGGATTCAGATTAACACGATGTACGCCTTTTGAGAGTGGACGTATATAACATCCATACGATTCTCCTACATACGTACTTACAGTGCACTGTCTTCTGGCATCACATGGTTTCAAAAAAGGGCTAGTTATAGGGTCCAGCCGATATAATCCCGAAGTAAATGCGCAATGAAAGATGACGCTCCGGCCAAGAAAGTGTTTCTATCGGAACACACCTATGGAAGCAGAGGTAGAGGGCGGCCCCCACTCCGCTGAAAGGACCAGGTGGAAAACGATTTGAACTCCCTTGGTGTGACCAATTGGCAGAGAGAAGCAGTCGCTTTGTTGGACAGTCATAGCCGTTTAAACGATTAAGTGCCAATTAACTAAGTAAGATGCGAAATGACCATGCAAATATTTGAACTATTATTTCCTTATATAGCCACAAAGTCGAAAGGTTTGTAAAGGAGTACGAAATTATTTGCATGGATCCCCAGCTTATCCTTTAAGGTGGACAAAATTCTTTAAAGACTATACCAAACCCAAAAACAGTATGAAATAGGTCGATACTGGAATTATCACGCATTTTCCACAAAGTATGTGTAGATTTCCGAATTCCCATTGTACTATCGTTGTCGATATTGTTGTACCGCTGTTTTCGAGTGGCGGGAGTGGGAGCTACTAAGTAACGTGCATGGTTTGATAACATTCGCCACACTATCAATTAGTACTTTTGACAGTCTTAACAACGATCAACATTAACAACAATGTCTTCAATAGTTTGATACTCCTAATTTACATAACAAATAAAAAGCTTTCAAATGTTGAAACAAATTAACAGAAACGAGCAATAAAATTCAAAGTTTTGCGTAACTGAAAAAAATCTTTAGAAACAGATACAAATACAATAAAATACAGGTACGTGAAAGGAATAGAAACGCTTCATGGCAAAGTGTTAACAAAAAACACGTTAATTGCAGTAAGAAAAACGTTTAACCCAAAACCAATAGAGAAACGTTTATTTTGTTGCTGGCGTGGGTAGTTTAAAAATGGCGGTTCTAATACATATGTACATATATATATGTTGATCTATCTATGTTTT
Organism: Eurosta solidaginis; assembly: GCF_040869045.1. Lineage (NCBI taxonomy): Eukaryota > Metazoa > Arthropoda > Insecta > Diptera > Tephritidae > Eurosta > Eurosta solidaginis. The sequence goes on along the minus strand of NC_090322.1, from coordinate 225,082,282 downwards.
TATACCTCCTGACTTTCTTCGTCTTCATCGGCAATAATAAATAATTTACATGCTTCAGTCAACACACAGTCAATACAAATAGTGGCCAACAATAGAAAAAATAATACCAACAACAGCAAATAGCTAGTTAACTCAATGCTGGAGAGTTGGCAAGCAAAAGCCAACGCAAGAAAAGCAAAAAATATTAATAAACATCAAAAAAGGTAACAAAGCAAAGCCAAGTAAATGTAAAGTAGTAGTGTGTTGTTGTTAGTATTGTTGTTGTATGTGTTGGTCAGCATACACGAAAAGATGTAAAATGTATGTGGAATATATGGAGTCGTCGCTGCAAATCGTCGTTGTCGTCAACACCGCACTATGGATTAATTTGAAGAAAATCTTCGCATAATCAATACCAGCTATACTTACGGGGCTGGTAATACTAAGCTTACAGGAACAATACGATTAAACCCATTATTTTAGATTGTTTTAAGGCCCACCAGCATTGGGTGCTTTCCAATATGCAAGCCGACAGCAGGGGTAGATGTTAACGGGATAGACCGCACAGCTTCCTGCGCGGTAAAGGGGACGCCGCTTACATTGAAAAATTTTCAAAGCTCAGCAAACATTACCATGGTAAGCGCATGACTTGTCAACTGCTGTAAGTGACAGCTGATGCTAGCGGTAGCATTCCTGTCGCTGGATCGATCATCCGATTCCATCACGTTTGAGCGTTGCACTTTCATAGCCGATACTTCAATGTATGCAGATATGGCTGTCCTCTCAATTCCAACTGATGTCCCCCAAGAGGAGCGTGCTTTTCACAAGCCCATTGAATGCGACTTGGCTTGCTTTAGTGCAACTGGAAGAATTGCAGAAATCCGGCAAAATTGTCCAATGACGGCCAAAAACGTTACCGTATGAATTATGAACATTACTCCGCCCAGAAGAGCCGAAATATAAGCCGTTTGCACCAAAAATGCATTAATTATCAACAAAAAGACTGCAAAGTACCCGGTGAGTCCCGGCCTCAGTGTCCTATACCGGAAACTCGACTAGACGGAAGCAGATTTCCCCGAAAAGTCCGCGTACCTCTGGCACAATTTCAATTTGAATACTGCAATATGTTAAACTCTTACTTATCCAGAATCAACCCAAACGCCTCTTATACCCATATCTCCCCGGTCAAATGCTATTGAAATGGCGGCCGCCGTGTTGCGTTGGTAGCATGCTTCGCCTACCACACCGAAGATCCTGGGTGCAGGCCTGGGCAATGCAACATCAAATTAGAAACAAGTTTTTTCAATTGGAAATAAGTTTTTCTATGCGTGGTCGCCCCTGGGCAGTGATTTGGCAAGCTCACTGGGTTTATTTCTGCCAAGAAAAGCTTCTCTGTGAAAAATTAAAAGGAGCATGACGCAAAGCGGAAAAAGAACTCGGCACAAAACCTCTTCGCAGGTTATTGCGCCTTACATTTATTTTAATTAACGCTATTGAAGCTCCAAGTTTTCTAGGACTCCCGTTAGAGGATATCCGTGACAATTTCTGATTGCTCCGTTCTATTGGTTAGGGCGAAGCATTGCTTTAAGGAGGAGAAGAAAAAGAAGGAGTTGTTTTATCTATTTATGAGCCATCGCCTTTAAAAATTTAGCTAATATTCAATTATCCTGATATAAGCAAGTATTTTCAATAAAAAGAGGTTTTGATTTACAGCCCCAGCTCTACCTGTTGACAGCACATTTAAATATGTGAAAAGTTTCAGCCAAATACCCCATAGTGCGGCAATTTTGACGTTGTAAGTTAGTTGTTGTTATAGCGATAGAGTTGTTGAGGTCATTCACGTTGGTGACGCGTTCGTGTGTGTCTGCCGGTTTCAAACGATGAAGTACGAGTACTACAAGTACCTACATAAATGCAGAGGCAACTTAACCAACTATAAAGCAACGCTCATACGAGTTTTTGCCGGTCGCCACCGGTTATTAATTTTTTTATTTTTTACCACGTTTATTTTTATTTTTTTTGGCGTTTTTTCCTCTCGGTCAGCACACTAATCTTTGCTGTTGCTTTTATTGTTGTTTGCATTAGAGTGACTGCTATCATCGACTACCGTTGCTCCTGCTGCAGCCGCCACCAATTATGCACATACATAACTTTTTGTTGGTATTGCTAGTTTATATTCATATTTAATTGTGGTTTAATGTGGCTTTACCGCCTCTCTTCAACCTTTTCCGTACTGGCTCGCTAAAGCTGCGGCTACTCTTGCTTTGCTTCCGTTTTTATTGTTATTACTGGTGTGTGCGATGTTGCTACATCAGGTTTAACGCGTAATTGCTGTTTTTATACCTTTCATGAACATGAAATGGTATATTAACTTTGGTCCGATGTTTGTAACGCTGAGAAATATAGAAGATAGACTCACCATTATGTATACCGAATTGATCAGGGCGACGAACTGAGTTGATATAGCCATGCCCGTCTGTCCGTCCGTCTGTCTATTTGAACGCGGGACTAGCCCTCAAATTTTGAGATATCTCAATGAAATTTGGCACAAGGATGTATTTTTGTATTATATTAGACATTTGTCGGATCCGGTAGGATCGGACCACTATAACATATATCTCCCATACAACCGATCGTTCAGATAAGACAATTTTGGTCATTCCTGCCGCAATTTAGAAAGTATAAACGTGAAACTCATTGATATATATTCTACTATATCATAGAAGATATCCTGAAAAAATCTCTTTGATCGAAACTATATATAGTTATATCCCATACAACCGATCGTTCAGATAGAAAGATTTTTGGCCATTTCTCCCTTAATTTAGAAAGTATAAACGTGAAACTCGGTGATATATATTTTAGTATATCATAGAATATTTTCTGAAAAAATCACTTTGATCGGAGCTATATATAATATATATCCCATACAACCGATTGTTCAGATAGAAAGATTTTTGGCCATTTCTCCCTTAGTTTCCAAAAAAAAAACGTGAAACTTGGTGATATATATTCTAATGTATCATAGAAGATTTCCTGTAAAAATCACTTCGATCGGAGCTATATATAATATCATCTCATACAACCGATCGTTTAGATAAGGTGTTTTTTTGCCATTTTTTATTTTATATTTATCTTAAAAATCGTTTAGATGTGTACATCTGTTCACTATATATTTCTTATCTTATACATCCGATTTTTTGGAGATTACGATCGGGATAAGATTATTGTTCAGCGCCATTCATAAAAGGTATGAAGTCTTCGGCACAGCCGAAGACAGTCCCGTCCTTACTTTTTTCTTTTGCTGCTGGAATTTTACATACAAACATTGCACAATGGCTTGAGAGGGAGTTGAAGTAGGGCAAGAAACGCTATTAAGTTAGGAGCGCCAGCCAACAGCAGCTGCAGGTAATGATCAATTTGAGCAAACTCTGCACGAAGACTTAATTTAGGAAAAATAGTCAATAGTTGTAGAGTTGTTGGTGGTACAACAACAAGCTTTTTGTTTGATTTTTTTTATTTGCTAATTGAACAGTTTCTTCTGCGGGTGCTGCTGTGGCATACATAAGTTCGATAAAGTTCAGTTGGCAAGAAAAACTTTCATATGTATAGAGCTATTCAAATACACTGGTGGCTAAAATGAAATAATAACCTCGATTGGCAGTGTAGAAATTTATTTAGAAAGGTTTTTTTTGTAAAGAGTAACGAATTTAAAATCGTTAGCCTTGGATGCCCAGAGGTTAAATTTCTGACATAATCGCGCAAAAATGGCTAGAAGGATTTAAATGATATTTGGCGCGCACGTAGTCAAGGAAAGATTTACTGGCAGGTTTTTTCAGCTTATGATCCCAGGGAACAGTTACGTTTTAATTAGTTTTGTGACTTAATCACGTTCGAATGTCTGGATGGATTTGGTAGAGATTTGGAACATGGAGAGCTGACAGTGTGAAAGGATCCACCAGCTATACAGATATTTTTGGAAAAATAAGAGAGGTCTATGGGAAAAGGTACTTTATAGCTGTCCTTTCATCGTTATTTTCCTAGGTAAACTAACCTGGAGCAATCAAAGTGTGCATATAAGGGTTAAATGGGTCCGGTTCTCAGTAAATTTTGCAGTGCTACCTACTATGCAACTCTCCTAGAGCAATACTAATATTTTTTGGTTTGAAAGTTTGAAATATCTAGGTCTAAACAAGTTTTGGGTAATTTACTGAACTTAACAATTCTTGCCAACTGTTTAAAATCAATTCGTTATTGTTTCGATATTATAGTGCGATCACTTCAGTTAGTTTCGGTACTGTGTTTGGTATAATTTCAGCACTGCCTCGGCATAATTCAAGGACTATCTCCAGATCACCTTGGAATCATATGCGGAGCACTTCATTTCGTATTGTTCTCGGGATCATTTTCAAAAACTTCATATTTGCGCACAGCAGTCTCAATGCTATTTTAGGATAGTTTCGAAATCATTTCAGGACTATTTAAAGATTATGCTTGGGATCAATTCAAAATTGTTTGATAATTTCGGGATTGTTTCAAGGACCATTTCAGGACTGTTTTCCATCGTTTAAGAGAAAATTGTCACTGCTTGGGGGACTAATCTCTGCACTATAACTGTTTTCATTATCAACTCGGTATCTTTTCGGGATAACTTTGTCGTTTTAAATAAATGATATCCACCTTTTACCAGATAATTTCGGGATTGCTTTCAAATTCTTTCCAGAATCTTTTCAATGTTGTTTTCGCTTCATTTTAGGGACATGATCCCATCATTTCTGAATATAAATGAGAAATCTTCGTGATTGTTTTCGTTATCAACTCGGTACTATTTCGGAAATGAATCTGTTGTTATAAATAAATCACACCGATATATTTCAAGATAATTTCAGCATTATTTTAAGACTATTTTGGCCTATTAACGGAATTTTTTTGGGAAAATTTTTAAATTTCGGGACTACGCCCTTGACCATAACGAGGTTTCGGTACCAATAAGCCAATCATATCGATTTAGGAAATATGTCGAGACTATATTTGGAGTATATAATAATAGCTTCAAACCATTTCGGTAGTATTTTTGCACTGTGTTCCAAAGTAGTTTCAAATTTCTTTTGAATCATTACGGGAATGTTTTGGACTATTTCAACAACATTCCGTAATCAATCGTTTCGGGAAAGTCCTTAGAAAATTTTGGCACGGTTTTCAATAAACTTTTCCAGCAAACGTGTAGACAATACGTAAAAGGTGCTATAAAGTTACATACATGATTGCATTTTTTTAAGTTTATAAAAAAGAGGTTAACGGGTAGATTTTATATGAACCTGTGTTACTTTGCAACGCAGACATGCATAATCACAATCACCACAATACGGTAGCAATTAGGTCAAAACTGCCTTAATTGAGTGAATACTCTTAAATTTATTTTGATTCACATGTTAAATCAACCAATTAGATTAGGCAATAATAAGAGAAGGTGAGAGGTGCATATGATTGACCAAGCGGGAAAGTCTTGAACTCAAGAACGGGGATGCAAAGGGTCAAAGATCGTGTGTAGGTCCTACAACCTTGGACTAACAAAGTTACTCTTATCAGTAAAAAGAGAGGACTGTAGACTCTTGATTAGGCTTAGTCGCTGATAGCAGATGCGGGAAGTGCGGGTTGAAGGACGAAAGGAGGATAGAGCACGTGTTGGGCTCATGCCCTTCACTTGCCAGGCTAAGACTCCAGCTAATAGGAGTGATAAAGCTGTCAGATCTGGAAGCAGCATCAAGTCCTAGAAAGCTTCTAGTATTTGCCATGAGGGCGGAGTAATTTTATAACGTAGGTACTGGTTTTTTATAGGGTTTTTCATTTTGGTCCTTAAACATACTTCTGGTTACACTATGAACTCATTCAATATACATATGCGGTATTCTTGAATGGGCAAGTTCAACCTAACCTAACATGATAAAGCTGAATAATTTGCCGCTAAAACCCTATTAGAATGCGTATATTCAAGTTGTTATATTAATTTCGCCACCACTGTATGTTAGTAGTCGAGAAAATATGAATAGATAAAGAGCAGACTTTTCTTTGTAGTGAGTTTGCCTTACGTCCAGGCATTGTGTAAAAAGAGAAGCTGTTAATCCATAATAGAAAATTGACAAAAGAAGGCTTAAACAAACCAAGAAGAACCTTCGACTTCTTTTTGTGTGAAGGGCTGATGCAACTATTTTCTTGTGGGGAGTTCTTAAGAAAGATGTTGGAACATTTTTTATATGCTGAAAAAAGCGTAGAAAGTTAAAATATTAATGTCAGGAGTGAGCGAGAGCAAGTGAGTGCCTCACAAGCAAGCAAAACGAAACTCTTTTTTCGCTAATAAGTATTTAGTAGCCTCCAGAAAAAACGACGACTTGTGATTCTTTTTGTTTACAGGATTTTTTTTTATCATGTATGTTTTTTTTTGGGAATTTGCAAACTTTTTAACTCCGAAAGTCAAAAGTTTACAGCGCTTAAATTCGTTTCTTCCGCTTTTGCATTGCCGTCGCGACGCCTCTCTCTCTTGTATTATCAGGAAACGGATATTGCTCAGGGGCTGATAATAATAGGATGAATATCCAACGCTTGCCGGGTTTATCGTGCACGTGCAGCAGTGGAAGGTGTAGCAAAAGCAAAGAATGCGTCTAAAGTTTAACGAGAAAAGAAACAAAGAGAAAAAAGCCAAACGTAAAAATTGAGATTTTATGAAAAGGAAGAAATTGGAAAAAGTAGAAATATGAGCTTAAATATGTAGGTCGAATATCAAAATTGTAAGCTATACATACATACATATTTGGGTATAAAGAAAAAGCTGATTTTTTTGCTTCTGAGCATTTGTTTGAGTAGGATTTTCCGTCTTCTATTTCCAGATTTAGTTTTGAGATAAACTGGTTTCAACGGTATGTCAACTATGTCAGCGGCATTTTTCTTACAATAAAGGTCAGGAAGTTAGTGAACTTTCTTCATTTGACTTGCCCAATGGCCATTTAGGAAATTTTATTTTAACCTTATGACCGTTTCAGGAAAAACAAAACCATAGCCGCAACTAGAGGTCAGCACAAAAATAAAGAAGATATCTTGTTCACTTCAAATAAGATCAACTATTTTTGTTGCGTTTTCAGTACTTTGCCCCATTCAATGGGCGCATCCACTCATGGGCTGCGAAAAACTCCAAATTCCAACACGGTAAAGCCGTAGAGGTGCTACCTTCGAGGCGTTCAATATTGTAATTGAAGAGACGGTGAATGTCTTTTTGGATCATATTACAGACCGGTTACCATATCTATATCGAAGTTGAGCAAGGGAGGTAGGGTGGTTTCGCCTTATAACGAGTATAAATGGAGTGACTTCATAAAGAAACAAAATAAAGGTCCCCTCATGTTTTTTCAGGCCGCCTAAGTTATATAATGTCGGATTTAACCATAAGGCTTAAGCAGATGACCCCTTAATTGAATGGAAGGCAAGTTTACATCAAGCGATTGACTGTTTGTTCAACATCTCATTAAGCTGCTTAATCTTGAACAATCACGCTTCGCTATGCAAATAATGGTCGTCATAATGGTGTCATAAAGAGACATACCGGGGTAGTTCTAACCGTATTCCCTTGTTGCACCGAAAGCGAACGCCGCTCTGTATTTACATAAATGCAATTGCGTTTGGCATCAGCGAGAATCGTATTAGCGATAATATTTAAATACATTTTCGATATCAAATAAATAAATTTTTAATAACAAATCGATAAATTTTTGCTAAAAAATCGATTACTCTTCAATAACAAACTGATAAATTTTCGATAAGAAATCGACAAACTGTTGTTAAAAAATCGAAAGCAATTCGATAGCTGTGTGATAATAATTTTATACCGTTTCGATAATATATTGATAATTCTTCGTTCCATAATCGATGACTTTTCGGTAGCGAGTTAATAACTTTAAAATAACTTATCGACAACTTTTTGGTTAGAATACGATAACTTTTCTATAAAAAAATCGATAGATTTTCGATAACAGGTCGGTAAATTTTGGACAGAAAATCGGTAAATCTTGTCGATAAAACTTTTACAACAAACCTTTAACGCGGCGATAATAAATGCACAATAAGCATCGACAACAAATCGTTAATACTTCCATAACAAATTGATAGCACGCCGTCCGGTTAGACTACGGCTTTGATTTTGATTTCCAATCTTTTATTTCCTTTCCTATCATTTTTCCATTCTCTTCTTTTGGCTTTTGTTGTTGTTATCGTAGCGTTAAGGACAAGGTTTTGGGGAGTGTTATCGACGCTGATGGTCTTTCCATGAGGAACTAGGAGTCGCCAGAGCCTTGCCTGCTTAATATGTGTATGATGACATGTATATTTCTAGCAGGTTTCACCTCGCGTAGGTAAGGTTGACACCATATTGGAAGCTTTGGATTGCGCTTATCAACTCCTTGAACTTCACTTCTTTCTGTTGCTTCTAATGAACTTCTTTCTTCTCTTGTATTTTGCTTTCTTTTCCTTTCCTTTTTTCCTTTCCTTTCCTTTCATTTCCTTTTCTTTCCTTTCCTTTTCTTTCCTTTCCTTTCTTCTCCTTTCCTTTCCGTTCCTATCTTTTTTTTGCTCTCCTTTCCTTTCGGGTTCTTTCTTTCCGTTCCTATCGGGTTCTTTCCTTTTCTTTCCTTTCCTTTCCTTTCCTTGACGTTAATTGAGGTCAATGGCATAAGATACCGACATCACCTTCTTTGGCTACTGTCATAGGCTACCTAATAGCTATCAGAATAAAATATCATCCTTATCTTATTTTCTATTCTTATTGGCTATTAGATGTGTGTGACGGATGCCAAGTGAATACGCTTAATCTGCGGCAATGGAGATTGCAAAGTGAACTGTTTGCGTCTATACGAGGAACTTTAGTTTATTTGAATTGAGTTAGTTTTCTTTTTCCTTAATATATAATTTCCAAAAGCATTTTGCACCCCACTAATACCATCTAAACGTTTAAGTACCATTTGTTAAAATTTGTAATGGGGTTTATGCGTTCGCTTTATCTACACCTTTAGCCAAAGAAAATGTTAAATATTGCACGAAAAATTGCTCACGCTCAAAGTGACACGACAACGAGTTGACAACTGTCGGTTCGACGACATTTCGAGAAGTGTGAGCCAACAATTGTTAGACAGTGCTAAATTACCGCGACACTTCACGAAACGTTCGCATATTTGCCAGCTGAGTGGTGGTTTGGTGGTGGCGTTTTGTTTCGCACACCCGCGCTGTAAGCTCTGACTGCCAGTTTGATATTCTATTTTGCAGCATTGAATTTACTTAAACGATTATTTTTTACCTTTTTTTGTATCCATAACTTGCTTTTCAGTCTCAATCCATCCGCCTTGTGCTTGATTTCGTTTAAAGCTCTGCTAATGCGCACTCCGCGGATCTTTTCGGTTGTGAGCCATGCGGGATAAGACGCGCGAAGACAAATTGCTGGAACAATAAGTACATGAACGTGACTGGAATCTGTTGACTAGTTGCACGTACAAATGTCACAAATAAAGAATGTGCACTCACGCATACCAACCAATGTATGGGGAAAATATCATGTATTAAGTGGTACAGACATATACACACCTTAATATTGTTTGGAGGAAATTTTGCCGTCACCTGCCTTGCAATAACAACAAAAAGCAAAAAACTCTTAAACTGTCGCAAATGGCATCAGCGTTAAGCTCATATAAGTGCAGTATTTGTGGCTATTAGTCCCTGTTGGCGCTACTGAAGGTATGCGCTTACTCGGTTTCATACCTACATTCATAAGAAGTTTGACGTACAGGGGAAACTCTACTAAGAAATACTCTGCAGACGGCATTTAGGGGTGGAAATCTTTCCTTATACCAAGTTTGTAAGTATAGGTCAAAGGTTTTTGAGAGCTGTGTAATTTTTTGAACCAGCTCCTTTTTCCGATCCAGGTACCTTTTTTAAACGGGGTACATTTTCCTATCGGGGTTTTTTCAGAGCTGGGTAATTTTTTGGATCCGGGTACCTTTTCCGATTGAGGTATCTTTTTTAAACTGGTTAGTTATTCGAATACAGGTACATTTCCATGACTGGATACCTATTTAATCCTGGGTACCTTTCTGCATCGAGGAACCTTTCACAGAATCGGATACTTTCGGGCCCAGTTACTTTTTAAAAACCGTATACTTTTTGTGGGGCCGGTGTTTTTTAGAATGGTATTTTCGTAAAATCGGATACGCTTTTTAACCGGGTACTTTCTAAGTGTTGGGTGAGCCGCTCATCCAACTCACATAAAGTCGTGCTTATGCCTTGAATAGCTTACATCGCTGCTTAGCTTTTGCAATAAATTGCAGCAGCCATCGAATACCCCTCCTTACGGCTGTATGTTCTGCCTGAAAAATGCAGATATATCTTTAGGGCAGGTACCACTGCCCACATTACCATTAACTTTGAAGCCGTTAGTGAAAACTGCTGTGGTTTGTGGGTATGGAGAGCAGATTTTTTGGGAAGAAGATGAGCATAGATTGTAAAGCCTTTGTACGCGTTAAGGGTAGTATCCCTGATATTAGAATTGCGGCTGACCTCTTCACTCTAGTCATCGGGTTATATTGCTGCGAATAAGATAGGTTGCTTTCAACGCCAAGTCTTGGCCCTGACTGCTTTTCAGGCTTATATTTCATTTATGGCTTTTCTGTCCTCGATATGCCTGTTCCAGTTTAATTTACTAAATTTAATAACTCTGATGTATTTAACCTCTGGTGAGAGGTTTAATTTCTGTGAAAGATGGTATTGTGTAGCGTCTGGTAAATAGAACAATTTCAGTCTTCGCAGGATCCTCTTTTAGGCCGATTGCACGGGACCAGTCCTCTTAGAGGATTAATGCGGTCTCTATTACCTCGCCTCGGGTCTGAAGATGTTTGGCGTAAGCTATAACTTGGCAACAGGTAAGGTACTCACAGTTAGGTGCTACATTAGAGGGGATAATACACATCTCTTTGGGGAGTGTCCCTGGGCGCTTGCCATATTATGGGGGAGTCTACAGTACACGAAGAAATTATTCCACAAATTTCGCAAGTAGTTATTTCAATCAAGTGTGCAATAAATAATCGACTACGACTGGCGGAAGTGCCTTAAGACAATCCCTCTCCCTGTCTTAGTATTGATGGTGTGCAGCGCTTTCTCGATGGATTTGTCTTTGGACTATTCGTGATGAAAATTAGAAACTTTTTGTATGTGCGTATTATTTCTTATGTGCACTCTCAGCATCCTTTTTAGGGGTTTGAGAAGAAAATACGTTAGGCTAATCGACCTGAAATTATTAAGCTTTGGATATGCAAAGCCACAGGCATTTCAGAGGTCATTGAATATAGCACTTCACTTTCCACTCGTAGTTCCATGGAAAATATATTATCGGGTCTAAGAGTTTCAAAAAGGTCGACTGATTTGAAGGCCCAATCGACCTTATGAGGAATGATTAAGCGGCCAATGAAACAGTAGTTCACCGAAGGGTTGTCGCCTTTTGCTGGTTCCTTGGTGCAGCCAGGTGTGTGCGTGTCCATTAAAACTTTCAACATTTCGCTGCTGTGCTTCTCTATGTAATTCTCTGCAGCTGGGTTGGTGTAACTAGAGTTTGCTAAGTAGCTCAATCGTCCATCACTTTAAGTACTAGCATGAACTCGGGATAACCGCCTTCTATATATATATATAAATCAAATTCTGTGTGTGTATGTGTGTGCTCGCTATGGAAACGTATTTCCCACACTACAATCATCACCAAATTTTGGTTATAGGTTCCTTTGATCAACACGAAGGTTTTAGGCTTAAAATAATTTCGATATATAAAAGGGGCTTGGCACCTCCCATACAAATGGAATCTTTGGTACTGCATAACTCTGAAGGTACACATGCCATAAAATTGAAATTCAGTAAGGAGTTATATGAAGTCAATCCCTAACAGCCCTAAAAAAGGGGGCGTGGCACCTCGCATACAATTAAAATATATCATACTGCATATCCCTGGATGTAGTAATGGTAGGATAATGAAAATTGGTAAGGAGCTATATGACTTTAAGTCCTAACACCTCCAGTAAAATGTGGAATTGGGAAAAAATGGGCGGGGCACCTTCCCTACCAATGGAATTTTTCAGAAATATGGCAGCCGTAAAACTTAGATTATTTTAACGGTGAAAATTTGACTGCATTCTTGAGTTTGGCTGTTATTCCTTATGGACGTTTAGTAATCTGCCGCCGGTAAAACAATTTGTTAGCTTCAATCATCTACATTTTCTATAAAAATCTAATTCTGTGTGTGTGTTCCCTATGGAAACGTATTTCCCACACTTCAATCATTACCAAATTTTGGCTATAGGTTCCTTCGATCAAGACGACAGTTTTTCATATTTCAGAATTAAGAAATTTAAATTCAGATTTTTGTTTGGCTATGCGAACGAGCAATCTTAGCTCCCAAAAATGATCATGTATACAAAAACAATGATCGTATTCAAAACCAAATTCCTGGTGAAGTGACGAAACATAAATCGATCGACACAGTTACAGATGAAGATCAAATTGTGAATTATCTAATTGAATTTCTAAACTCTTTAGAACCACCTCGAATGGCTGCGCATATATTAACTTTGAAAACTGGCTCACCAATCATGCTTCTTCGGAATTTAGACCCACCAAAATTGTGCAATGGAACCAGACTTTGCGCTAAGAAATTAATGCCGAATGTAATCGAAGCAACAATCATCAGCGGTAAAAGCAAAAGTGAAGGTGTGCTCGCAACATGTATCTCAATGATTCCTACACATTTACCATTAAATTTTAAGCGCTTACAGTTTCCTGTGCGCCTTACTTACTTACAATCAACAAAGAACAAGGAAAATCGCTTATTGTAGAAGGATTAAATTGAGACAGTCCATGCTTTTCACATGGCCAGCTATATGTTGCTTTGGAGTTAGAGCGCCAAAAAATTTATTTATCTTTGCACCGAACGAAAAAACCAAAAATATTGTATACCCACTTGCATTACAATAAGGTACAATAATAAAATGTTTTAAACGAAAATTTCACCAAATATGCTTACAAAATTAAATTAAATTCACAGAACAATAAACTAAATTATCAACAAACAAAACAGAAACAAGTAAGGGCGGGACTGTCTTCGGCTGTGCCGAAGACTTCATACCTTTCATGAATGGGGCTGAACAATAATCTTATCCCGTTCGTAATCTCCAAATAATCGGATGTATAAGATAAGAAATATATAGTGAACAGATGTACATACCTAAACAATTTTTAAGATAAATATAAAATAAAAATGGCAAAAACCCCCTTATCTGAACGATCGGTTGCATGGGATATATATTATATATAGCTCCGATCGAAATGATTTTTACAGGAAATCTTCTATGATATAATGGAATTAATACCACCAAGTTTAACGTTTTTATATTGGAAATTAAGGGAGAAATGGCCAAAAATCTTTCTATTTGAACGATCGGTTGTTTGGGATATAAGTATATATAACTCCGATCAAAGTGATTTTTTCAGGATATCTTCTACAATATATTAGAATATATGTATATCACCGAGTTTCACGTTTATACTTTCTAAATTGCAGCAGGAATGACCAAAATCGTCATATCTGACCGATCGGTTGTATGAGAGATATACGTTATAGTGGTCCGATCCTATCGGATCCGAAAAATGTCTAATATAATACAAAAGTACACACTTGTGCCAAATTTCATTGAGATATCTCCAAATTTGAGGGACTAGTTTGCGTTCAAACAGACAGACGGACTGACGGACAGACGGACATGGCTATATCAACTCAGTTCGTCGCACTGATCAATTCCGCATACTTAATGGTGAGTCTATCTTCTATATTTCTCAACGTTACAAACATCGGACCAAAGTTAATATGCAATTTCATGTTCATGAAAGGTATAAAAACGTATCATTCATTCGATCTCGGGCGTTACAACTTACGTCGGGTAAAGCTAATTTTAAATAAAAATAATAACTGCATTACTGCGTGTTGCTCAGTGGAAATATCGAATGCAGCTTAAGACTTTCGTGCATTTTGAATTGCATTTGGTTGAAGGTAAATGCGTTTATCTCCACTTTAAGGAGGTTTCACTGTACACTGAAACATACACGCTTCCATACCGATATTGTACATGCACATGTTTAAACTTTGAATATGCCATTCAATAAATTAAATTATTTAATTTAACAGCTTTCGAACGCGGTTGTGCGCCTTCTCGATGCCAATGACTTTCTCGTCTTGTTGTGTACAATTTGAGCAAAATAAAAGAAAATATGATTGGAAAAACAAAGAAAAATGTAAGAAATTACCTTTGCATGTATCCGTATACAACTTTAGTCGTTTTTTTCGGCAAATGCTTACAATTTCAATATTGGTTTGTGTAAAAAGTATTACTGCGGCATCATTAGGCTTCGCTACGAACTTTATGGGTGTGTTGAGCTTTGCAGCAGTTTATCGCTTGCATATTTTTGCATTTTTTTAAATTGAATATTGGATTCCTCAAAACCGATTTGAGCGAAAAGCAGTCAAAGCCAACTGCACGATAATAGCAACCGGTTCTGACCCTGCTATTGATCACCTATGCTGTAAAATTTACAATTAACTCGCAACCTCGTAACTTGGCACTATCACCGACCAAGTCCTCGGCGACCTTATTTACACAGTGAAAAAAGCTAATTTCGGCAATATTGGACATACATTTCAATAGAAGTACGCTACCGACTGTCTGGCACCTAAAACTGCTGGGACGGACGTTCGATAATTATGTGCTTTTGGGCCAGCATTCAAACGCATTTGCAACTTTAAGTTCAGAGCCGTAACCCCCCCCGCTGCCAGAGCTTGGGCAAGGAAGAAGAAATGCTCATAACTACCAATAAGGCAAATGTCCGGTGGTATGTATGCTATGCTTCTCCAATACGGTCGCCGAGTTTAAAAGGAACACAGTGGAGGGAGGCGCAGGCCGGTTAAAACAAAAGGCTCAGAACTGCCAAGGGATTTCATCTAATGTCCGCAAAACAACAGCTTAGAAGTGAGGCAGGGATACTCCCCATAAAGGAGAGAAATGAAATGCTGAACAAACGGTTTCTTCTAAATACTCAGATATAAAGGCAATTGATTTAAGTGTCCCTGCTGGCACACAAGAATTTAGCCCTTAGCCTTATCCACAAAGATGTGGCGAGGTCCCCTTTTTGACAAATACCTGTCGAGCCATACTCCGAGTGTTGAAAATCCGAAAATCGCAGTGAATGAAAGCATCCTTCTATCTGAATAATGCAATAGATTAACGTCATACTTTTCCAAAATCAACCCAGAAAAAATCCATGTATATCATACATTTGCAAGTGATCGCACCTATCAGATGGCGAACAAAAAGAAGCTGGCGGACTTGCGAAAACTTTCAAATTAAAAATCAAAAAGTAGACGAAAAAACCCTCTCCACCTCCATCTCTTTCTGCTTCTCCTGTCGGTTTTCTTTTCCCTCTTCCTCTTGCTCTCTCTCACTGTCACACTATCTCTCCCACTCTTACTCCCACACTCACTCTCTTTTCCCCCCATTTACCTTCTCCTTTTCGTCGAAATTTTCGAAATTTTTCTATTACTAAATTTTCATTTGATTATTTTGAATGTTAATGGTCGCCAGCATCGAAATGGCATGTCAAATTATTACTGCCTTTTTATCAGTCAGCCAACTTTTCTTCCACAAGCAGATTTCCCTTTCAATGCAATTTCGTCTTCATACGGTTTCCCATCACATATTTGAATTTAATTTGCTTTCCAAATTTTTCCCATCAATCTGATTTAGTACAAAAGAAATTAACACTCATTCGAGTTGGCTAACAACAAAATCAACTACAAAAACAACATATAAAACTCATATAAAACCTTTAACAATTTCGTTTCGTTGTTGTTGGTTGTTCGAAATGTGCGTGTAAGAAATGTGTAATGAACAAATACCAAGTTCAATGTTGCCATAAATCGCACAAATCTCCGCCATTGCTATCTCCACAACCATCGTCGTGGTCGAACACACAACTGTTGGTGTACTATTGGTTGTGGTACCTTTGCTGGTGCTGCGTTTTGGTGAATAATGCCACATACTCAGTGGGAGCTTTTACTACACTCATAGCTTGTAAGTATTTCACAACGAGTGTGAGACGTTTGTATGTACTACATAAGCACTCGTATGTATTAGAGATATACGCCGCCGATAAAGGCCGCCGCCGCCGATAGTTGTCGTTTTTTCCACCAAATTTCAAAAATATCGGCACGACATTATATTTTCTACTCATTTGAGACTGTCTAGGGCATGTATTGTTCATGTCGAAAATTGGACGGATATGGTCGAAAAGGTTATGAACGGATGCACATCACTGCCAGTTATAAGAAGCCAATTGCGAAACGTACCTCTTTCTACCCGCTCGAAGGTAACTTAAAAAAAAAAGGCGCTTTCAATGACAGCTTAACACGGCTTTTGCATCACCCAATTCACCAAGTTATTAAAACAAAACACTAAAAGAAATATTATATAAAAAATTCAAATGCTCACTTTGCATAATTTAAAAAAAATTAAGAAGGAACAATGAATTCAAATAAAATTACTCAAGTCGAATATGTTTTCAAAATGTCCTTAAGTTGGTAAAAAAGCAAGTTACCCGAAAAAAATGCCGATTTTTTTCAAAAATCTTTATTCCAATTGGCCTAAATAATAAGCGTATCTAATCAGTTACGCAAAATCCTTTAGTAGGTCCCAGGGGTTTAAAGTCTCCTTTGAAATGATTCTCACCTCATACTTAAGTTGAAGATAGAAGGATTTGAAAAATCACTTCGCCTTATATACAAACATCTGTTGTTAATTTGCGAAACTTTAAAATAGCGTCTGATGTGTTAATTTTGATTTTCACACTTCATCATTCAACACCCAAGTCTCCCGTTTTGACATTTCCTAAAGTTGGCAGTCCCATCCAAAACTAGTCCCTTGGAGTGAATCACAGTGATTCAAGCCTATCAACCAAGTTTAAATATCACCTGCACGTTTCGGCTCCTGTTACATATGTGAATACGTAGGCACATATATTTATCAGGTTAGGCCTTCGCAAGAACACTAAAAGCGGTGAAGAAAAAGTGTTCCCCAGACAGTCGAACAAATGGCCGGGTGTGCAACTACTCTAAGGTAGTGGACAGTCGAACTAGATTGAAAACTGAAGCTACGCGGTTATTTATAATGAATTCTTGTATCAAAAGGCCGGAAAACAACAGTTTGGACTGAGCGTATAACCTTAACATCTTTTAACTTAAAATAGGTCGACTTTCATTCTAAAATATCGTTTTGGATTAGCGAAGAATATTAAAAACAATGTTTCAAACACAAACGTCTGCAAATTTTGGTATACACTAAAAAAAAAGGTACCCAGGGTCCTTGTAAAATTTTAAATATGTAGGATTATACAATTTTCACCCATGAGTTGCGTAATAATATCCACTTGGACTGCTTATGTTTTCGAGGCATCATCCTTAGCCAAATAGTTACTTCCTAACGTTTCAAGGTATTTCTCTGGTAGTGCTCGGCAGTATAGCGCGGCAAAAAAACTCGATTAGAAAGTTTTCGGAGCTATACATAGAGCTTCTAGTGACGTTCACGAAGGTATGACTTCGAAGTCGCAGTCCTATAGCTTCTGTGCTGGCATATTGTATAAGGGCCAGGAGGAGGAGGAGGTGGAAGACACTGGTGGTGGACAGGATTGCTGCTGTTCGTAATTCGGGAATTATAGTTCTAAAAACAGTCGAAAAAACTAGATGCCCCCTTTGGCGCGGTTTCTTTAAAACTGTGCCATAAGAGCCATGAGTACTAAAAGACCATTCATAGCAACCATAAGTCGCCTTGGTGCGTGACCAACAAGGGGTCACATATAATTTAAAGAAATCGTGTCGATAAAGAGTATTAGAAGTTAGACCAGAACATCTCCTTCAGTAAACCTACGCTTTGAACGAGACATACATACAAAAAATAGTGTGACCATTTTAAGTACTTCAATTTTTTTCGGCAGACACAGCAGTACCAGTCCCTTAGACCGGAACTAGGTTCGGAGCCTCCCTGGAGTAAGTGAATGAAGGACAGTCCCTCTGCAAGGAGCTGCTCTTGTAATTTTTTGAACGATCCGCGGGACTTTGAGGCAAAACTCCGGATCTTTCCGAAACCGCCAAAACGTCGATTCCTTAAATACATACAACAAAACCTTTCCTAAGTATTATTTTTTTTAAATAGAAAAGATTTGTTTAAAGCGAAAACACCGGTGTATATTGGAACGATTTTCCGTCATCCTTTGTCAAATTTGGTTTCGAGACAAACCGGTTTCGGCGTTGTGCCATCATCAGTGTCGATTTTCGTTCGAGAACAACGGCGCTCCGCTAACACCGTCGCCGCCGATGTAGTGATCGGCGTAAACCTCTAGTATGTATGCGTATGCATATGTGAGTTGTGATTGAGGTGCTACTTTTCGTTTTTGTCATGCATTTCTGATGCGAGTCGAGGTAATTGAATCAGTCGTCAGATAAAGCATGTAGTATGTAGGTTTATTTGGAGTGTATGATAGCGATTGCCACTTTACAGTTTGATCTTTCGTCGTTCATCTTGATTTTGGGCTTTTTTATTTCTTTGGCGTTTGCTAATGCTTAAGTATTCATAAGTTGGGGTTTCGGTATGCATTTTACTGGGAAACTCAGTCTTTAATTAAACTCAGAGAATATTTTGTTTTAGTCTGGTACGTCGCCTTACTAGTATTACAAAGTATAAGGAATCGGTTTATTACCTATTATTAAGTATTATTGCCTATTATTATTATTATATCCAGTATAGATCGCTGAGAGTTAATACAAATTTTAGAATTAGAGCCCTTCTTTTAAAAATAAAACTAAATTTAAGGCGTGATAGCCTTCAAAGAGATTTTAGGT
Organism: Eurosta solidaginis; assembly: GCF_040869045.1. NCBI lineage: Eukaryota > Metazoa > Arthropoda > Insecta > Diptera > Tephritidae > Eurosta > Eurosta solidaginis. The sequence continues at coordinate 225,063,291 of NC_090322.1, read as the reverse complement.
CTAGCTTCTCTTCCAATTTGCGTCGTGCTCCTTCTTGTTTTGCGCCGACTCTGAGAGGAATCTGCAAGGCAAATGAGTTTTCGCTGAGAAGCCTTTCAGCCTGGCAGAAATCCACTCGGAATGCTTACCAAACACTGCCAAGGGACTACCCAGCCTAGAAAATTTTGTTTCCAATTGAAAAAACTTGTTTCTAAAATTTTGATATTGCTTTACCGGGGGCGTGAACTTAGGATTTTCGGTGTGGTAGGCGGAGCACGCTACCATCACACCACTGCGGCCGCCCTTCTTTTAGGTTAGATATTAATTTGGCTCCCGGGCTAAGTCGAGTGACCACATAAGTTTTGTGTATTATTCCTATCAGTCAGCATCTGAATCTCCTTGCATTAAGGCCGTTCTGCCTCACATTTTTATACTCAGTTGAGCAGAGCTCACAGAGTATATTAAGTTTGATTGGATAACGGTTGGTTGTACATATATAAAGGAATCGAGATAGATATAGACTTCCATATATCAAAATAATCAGGATCGAAAAAAAATTTGATTGAGCCATGTCCGTCCGTCCGTCCGTCCGTTAACACGATAACTTGAGTAAATTTTGAGGTATCTTGATGAAATTTGGTATGTAGGTTCCTGAGCACTCATCTCAGATCGCTATTTAAAATGAACGATATCGGACTATAACCACGCCCACTTTTTCGATATCGAAAATTTCGAAAAACCGAAAAAGTGCGATAATTCATTACAAAAGGCCGATAAAGCGACGAAACTTGGTAGATGAGTTGAACTTATGACGCAAAATAGAAAATTAGTAAAATTTTGGACAATGGGCGTGGCACCGCCCACTTTTAAAAGAAGGTAATTTAAAATTTTGCAAGCTGTAATTTGGCAGTCGTTGAAGATATGAAATGATGATGAAATTTGGCAGGAACGTTACTCTTATTACTATATGTACGCTTAATAAAAATTAGCATAATCGGAGAAGGACCACGCCCACTTTTAAACAAAATTTTTTTTAAAGTAAAATTTTAACAAAAAATTTAATATCTTTACAGTATATAAGTAAATTATGTCAAGATTCAACTCCAGTAATGATATGGTGGAACAAAATACAAAAATAAAAGAAAATTTGAAAATGGGCGTGGCTCCGCCCTTTTTCATTTAATTTGTCTAGGATACTTTTAACGCCATAAGTCGAACAAAAATTAACCAATCCTTTTGAAATTTGGTAGGGGCATAGATTTTATGGCGTTAACTGTTTTCTGTGAAAATGGGCGAAATCGGTTGATGTCACGCCCAGTTTTTATACACAGTCGTCCGTCTGTCCTTCCGCATGGCCGTTAACACGATAACTTGAGCAAAAATTGATATATCTTTACTAAACTCAGTTCACGTACTTATCTGAACTCACTTTATCTTGGTATGAAAAATGAACGAAATCCGACTATGACCACGCCCACTTTTTCGATATCGAAAATTACGAAAAATGAAAAAATGCCATAATTCTATACCAAATACGAAAAAAGGGATGAAATATGGTAAGGTAATTGGATTGTTTTATTGACGCGAAATATAACTTTAGAAAAAACTTTATAAAATGTTTGTGACACCTACCATATTAAGTAGAAGAAAATGAAAAAGTTCTGCAGGACGAAATAAAAAACCCTTAAAATCTTGGCAGGTATTACATATATAAATAAAGTAGCGGTATCCAACAGATGATGTTCTGGGTCACCCTGGTCCACATTTTGGTCGATATCTGGAAAACGCCTTCACATATACAACTACCACCACTCCCTTTTAAAACTCTCATTAATACCTTTAATTTGATACCCATATCGTACAAACTCATTATACAGTCACCCCTGGTCCACCTTTATGGGGATATTTTGAAAAGGCGAACACCTATAGAACGAAGGCCCACTCCCTTTGAAAAATACTCATTAACACCTTTCATTTGATACCCATATCATACAAACAAATTCTAAAGTCACCCTAAATCAAGTAAAGCCTTTAAGATATAATGAGGACACTTTTCGAGATCCCAGTGGGTATTCTGAATATTGGAAATGGCTAAATCTACATTTATTACTAAAAATTATCGGGTTGTATCGCAAATTAAACAGAAATACCTCCACGCTTGCGATTAAGCTCTTTATGGGCTTGAACATTTTGGTTTTAGTGCAGCTCACTCTGTCTTATGCATCAGAAATGTGCTGACAAAAGCCCTTGAGCGGGTTGTTGTGAAGATACTGATCAGTTTACAAAGGTCGATTCCCTTTCTTATTGCAAATTATCCGATTTTGTTGAAGTAGTAATTGAGCGAGGGATTATCCAAAACCCTGAATAATACCTTACCGATAGCCATGAAAGTGACTCTCTAGCACTTGTACTTAAATCGACTCTAGTGGTGTTTGTTTGCAGACTCTTAAGCGGCAGAACCATCACGGGATAGTAGGGAAAAGCGTCAGCTCAAAGAAAGCTGAGATGGATCACGACACAGTCGAACTTTGCTTCTCCCGTATGCTGACAATTTGGCAGTGCTTGTTGGAGAAAATTTCGGAACACTAGGTAAGCTTTTGGAACGGGTACTTGATTATCCTTAACAGTGGGGAAATCTCTAACTCTGTAAAAAATTTTCGCAGCACCATCACAAGCTGGAGCTGGTTCTGTTCACGGTAAATTAAAATATCCCTGAATTTAGATTAACTCAATTGGTGGAGTATCGCTGGTATTGTCTGATAGGTTTAGGTGGAACGAGCTGGTCCATAAGAAACCCACATAGCAAGAATGAATCCATAGTGTTAACGATACGGCTAAGTATCTTCGGATTATCCTTGGCATATTCATATATTTCAAGTGTTAAAAAGGGCTGGAAAGGCTTTGATTGCATTGTACGTTGGCTGTACGATATGCTGGTCAATGCGAGTCTTTCTCTTGGAGTTCTAGTCTGGAATACTGCACTAGACTATTTCTGAAGAAGATGTAAGCGATGCCATGCTTTACTGGTTCTTATCTTGACGCTTGAGGCGCGATATTTGTAAGCTTGCAAATCATGAACTTTGGTGAAGGTCGCAGGTGTTGCTTTGCTTTTGCACAGTTAGAAATCAACATTTCAACCAAATAAGCGATAGGTTGACGAAATCTCGTTCCAGGTGTAGATCACTTTCTGTACATTTGTTGGCTCTAAACTCCCAACCTAATAAATTTGGAGTGTAAGCAAAGAGCTTTATGATCATAAAATTTCCAGCTGTGCTCGGTTTATTAAATACGATGACGAGAAATCATCCTGATTTATTATGCCAAGCTGTTCAGGAGCGGCATAAGTGAGTCATTCGGGATTGATTCGACTAACCAAAGGATGTGTTATGATCACGATGAATGTATTATCTGAAACTTTATCGTTTATCCTTTGCAGGAAACTCCACAAAATTCCCCTATTGTTAAGAGTCCAATTAGATATATACTTAATCTGTCAGGTCCTTTTTTTATTTATTCCAAAAACAAATAAATAAAATAAAAAAGTAGTAGTCCGTTATTTTATTATGTGAAAAACATTTGATGTTTATCGGTAATGATGGCTGGTTTGATTGAGCACTAACGTGACGGGATCTTTTAGGATCCCATTTAGGCCAGGTTTCTTTCGATGTTCGACACTCCGGTGTTTGTAGCCATCTTTCGTCGGCTTGACGGTAGATGTGCTCTTTTAGCATTAGCTTGCATGTGGACAGGGGCATACCTAAGAACCTGCCTGGTTGTACCCTGCCTAGCGAGTTCATCTGCAATGCAGGTTCCCTCGATATCCCTATGTCCAGGGACCCATGTGAGGTGTACACGGTTCTGTTGAGCCATCTCTTGAAGAGATCGGCGACATTTTAGTGCTAGTTCAGAATTGAACGAGTGGGAGCCAAGAGATTTTATGGCAGCTTGGTTGTCGCTGAACATAAAAATTCCTTTGCCGACATTGTATGTCCCTATCCTAGCTGCGGCCAATATGGCTGCAACCTCTGCCTGCAATATACTGCAGTGGTCGCGTAGTCTGAATGAGGCCTGGAGGTCAAGGTTCCTTGAGTATACTCCACCTCCAACTCTACCGTTTAGCTTGGAGCCGTCCGTGTACAAATAATACAAAAAATAAAAAGTGCATGCATATTTTTTCATTAAAATTAAGTGTTTTAACATCGCTGTATACATACTTTTTACTCCGCATGGATGTTACGATATTTTTAAAGCTGGGTGCGGCCTTAGATGTTATGTTAGATGGCTCCTTATGTACTCACTGCTTCTTCTCTTCTTATTGAAGCTTTAAATGATTGCAGTGCAATTTTGGTACTAAAAAATGCTTGAGTTTTGTTACAATCAAGCAAGTCAAGAAAATCAACTTAATACAGCTTGCCCTCCAACTATACACAGTCATGCAATTTGACAATTTAATTTCGCCTCATTGGGCCCGGCCAACATGAAATATTTTTAAAAGAGCGTATTGCGCATGCGCAAATGCCACACACTGCGTACACAATCATTCTAACATATTTATGCACATGTATTTATTTATGCGAGTGCGTGTCAAATATTTGCCATCACTTATGTATATACATACGTTAGTATGTAGTCGAGTATTTTCGACTTTTCACTTTTTATACCCAGCTGTACTTGTACACAGCTAGTTGTACAGTTATAAAGGAATCGAAATAGATATAGACTTCCATATATCAAAATCATCAGTATCGAAAAAAATTTGATTAAACCATGTCCGTGCGTCCGTCCGTCTGTCCGTTCGTCTGGCGTTAACACGATAACTTGAGAAACTATTGAGATATCTTCACCAAATTCGGTATACGGACTTTCCTGGACCCAAAATAGATTGGTATTGAAAAAGAGCGAAATTGGATGCTAACCGATATGGAAAATTTTCAAAAAATGAAAAACTGTCATAATTCAAAAACGAATACCGCTAGTGGATGAAATTTGATTGGTGGATTCTTTTTATGGCGCAAAATATAAATTCAAAAAAATGCTGGAAGACGGGCGTCGTACCACCCACATTTAGATGAAGAAAATTTGGAAATTTGGCAAGCCCTAAATCTAAAGCCGTTAAAAATATTACAATGAAATTGGGCAGAGACTCTATCCTTGCCAAATAAAGTATAGACTTAATGAAAATGTTGTTGTTGTTGTAGCGATAAGGTTGCTCCCCGAAGGTTTTGGGGAGTGTTATCGATGTAATGGTCCTTTGTCGGATACAGATCCGGTACGCTCCGATACCAGAGCACCATTAAGGTGCTAGCCCGACCATTTCGGGAACGATTTATGTGGCCACATTAAACCTTCAGGCCATTCCCTCCCTCCCCACCCCCAAGTTCCATGAGGAGCTTGGGGTCGCCAGAGCCTCGTCTGTTAGTGAAACAGGATTCGCCGCGGATAGGTGAGGTTGACAATTGCGTTTGGAGAAGCTATATATTGTGCTGGCAACCTGAAGGGTTGCGCTACACAGCCCTTTGAATCTGGTATTTTAGTCGCCTCTTACGACAGGCATACCTACCGCGGGAATATTCTGACCCCCTAACCCGCTATGGGTCCATTACTTGGGTTGGAAATTTGGCAGAAATGGAGATATTATTAGTCAATCAATTACGCTCCACCTTTATATTTTTACTTCTCATAAATAGTTTTGCAATTTCTGTGTCAAAATTTAAAAATCAAAGCTTAGCAAGAATATGTCTTTATATAAGGATACATTTTACGCCGATTTTTGTCCATCTATATAAAGGAAGTGCTTAAAAATTTTTATTTTATATTTATTTTCTCCTTTTCTTACATTTTCTCGGTGTCTTAACCTATCTGTTAAGTTTTACGCCTGTGGCTCAATGAGAATTTACATAAAAATCAATCCGAAAATTCCCTCCGTTCTGTTTTATTTTTCCAAATATCTCAGCGAAACTTTTTTTAGTTTGCCATCGGCTATCATCGACCTTTGAATTAAGCTCTAAATTTTTATCCCGTAGCTGATCGAGTGGTTACTTAAAACCCGGTTTCAAATTTCCAAATTATTATATAATTTTTTCGATCCGTGCGCCACCTAACGGAAATTTTTTCTCCTTTTGTTCCTTTGTCACGGTGTCTTAACCTCTCTCTTAGGTTTCATATTTGTAGCTCAATGAGAAGTTACTTTAAAATGGATCTCAAAACACCAAATTTCCAAATTCTTATCTAAATATTTCGATCCGTGCGCCACCTAACGGATTTTTTCTCCCTTTCTTAAATTTTCTCGGCGTCTTATCCTATATGTGAAGTTTTACAGTTGTAGCGCAATGATAACTTACATAAAAATCAATCCCAATATTCCCTCCGTTTCGTACGATTTTTCTAAATAGCTCATACCGTGCACCCCGTAGCGAATCTCTTTGTATCGAGTCATCGGCTGTCATCGACCTCTGAATTAAGTTTGATATTTCAAGTCTCTAGCTCATCGAGAAGTTACTTAAAAGCTGGTTTGAAAATTTTCAAATTCTTATCTAATTATTTCGATCCGTGTGCCACCTAACGGAGTTTTTTCCTTTTGTTGGAAATTCACAGCTGGGTATGTAATGTTCGGTTTGACCCGAACTTAGACATTCTTACTTGTTTGATTTAGTTTCATTTTCTTTAACTTCGCTGCTTTTGATGCGGTTATTTATTCAGATACGGAGTCTCTTAAGCTCGTAATTGAGATTTGTGATTTCTCCGCCGTTTCTATGTTTTCATTTTGCTACTACATAACATACCAATGTCTTTTTTCAGGGAGTGTTTTGAGGCGCGTTTTTAATTTTTTATTCGTATATTTTGCTTCTTTTATTTATTGGACGCAAAGATCTGCTGCTGCTGCTGCTGCTTTTGCTGATGTAACACAATTTAGCAGTTTGAAATCAACGTTTGACGTTTCCTTTGCGACTTTCTCTTGTCGCTGAAGCACTCTGCACAACACTCCCCAAAAAGACTTTAATTTAATTACACACTAACATACATTTTTGTATGTCAGTAATCACAGACAGGAAGCTATCAATTTCAATAAATCTTTCAAGTTCGTTTACTTGCTTAAATTGTTATTTTTGTTTTCTACTTACACTCTATAAAGTTATTCATTTTATGGCTAAATGTCTTCCGGGCCGAAATTCAACTATTAGTAGTTATATTGTTCTAAGTGACACTTAGTGATTATTTATTGATATTTTGAAACTGTTTTCCTTTTGTTTGTGTGTTTATTTCTCTTAAAGTGGCATCATTTTTTTTCGCCAAGTGCATTTACTAATTACATATATTTACGACAAAGCTAAGTGGTCGGCTATGAAATTTTTTTATTTAATATTGGAAGATGCAAATTTGAATTTTTTAATGTGGTTATTTCTGTTTAACTACCTTTATTCGTGATCACTACTTTCTTTCAGTATTTCAATATTTTCCATATTTCATACAAGTTCTGTGGACTCGGAGGTCGCTTTCACTAGTTCATTTCAGACATCCGTAATAATAATATCGCATATAAGGTCCTTTCAAGTGTATTGTGCGAAAGATTGAAGCCCACCGTGAACCGGCTGATTGGACCTTATCAGTGCGGCTTCAGACCTGGTAAATCTACCACCGACCAGATTTTCACAATGCGCCAAATCTTGGAAAAAACCCGTGAAAAGAGAATCGACACACATCACCTCTTCGTCGACTTTAAAGCCGCCTTCGACAGCACGAAAAGGAGCTGCCTATATGCCGCTATGTCTGAATTTGGTTTCCCCGCAAAACTTATACGGCTGTGCAAAATGACGTTGAGCAGCACAATCAGCTCAGTCAGAATTGGGAAGGACCTCTCCGAGCCGTTCGAAACTAAACGAGGTTTCAGACAGGGTGACCCCCTATCGTGCGATTTCTTTAATTTGATGCTGGAGAAAATTATACTAGCTGCAGAACTTAACCGCACTGGAACAATATACTATAAAAGCGTGCAATTACTGGCATATGCTGATGACATTGATATCATCGGCCTAAACACCCGCGCTGTTAGTTCTGCTTACTCCAAGCTGGAAAAAGAAGCGGTAAAGATGGGTTTGATGGTGAATGAGGACAAAACGAAGTACCTGTTGTCATCGAGCAAAGAGTCAGCGCATATGCGCCTTGGCAACCACGCTACTGTTGGCAGCCATAATTTCGAAATAGTAAAAGACTTCGTTTATTTGGGAACCAGCATCAACATTAGCAACAACATCAGCACTGAAATCCAGCGAAGAATCAATCTTGCCAATAAATGCTACTTTGGACTAGGTAGGCAATTGAAAAGTAAAGTCCTCTCTCGGCGAACGAAAATCATACTCTACAAGTCACTTATCGTACCCGTCCTGCTATATGGGGCAGAAGCATGGACCATGACAACAGCAGATGAAGCGGCTTTGGGAGTGTTCGAGAGAAAAGTTCTTCGAAAGATTTATGGACCTCTACGCGTTGGCGATGGCAAGTACCGAAGAAGATTTAATGATGAGCTGTAAGAGCTATACGCAGACATCAACATAGTCCAGCGAATTAAAACGCAGCGGCTGCGCAGGCTAGGCCATGTTATGCGAATGAAAGATGATGCTCCGGCCAAGAAAGTGTTTCTATCGGAACCCGCCTATGGAAGCAGAGGTAGAGGGCGGCCCCCACTCCGTTGGAAGGACCAGGTGGAAAACGATTTAAACTCCCTTGGTGTGACCAATTGGCGCCGGTTGGCGGAGCGAAGGAGCGACTGGCGCGCCTTGTTGGACGGCCATAACCGTTTAGACGGTTAAGCGCCAATTAAGTAAGTAAGTAAGTAATAATAATTATTTGGTTTTCGAGTTAAAAAAAAAAAATTACAGAAATTTCAATAAATATGAAAAAAGGTTAGATTAGGTTGAACTGGCCAGTAGTTTCTTTAATGACCAAACTCAAAACCCCTACCAAAAAATAAGACCTATGTTATAAAATAACTCCGTTCCCTTGGCAAATGCTAGAATTTTCTAGGATCTATACCACATCCTGCTTCTTGATCTGACAGCGGTATCACTCCTAACAGCTGGAGTCTTTGCCTGGCAAGTGCAGGGCACGAGCACAAAACGTGTTCAATCGTTTCTTCTTCCAACCCGGTCTTCATAAGTTTGCTATCATTGACCAAGCTTAATCAAAAACAAGTAAGAACGGGACTGTCTTCAGCTGTTCCGAATACTTCATACCTTTCATGAATGGGGCTGAACAATAATCTTATCCCGTTCGTAATCTCCAAATAATGCGCTGTATAAGATAAGAAATATATCGTGAACAGATGTACATACCTAAACGATTTTTACGATAAATATAAAATAAAAAATGACAAAAAACCCCCAACAATCGGTTGTATGGGATATATACTATATATAGCTCCGATCGAAATGTATTTTACAGGAAATCTTCTATGATATATTGCAATAAATATCATCAAGTTTAACGTTTTTATATTGGAAATCGAACGAAAAAAATCGAACGATCGGTTTTATGGGATATATACTATATATAGCTCCGATCAAAGTGATTTTTTCAGAAAATCTTCTGTGATATATTAAAATATATATCACCGAGTTTCGCGTTTATACTTTCTAAATTGCGGTAGGAATGACCAAAATCGTCTTATCTGAACGATCGGTTGTATGGGATATATACTATATATAGCTCCGATCAAAGTGATTTGTTCAGAAAATCTTCTGTGATATATTAAAATATATATCACCGAGTTTCGCGTTTATACTTTCTAAATTGCGGTAGGAATGACCAAAATCGTCTTATCTGAACGATCGGTTGTATGGGAGATATATGTTATAGTGCTCCGATCCTACCGGATCCGACAAATGTCTAATATAATACAAAAATACATCCCTGTGCCAAATTTCGTTCAGGGATTAGTTTGCGTACAAACCAACAGATGGACGGACAGACGGACGGACGTACAGACGGACGGACGTACAGACGGACATGGCCATATCAACTCAGTTCGTCGTCGTGATCAATTCGGTATACTTAATGGTGAGTCTATATTCTATATTTCTCCTCGTTACAAACATCGGACCAAAGTTAATATACCATTTCATGTTCATTAAAGGTATAAAGTGGATGTGACGCCAAAAGGCAGGGTTCAGTCTGAATAGCCGTCGTGAGTTTACAGTCCTCTCTTTTTAATGGTATGAGAAACATTGTTAATCTAAGGTTGTAAGACCTACACACAAATTTCGACACTTTACAGCCCAGCGCTTAGGTCCACGCCTTTCTCGCTTGGTCGATCATGTGTACCTATCGCCTTCTCTTAAACTCCCGCAATCTATTTGGTACGTTTACGGAGCAAGATTTAAGCATGGGCCCTTTTTAGCTAATTCACCCGATTTTTCATTCCCATCTGTTCCCATATGCCCTAGGACCCAATATAGTTTAAGCTATTCTCTTCCCGAGTTTCTACTACTTTAGTTACGGTTGATTCCTTTCCTTTATGAAGTTGAAGTATGTCACAATAGTGGAGCGCCCGAAAGTCACATTCGAAGCCCAAAGACCGAAGTCAGTATACGATCCTTGTCGAGAGGCCCAACATCTTTTCAATGACAGCCTGCGGCAGTACAAGGTAACCGAGGTTTTCCTAGGTCTTTTGCTGGTATTGAATTTTCAATACAAATTTCTGTTCAGTATAATGTCTAGCATTTAACCATCAGAAAGTTATTCCTCCAATAAAGCGGAGCGTGGCAGCAGCCATCTTTTAACCTCATCACAGCTAATATACAAGAGTCGATATATTCACCATGCCCAAATAGTCTTGCAGAACAACGCAAAAGATGTCCAAAAACTTATCTATTCCTGCCCAGGACATTGGCAGTCAATAGGCAGCAACTGCCTACAAGATCTACCAGAAGCTTTTTTATTGACACAATGGTAGGAGACTTAACCACCAATTGCAGCGTGCTTCTACACTTTTCTCTTACGGTTTCAACCAGGAATTCCTGGTTAAAGAGTTTGGCGTGTAGTCTGTGTTGACCTTGAAAAAATTTATGCAAATTAATTTTACAAAGAGTTTGGCCCAACTAACAAAATCATTATGTAAATTAAGTTAAACAAGTGGTAGGAAACTCCCAAAAAATGTTAAACATATAGGACTACGGAGACGTTTACATTTAAATTTCCCATAATCGCCGGTAGTGCAATGAGTTGTTTCTGCCGAATCGATACAGCAGAAAACACTCAAATCCCTCAAGTAGCCCAAAAAGGCAGCATTATTTAAGAGATTTTTTCTGAGACTGACTAGATAAAGGTTAAGTGCAATATAGGAGAGTGGGAAGTCGAATAGGCCATGTCCGTTTGTCTGTCGATCCATTTCACTATAGACAAACAATTAGTTATCTTCGCAAAGTTCAATATACTTAAGAATAGTTTTATTTTGAATCATAATTGATTGGAATTGGTATTGAGAATAGGCGTGGCACCGCCCAAAAAAAAAAGTGTTCAACTGATTCAGTAAAATGTGTTGTGCGCATATATTTTCTTTTATATTCCTTCAAATTTTTTTAAAATTGGTGGAATCTTGACATTGTCTTAAATATGACTTTGAAATTGTGGAATATTTAGAATAGCCTACTAATCGCGATTTCAAATATTTACGTATATATTTATCTATATGTACATGTTGGCATTTATTTCCATATTGCCGCCTTATGAATCACTGAGTATTGACATTTTTGGCATTGTTTGCTTAGAACCCAAAAAATAATCCTTTTTATACTCAGTTGAGCAGAGCTCACAGAGTATATTAAGTTTGATTGGATAACGGTTGGTTGTACATATATAAAGGAATCGAGATAGATATAGACTTCCATATATCAAAATAATCAGGATCGAAAAAAAATTTGATTGAGCCATGTCCGTCCGTCCGTCCGTTAACACGATAACTTGAGTAAATTTTGAGGTATTTTGATGAAATTTGGTACGTAGGTTCCTGAGCACTCATCTCAGATCGCTATTTAAAATGAACGATATTGGACTATAACCACGCCCACTTTTTCGGTATCGAAGATTTCGAAAAACCGAAAAAGTGCGATAATTCATTACAAAAGACAGATAAAGCGACGAAACTTGGTAGATGAGTTGAACTTATGACGCAGAATAGAAAATTAGTAAAATTTTGGACAATGGGCGTGGCACCGCCCTTTTTTAAAAGAAGGTAATTTAAAAGTTTTGCAAGCTGTAATTTGGCAGTCGTTGAAGATATCATGATGAAATATGGCAGGAACATTACTCCTATTACTATATGTACGCTTAATAAAAATTAGCAAAATCGGAGAAGGACCACGCCCACTTTTAAAAAAAATTTTTTTTAAAAGTTAAATTTTAACAAAAAATTGAATATCTTTACAGTATATAAGTAAATTATGTCAACATTCAACTCCAGTAATGATGTGGTGCAACAAAGTACAAAAATAAAAGAAAATTTCAAAATGGGCGTGGCTCCGCCCTTTTTCATTTAATTTGTCTAGGATACTTTTAACGCCATAAGTCGAACAAAAATTAACCAATCCTTTTGAAATTTGGTAGGGGCGTAGATTTTATGACAGTTTTTATACACAGTCGTCCGTCTGTCCTTCCGCATGGCCGTTAACAAGATAACTTGAGCAAAAATCGACATATCTTTAATGAACGTAGTTCACGTGCTTACTTGAACTCACTTTATCTTGGTATAAAAAATGAACGAAATCCGACTATGACCACGCCCACTTTTTCGATATCGAAAATTACGAAAAATGGAAAATATGCCATAATTCTTTACCAAATACGAAACAAGGGATGAAAAATGGTAAGGTAATTGAATTGTTTTATTGACGCGAAATATAACTTTAGAAAAAACTTTATAAAATGGTTGTGACACCTACCATATTAAGTAGAAGAAAAAGAAAAAGTTCTGCAGGGCGAAATAAAAAATCCTTAAAATCTTGACAGGTATTACATATATAAATAAATTAGCGGTATCCAACAGATAATGTTCTGGCTCACCCCGGTCCATATTTTGGTCGATATCTGGAAAACGCCTTCACATATACAACTACCACCACTCCCTTTTAAAACTCTCATTAACACCTTTAATTTGATACCCATATCGTACAAACTCATTCTAGAGTCACCCCTGGTCCACCTTTATGGCGATATCTCGAAAAGGCGTCCACCTATAGAACTAAGCCCCACGCCCTTTTAAAATACTCATTAACACCTTTCATTTGATACCCATATCGTACAAACACATTCTAGAGTCACCCCTGGTCCACCTTTGTGGCGAAATTTCGAAACGGCGTCCACCTATGGAACTAAGGAACACTCCCTTTTAAAATACTCATTAACAACTTTCTTTTGATACCCATATTGTAGAAACAAATTCTAGGGTCACCCCTGGTCCACCTTTATGGCGATATCTCGAAACGGCGTCCACCTATGGAACTAAGGATTACTCCCTTTTAAAATACTCATTAACACCTTTCATTTGATACTCATATCGTACAAACGCATTCTAGAGTCACCCCTGGTCCACCTTTATGGCGATATCTCGAAAATGCGACCACCTATACAACAACCACCACTCCCTTTTAAAACGCAAATTAATACCTTTAATTTGATACCCATATCGTACAAACACATTCTAGAGTCACCCCTGGTCCACCTTTGTGGCGATATTTCGAAACGGCGTCCAACTATAGAACTAAGGCCCACTCCCTTTTAAAATAATCATTAACACCTTTCTTTTGATACCCATATTGTGCAAACAAATTCTAGGGTCACCTCTGGTCCACCTTTATGGCGATATCTCGAAACGGCGTCCACCTATCGAACTAAGGATTACTCCCTTTTAAAATACTCATTAACACCTTTCATTTGATACCCATATCGTAAAAACGCATTCTAGAGTCAACCCTGATCCACCTTTATGGCTTTATCCCTAAAAGGCGTCCACCTATAGAACTATGGCCCACTCCCTCATAAAATACTCTTTAGTGCCTTTCATTTGATACGCATGTCATACAAACACATTCCAGGGCTTCCCTCGGTTCATTTTCCTACATGGTTATTTTCCCTTATGTTGTCACCATAGCTCTCAACTGAGTATGTAATGTTCGGTTACACCCGAACTTAACCTTCCTTACTTGTTTTATTTTAGCGAGTGCTAAGGGTTTGATTTGACATGCCAACTAAAACTCGACAAAAGTTAACTAGCAACCCTTGCCGTTATCTGGCTTAAACACTTACAAAAGCAATGTTTGCTTGTTTGTATGTTTGTATTTTATTAACAGAAAACTCTTTTGTATTTATTTTGTGAAATATTTCATTTTCTGCCATTCAATCATTGTAAACAAACTTTCGTAGCCCCAATTATAGATTTGCAAACTACACAAATTGTTCACACATTACTCTTACAGCGTAGCAATCACTCATGTGATAACCAAGGCCTATTGTTTGTTAAAAAAAAATAATATTTCTCATCGTTAGCAACTTGATGAATTTTTAACAAATTACAGTCCAATATTGAAGATACCTCTAATAAAATCGAACAACAGGGGGAAAATTTATATATTTGAATGCAAGTAAAAATAATCACTTTCGTATATACACACAATTTTGAGTATATGTATGTATATGTGCATTTTCCCTGTCTAGACTGAGTTCGAAACAAGACGCAGAACGACGCGGTATCGGTTTAACATTGAAGTAGTATAGCTAATATGACGAGTGAGTGAACATAAACCAATCAGAAGAACAAAGACGAAGAATGAGTTTTTCCGAGAAGAAAGAGTAAAGCAAAGTACCAGGAGACAAAAGATAAAAAAGAAAGAGAAAAAAAGTATTGTAACGAATTTTGGCGGATTCCTCACCTTTTGCTAAAGTTCGAATCTCTGAAATGTTGAATAACTAACTCAAATATCCGGTAAGGCAAAATGTTCTTTATTAAAACTACTTTTGCTACCCAACGATTCTCTACTACTACTATATCTACGTTACCGTCATTTTATTTTATTGTGTGTGGTATCATAACGGACCTTCATGTTGTCCAAGCGAGCTTCTCTTAACAGGGTAGCTACCACCAAACCTAACCTAGCCTAGACTACTTTGGGAGTAGGTAGGTAGGTAGGTTGAACTGGCCGGTCCATGAGGACCTCACATAGACCGACTGAGTCCGTAGTGTTACCAGAAGTTTGTTTTAACGACCAAACTGAAAAACCCTATCAAAAACCAGGACCTATGTTATAAAATAACTCCGTCCTCTTGGCAAATACTAGAAGCTTCCTAGGATTTAAGCCACTTGCTGCTTCTAGATCTGACAGCTGTATCACTCTTAATAGCTGGAGTCTTAGCCTGGCAGGCGCAGGGCAAGAACACAGAACGTGCTCGATCGTTTCCTCCTCCAGCCCGCACTTCCTACATCTGCTATCACTGACCAAGCCTAGTTTAAAGGCATGTGACGCCAGAAGGCAGTGTCCAGTCAAAATACCCGTCATGAGTCTACAGTCCTCCCTTTTTAATGATAGGAGCAACTGTGTTAGTCTAAGGTTGTAAGACCTACACATAATCTTCGACACTCTACAGCCCCGCGCTTAAACCCACGCCTTTCCCGCTTGGTCGATCATGTGCACCTCTCGACTTCACTTAATCTCGCCCAATCTAATTGGGACATCTACGGAGCAAGCTTCAACGGATCCGCACTTTTTAGCTAGTTCGTCCGCTTTTTCATTCCCATCAATTCCCATATGCCCTGGGACCCAATATAGATGTATGCTTCTCCCTGTCCCGATTCTCTCCAGAGACTGCTTACACTCTAACACGCATTTAGATGTTGTGCTATGCGAGATTATTGCCTTAATTGCTGCTTGACTGTCAATATAAAAGTTAACACGGTTGCAGCTTAAGCTATTCTCTTCCAGGGTTTCTACTGCTTTGGTTACGGCTAATATTTCCGCTTGGAAAACGCTACAGTAATCCGGCAGCCTATAGGATCTGCGTATTTCCGGATCAGCGCAGTATACCGCAGACCCTACTCCTTCCACTACTTTGGAACCATCGGTGTACACATGTATCGCCTCGTCCGCCATGTGCGCACCCTTGCGCTAACCGTCCACCTCTATTGTGGCCTTAAGATCTCCCTCGAAGCGCAGATAGGGAATCATGTAGTCTGTTCGTCTTGTGATTGATGACGCTATACTACTATGGCCATATGGTCGGCGCTCAAGCTGCCCCGAAGCACCGAGCCTGGTTGCGGTCGTTAACACTTTGTTCTTTGCTACCAGGTCTACAGGGATGTGCAAAATGGCATACAGTGCAGCCGTCGGGGTTGTTTTCAGGGCTCCCGTAATGCTAAGCATCGATAGTCTGCATACCCCCTCTAATTTTTTGAGGTATGTTGTTTTTTGTGTGGCTTTCCACCAAACAAGAACTCCATAGTATAGAATAGGGCTTACAATCGCTGTAAAAACCCAATGAGAAAGAGATGGCGATAGGCCCCACGTACACTCCAGCATTCTTTTACATGCATAGAGTGCCGTTGAGGCCTTCTTGACCCTCTCCTCCACGTTGAGCTTCCATGACAGCTTCCTAAATATTTTGTGCAAGGTTTCTCCTGTAAGGTCATCCCTCCTAACTTAGGCCTGGTCCAATTTGGGACAATACCATATCCGTCTTCTCCGCATTGACTTTCAATCCGACATTAGATGCCCAAGTATGAATATCGCGAAGCGCCCGATCCATCAAAGAACTAATCGTTGGAAGGCACTTTCCACTTATGACAATTGCAACGTCATCTGCGTAAGCCGTAAGTTTTACGGGTCCCTCATCGAATTGCCTGAGCAGTTGGTTGACGACCAGCGTCCACAACAGAGGTGATAGCACCCCTCCCTGCGGCGTGCCCCTGTCCACTGATTTCGTGGCCTCGTACAATCCCCATTGTGATGTACGCTTTCTGCAATTTAACATGCAGCCGATCCATCTGATTAAGGCAGGATGTACTTTAATGTAATTAAGATCATCCATAATCGCCCATTTTGCAACATTATTGAAAGCCCCGGCATTGTCCAACAAGACTCCTAGAACATACTCCTTATATTCCAGGGATTTCTCTATGCTTATTACCACCCTATGCAATGCGGTGTCTACAGACTTGCCTTTGGTGTACGCATGCTGTGTTGTGGAGAGCAGCTTTTCATCCACATTGCACTTAATGTACACATCTATCAGCCTCTCAAAGGTTTTGAGCAGAAATAATGTTAAGCTAATGGGTCTATAGTCTTTGAAATACACGTGACCGATCTTCCCAGCCTTTGGTAGAAAAGCTACACGAGCAGTTCTCCAAGAGTGCGGTACATGATTCAGTCGTATGCACCCATCGAATATTATTTTAAGGCATTGCACGACCACCCTACTTGAGACTTGTAGCATGGCCGGGAATATACCATCTGGGCCCGGCGATTTAAACTTAGAAAACGTCTTCAGTGCCCACTCGATCTTGGTATCCGTCATCAAGCCCGGCACTACTAGCTCCGTGATCGAAGTGTGAGTGATGTCTGCTGGCTCCTCTAAACCGTCTCCCGATGGGAAATGTGTATCGAGAAGCACCTCAAGGAATTCCTCACTATTACGTGACCATTCCCCGTTCTCTTTCTTTATTAGTCCCTGGACTATGTTTCCCTTTGCTAGGACTTTTTTCAACAGTGCTGTTTCGCTGGAGCACTCTATGTCCGTGCAGAAACTTTTCCATGAGTTTCTCTTCGCCCTGGTAATTTCATGCTTGTAGATCCTCAGTAGATCCCTGTACTCGTCCCGACACGCTTCGCTTTCCGCGGTCTTTGCGAGCTTAAACATTTCTTTTACCTGTCTTCTTAGAATACTCAGCTCATTGCTCCACCATGGCGGCTTTGCTTTTCCTCTGAATCTTCTTAGAGGGCAAGCTTTGTTGTACGCCTTTGGGAGTAGTATTTCGCAATTATAATACTTGCCTTCTTTACGTATAGGGTGTTAAAATCAAATTGATTGATTATAATTATCATTTGATTGTAAAATTTTCATGTATACCCTGTCCGACCCAAAAATGTCCGCCAAAACGTTGGCGCTAACAGATTTTTGAAAAAAAAAAAAAATCTTTCTAGTAGGTCATGAAAAAAACCTTAAAAATCAAAGTCGAAAAGAGTAAAAAAAAAAAAATGAAATTACGCAGGCTCGAAAATTATTTTTTTGGGTATGCGTAGCGGATATTTTTTTTCTTGAGCCCAACTCCTATCGAAAAATCGATGGCACCATATCGGTTAACTTTCGTCCACACAAATCGACCCACTCTAATGTACATGCATATCTGTAGTTTATGTTTTTCTTCTAGCTATATGTTTTTGTTGTAATTGGGGAGAGTTATCGATGTTGATGGTCCTTTGCCGAATGCAGATCCGGTACGTTCCGGTACCAACCCCAACCATCTCGGAAACGATTTGTTATGACCACATGCGACCTTCTCTACCGCGGGTATATTCTAACCCCCTCTCCCGCGGGGTAGTTTAGATATATGCGTGTGTATGTGTGAGTAACAACTTCTGCTCTATACTGATGGTAACGCGATGCGTGATTGTTTCTCTTTCTTCTTCGCTCGTATATGCTGACTACATATATGTATGTGAACTTATCTCTTTGCTTCAAGCTGCTGGTTCCATACGTGTGTGAAATATTCTTCGTCGCCTTCTACGAATGTGTGTAATTGGCTTGCTGTTGTTGTGTCTATTTACTAACAACATAGTGATGTTCGAAATGCTAGTACTCACCACAGTATAGATGAAAGGTTTATAGCTATCCATTTATTGATACGTGTTTTTGAAAATAAAACTGCAAAACTTCACCTCGAATACCTCAGAGGTGAAACTAGGCCAATTAGGACTAGGCTTAGACTAGTAGTTTAACTGCAAGGTTTATACCTCGCCTTAAATCCACATATTCACAAATATCTACAAACATATGTAATTGTGCAGTGAATTTGAGCCCCTAAAAATAGGCTAGAAAGGTCGTGCAAAGGAAAGCAAAAGCAAAATAATCTTAATATGTATGCTTGTACATATACGTACACATAACTAAATAAAAATTCAAGATAAATTCAATGCCCATAAAAGAAAATAATAAATGAAAAGTTGTCGAAAGCAACACAAATAAAAATTTATTTATAAAGGACAAGCATTCAGTCGAACGGTTAGTACTGTAAAGGGACGAATGAGTAAATGGATAAATAACTGGACGGTGTTCGGATGATGAAGCTTAAATGCGTTAAAGTTTGTGGAAATTGATGTTGAACAAGCAGTGACCCTATAAAAGTTATCGTATAAGAAACAAAAATTAGATGAAATTTGCAAAATAAGTCAAGCATTGTAAAAGGCGATAAAGGACACCCAAAGAGAGCTTAAGGGAATGAGAGAGTTTTTTAAATTTAATGGCTTAATGACGTACAGGTGCGGACACAAAAATAGCAGTGGTAATTGTTATCCAATTTCGTTCATTAAAATCTTCAGTTTTTATTTTTAAGTAGAAGGAAAACATTTTTATGAATTTTGTAACTGAAGTTCTGAAAACCAAGTTCAACTTTGTCAAAAAAAAAAAAAAAAAAAAAAAACGAAAATGTTGAATTTTTGTTTAGGAGTTCTCTCGACTTTTTTTAATAAGCAGTTCATCAAAGCATAAGTCATAGGTCAAAAAAGAAAAAAAAAAAGGTTCCCACAATTTGTCTGGAGGAAAATCTATAACACCCTTCGGAAAAATTTTCAAAAATCCATGCGAATTTTGAGAAGCCTACACCTTCTACTCTATTGGACAAGAATTTAATGGGTTATAAAACTGCGTACTCAAAAAAATCCGAAAACTACAAAATTTGAAATTTTCGTAAATTTTTCTTGAACTATCGTATTGGTTTTGAAAACGTTTTTGTGGTGGGTTTTCATACTTTGAGTAAAGAAACTCATAGAGGTTTTATCTTAAAATATTGACAGTAAAAAAGAGTTCAATTGACAAAATTTAATAAATATTTTCACTGTGTTTTTTCTAATTGCTGCTGTACCTACATAATGGTTCAAAACAAGGGCTGAGAAATAAGGCCATGCCTCTCTATTATATTATAAATATCCGATGAGAAAGAAAAGAATAGTGGATATTTTAAGTTTTCTGTGATTTTCGTACAGAGTGAGCCTTTCTAGCCGATAAGTAAACTGATAAGTAAAAAAACCTGGTCCTTGGTCTCCTTGTTGACGGTCTTTTTCGCACATCATGAAGAGTCTGATCCCTCAGAGAACTAGTTTTTGCTACACGTTTTTCACTGCTGACTACCTCAATAAGATCTGAGAGCGCTGGGAGTTTGGCTTAACAATCTGCAACCGCCAAAGCAGTAGGCTGTTGAATAAAAACTTAAGAGGGCTGCCCCCAAACTCCATACTTCGCTAGCGACAAAAATATCTTAAACAGCATCAGGTGCGCAGAGAAGTACGCAACATTAACTACCGTGCAGTCATAAGAAATAACCGACTAATAAAAAGAAAAATAATAAATACTTGGAGCGATTTTCGTCCGAGGAGATTTAGGTCGGGCTTCTTTTCCAATTCGCGTTGCGTTCCTTTTCTAATTTTCCATACAAGTTGGCAGGATGGCACCGTGCGGCATCTGCAAGGCACATGAATTTCCACTGAGAAGCTTTTTATGGCAGAAGTACACTCGGAATGTATGCCAAATTACTGCTAAGGGGCGACCCCGCTTAGAAAAACTTTATTTTATTTGAAAAACTTTTTTCAAAATTTTGTATGTTACTTTGGGCGGGAGATCAGGCCTTTATAAAAGTATAGGAATAAGGCCTGCAGCCGGCGTGGTGTTGTGACAGCGTACTCCGCCTACCACACCGAAGATCCTGTGTTAACGACCCGGTCAAAACTACAACAAAATATTAGATAACCGAGTAGTGCTCAACCGTAGCCTTTTGGAAAATAAAATTATAGTCGAAAATTTTTCGGCACTCAAAAAAGCACTTTATCTCGGACCTGCATCCCTAATTTACATTGTAACGAATTTTGGGAAATTCCGCTTATTCCAAATCTTCTGCTAACGTTTGAATAACTAAACTGTTGAATAATCAACTCCAATATTGAATAATGCAAAAACGGTCTTTATTAGACTACTTGAAAATAACACTTATACTTCGCAACTGATAGCTTGCTTCAATCAAACTGATTCGTCGTGCCTCAACTGTTGATGCTTTTATACTGTTTGGTTCCCTCGTTGCATATTTCTAGGCTTTTCTATTTCTAGAATTTACTAGTTAGTCACCAGCTTTAAAATTACCAGCTATAAGTACGTTTATAGCTTATCATATGCGCGTATATATGTGAGTGATACTTGCACAAATTATTGCCTACTTTTGGCAGTATCTCAGATATAGGCATGTGTTTGTGTGTTTGTATGGATATATGTATAGATATAATGATTGATTTATTTATGTGCATACAAGGCACTGGTTAGTATTGGCTTAGAGATGACAGTATCCCTTAGTGTTGCTAATATTCGTCACAATATATATCCATGCACGTAATCTCAGCTTTTACCATTTATATTTGCATGTTATTTTTTTACACGCTTGTATACCCGCACAGATGTGTAAAATTGTATAAAGAGGCAGAGATCGCAAAATAGAAAAAATTATTTAAGAAACAACATTACAAAATTGTATAACCTGAGTAAAACAAACCAACAAACAAGAAGAAATGCAAAAATATGCAAAAAAAATATAATAAACAAAAGGCTTGTTAAATGTTGAAGGCTGTTACGGGTCATCTACTACGACGTATGGATATCAAATATCTCATTACACCTGCGTCAGAAAAAGTGTCAACAACAGCAACAAATACAGGCAACACGTATGTATGTATGTACATATGTAATTTATTGCATACATAGGAGGTAGCAATATATATTAAACGCTGACATATTTGTGGTTAAAGTAAATGTGCAAACATAAATATGCAATTGAATACAAGCCAAGAGAAGCGTACGAATCGCAGACTGACAGCTAGACTTGACTTCACTTGACTTGGTTTATAAAGAGGACATTGCACTGATTGAAGGAAAACACTGCGCAAGTATACAATCTCCCAGTAAAAATAAGTAAACAATCAAACAGGTGAATAGTTAAACGAGCGAACAGAGGAGGTCAGCTGAAGTGTCGATGTGCATGTCGTAGGAAAATACAATGGAAAACGCCATGATTTCGAACTAATGTGATATGTTGTTATTTGTTCGGAAATTAATTATGAGCAACATCCACAATGTTATATATTTATTAAAATTGTAGCGGAGAAAGGAAGCAATGTATCGGGTTTGCCCAGTAAGTAAGCTTACTTGCTATTTTTGTTTTTTTAATTTTCTTAAAACACTTGGCCAACACACTTCAGTGTACAAATTTCTTATTGAAAAAAAAACAGGCATTTTACAGATTTAAACATGGATTTCCCTGTAGTAATCGTATTAAAAATAAAATAATTAAAAAAACATGTTTAAGCTAAACGGTCTTATTGAAAACAATACTTACATTAACTAATATTAATACTAAAAGGTAATAGTCATAAAAAGGTAATAGCCATCACACCTCTCATTAATCTAGGGAGTTGATCAGAAAATTAAATAAAAGCGTTGGACGCATCAAATTTCTATTGACCAACTGAACCTTAATCAGGTTATGCTATGCCTCATGTTTTTTGAAATTTCAAGCGCTTTCATTTATTTTTGTGTTCAACACCATAGATTGATGTGGAGTGTGATGGCAGTACCTAGGACATAGCTAATTATTTTCTAGCTGTTGGTATTATTATTACGTAAGTATTGTTTTCAATAAAACCGTTTAACTTCAAAATTTTTTTAAATTATTTTATTTTCAAGTTTTTAGTATCTTATATATAAATAGACAAGATGAAAAAATGTGGAACCGTTTTCTGCTAAACTATAATTCTAAGGTATACAAATAATATATGTATTGATAGGACTGCACTGTTATCCGTAAATAAAAAAAAATTGAAAATCATTTTAATATAAAAAATTTAACATAAAATTCACACAACTACACATGCACTTATTCATACTATAGACACGCTGTGTGTGTGTACTCGCTTTTTGTGTACTATGCTGAATCGTGAGCATGGCCGAGGAGTTGCTTTATACACAATAAAAATTAAACAAAAATACATAGCTGATCATGCATCAAGTCTATTTCTTTTCTTTCCTTTGCTTTCCTTTCTTTTCCGTTCTATTCTTTTATTTTCCTTTCCTTTGTTTTCTTTTCTTTGCTTTGCTTTCCTTTCCTTTCCTTTCATTTAATTTCCTTTCATTTCTTTTGCTTTCATTTCCTTTGCTTTCCTTTAATTTCCTTTCTTTTCCTGTCCTTTCTTTTCCTTTCCTTACCTTTTCTTTATTTTCCTTTCCTTTCCTTTCTTTTAATTTTCTTTTTATTTCCTTTCTTTTACTTTCATTTCTCTTCCATTCTTATTCCTTCCTTTCCTTTCCTTCCTTTCTTTTTCTTTCCTTTCCTTTCCTTTCCATTTCTTTCCTTTCCATTGCTCTACTTTTTTTCTTTCATTTCTTTTATTTTCATTTCCCTTCCATTGATTTTCCTTCCTTTCCTTTCCTGTTCTTTCTTTTCCTGTGGTTGAATGTCAACCACTGGGCCAACTCTAGTTTATTTAATTGCCTATTATTTCTCATGAACTAAATAAATCACTTAGTGACTCATTATTACAAGGACTCTTTCCTGAAAATTTGTTACAATCTAAGTCCTCAATACATAATCCTTCCAAAGACTTTACTCGATTCCGCGCCACGCATGCTTGTCCCTCATCGTACTCCAAAGTATTTTTATGTCACTTTTACCGGACTGTATGTAATATTTGTTGAGCCAAATCGGACCACAAATACGAGAATTTTTAATATCTCGATCCTTGCCACACCAGCCGATTTTGTTTTCATAAAGCGGTTACAGAAATAGGTATGTATATGTGTTCCAAATATGAGTTATATCGGCCCACAAATACGATTTTTTGAATATCTCATCCATGCGCCACCTAGCGGCGACTTTTTTCATAAGTCCCTTTCTATTCATGTATGTAATATGTGTTCCAAATATGAGCCTAATCGGAATACAAATACGATTTTTTGAAATACTTCAATCCATGCGCCATTTATCGGAGTTGTTTTCTTCTTATTGCATTGTCATCGAGTTCTGAACTATATTCCAAGTTTGAAACTTGTAGCTTATCGGGAAGTTACTTAAATTTAATTTACAAAATTCGTTCACAACGGCCGGCCAGACTGTCAAGTCAAGCTAAATAAAACCGTTTAGAAAACGGGTTATATATATATGGAACGGTTTTCTGTCTTTCACCTTGTCTAATTTGATATACCTCAATTTCTTGTCAATATCTTAGATACTGGTCTGCTGCTTCAGATTCCGAGTAGAACTGGGTGAATGCTGAGATACAGATGTTAGCAGTAATCTTGCCTTTAATATTTGACGACCATATTTATTCTTCTAGACAGCCGTTTGTGCATTGTAACTAGCTTGTGGGAAGTGTTGGATTAGTTATGAAAAAAATCGGCTACAGGCATGACAATTTGTCTTAAAGGTTCACTGCTTGTTATCTAGAAGAAAATGGAGCGTACATATTTCATGGCTTTCTCAAATTACCTTTTTTGATGAAGACTTTGAAAAACGTAAACAAGTCTACGACTTGAGGGTATATCATTAAGGGTAACAGAATCTAGCTAGCAGGGTGAGGATTTCACTAGATTCAATACTATTTTTACTGGCTAACAAACAAATGTGAAATCCGACTATGAGCAAGAGGTCTATCGGGCCATTTGGCATTAAGGTACTATAGCGCTCAGTTAAAGAATGTATTTCTTCACTACTCCCATACCTTGAGCGAATGAATACACTGTTCGAGAAAAGATGTTCTCTCTGAGCACATTTAAAAAGCTTAGCAGTGCAGCATGTCTTAAAATAGTGCTTGCGATCGAGAATTTTTGTCAACAGATCGATCATCTCAGGAATGCAGCTTGGAATCCCCTCGCAAGATTTCAGATTTTCTTTCATATTTCACTACATTCTCCAAGTGAACAATAATACAATTTGTGGTGTGTCGCGTTTCAAATTTTTTCTATTGTTGTTGTTGTACTAACGAAAAAATGACTCCCCGAAAGTCTTGGGGAGTGTTATCTATGTTGATGGTCCTTTGTCTGATATAGATCCGGTAGCATAGTAAATTTTAGCAAGTAGCGCAACTAACAGCTGATCGGTGAAATTCGCACATTCACACGCACAGTTCTCGACTCAGTTTCAAAAAAAAACTTTAGATTATTCAGCTTAAATTTTAAAGTGAGATAATCCTTACCAATAGATTTATATATAGAATATATAAGGCGTTTTTGTTGTTATAAAAAAGAATCTTTTTATTTATATTAAAGTTTTTATCATTTATTTTTGAACTTTGTTTTAACAATTTCATGCGATTTTAAAGCATTTTCGTGCATATAAATACAACCATGTGCATATACGTTTTGACATTACATTTCATACACGTTCGTATTTGCCATTCTCATTGTTTCTAAATTCGTAAACAATGACTGCGGATATTCTGTGTGATTTTTCGAAAAAATGTATTATTTTTGTTAAATTTTATACTTAATCTGTGGTATTGTGGTGGTCAAAAAGGTTTTATGCAACAATACTTTGCGGCAATGTATTTTGTAATGCCGAAGTACTTATATGTATATGTATTTGATGTGGAAGCTTGCATTTGAGAACACGGTTGCCACTTCAGTCCATTCCCATCCAACCCTATATGGTCCTCTGGTCCCTTTTTCTCAATTTTGGTTCTTTTTCGGCACGGTTTTAGTACTTTTATTTCTTTTTCACTGAAACAAATATTCAAAACATTGCTAAAAAAAATTGCCGCAAATCTATTACCCACATATAATTTTCAATTTACTCCAATGGAATTTTTACCATGAAAATTGCTCTATCAATAAAATGTAGCAGAACAATGACATTTCACTTGGGAGATAATTTAGGCGAGGCATTAAAAATGAAGTGTTGAATGTTCGGACAAACACATTGTCATTAATTTTTGATGAAACAACGCACTTATCAGAAAAAGACTTGTTTTAGTGTTTAGATATTTCGATCGGTATTCAATTATTATACAGTTGAAACTTTTAAGACGCTTCATTATTAGTCTGAGTTCAAAACACACACTTACTGAATCTAGGCTCTGGTATGAAGTTTAAACTGTGAATGAAAATAAAAGCATCTATAAAAATAGCATTAACACAATTGCTTAGTTTCATTTACGGTTTATTGAGTTTGCCACAACGCAAAATTTTTAACCGTTCCTTTCTAAAACCTAACTCCGCTATACATTTTATTTCATTGCAATCAAGCAAAACTAGGTTCACAATGTAAGATTGGTGAAAGACATAGTCTTATCCTAAAAATTTGAAAATGTCATACCTAAAGGTACACTTTATTTTTGTTTGTGCAGTTTGAACTAAAGCCAATTGTCTCCTTTATTAAAATTTTATATAGGACACCCCTGAAGCATCCTAAAATTTTCGATTTTTACAACAAATACGATACTCTAGTAACTTGCCGAATTGTTTGTATACCAATAAAATAAAACTAAAATTTGGTCCTTGAGGTATGGTCCTTTTTTCGATAAATTTTGGTCCCAAATGACAACATGGTGTGGCAACCGTGTTTGAGAATGCACGTGGTAAGGTTGCATTTTTCCAATCTTAATTTTTTTAAATAATGAAATAGTAGTATGCAAGCGACTGCCATAGTAGTAGACATATATGTACATGAATATTATGAACAAAGTTTAAAGCTAAAATAAATGTCTTTGAAATATAATCTAATGGACACGAGGCGTTGCTTCATGACGCGTATTAGGCACAGCATAAGCAATCTTGAGGTGTAGAGAGATCTTAGCTGCATGCCATATTTTGCAGGCGTCTACGAAGCTACGCCTCTTGTGTATCTTGCCTAAGTTCAACTTTTTAGGAGACCTAACATTTTTAATTAATATTGATAAATAACACCTAAAGCAAATACGTTTAAGGTGACTTTTGCGTCATTTTGGAACTTGCGTTGCGTCTACATGTGACTTTGAACACACGTGCTTTAAGTGCTTCAATCCATAAGCAACGCAACGCCAACGTCAAAGCAACACACAAATAATTAAAAACTTACGTTCTTCTTGAAGTTACTTACATTTTAGAAAAGAAAAAAACGATTTTCTATCGCCGTTCAACTAAATAAAAAACATAATTTTGTACTCATGTCGATTTCGTGATCGATCAGGAGAGACGGTGGAACATATCCTCCTGGAACGCGACGCAATCTGATGAGGGCACAATAGATCAACGGTCGTAGTGCGATCCCCAATAAATTTTCTATCTATCTTTATGTTATAAAAATAGTTGTATTTCATTTTTCCCCATGTGACAGGGGAAATTTTAACGTCCGTTATTTTAAAGTAACCCTGATTTGACGAATCACTGAACGATTTCTTTCAAATAAAGTGTTTGTTAGCGTTCACCGAAGATGGTGAAAACGGCCCCTGGAATTGTCATATAGCCAAAGAAGGTTATGCATAAGCAAAATTTAGTCAGCACAAAACGAATAGTTAGAGACAATTTAAAATATAATGCATATGTATAAAATGCATGCAATTTATGAAATCATTTTTACTATATAAAATTAGTTTGATATATCAGATTTGTCAATATTATTTTAGTCCTGATACTTTTAACACATTTATAATATTGTGACGATTATCAATCAGTTTGGTTATTAAGCAAGCTATTCGTTGCAAAGTATAAGTGTTATTGTGAAGTACTTCAATAAAAGCCATTTTTCCATTATTCAATATTGGAGTTATTTATTCAACAGTTTAGCGATACGAACGTTGGCAGAAGATTGCAAATAAGACGATTTGCAAGTAAAATCGTTACAATATTTAGGAAGAACATTTAAGAAGTAAGAAACATGATTAATGCTTACATTAATACGTGTTTCATTTATTTTCATTGAGGAATAAGTTCGTGCAAATAAAAAGCACGTTTTTATAAAGTGCATGTGAAGCTCCGTAGATAAAATGAGTAATAGAAGGAACATTGGTTTATATATTACATTTTTAAAATGAAAATCTCCTGCTAAAAAATTAATAGAATGAACATTGGTTTGTACATTACATTTTTAAAATGAAAATCTCCTGCTAAAAAAGGAGCAAAACCTAACTACATTTTTTCATTTTCGTTCTTAACAACACTCCCTTTTGTGATTCAGGATTTCGGCCCAATTTTGAAAAATCTCCGAACATCAATTCCTTCATTATATGACATTCGACTGCCTAGTCCACTGCCTTCCACTCTATTCGCAACATAAGCTCTGTTTAAGCTGCCAAACTATATAGTAAACAATGTCCGGTACGTTCGGGTAACAAAGCACCATTAAGGCACTAGCCCGATCATCTCTTTTCGGTCATAGTGTATAACGCATACCAAAATTGAAAGTGGATTAGTGGAGACACACACTTTCTAATACTAATTTTATGCGCACAATTTCATAAGTATAGATATAGTTATGTACTAAGCGGTCCATATGAAGTTCAAGTGCATATGTATATACATGTAAAAAAATATAGCTAAATTAACCTGATTACCAGATATCCAATATATTGGCAAATTTCAAAGAAAACCTTTCAAATGACACACCCTATATTACACAATCAAAAGTATATCTATGTATGCACATATACACTTTTTTGGTATAACAGGAAATCGCAGTTCACGTAAATAGAGGATCCTGTTGCCATAAGCATCCGTTGGGGATGCAATAAGGCAGGAAGTGCGTAAGGAAATGATTGTGATAAGCGGTTGCTTTATAATTAGATTTTCAGAAATTTCGTTGTTTATTCAGTCAAGTGTGCGTTTAAAGGATTTCAAATATACACAGTATGTATGAAAGTGTTTGTGCTATATTTTCATTAAACAAATCTTTTTTTTTGTGATGTGCGCTATTGTTTATGCGTATACACACTTTTCTTTCGTGTTAAAATTTATTGTTAGTGCTATTGCTTTTTAATGTTAAGCGCGACAGAGCTTTATGCAAGAAAGCATAAAATTTGCACTTCATGGTACTCAATGGAAGATTGAAATTGACGTTTATCTATATAACAATGCATTGAACTATAAAACAACATTTTCTCGTATATAATTGAGATTATTGCATTTGATAGTTTCTAAAAAAAATATATTCTTTTTTCAACTTCTTGTAAATCGAGGGTGCAAAAAGAGTTCGAGTATATCTTCCCATCTGAAAGCACCTTACCGCCAAAGGCGATGGATATTTTGTCATTGTGCTGAGTCGGGTTTAAGAGGGACTTCACTGTTAACCAAAGTTTACCTACACCAGCAGAGGTCGCAATTCTTCAAGTGTTCCTCCCATTTATTCCGCTTGGTATGTTTACAAGCTGTCTGTCGCCAACTTGAGGACAAGATCTCTTTCTGACCCTAAGTTTGCGACCTTCGTTGGAAAATGTGACAAGATTTCCAGAATTATTTTGAGCGGGAACGAAACGCGTCGACGCAACCTTGCTGTGGAAAGAAAAATTCGCCGTGACGATTACCAGTCGGTATTGGGAAGGCAGCGAAAATATTATCTGTGTATTTTTTATAAATTTTCCACTTTCCTTTCTTCAAGTTGATGAAAGTGCGTTTTTCAGATCCTATGAATTCGGTTGATCGTTCACGCGAGAGGAGTATCGGCAGGTGGTCGGATGCCAATGTTACCATCGCCTGCCAGCTGAAGGAGTTTACAAATGCTGCGCATACGATGGAAATGTCTGGCTATGACGATTTTCTGACATTCGCGTGGGATATCCTCGTTTGTTCTGCAAAACGCCGTGTCCGCAATTTGATCTGTTAATGTCTCACCATGACTGTAAGCTTGTGTAGCAGAATGCCAAAAATCGTGGTTGGCATTGAAATCGTCAATAATAATTCGTATTTCACTAGATAGAAAACCACTGATATCAGGGCGATATCCGCTAGGGCAGAAGGTGACAGGAGCGATGCAGATGTTTTCTAAATTCGCATATCCTGGCCTGACATATATTCCGTGATTTTTGTTAAATGAACAATAAAGTTTTGGAAAGTTGTCACAAGTTTGAATGTTAGAAAAGTCAATATGAAAGAGAATTGAAGAAAAAAGGTGTTGCCGTTTAACAAAATTGTGGCAAAGAGCTTATAAGGAATTAGCTATTAAAAACAAGAAACGACTAGAGTGAAAGAGCAACCGTAAAAGAAAAAGTCCAAAAAGCATATAAAAAACCATGAAATAAAAATTTTGGAAAAAAGGAAAAATAGTATCATAAATTAAAACTTCAACCAAAATAAACTTCACCTATTAACACGAATTGACAGCTGTTTATGTTCTGATAAAACCAACACACCGACAGTCGCCAAAACGTATGAAGCAATGACAGAGAATGAAAAGAACTATGCATATTTAACCCAAATTGTGATGAGTGTGTCAATGGACACAGACTGCCGTCAGGCGCTGAACGCGTTGATGTTGCACTTCTGACCGCACACATGCAAGCAAAATACGAACAATGAAAAAGAAAAAGCAAAAAAAAAAAACAAAACAAAAGGCAAAGGAGAAATGAAAAAATGTCGAAATAAAAAGAAAAACTAAAAATAGCTTTAGCAATGTTGGTTTTGAAATATCATCAGTAAGCAAAGTCAATTGCAGTTGTGACCAAGCAAAAGTGGTCAAAGCAGAAAAACACAAAAAACTGTAAAGTGAAAAATATGACAGAACGAATCTGGGTAAAAACTAAAATCAACGAATATAAAAAACCAATCGCCAAATGTAACAGCAATTACAAAAGTTGCACTCACGGCGACAGTTACTAAAAATTTCAAACCGAGTTTTGTTAGTTTTGCCACAAGCCAATGAGTGTTTGGTTGGTGGCACTTTGACGCTGCATGTGTGATTCTTCACTGAGTGGGGCTATCTGAGTATTGGCTGCCATTTTTGAGGTAGAAAATAACAAAATTGCGTCAACTGGTGGCTTTGAATTGGTCAAAAATCAAACAGAATTTGAAAAAGTCAAACTGGCAGTGGTTGAGTTGGCGTAGAAAGAGGTGATCGTATTACAAAAGGAAGAAAGATGAACGGCTCAAAAAGTCGGGGATTTGAGAAATTATCCCACCATATAGCGGCGCACACGAAAACAACAGCGGCAACTTTTATCAAATTTCGTCAACTAAATTATTATTTTTTATTTAAGACAATTTAAGCAAACATTTTCTTAAATATTCTAACTGGAACCATGCAAATCAATATAAAAAACGTTTTCCAAAAAACCAGAAATTTCGAGAAAATTATACGAAAATTTCGCATTTTCTATTTAAAGCTTTTTGAATTCCTTGAAGTATGCAATTTTGAAGTCCAATCAATTTGGTGTAGCAAAATACAAGTTATAGGTCTCTAAAACTTCGTATTGATTATTGGTAATATTTGTTTTTAAAGGCCGTTTTATATTTTGCTCGATAAGATGACTTCTTCTTTTTGTAAGGAAAAAAAGACAGATATTTTTCTTGTACTTTGTTAGACTTATTTTGATTGGGCAATGAAACTCATAATAAGAATAAATTTAGTACTTCAATTCGTCAATTGCTTTTTCGCTACATAACTCATATTCGCTCAGCCTCTTCTGATTTTTTGGTAACTTTGCCTACAAAACCGTAGCCCGCAATCTCAAGCCCTAGGATGGGTAATATAAAAATGAATATAAAAATGAAGTATGTTTTCTTTCATACTGCTCACGGCGATTACACGAAGGATGTGAAGACTTTTAGTATCATTTGAAACAGTTCGAATAAGATAACCGAACCGAACACAATCAATTAAGAAAACCATATGTTGGAAACCCATCCTTCCGCCCAGTTCTTTCCTATTTAAGTTACTAACTTGGTTCAAAACTTGGTGAAGAAAGCTGTCGTATAAATAGTAATTGATGAAAAGTCTGGAGGTATAGAGGATTTATCGATTTGTTAGAGAAGCGTTATAAACTTGCTATCGATAATATAGGTTAACGAATGTTTATTGGTTATTTATCGGCGAGTTATAAGTTTTTTATCGAAAAATTACAAATTTTTTATTGAGAAATTGTCGATAACTTATCGTAAAATTATCGATATATACATAAAGTTTTTAAAGTTTTCATAAAGCTATCGATTTCTTATCGGAATGTCATCAATTCGTTATCGGCGTTTTTCGATTTATTTTCAAAGATTTCTGATTTATTTACTATCCAAAAGTTATCGTTTACTATATAATTAAAAATTTGTCGAGTTGCTATTGGAAAGTTATCAGTATGTAATCGGAATGTTACCATGTTGTTGTGGGCGACTATCTATTTGTTTTCGCAAATTTATTGATTTGTTGGCGATTTACTATCAACAATTTATCGAAGAGTATTCGATATGTTAACAAAAACTTATTGATTTGCTGTTGGAAGGTTATGAATTTGTTACCGACTATATTTTTAATAGGCGTGTTAACGACGACTCGTCGGGTTGTTACGAAAAAATACCGTGTAGGCGATTATTGACTTACTATTGAAAAGTTATCCATTCATTATCGAAGAGTAATCGATTGTTAACAAAAACTTATCGACTTGCTGACGGAAAGTTATGAATTTGTTATTGGCTTCTTGCGAATTTCTTAGCTGCGTGTTACCGAAGACTCGGCGGTTTGTTACGAAACACATACCGATAAAGTTTCAATATAAAATTGAGAACACATCTGTGAACCGTCGATAACAAGCCGATAAGAAACTGATACCTCGACGGAAATTTAACGATAATCAGCCGATAATAAAAAAGTAATTTATCGGTATCGGCTGTTTCCGATAAGAAGCCGAAGAGTCTCATCCCAAATAGACCGAAATTATTTGCTGCTGGTAAAGTTAGCTCTTTTGTGGCTTAACTTCAGCCCCTGAGAGAATTCTAGTTAACTTAAAAACATTAGTGTCCTAGATGGAACCCTTTATGTTTACACATTGAAATTCGCGTGTACTTGGTCCTCATGTCCTTATTTATTTTACCAAAGCTAGCAAGGACTTTGCCATATTTAGAGCACATAGTGTCGGGTTGCCATGGCGTATGAGTAACATTCATTCCGATCCATACAAGGATGAATCATTTTATTTATATATATTTACTAGAAGACCCGGCAGACGTTGGCCTGCCCTAAATTTGGCCTATCTGCATACATTTTAATAAGCTTTTTCCGTCTGAATCTGCCCTCCCCCCTCTTCACTTTTTCCTAATCCTTTTATTCGCTCCTCCCTCCGTCTTTTTCGCTTCATCTATCTCCATCTTCGTCTCATTCTATCTCTTTGTCAATCTCCTTCTCCTTCTCTCTTTTCGCTTCTCTCAATTCCTTCTCATTCTTCTGCATCCCTTATTGCCTGTCCCAGAGAGTGGTATGTATTTTATTCCAGTCCCAGTACCAGTCCCACTCCGAGTCTTAGTCCCAGTTCTAGTCCTAATCCTAGTCCCAGTCCGTCTCTGGATAATATATTACTCTGTACCAAAGCACTCATCAACAGCTTTCATTTGATATCCATATTGTATAAACACTGTCTAGGCATTCACTGGCTCACGTTTTGGCCTATATCTCGAGACCCTGTACCTGTAGTAACCACCGCGTGAGGTCTACGCAACTTTTGTGAAAGTTTGAACAAAATCGACCGACACATCTCTCTTCAAACACCGGCGACCAACTAACACACATTTTAGCCTTCATTCTTTTTATATATAGATTTTTATTTTTCACACTTCACTATAATATTAAAACGAAATGTAGATTTTCGTTGCTTTTGGAATTCGGCTTAAAAATTGCACATGGAACAACTAAAGACTCTCCTGTATTAAAAAAAATGTCATGGTACTTCCAAATCGCGGGCCCCTCAGAAACCCTCCCCCCCCCCCCCCCCCCCCCACCTCTCGGCAGGCCTGGTAATGTGCTATACTTGATATCATTCGCTATAATATTTTTTATTGATAAGCAGGTTGTTTAATTAAACACCAAGCAATTACACGGAAGTATATCCGCACCACCTGAAAATGTGAGTGCCACTGCGTATACGTAACATTTTAATATTACGTATATACAAATAAAAAAAATTGCAATAAAATAATATTGGGACTATAAACTGAGATATAGCCTATCCTATATTTCAAACTAGATCAAACTACACACGGGGTGTAAAACGAATTCAAAATCGGTTCAGTAGATTAGGAGTCCATCGCGGCCGAAAATGTTGCTACACGTGTTTTTTATATATTAAGATATCATAAGATTAAATAAGCTCTGGCTTAATCTAAAATTAATTGAGATTTATAACTTACACATAAAAAATTAAGATGAAGCTCCGTTCAAACCAACAAAAAAGTACTTAAAAATCGTGTCAATGCTTAAAATATCAGAGATGGGAAGTCATAAATTAAATAAAAAGAAAATTTACATCTTGGTTAAATTAATAATTATTGTTTACATAAAGCGACTGGAGATTCGTTGAAAAGGAAACAATGAGGAAGTAACAACGAAATACATTCTAAGTAAAACATAAAAAAAGTTATGATTCGGTAATGAGCCATAACTAAAACGAAAAAACTTCAACAAAACGATGCCAGTGACGAGATTTGGCCCCACTCAAACAAAAAGAATGAATTCTTCGTCATAAGTTTTCATTGTTAGCAATGTGCCGCTCCAACTGCAAAACAGTTATCCAGCTGTTACCACTTGTAATGCTTTAGGGCTTACGAATATATTTACATAAACACACTGCGAATGTATACGAAGTTTGAAGAAGAAAAGTTTTGACTATGTATGAAAGCGTTTACATATTTCGCGAGCAAGTATGACTGTATTTACATCACTGCTACAAGAAGAAGAAGAAGACGTTTATGTACATTAAATATTAAAACCGGAATTGCTAAGATGTTTTGAAGTGATTTTCTAAACCCTTAAATTCAACTTATTTGGTTTGCAGGAGCTGTTACGAATGCCAATGTCATAGAATTGGAAAGCCACAAAAAGTGTGGAATAAGCGCTTATGGTGTCTGTATTTTTATACTCAGTTGAGCAGAGCTCACAGAGTATATTAAGTTTGATTGGATAACGGTTGGTTGTACATATATAAAGGAATCGAGATAGATATAGACTTCCATATATCAAAATAATCAGGATCGAAAAAAAATTTGATTGAGCCATGTCCGTCCGTCCGTCCGTCCGTCCGTCCGTCCGTTAACACGATAACTTGAGTAAATTTTGAGGTATCTTGATGAAATTTGGTATGTAGGTTCCTGAGCACTCATCTCAGATCGCTATTTAAAATGAACGATATCGGACTATAACCACGCCCACTTTTTCGATATCGAAAATTTCGAAAAATCGAAAAAGTGCGATAATTCATTACAAAAGACAGATAAAGCGACGAAGCTTGGTAGATGGGTTGATGTTATGACGCAGAATAGAAAATTAGTAAGATTTTGGACAATGGGCGTGGCACCGCCCACTTTTACAAGAAGGTAATTTAAAAGTTTTGCAAGCTGTAATTTGGCAGTCGCTGAAGATATCATGATGAAATTTGGCAGGAACGTTACTACTATTACTCTATATGTGCTAAATAAAAATTAGCAAAATTGGATGAAGAACACGCCCACTTTTTAAAAAAAAATTTTTTTAAATTCAAATTTTAACAAAAAATTTAATATCTTTACTGTATATAAGTAAATTAAGTCAAAATTCAACTCCAGTAATAATATGATGCAACAAAATACAAAAATAAAAGAAAATTTCAAAATGGGCGTGGCTCTGCCCATTTTCATTTAGTTTGTCTAGAATACTTTTATTGCCATAAGTCGAACAAAAATTGACCAATCCTTCTCAAATTTGGTAGGAGCATAGATTCTATGACGGTAACTGTTCTCTGTGAAAATGGGCGAAATCGGTGGAAGCCACGCCCAGTTTTTATACACAGTCCACCGTCTGTCCTTCCGCTCGGCCGTTAACACAATAACTTGAGCAAAATCCGATATATCTTTACTAAACTTAGCCCACGTACTTACCTGAACTCACTTTTTCTTGGTATAAAAAATGGGCGAAATCTGACCATAACCACGCCCACTTTATCGATATCGAAAATTACGAAAAATGAAAAAAATGCCATAATTCTATACCAAATACGAAAAAAGGGATGAAACATGGTAACTGGATTGGTTTATTGACGCAAAATATAACTTTGGAAAAAACTTTGTAAAATGGGTGTGACACCTACCATATTAAATAGAAGAAAATGAAAAAGTTCTACAAGGCGAAATCAACAGCCCTTGGAATCTTGGCAGGAATACTGTTAGTGGTATTGCATATATAAATAAATTAGCAGTACCCGACAGATGATTTTCTGGATCACCTGGTCCAAATTTTGGTCGATATCGCGAGAACGCCTTCACATATACATCTAAGGGCCACTCGCTTTTAAAACCCTCATTTATACCTTTAATTTGATATCCATATCGTACAAAAACATACCAGAGTCACCCCTGTCCCACCCTAATGGCGATATCTCGAAAAGGCGTCCACCTATAGACCTAATGCCCACTCCCTCTTAAAATGCTCAGTAACAACTTTCGTTTGATACCCATATCGTACAAACATTCTAGAATCACCCCTGGCCCACCCTAATGGCGATATCTCGAAAAGGCGTCCACCTATAAACCTAATGCCCACTCCCTCTTAAAATGCTCAGTAACAACTTTCGTTTGATACCCATATCGTACAAACATTCTAGAGTCACCCCTGGCCCACCCTAATGGCGATATCTCGAAAAGGCGTCCACCTATAGACCTAATGTCCACTCCCTCTTAAAATGCTCAGTAACACCTTTCGTTTGATACCCATATCGTACAAATATTCTAGAGTCACCCCTGTCCCACCCTAATGGCGATATCTCGAAAAGGCGTCCACCTATAGACCTAATGCCCACTCCCTCTTAAAATGCTCAGTAACACCTTTCGTTTGATACCCATATCGTACAAACATTCTAGAGTCACACCTGGCCCACCCTAATGGCGATATCTCGAAAAGGCGTCCACCTATAGACCTAATGCCCACTCCCTCTTAAAATGCTCAGTAACAACTTTCGTTTGATACCCATATCGTACAAACATTCTAGAATCACCCCTGTCCCACCCTAATGGCGATATCTCGAAAAGGCGTCCACCTATAGACCTAATGCCCACTCCCTCTTAAAATGCTCAGTAACAACTTTCGTTTGATACCCATATCGTACAAACATTCTAGAGTCACCCCTGGCCCACCCTAATGGCGATATCTCGAAAAGGCGTCCACCTATAGACCTAATGTCCACTCCCTCTTAAAATGCTCAGTAACACCTTTCGTTTGATACCCATATCGTACAAATATTCTAGAGTCACCCCTGTCCCACCCTAATGGCGATATCTCGAAAAGGCGTCCACCTATAGACCTAATGCCCACTCCCTCTTAAAATGCTCAGTAACACCTTTCGTTTGATACCCATATCGTACAAACATTCTAGAGTCACACCTGGCCCACCCTAATGGCGATATCTCGATAAGGCGTCCACCTATAGAACTAATGATTACTCCCTTTTAAAATACTCATTACCACCTTTAATTTGATACCCATATCGTACAAACACATTCTACAGTCACCCTGGCCCACCCTAATGGCGATATCTCGAAAAGGCGTCCACCTATAGACCTAATGCCCACTCCCTCTTAAAATGCCCAGTAACACCTTTCGTTTGATACCCATACCGTACAAACATTCTAGAGTCACCCTTAGTCCACCTTTATGGCGATATCTCGAAAAGGCGTCCACCTATAGAACTAAGGATTACTCCCTTTTAAAATACTCATTACCACCTTTCATTTGATACCCCTATCGTACAAACACATTCTAGAGTCACCCTGGCCCACCCTAATGGCGATGTCTCGAAAAGGCGTCCACCTATAGACCTAATGCCCACTCCCTCTTAAAATGCTCAGTAACACCTTTCGTTTGATACCCATATCGTACAAACATTCTAGAGTCACCCTTGGTCCACCTTTATGGCGATATCTCGAAAGGGCGTCCACCTATAGAACTAAGGATTACTCCCTTTTAAAATACTCCTTACCACCTTTCATTTGATACCCATATCGTACAAACACATTCTAGAGTCACCCCTGGCCCACCCTAATGGCGATATCTCGAAAAGGCGTCCACCTATAGACCTAATGCCCACTCCCTCTTAAAATGCTCAGTAACACCTTTCGTTTGATACCCATATCGTACAAACATTCTAGAGTCACCCCTGGCCCACCCTAATGGCGATATCTCGAAAGGGCGTCCACCTATAGACCTAATGCCCACTCCCTCTTAAAATGCTCAGTAACACCTGCACATATCGTACAAACACATTCTAGAGTCACCCCTGGCCCACCCTAATGGCGATATCTCGAAAAGGCGTCCACCTATAGACCTAATACCCACTCCCTCTTAAAATGCTCAGTAACACCTTTCATTTGATTCCCATATCGTACAAACACATTCTAGAGACACCCCTGGTCCACCTTTATGGCGATATCTCGAAACGGTGTCCACCTATGGAACTAAGGATCACTCCTTTTCAAAATACTCATTAACAGCTTTCATTTGATACCCGTATCGTACAAACATATTCTAGAGTCACCCCTGGTCCACCTTTATGGCGATTTCTCGAAAAGCCGTTCACCTATAGAACTAAAGCCCATTCCTTTTTAAAATACTCATTACCACCTTTCATTTGATACCCATATCGTACAAACACATTATAGAATCACCCCTGGTCCACCTTAATGGGGGCATCTCGAAAAGGCGTCCACCGATAGACCTAAGGCCCACTCCCTCTTAAAATGCTCAGTAACACCTTTCATTTCATACCCATATCGTACAAACAAATTCTAGAGTCAGCCCTGGTCCACCTTTATGGCGATATCCCTAAATGGCGTTCATCCATAGAACTATGGCCTACTCTCTCTTAAAATACTCTTTAATACCTTTCATTTGATACACATGTTATACAACCACATTCCAGGGTTACCCCAGATTGATTTTCCTTATTTTGTCTCCATGGCTCTCAACTGAGTATGTTATGTTCGGTTACACCCGAACTTACTCTTCCTTACTTGTTTTTTTTGTTATTGAGTAATTTTCGTTGTAGTCAGGCAGCAGAAAAAACTCTTCTTTGAAGAACCTGCTGTGCGCTGAGATCCTAAGATTAAAAAAAACAATGCAGCACGTCGTGGCGTAAATGTGTTAGACGTTGAACTCTTTAAATTTACGTTAACAAAATTTGAAGTACAACAAAGTAATCATGGTAGTTTTTAAAACTATTTACGCTGTCAGGGGTCCTTTTACCAATCTTCAGCACAAAGATCTGTGCTTCTACATCTGAGAGTACCCTTTTATTTAAATTTTATACTAACACCATGTTTTGCCGACAATGGTCTTACCTTTCCATTTTCTGAAAGTGGTAGCAACTATTTATTTTAAACTTTGCAAACAGTGAAACAGTTGGGAGGGCTCTTTTGATTCCATTTCATGCAAGAACTTAAAGGTATCAAAATAATTGTCATCTATTTCTAAAGTTCTCAACTACAAATTCCAGTTTCCGTTCCACATTACATTAAAGCTTTCACACCCCAATCGACACCTAGCTTCCATTACCACATTTCTAGCTTACTTTAAACTTCACTCTCAAAATGAGTAAAATCCTTTCGCCACACAAAAAGTTTCATTTAAATTGAAAGTGCTTTTTAGCTTGCTTTTTTCTTTTCCTAGAAGAGAGCTGTCGCTAGCAGCTCTGATTTTGTTATGCTTTGAAAATTTCTTAGACATACGTTTTTTCAAGTCACTTTTTCTTGCACTGTTAAAGGCCACACAAAAATATTCCACAAAATTAGAATTTTTATACTTTTTCAAATGCATCTTCGTGTTTTCTTATATATTTGGTGTATTCGTTTTTATGTGCATCTGACAACGACAGAAAAAGTAAAATGAAAATGTGCTTGTGCTGGTACTTCGGATGTCATTATAAAGGATGAAGCAAGTTTATTTTTAAGCTATCAAAAATTGTTTCAATTAAAAGGACATAAATCTTAGATATACCTACTAACTTCGAACCAATTGTGCATCAGCAGGAAGGGCTGATAGAAACGCCATAAATTATTTGGAATTAGCGTGTACGATTTCGAAATGGAGCGAGAGTTTCGAGACTTGATAACGCAACTTCCCGTAAAACACTCGAACCACAAAACATCTGTAAAGCTCGTAGCCTCGACATTTAATTTAATCACATCGCTGGCAGTATTATAGAGATATGCCTTCTCGCGCACAAGTGAAAATTTCGAGTGTTTCGAGATTCGAGAACCTCGCGAGAAGATTATACTCGCTAGAAATTTATGTTCTTTTAAATTCGAGAAATCTTACGCTATATTTAAAATTAGCAATGCTAGCTAATAGTAGAATTTTTTGGTCGTTGTTGTTATAAGCTGGGCTTGAAAAATAAGAAATTTATTTTAATAATTTTTTACCTCTGGCACTCCATCGCCCTAACTCCTCCCTCACTCCTCTCTACGTTTTCTTCTTCTTCCTCTCACACTTTTCCATCACTTTTCTTTCTCTCTAGTTCCCTCTCCTTCTCTCTTCACCGCTCCATCTATCCCTGCCTCTATATCTTCGTCTAACCCTCCCTCTTTTTCGGTCTCTTTCTCCTTGCCTCGCTTTTCTGTTCTATATTTCTTTTTATTTCTCCATCCCTTATTGTCCCCGTCCTAGTCCCAATCCCCGTCCCAGTCCCAGGCCCAGTCCCAGTTCCAGTCCCAGTCTCAGTTCCAGTCCTAGTCAGAGTCCCAGCCTCAGTCACAGTTCCAGTCCTAGTCCGAGTCCCTGTCCCAGTGCAAGTCTTAGTCCCACTCCCAGTCCGAGTCTCAGTCCCAGTCGCAGTTCCAGTTCCAGTCCTAGTTCGATTCCGAATCCCAGTCCTAGTCCCTAAGGGATTTACAAAAATAGGTAAACGCTTTTTCATAAAAAAATAAATATAAAAAATTGTTTCTAAAAAAATTAAGCGGTGGACCAACCCTACCAATTTGGGATATGAAAAGTTGATAAGTTCCGATTGTCAGACCTACTCAATATGCACATAAAATTCTATGATAATCGGTCGATCCGTTTCGAAGGAGTCCAATCCTAAACACTGTCATACAAAATTTGTATACCTTTCATGAACATGAAATGGTATATTAACTTTGGTGCGATGTTTGTAACGTTGAGAAATATAGAAGATAGACTGACCATTAAGTGTACCGAATTGATCAGGGCGACGAACTGAGTTGAAATAGCCATGTCCGTCTGTCCGTCCGTCTGTATGTTTGAACGCAAACTAGTCCCTCAAATTTTGAGATATCTCAATGAAATTTGGCACAAGGATGCATTTTGGTATTATATTAGACATTTGTCGGATCCGGTAGGATCGGACCACTATAAGATATATCTCCTATACAACCGATCGTTCAGATAAGACGATTTTGGTCATTCCTGCCGCAATTTAGAAAGTATAAACGTAAAACTCGGTGATATGTATTCTAATATATCATAGAAGATATTCTGAAAAAATCACTTTGATCGGAGCTATATATAGCATATATCCCATACAACCGATCGTTAAGATAGAAAGATTTTTGGAAATTTCTCCCTTAATTTCCAATATAAAAACGTTAAACTTGGTAATATTTGTTCTAATATATCATAGAAGATTTCATGAAAAACTCATTTCGATCGGAGCTATATATAATATATATCCCATACAACCGATCGTTCAGATAAGGGGGTTTTTTGCCATTTTTTCATATTTATCTTAAAATGGTTTAGGTATGTACATCTGTTCACTATATATTTCTTATCTTATACAGCGCATTATATGGAGATTACGAATGGGATAAGATTATTGTTCAGCCCATTCATGAAAGGTATGAAGTCTTCGACAAAGCCGAAGACAGTCCCGTCCTTACTTGTTTATATATAAGATTGAAAACTCGTTCATTTACAAAACTTAAATTACAAATGTAATAATAACGATCAATTTTGCTAATAGTTTTCTTCTTCTCTTTTCAGCTCAAATGTCAACTTATTTCCGTAAATTTTATGCTGCCGCTAGCTTGCAAAATTATGTTTAAATGATACGTTTAAAAAATGATTAAACAATAATTATGAAACAGTTGAAAAATTCATAACCAGCATTTGAAAGCTCTTAACAATAAACGTCGTTTTTCACTTCTTTCCAAGCACAACCATCAAGAAATAATTACCATACAATATTTTTTTATAACAAAATAATAATTTCCCTTTCTTATTCTCTTTCAGTGCAGTGCAATTTTAGCAAATAAGTTTCAAGCAGTGTAAATGGAAATCTTACTCAAACTTTATTTTTTATGAAAAACAAAAAATTAAATAAAATTTACAGAATCAAAAATATTTTAGTGTGAATGATTAGAAATCTACCTACACCGAAAAATCATTTCAACGCGAGAAATATACGAAGTGCATACGATTGCACACGCGTCGGTTCTATGTCAGCGTGTTCGCTACAGTCGAGTGCGTTATCAAAATAGAAAGTTGTAATAAAACTCATCTAAGTGTTCTGAAAACAAGAAAAAAAAATTTAAATAAAAATATTAAAGCTAACAGGTAATACCCAGCTATTTTTTTTTATAAGTTTTCGTTTGATAAAAAAAATTCATTATTTTATATTGTGCTTAAAAAATATCTCTGTTAAATTGTGCAAAAAAAAAAAAAAATCGCAAAAATTGCGTAGCGGGTACGGTGACGGGCGCGTGCGCATAAAAAAATCGCGAACGTTTCGTACGCCGCGAAAATGCATCCGCTTACGGGCAAGCGATGCCGGCAATACAACAATACAAGCAACACCAACAACAACAAAAATATCACAACAACAAACATGACAACAATGGCTGGTCGTAAAATTAATTCAACAGGTATGGCGACAAGCGACAACAACAACAATAGCAACAACATTTTAGCTGCAAATAAATTATCGGCGACGATCGCAACAACAAAAATGATAAGCAATCATTGCCGTCAGCTAAGTGTGTTGGTGTGTTTTGTCGCCATTGTTGTCTTAAATAATTTTGGCTGTCTGCTGACAACAACAACGGCTACAATGCAAAGGGAGAATATGCGAGTGCTGCCATTGCCAGAAGGTGGGTTCGATATTAAAGTATATACATATGTATGTATGTAGTATACATTTATGTTAAGGGCATGAAATATATCGTTCTAAAGAGGGAGATATACATTTATATAAACATTCTTGACAAATTTTGCTTACAGATAAAGCTGGTGTGATTTGCAACTGAAAATATTATTGAATTATTTTTTGGTTTTTTTTTTGGACCGCCAAATTCGCAGTTACAAAACTATCATAAGCCGTAGACTTTATTTGTTCACTCAGACAGTAGCCGTTATATACAGGTTATCAGTGATGGCGCAGCGCCGAAACTGGTTTTTCTCGAAACCAGATTTGACAAGGAGAT
Organism: Eurosta solidaginis; assembly: GCF_040869045.1. Lineage (NCBI taxonomy): Eukaryota > Metazoa > Arthropoda > Insecta > Diptera > Tephritidae > Eurosta > Eurosta solidaginis. The sequence goes on along the minus strand of NC_090322.1, from coordinate 225,019,467 downwards.
GACGGAAAATCGTTCCAATATACATAAGATGAAGTAGCTTAAAAGACCGCATGCCTCGAAGCTTGCTTCATAGACATCCGAATTAGATTGGGCGAGATTAAGAGAAGGCGAGAGTTGTACATAATCGACCAAGCGGGAAATGCGTGGACCTAAGCGCCTGGCTGTAAAGTATCTAAAATCATTTTAACATAAATCTTACAACCTTAGACTAACAAAGTTACTCCTATCATTAAAAAGAGAGGAATATAGCCTTGTGCGGACATAACCTACTTGACACGGCTTTCTGGCGTCACATGCCTTTAAATTACACTTAGTCAGTGATAGCAGATTTCGGAAGTGAGGGTTGGAAAAGGAAACCATCGATCACGTTTTGTGCTCATACCATGTGTTTGCCAGGCTCCGACTGCAGCTATTAGGAGTGATACAGCTGTCAGATCTAGAAGCAGCAAGTGCCATAGGTTATAGTATTTGTCAAGAGGACGTACGTAGTTATTTTATAATATATGTACTGATTTTTTATATGGTTTTTCAGTTTGGTCATTAAACAAACTTCTGGTTACACTACTGCCTCATTAAGTCTATGTGAAGTCCTCACGAATCGGCCAGTTTAAGCTAACCTAATCTAACACTTAACGCGATGAGAATGTGCATTCCTATGAAGTCCTACCTATGGCGTTGAAGACGGATAGAAATTACCTACTTAGGCGTTGGTGTATTTTCCAAAAAGGAGGAGTAAATTTGCTTGCTACGGTCCAGTTTGAAAGTTTCAAGAGGTTTGGGAAAAGTTTTTCTTCTTATCATCGAGAACATAATCAGTGGCCAAAAGAAGTTCAAAGCATCATTATCAACACTAATAGCCGCGATTTTGGTCATTTTGTTACAAGTAACGCCAATCACCGAAGCCAAGTCTACCTCCATATGCTCCTGTAAGCTTAGTGGAGGTTTCCCTTTTCTGCTGCTTCCTAACTGTCGTCTGAAATACTTTCTTGCACGGAGCTTATGCTACTTTGGTGTTTTAATATTTTCTGTTGGTGACCCTCCGTGAAACATTAATCGACTTAATTTCTTAGCGCCGATTGTTGAACCAAAGTGAAAAAAGGTCAAAAAAGTCTCCAACTTGACCCAACAAAACATAAAAATAATTTCTTATCGTTGACCATTGAACCAAAGTGAAAAAATTTCAAATGAGTCTCCAACTTGACTCCACAAAAAAAAAAATTATAAAAATTTCTTATCGTTGACCATTGAGGCAAAGAGAAAAAGTGTCAAAAAAGTCTCCAATTTTATCTAAAAAAAATTATAAAAATGCAGCGACTTCAAATTCGTTTTAAAAGAAAAGGCCTAAAATTCATTTTCATACTCAATTCTAAAAATTTTTCACTGAACCTGCATAGGACGAATTTTGTTCAATTAAAGTTTTAAAAAGATCTAATTTTTTCGGAAAATGAGCCAAAGTGTGAGTAATTTATCGTTTCTAGTAGAGTATATTTCCCTATTTTTCGATTATTTAATTTTGAAAATGGATTTAATTGTAGTGAACATCTATTTTAATACAGGCGATGCTTCTAAAAAGTAGTAACCGTTTCAAACCAGTCTAAGGTCACCAAGGCTTCCACTTTCGCCAAAATTAAGTAGAATTTGCAATGATTGCCTTATAAAAGACCTTTCACACACTCAACTGCAATAACAAACCTTATTCAAAATGTCAATTAAGTAGTTTACAGTTAATTTTCTTGCTTGATATTCACACGAGTTGCTTTGCAATTTCGTCTGTGTCGACTTAAAGTAATTTCATTTCAACATCATCTCCAAATAATCACAACTTTTGCCCCAATTGCATATAAAGTGAAATCTCTGTTAGTTTATCGAAATTTCTAGTTCAAGTTGCAAATGTTAATTTTTGTTTTCCTGAGAATTTTCCAACCCAGCTATCCAAACATTAGTGGCACGTGAGCTAGAAATATTGTCAGCCAGTCACCTTCAACCAACAATCACGTGCGAATGCATTTGTACAACAGCGTGAGCTTTCAAATTTACCTACACGCATGCATATTTTAGGGGGTCATACACTATGCATGTCTGTTTGTATGTATGTAGGGATGCGTATATAAATGTTCAGCTGAATGAGTTCAGTGCATTGGTTTTCGCAACCCACGCGTCGTCAAACTTGACGAAAGAGTACAGCTAAATACAAAAAAAATCTACATTATTACTAGCAAACTCACTGTCTCTCTGCTATAATTTTGTTAGTTACAATGCGCTTCTAACGGTGTACACATATTTGGCTTTGGACCATGATTGTAGCTAAAGTTTAGATTCCTTCCTGTATTGTTGTTTTTATACTCAGCTGAGCAAAGCTCACAGAGTAGATTAACTTTGTTCGCATAACAGTAATCCGTAACGGCATAAACTAATCGAGATAGATATAGACTCCTATATATCAAAATGATCTGGGTGAAAAAAGAAATTCATTTGGCCATGTCCGTCCGTCCGTCCGGCCGCCCGTAAACACGATAACGTGAGTAAATTTTGAGGTATTTTGATGAAATTTGGTATTTAGGTTCCTGGGCACTCATCTCAGATCGCTATTTAAAACGAACGAAATCGGACCATAACCACGCCCACTTCTTCGATATCGAAAATTTCGAAAAACCCAAAAAGTGCGATAATTCATTACCAAAGACGCATAAAGCGATGAAACTCCGTATGAGGGTTGACCTTATGACGTAGAATTGAAAATTATTAAAATTTTGGACAATGGGAGTGGCACCGCCCACTTTTGAAAGAAGGCGATTTGAAAGTTTTGCAAGCCGTAATTTGGCAGTCGTTGAAGATATCTTGATGAAATTTGGCAAGAGCGTTACTCCTATTCCTATATGTGTGCTAAATAAAAATTAACAAAATTGGTTTGACGAACACGCCCACTTAAAAAAAATTTTTAAGTCAAATTATAACAAAAAATTGTATATCTCTACAGTATATAAGTAAATTATGTGAACATTCAACTCCAGTAATGATATGGTGCAACAAAATACAAAAATTAGAGAAAATTTCAAAATGGGCGTGCCTCCGCCCTTTTTTATTTAATTTGTGTAGAATACTTCTAATGCCATATGTCGAACAAAAATTTACCAATCCTTCTGAAATTTGGTAGGGCATAGATTCTATGACGATAACTATTTTCTGTGAAAATGGGCGAAATCGGTTGAAGCCACGCCCAGTTTTTGTACAAAGTCTACCGTCTGCCCTTCCGCTCGGCCGTTAACACAATAACTTGAGCAAAAATCGATATATCTTTACTAAACTTAGTTCACGTACTTATCTGAACTCACTTTATCTTGGCATAAAAAATGGCCGAAATCCGACTATGGCCACGCCCACTTTTTGATATCGAAAATTACGGAAAACGAGAAAAATGCCATAATTCTGTACCAAATATGAAAAAAGATATGAGACATGGTAATTGGATTGGTTTATTGACACAAAATATAACTTTAGAAAAAACTTTGTAAACTGGGTGTGACACCTTCCATATTAAGTAGAATAAAATGAAAAATTTCTGTAAGGCGAAATCAAAAGCCCTTGGAATCTTGGCAGGAATACTGTTCGTGGTATTACATATATATATAAACTAGCGGTACCCGGCAGATGATGTTCTGGGTCAGCCTGGTCCTCATTTTGGTCGATATTTCGAAAACGTCTTCACATATACAACTAAGGGCCACTCTCTTTTAAAACCCTCATTAGTACCTACTCAATATCGTACAAACACATTCTAGAGCCACCCCTGGTCCACCTTTATGGCGATATCTCGAAAATAGCCGTCCACCTATAGAACTAAAGCCCACTCCCTTTTAAAATACTCACTAACGCCTTTCATTCGATTCCCATATCGTACAAGCACATTCTGGAGTCACCCCTGTTCCACCTTTATGACGATATCCCGAAATGGCGTCCACCTATAGAACTATGTCCCACTCCCTTTCAAAATACTCTTTAATACCTTCCATTTGATACCCATGTCATACAAACACATTCCAGGGTTACCCTAGATTAATTTTCCTATATGGTGTTTTTCTCTTATTTTGTCCCCAAAGCTCTCAGCTGAGTATGTAATGTTCGGTTACACCCGAACTTAGCCTTCCTTACTTGTTGTTCATATGATTATTGTCAGCGAATTGCAGTGACATGCCTTCAAGTGCATATGCATGTGTGTGCCTAGTCATGTGCATGTTATGTTTATTTACTAACTTTCACTAGGATGTTCATTAAATTTGAATATTTGAGTTTCGTGCGAAATGGAGCGTGTGCGCTTCTGTACACTGGGATGATTTCGAGTTTCTCCTCACTCTCTACACCTTCACACCCCAGTCTACGTCTCATAATATTCACGTGCCTGTTTGGAAATTTAAGCATCGCACTGTAGGCCTGTGGGAGTGTGACCACGGTAGAAAATATATTTGACATATCGACAAAAGATATTATTTCGTTCAAGCCAGTAATAATGCAAGAAATTTCTGCGCCATTTTTTGTTAGGATTGAGCATATTTTCTGCTTATAACTAAGTGCGCCAAAGAGATAGCAAGCGGTGGGAAGGTAATGATTTTGATCTATTTCCCTCGGCATTGGCTTAAAATTAATAACTGACAAAATTTATCGGATATTTTCAATTGGGTTTTCGAAATCAAAAAAATCTATAATATAAAAATTCGTCGCTAAATTTGTTGCTAAGCGCAAAATGCGAGATCGGTTGGACCGATTACTCTAATCCGTTTTGTTTTAGAATATTCCTTGAAGTACGGGACCGGTTCTTACGGAGAGAAAAGTGAAGCCGTGAAGTGGACCAGGGGACGACCTTTTCCAATAAAATTAATGTATGGGGTAAATTGCTTCGAATTTGGTAAACGGGCACTTGCATGACTAGCTCCTTATTTGTGAAACTTTTCATTTCAAAATTGGCCCAGGCACCGACTTATTCCAAAAAATCTCATTTTTAGTGCAATTTGTTCGAAGTTCGGTACAGAGTATCTCTTTGACAAAGATAATATTTGATACACTTTTTGTTCGGGTAAGTAGACCAGGGACCTACCTATTCCACAAAATCTCATTTTTGGTGCAATTTGTTTGAAATGTATTGTTTAAGCAGTTTTTCGAAAAAGGAAAGTAGGAGAGCGAAGTGGGAAAAAGAGAAGGTTGGGTTAGGGAAAACGGAGAAAGTGTTAGCAGAGAAGGAAAACAAAAATGGAGAAAGAGTGAGGGAAAGATAGGAAGGAGACGAAGCATGAGCAAGAAAGGGGATAAGTTAGAAAAGAGGAAGGTTGAGGGAGGGGAAAGAAAGTGAGAGTGGAAGAGAGAAAAATCGGGAATGTAAAATGGAGAATAAATGAAGGGGAGACAGGGAGAAAGGCGTAGAAGCAAGAAGTGGATTTTTCTTTTGCAGAAGCAAAATAATAGAGTAATACATTGCGGGGAGAAATATTATCGGGCAGGAGAATTGGTCATTATCTATGTTTCTCTTATTTATAGTTTCGTTAAGCGGTTAGTCGATATTTGATATGAAGATACCATATATGAGGAAATTGAGGTGAGGGTAAAGACATTGTAGTGGCACTATGACTGAATGTGGGAATGGGAATGTGATGTTTAGCGGAAGTAAAATTAGGATTGGGAGTGGAGGTGGGATTGGTGAGTGGGAGAGAGACAAATGGAATGAGGGATGGACGAGAATTATAAGAAAAATTTAAAATTGAGTAGAAGAGAATGTGATAGATAGTCAAGACGGGAAGCGAGGCTCAATTTTAATTTACGCAAACCAATTTTTGGGCAAAACGAACTATGCGGGGTACTCTTGTAAATAAATACAAAAAAAAAAAAAAAAAATGAAAAAAAAAAAAAATAAAATATATCTTAATCGTAACCTTAGAAACTTTGTAAATAAGATAATTTGTCATATGAAAGATTTGCCGGGGAATTGCGTGCTTTAAAGAGTTTTTGTACTGAATTTCCCAGAAGAATATAGACAGCCTTTGAATAACTATGTATGTATATCTTTCTTTAAAAACAAATTTATTTTGCTTGAAGAACAAATTTTTATGAACACAATAATATCCAATTATCTGGTATATTGGCCATCAGGGTCTGATATATAATTGTATATCAATATTCACATTTTAAGCAGTATCATCGCTTTTGTAACAAAAAATTTCTTTTTTATTGTTTTATCCAGAAACAATAAATATCAATGGTTCGATATCTGAGCTGTCACAGTCTGACAAATCCAACTTTTTCGCAAGCCTCCAATATTTTCAGAACGCCTGGGACGGTCCCTAGAAAATCAATAAATTAGTCATCTAAGAACAGCTTGTATTCTAAAAGAGTTCCGAAATAATCCTGATATGATAAAACGGTCCTAAAGTATCCTGAAGTAGTGCACAAATAATCTCGAAATGACGACCGAAGCCATTTTGAAATGCTCTCAAGTTGGTCCCAAGACAGTACTCAAAATTATCTGAAAGACGTCCCAATATGATCTTGAAAATCATACCAAAATGGTCCTAAGAAGGTCCCGAAATAGTCCTGGAATAATCATAAAAGTACCTCTAAAGAGTTTCGAAATTACCCCGAGATAGTCCCGAAGTGGTGGAAAAGAATCCCGAAATAGTCCCAATGCTACACCGCAGTGATCAAATTATCAATAATCGCTTCCTAATTAGTTATCAAGAAATAAAAACAACACCACTTTTACAAGAAATACATTTTAGCTGTATCGCAGAGAATCGTAAGAGCGTATTTCAGGAATAATCCCATAGAATTTTTACGATACATCTGAGAAATCATTTAAATTAATCCAAGTTTATCCCGACCCATACCAGAGAAGCTACAAAACACACGTATGTGCATAGCTTTCGGGAATATTAAGGTAGTATTTTTTATTTTTTTAATAATTGAAAAATTTCTAAAATTCTACCGTTATTTCGAGTTATTTGGTAATTTAACCATTATTTAAAAATCTTAAAATGATGCAATTTTATATCAAAGTTTGCAGATACTATGAAAAAGTTTAACAAAATGTATTCTAATTTTCAAAATAAAGATTTATTTATTACATTATTGAAAAACTTTGATTGACACAATTTTAGATGTACCCAACAATAGCTAGTACACTGAAAGAAATGGTGCTAGTAAAATCAACAAATCGGTTCTGTTGTTCTTGACTTAATTGAGATTCGGTGAAATTGATCGAATTATGGTTAATTCGACCGAGATCTTTGTCAAGCGAACAAATTAGATTAGTGATTTCAACAGAAGAGAAATTGTTGCTCTTAAGTTAACAAAATTCCGTAAAATTTACAGATTACTAATCTATCTAACTGACCTTTTTGGTAACACAACTGATCTCACTGGTCATTTCAACAGCGATCAACAGTCAATACATGAGCAAATTTCAAAGAGAATTTTACGCTCACTGCGCTCTATACTTTGTACTTATGTATGCTGTAGTAATGTATGCAAATAATTACCAATGTATATGGCGGCCGCCGTGGTGTGATGGTAGCGTGCTCCGCCTACCACACCGAAGACCCTGGGTTCACACCCCGGGCAAAGCAACATACAAATTTTAGAAATAAGGTTTTTCAATTAGAAGACAATTTTCCTAAGCGGGGTCGCCCCTCGGCACTGTTCGGCAAGCACTCCGAGTGTATTTCGGCCATGAAAAGATCTCAGTGTAAACTCATTTGCCTTGCAAATGCCGCACCATAGGTACTTTCGTACAAAGCTGTCGCAACAACTTTTTTTATTCATTTGACTACTAAAACAGTCAATTACGAATCAACGATTTGTGCGCAGTTGATTCAACATCTTGTTGCGATGGATAAAAATTGACAGAAATTTCGGTTGAAATGACCCGTATTTCGGTTGATTTTACTAGTCTTTTCCTTTCAGTGTAATTACGAAATATTTTCTCAAATTTTGCTCACTTTTTACCACAAAATCTTGTTTGTTGGCTCATAGTACAATATAATTGCAGTAAGATATATGTACGTAAATATTTGTTTTTGTTGGTTTGTTAGGTGTTAATTTAATGTTGCTGCACATTGCTATTTACATATATATGTATGTATCTACGACCATATTTATTTGACAATCGCTTGTTGTTGCTAAAGGCGACAGATATTCATACATAGCCTGAAATATTGTTGCTAACATATTTACTTCGATACCCTACAGTCGAGTAAGTTGCACTTTTAATGACATCAAAATTTAATATTTGGCACAAACTTTACCGGCGGAATTTTAACTTTGTCCATATTTCACTTATATTCAGTACTTTGTATTAAACCATCTTAGAATGGGAGGACTACATATGATTTTAAGCTTGTTGTAAAATATTCGCTTAATTATATTTTATAACCATGCAAAATTTCAGCACTGCCTATATACATACATAAAACATGTTGACGGCATCAACAACTACAAGTATTCTTGTTATGCTAGTTCACAGTTTTTAAGCTGACATGTTTTTAAACAGAAGATAGCTTTGCTACGAAGAAGAGATAGTTCAATTTTTTTATTTTGGGGAAAATCTTACATAGCCTTCGAAATTTTTTTTTAAATTAATACGAATTTTGATAGGCCCTTAACTGTACATTTTTTGACTAGAATTGATTGAGGTAGAAAATTGCATCCTCTAAAAAAATCGGAAAAATCTTAGGTGGTAGCTGCCCTGATAGGAAAAGTTCGCTTGAACAGCAGCTAATATAAAAGGCTCGTTGTGATACCACATAAAAAATGGTGCTCAGAGAGTGGTTGCCTATCAAAGAAACAGTTGCGAATGAGACCGATCTCAAACTTGGATAAATCTTCCAAAGACCCAAGTGAGTCGAGATTGGAATACTTTCGCCTGGTTCTGGCAAAAGCTGAGCAGTCAAGCATAAAGCGACTCCATGATTCCACCTCATCACCCTCCATACAGCTGCAGCAGGATGAGGTTTCCAGTTTATTGAGACTTACCGAATGTACTCCGATTGGACAGTGTCCTGCCAAAACCCCAAATGACTATATATAGATGAACCGAATCAGTTCGGCAAACCTCCTGCCATTTATTTCCGGATCTTGCTAGGCTCATCTATTCAGGAGCAGACCACAGTTCCGCCGTCTTAAAAAAATGTGGGCATCTTTATTCCTTACTGAAACTGACTTATTGAACTTACATAAGTAGACTTAATTTTTATAATTTTTCTATTTATGCAATCTGAACTCCTTTTGCCAGAATTTGACGCCATTTGAAATGAATAACCCTGAAGTCCCGAAATCCCTGCAGCCATCTTTATCCCGCTAAGTTGTACCGATGCGGTCTAAGAGACCCGCTTGAAAGTTGCCCGGTATATCACTTTGGCGCGGGACCAAGATAATCTTAATCATAAAATAATTCGCTGCAAGCGAGGTCAAGAACTTCCAGGCCACCATCGATCGCATTTTACTTAAACTCAAGGTCTTGATAGCCCGTTGACTCGCGGCAACTTCCGCTTGGAAAACATTACAGTGATCAGCCAACTTTAACTTGCGACCCGCATTTAGCACTTTACAAATAGCCCCATACCAACATTTCCGTCCAACGTCGACCCATCCGTGAACACGTTAAATAAGATTTCGAAATTTTCTTGAAAGTTTCTCGTATTTTCGAACTTTTTTTTTTTAATAATAATTTAATGGATGAAATTTCATAAGAAACTGCAAGTGCTATTCCCACATTCGCTGGTATATACCTAAAAATTCAGGATGATTGTATACAAATCCACATTTAACTTTAAACTTTACTTTTTTCTTCACTTTGTGTTATTTGCTCGAATTCGTGCATAAAAATGTCTATGTTATATTTTGACAATCTCAAGCAAAAAAATGCTTGCCATGATTGATCATCGTCTCACTTGACGTAAAGAACAACCAAGTTGACATATTGATTGAAATGTTGGTCGTTTTTTTTTACGGTACAACATAGTTTTCAAAGGACACAATTTCGTATGCAATTTATTAGGAATTTATGCCACTTTTTCTTTATGTTGATGTCAAGTAAATATTTTATTAGACAGATATTACGTAGCGATACAAATTGTAAAATATCTAATGCCGCTTAAAGAACTTGAGTAAAAATATTGTAACGAATTTACTGAAATTCCTCTTATTTGCAACCTTCTACTAACGTTCGAATCACTAAACTGTTGAATAAATAACTCCACTATTCAATAATGCAAAAATGGCGTTTATTCAAGTACTTCACAATACTACTACTTCTCGACAGATAGCGTGCTTAAATCAAACTCATTCTGATTCTCAGCTTTACCTCCTTTTATACTCTGTGATTTCTCGTCCGCATACTTCTAGGCGTTTCTATTTCTAGAATTTACTTCTCGTTTACAAGCTATAAATTTCTCAGCTATAACTACAGATGCAGGATTTTATAGCTTCTCTCATAGCCCATGCCCGTGTATATGTGAGTGATACTTGCACAAATGATTGCATACTGTTGGGAGTATCTCAGATATATTCATGTGTTTGTGCGTTACTCTCCGCTGCTTGTATGGACATATGGGTAGACATAATGATTGATTTGTTGATGTGCATACAAGTCACTGCTTAGTATCTGCTTAGAGATGATAGTATCCCTTAGTGTTGCTAATATTTTTCACAATATGTATAATAGATTTATTTGGGAAGCTTGGAATTTTGATTAAGTCAAACAGGCTGTTTTATTAAAAATCAACCAATAATACGCACACATATCCATAACATATAAAAGCGGGTATCGGTGCATAAACGTCACATTTTTAAAATTATTATTTGGTGTTAAAATGAAATTTTTTAAAGGAATTTTTAGGATTAGTCCGGCGAGGATTTCTTTAAAATAAATTTTTTTTTCAACTTAACGTCGAATTCATCCTGTGGAGTTTTTTAGTGCTGTACTAAATTGAATAAAATAAAAGTATTTGATTTCCTCCGAATTGGCCATAAGGTCCATTCGGCGTCATAAGGTCAACCCACCTAGCACTTTTTCATCGCTTTATCCGTCTTGATAATGAATTATCGCACTTTTTCGGTTTTTCGAAATTTTCGGTATCGAAAAAGTGGGCATGGTTATAGTCCGATTTCGTTCATTTTAAATAGAGATCTGTGATGAGTGCCTAGGAACTTACATACCAAATTTCATTAAGATACCTCAAAATTTACTTAAGTTATCGTGTTTACAGACAGACGAACGGACGGACGGAAGGACATCGCTAAATGAATTTCGGTTTTCGCCCAGGATCATTTTGATTTATAGAAGTCTATATCTATCTCGATTAGTTTTTGCCGTTACGGGATACTGTTATATGAACAATATTAATAGATATACTTTTGTAATGGTCGGATAAATACTGCCCATGCCCTACGATATTCTCCCAATCTCCGAGTACAACATTTCTTCTGCTTCCTTGTTTGTTTGGAATAGTTTGTGCTTATCGGCTTCCTGGTTGATTCGAAATAACTTTCACACTTGGCGTTGCAGATTGAGCACGTAGTCCGAATTCGCAGCACATGAGGTCCATACATTGTACTTTGGTATTTGGAAAATCTCCCGTTTAAATTCAACACTTTGGAAGAACTCGCCTTAACATTTCAAGATCGCGTCTTTTTTGCACCTTATAAACTTAACCCGTTGCTTTCCTGCTTATTCGAATAAGGGAAGCGGTGTATTCGCAGTCTTCTTTCTTCAAATATCCCCTTTTGGGCTGATATGGAGTACTGTGAGTGTTTAAGCGTCATTGAAATTGAAAGTGGCATCGCTTTGTTCATCTCCTTAAATACAACCGGAATCACAGCGTTACATCCTTTCAGCTTAGCAGCCACTTCATCTCTTCTTTTCGTGGTACTTCGAACTGCCTTGCAAATTAAGAGCCGTAAGTATATTGATCGCGGTTAGCTTCCATCAACCCTGCATCTGGTCCGTTTCCCTTCCCCCCTTGCGCGTCTTAAAAGCAGGCTAATTGCCTGCAGGTGATTCCTGCTTCCGCTTCCTAGCCAGGACTTATTTTTTCTCATTCGAGAGATCGAGCACTGCTCGCAGTATGGTTCTTGCCAGAAAACCTGATAACCTACCTCTTTTTGTGCTCCCTCATTTCCTCGCTTGGGCGCGGAAAACGCTCCGCGCTTCACTCAATTTCCAGCTTCCATTTTTCATGTCTTCTCATTGGTATCGTCAGCTCACTTTCAAAAGGAGAAGCTACTTGGAAGTTTTTAAAAATTAAACAAAACATTTTGGTAAGCCCGCGTTGTAAGATTTTTATTTCAAAATTTTGAAAAGTAGTTTTTTATAGCAAAATAGATTAAAATATTACTTTCACTTGCCAAGTGTGAGTGCACCTTATTACAAGATGTTGCTGTTTATACAGCAGCTGCTATTTCCACAGTTAAAGACAGTACATACTTATATATAAAGCTGATTGATAACCAATTAACAAGTGGAAAGAAACATAACCCCGCCTACTCAGCCATATAAGAGTGTGGAATATTTTGTATAAAGAAATTCATCACGCTCCGGCTAGTTTAATATCTGATCCTAAGGGATCAATAGTTATAAAGGGAGATAACTCAAGTGCTACTAGGCATAGTGAATGTATACACCGATCACATGGCGGTAATGAAGAGTTGGAGATAGTTAAAAGCTCTTCAGCGTTTTCCACCATCCTGAATGCTCCAGGAACTGGGTCTGATCTAATCAGAAAATATTAGCTTAAAACTAGTATCTTTTCTGTCTAGTTTGGTGTTTCACTGTGGAGAATTTATGTTATAAGTTGTTTCTGCTACATTATGGTTGCGTTGATTCTTCACCACGATGACAATGCTGGTTAGGCATCAGGAAGTCTTAATAAGCGCAATTTTGAATTGTTAGCAATTGTGAGCTGCTCGTACTACGCAATTGATTATGCCGAGTTGTGAACAAGGGGAGGGTATGTAACTGTAAATTTAACATTTCACTAAGTAACATAAAATGACAGTCATTCAATTGGTTGCCAGCAAGGCGGTTGAAAGATGATGGCGGTATTTGACTTACATGCGCGAGTACATAGTCCATATTAATGCTACATGACTGAGCGAAGTTGATTGCTACAAACCAGTCTATGTAAATATCCCGCATTAGTTTTATGTTTCGAAATTGACGCTGTTGGGAACTGTAACTTTAATTGTAGTTTTTTGAAAAATTTTACAAAAACGTGCCAATTTCTTTTTGATAAGTTTTTATGGGAACTTGTACAATTTAACCCTGAACAAGATTCTTTTCAAAACCTCCTTTTCTGATCAGCGTGTAGTCTTCTTCGAGTCGTATTTATGCTATGTTGATGTAGTATTGTCGCACTACGCGGGTATAAAACACTAAAGCTTACTGAATGTTGTTGAGTAGTTCTTCATTTAAGGTTAGATGTGTTATTTTGGCATCGTCCAAAAAGCGTCGTTTATTTTTTACTTTGACTGACTTTTTTTATATAAAAAATATATATAAAAATGTTTTTCAATAATCTCGGAGCTTAAGGCGAATTTCTGGATTGAAGATACTACAATATACATTACAGCTTATCACTAAAAAAAGTTGAAAACGTGCACCGGGAGAAAGCAAAAATTTAAATAATTTTTTTCTTTTTTTTTCAGCACATTATAGTAAAGCGAAATTAGTAGTTTTCTTTATAAATTAATTAGTTTATCATTGATTTCATCGACATATTTTGTAAAAGTATTTTATCAGAGTACAATTCGTCCGAAGAAGTAATTAACCGAACTGATCACGTTCCAATACCAACACCCTTTACACGATCCATTGGTATATAAAACAAGTAAGGACGAGACCGTCTTCGGCATGAATGGAGCTGAACAATAATGTTTTATACTTTCAAAAATTCATAAAATCTGAAAAATCAGTTATATATACGACCAATCATAACGATTTGTAAACATCCTGTTAAATTTCAAGCTTCTAGTCGTTAAAATGTGGAAGAAACTACGCTAAACCACTTATATGAACAATCGGATGTATTGGATATATATTATACAAACGAACTATTTTGAACTGGCCGATCAATAAACAACTCACATAGACTGAATGTGTTCATAGTGTTGCTGTATTTGTGAGCATCTGAGAAAATTTGAAGCCTCTAGCGGTTAAAATGAGGAAGAAATTCTGGTAAACTTCTTATCTGAACAGTCGATTGTATGGGATATATATTTTATATGTAACCGATCTTGACAATTTTAAATGTTAAAATTAGGAATACATGACAAAACCCCCCTTTTCTTCGAAAAATCGATTGTATGACGGATATATGCTTAAGTGGTCCGATCCGGTCGGTTCTAACAAATAATAAATCGGACAACAAAACCTACCAGCTCACCAAACTTCATCAACTGTATTAAATTTAGAGAGGCTTGCTCATATTGCCAGAATGCCATACCATGGCAGCCGCCAGTACTAATACTTTAAGGGTGGTGCAAAATAACATTATTATCGATAATGATATTCAAAACTTGCGGAGAGTCCTTATCGCTATAAGAATAAGAACAAGAAAGAAGTAGATTTGAAACTCAAGTTTCAATAGCAAAGACACACAGATATTGTTGAAAGAAGTCTTTATAATAATAAATAAATAAAAGCTCCATAAATATTGAGAGGTTTTATATGGAAACTGCAAAAAGCCACGACAGTAATAAAACTATTGCCAAAGAATCAAAACTAAAAATAATAAATACAATTTTCAAGCGAACGAAGCAGCAATTAAACTGGTTTCATAAATTATAACAAAAACAAGATCAACCAGGTGGTGCAAGAGAAACTTGAAACTTGTTGCTGCAACATAAGTTGTTGATGTGTTGTTCAGGCCCCACTACCGGCAAGCAAGTGACAGGCACAAGTGCAAATGCACCAATATCATGCGACGATGTATAAACGATCTACATATACTACATATTTATAAAATTGGAATGACCCATCAAAAAATAGTGTAGATTCTTATAAGAAATCAGAAAAATGATAGTAAGGTCGCTTTATCAGCACTTTTAATTAACCGTTCCGTAGCAGAGCACAACAATCCTTCATTCTAATCGATGACTGACTAAAATTAAAATCACTTAGAGATATCAAGTTCTTCCAACTGCTAATATTTTACACATGTTGAAAGTACTTCTAAGCTTGGCTTCAACCTACCTTTTGTCTACACAAATTAATGACACAATTTTGTTCAGCTCAACTCCGGGTAACAACATCAGACAGAAGAAGTCATGTTATACTTGCGTTTTTACTTCATCAGGCAGAAAAAGTAATTTTACACCTGGGCCAGACAACCGCTATAGTGTAATAGTAGCGTGCTCCGCCCACCACACTGAAGATTCTGGGTTCACGCCCTGGTCGACCCTCGGCAGTGTTTGGCAAGCACTTCGTGTGTATTTCTGTCATGAAAAGCTTCTCAGTGAAAACTCATCTGCCTTGCAGATGCCTTTCGGGGTCGGCATAAATCAAGTAGGTCTTGTCCCGCCAATTTGTAGGAAAAATTGAAAGGAGCACGACGAAAATTGGAAGAAAAGCTCGGCCTAAAATATCTTTGGAGGTTATTGCACCTTTCTTTTTTTTATTTATTCAACATAATGACAACTGCAGGAGATGTAGAGGCGCGGATTTAGAAACATCTAGAAATTTCTTGTGCGATTGTCTTTCGTTTTCGCACAAGAGGAAGACATTTTCAGGGATCTCCATTCTTTGATGATCCTTTTGATCTGGCTAATTTGAAACCTAAGAAATTGCACAGATTTGCTGAATCGACCTGTTGGTTTGAGTAGGGAAGAGATCATAACGTGACCTTTACGAGCCTAAATGCATTGCCGCTCGCGCTGTTTGCCCTTTAACCTTACCTATCAACGATAAACGAAATTGTTTTGATATAACGACAGAAGCCCAACATTTTTTGTTGGGTATGTATTTGTAGATACGCTTTATGAGTGTATTCGTTTGTACTACTACATAGCAATTTGTGCTAGCTACTGCTTGGCACTGATTCACTTATTTGTTTGTATTTAGACCTGCTTCACATCTTATTTCACACCATATATTTAGTACGCATAGCGCCGTCGCTCACTTACGCACCGCGAAATCAAATTTCATTACAACTAAATGACATTCGCTTTTGTGCACTAACTTTTTATACAAACACACACATACATTTACAAAACACACACACGATCTAGTCATGCTACAATATTTTCCTATTTAAAATTAATTATTTCTTTTTTTGGTTCACTCATTGCCATGCCATGTTATGTAGGTACACAACCGAACGCGACACCGTTTTATTTGTTTATTTGGCAAAAATGTAATGAGAAAATTTATGTTTATGGGTTTATGAGCATCGTTAATGCGATCGAATGTCAACGTTTTACACATGAATTGTGCAATTTACAATAACAATTTAACTACTGCAATTTTTGCTGCCGTTGTAAATGTTTACTCATTTATTACATTTTAATTGTTAGTTGCTTTCAAAAGCTTCAGTTGCATTTTAAGCGTAAACAATAAACAGCTGCGCTTGAGAGTTTAGTGCAATTTGAGTTTTAATTAAGTTTTGAATTTCAAATTTAATTGCCAGGAGTTGATTGCATTTCACGAATTCAAGCTATTGTTTATAGTGAACGGTGCGATTAGCGCTAAGCTTCAAAATTCTATACTTTTGAAAGGCTGGTAATAGATTTTGAATGATTTTGGGAACTGAGTGAGGTGAAAGCAATTTCAATTCCGGTGAAATTCAATTAATTTCATATTTATTAATATTAACCGCTATTGCTGGAATTTCACATCGTTCGGTGGAATCCGATATCATTACTAATAAATTTGTATGGGGTACAAAGCAGCATGTGACAGAGCGAAAAGAAGTTGCTTGTATGCTGCTATATCTGAATTTTTATTGGACTGAACAAACGCGCTGTGAGTTCTGCCCTCTCAGAATTAGATAGCGAAGCAAAAAGGTGGATCTTGTGGTAAATGAGTGTAAGATGAAGTACTTGCTTCCAAAAAAAAAAAAATCGGCGCCTTGGCAGCCACGTCACTGTTGACGGATATAAATTCGAAATTTTGAGGGATTTCGTCTATGTGGGACCATCGCTGACAGCAAAAATAATGCCAGCATAGAAATTAAACGGAGCACAACTCTTGCCAACAAGTGCTACTAGAGGCTGAGTAGAAAAGCGAAAGAAAAAGTCCTCACTCGACGCACAAAAACCACGGGCTACAAGTCGCTCATCATATTATGCCGAAGAGTATCCGCAAGCTTACGAATTGTCTTAGAGAAGCTTTTAATGGCAGAATGTTTGCTAAAGCACTGTCTATAGCATCGCTTATAACTATTTTAATACCCAGCTGTACTTGTACACAGCGTATTATAACTTTGATTGGATAACGGTTGGTTGTACAGGTATTAAGGAATCGAGATAGATATAATAAAATTTGATTAAGCCATGTCCATCCGTCTGTCCGTTAACACGATAACTTGATCAAATATGAGATATGTTCACCAAATTCGGTAATCGGGCTTATCTGGACAAAGAATAGATTGGTTTTCAAAAATAGCGAAATTGAAAATTTAGAAAAATGGAAAAAATGAGATAATTAAATAACGAATACCGCTAAGCTAATGAAATTTGATTGGTGGATTCGTTTTACGATGCAAAACATAAATTCCAAAAAATTTTTGAAGATGGGCGTGGTACCACCCAAATTTAGATGAAGAAATTTGGAAGTTTAACAAGCCGTAAATCAAAATCTTTTAAAGATATTACATAGAAATTTGGCAGAACAATAATTTTTTTCTAATGATAATTATTGTTATTTTTTAATTTTTCTAAATTTGAAAAAAAAAAAATTATTGTTCTGGCCTTTAGCTCGAATCGAACCTTGAATCATTTATCAATAGGCCGATAAAAACAAAAACAATTGTTAATAAACCATGAGCACTTGGGAATGTCAAACAAAGTAATTGACAATAAACAAAAATCCAGCATTATCGGTGATTTGCACCAGATGGCGCAACACTGAATAAAGATAGTTGGTAAAAAGGAATAGAAGTAGCAAATTTGCCAGTCAAACAAACCACCGTTGTATAGCTAAATGGTTAGCGCAGCATGCCTAAAGCGTACTGATGGTGAAGGCTTAGCACCCTTCGAAAAGGATCTATCTGCGCAGGTTGTCTGAAAAATTTTCTACTTACTATTCCAAAAACAAAATACAATTTTTCAAATTTAGAAAAATTAAAAAATAACAATAATTATCATTAGAAAAAAATTATTGTTCTGGCCTTGAGCTCGAATCGAAACTTGAATTATAAAGCTGTCTGTTTGTATGGAAACTAGTCCCTCAATATTTGAGATATCTTGATAAAATTTGCTGAGCAGATATATTTAGGTGTCCGATTAGACATTTATCGGAACCGGTCAGATCGAACCACTGTAGCATATATCCCCCATACAACAGATTTTTCGGAAAAGAGAATTTTTGTCTTATATTCCTCAGTTTATCAGATTGAAGCTTCAAACTTCACCATATGCTTTCGTATATCGTACATATAGTCTGAAAAAATGGATGATATCGGTCGTATATATAGCATATATCGCCCACAATGGATTGTTCAGATAAGTAGCTTTTCATAATTACTGCCCCATTTTAACAGCTAGGTGGTTAAAATTTCACCAAATGCTTACTTATATAGCATATATTGTTGTCTGAAAAAATCATAGAGATCGGTGGTATATATATTATATACCCCATATAAACTATAATTTCTACCCATTTATAACGGCTAGAAGCTTCAAATTTCATCAAATTCTTACGTTTACGTCATATATTGTTGAAATAGGTCATGTTATGGTTATAGTTTTTTCATACAGACCACAAAAAACGTGAAACTTTGCATCCTCACACAAAGTACCTACCTATTTTTTTATTTTATATTTATCTTAAAAATCGCTTAGTTATGTACATCTGTTCACTATATATTTCTTATCTTATATAGCCGATTATTTGGAGACTACGAATGTGATAAGATTATTGTTCAGCCCCATTCATGAAAGGTAAAAAGTCTTCTGCACTGCCGAAGACAGTCCCGTCTTTACTTGTTTTAATAGGAATATGTGCAAGTTTCAAAATTAATTTGTTGTTTCCTCCTTAACCTTCTCAATGTCAATTATGCTTCATTGTGAACATTGGAATATGTTCATTCACTCGCTGAGTTTTTAAAATGTTTGCTTTGCTGATGAAATTTTACATATGTGCATTAATTTAGGTACATAAAATCATTTATACATACACAGAGCTGTGTATGGGTGTTTATTCCAGAGAAGTGTGATTCTAAGCATCGGAGCTGTCAAGTACCACAGCACTTAGGCAATATAAACTTTAGAAGCTGTGAACAGTGAAGAATTAAGGAATTAAGATGATAAACTCAAACATTTTCTTTATTTTAAACCTCATTATGACAAAATTAAATGAATGCTTTGATTATTTCAAATATCTTTTTCACTAATCATTACACCTCAATTACAAAATCCCTAAATTAGCCTAAACTAAACACAAAAACTTACTTGCTTACTTACCTAATTTGGACTTTACCGCTTAAACGGCTAAGACCGTCCAACAAGGCGCGCCAGTTGCTTCTTCGATAGGTTAACTGACGACAATTGGTCACACCAAGGAAATTTAAATCATTTTCCAACTGGTCCTTTCAGCGGAGAAAGAGACTTGCTCTTCCACTGATTCCATAGGCGGAATCCCATAAGAATACATTCCTATCCGGAGCATCATCTTTCATTCGCATAAAATGGCTTCACCAGCGCAGCCGCTGCGTTTTAATTCGCTGGGCTATGTTGTTATATGCACAAAGATCGTACAGCTTGTCATTGAATTTTTCAGTATTCACTGTCGCCAACAGGTAGATTTCCATATAATTTTCGAACTACATTTTTCTCGAACACTCGCAGAGCCACCTCAGCTGAAGTTTATGAAGTCGTGGTCCATGCTTTTGCTCCATATAGCAAGACGGGTACGATAAACGACTTGTATAGCATATTTTTCATTTGACGAGGTAGAACTTTACTTTTCGATTGCCTACCTAGTCCAAAGTAACATTTATTGGCAAGAGTGATTCTACACTGGTTTTCAAATCTGATGTTGCTGCTTAATGCTGGTTTCCAAATAAACAAAATCTATTACTATTTCGAAATTATGACTGCCAACAGTGGTGTGCTAGCCATGACGCATGCGCTGACTCCTTGATCGATGACAGCAGGTACAACTCATACCGACAATTTATTGTTTTAGTATTGACTTATTATCGAATTGTTATCTACTTGTTTTCGTGGAGTAATCAGCTCATGATTGGTTTCTTTTCGGCTTGTTATCGAAGGTTAAATATGTGTTATCGATTACATGTTAAAGTTATTTCTGTATCTGTTGCATAACAAACCGAAGAGTCGTCGATAGTAAATCGATAAGAAGTAGTTAGCACTCAGATAAGAAACATATTACTCTTATGTTTAACTTTGCTATAAACATCTGATAACTTTTTGAGAGATAATCGATCATTTTTCGATAATAAATCGATAAATAATTTATAAAATAAACGTTTTGACGGCAAATCGATATTTTTTCGATAAAAAGTCGATAACGAGCCGATAAAAATCCGTTAAAAAAGAAATAACTTTCGTTAGCAACTTTTTATATCATCGATTTGTTTTTCTGCCCCTTTTAGTTCCCATTAATTGATTTGCTTTTTGATTTCGCTCATAAAAACTGTACCACGTACAAAAGTGCATTGCTGCCATATTACTCTACAGTGTAGTGACTACGCTTATGCTTAAATTATGTACACCTTCATATATACCATACTATTTCCAAACACTACGCTTAAGCTTAGACTTACATTACACCTACATTGTAGATTCACCCATACCGTGACGTAACATGGTCTGTAATTTGTCCCAATTTGGCAGATATTTCTTTGGCAGAATCTGGCATCCGTTTAAATCGAGCACTCCCAATATTTCTATTACAAATCTCCTGAACTCAAATTGGGACTCTTAACCTTAAAATCAGGGACGGAAAATAATAATTATTACTTTTGTTTCGGAGTCAAAAAAGTCCTGGTCAAAAAATTATCCTAGGCGAAAATGTTTGAGTTCCCAGGTATCCCTATAGCAATATCATGTCGAATCATGCATCGTTTTTATTTTTCGAACTTTTCCCATAAAAGTCCACATATAAAAGTAAAATCCGAATTTTTATTTTTTGAGTCCGTTAGGACTAGTTAAACTGGGACTTATATAATGGCTTTAAAAAATAAAAGTACGGATTTAACTTTTATTTCCGGACTTTTATTTTTAAAAGTCCGAGTTTAACTAGTTCTATCGGACTCAGATAATAAAAATCCGATAATAATTGTTATCTTGATCCAAATATGTAAAGTCCAAAATTAATAGTTTTGCAAGGAATTATATTATAAAAGGAATAACAGTTTACGCCCCTGCTTAAAATATATGTCACTAGCTGAATATGTAGAGTTGTACCATAAGACATGCTTTTTGGTGCGACGCCACTCTATGCACTTTTAGCGGAAAGGTTCACGGCTACTGTGGTGGGTAATAGCATGCTCACCTACGTCCTGTTTCTGGTACTTTGTATTCTTTTTTGTTTTCCTAAGAAACCCGGTTTGAAAGGTAGATTGATCAGCTGATACTGCATCACCAGCCCATACAAAGATTGTTGATTGTGCTTTGAATGGTGGCGCCGTATTTGAACCTACACGAATTCCTGTTTTATTATGTTGCTTAAATTCTTGTTTGTTTACTATTTCTGTGTTGTTTACAGAGGAAATTAGCGCTCGTGAATTCTAATTGTTTGATTGGAATTGTTAGCTTGTGAAACTCATAAGGCTGTACAGAAGCAATAAAATTTTAAATTTGCTTACAATTAAGAACTGTTTTATTAGTTGAAAGAGCATATTAGATTACAAATAACAAATAAGAGTATCTGACGTTTTATGTGCCTGTTCTCCTCTGATGGGATAGATTTCTGGAGTATTTGTCGTATATCCATCTTCAGTTCTATATAAAATTAAAGGGTTTTGCAAGGAGTCATAAGACCGGTCGAACTCATATATTCCACACAAACTGTCAGCTCCCTATGAACGACAGTTTTTCCCCTTCCCTCATATGAAAGCTGCTAATTCAGCAGAGATGCTAGTAGATTCGTAAACCGGTACCCTAACGGCATGGATAACAGCACTGAAATCCGTAACGTTTCTAAAATCACTTTAAAAAACTGTATCTACGTATTGCATTCCCACAAAATTACCTAAAATTGTCTTATTAATGAGATGTATAAATATGGCCCAGCATTACAACGTCGCGTAGATTATTGTTTTTCCACACTAGCTATAAAACTGATAAGGCTTTGACTCAATTTGAAAGTTGGGATGCAGGCCCGCTGAGCCTCTTGTCTTGCAGCGAATCACACTTGTTTTGAACAAGCGCAGTACTACCTGAATAATTACCCACCGGGTTAGGGGGCTTACAATATACCCGCAGCAGGCATGCGTGTCGGAAGAGGGGACTAAAATACATAAATGATTGAAGGGATTGTGTACCGCAACCCTTCTAAGGGGTTGCCCGCGGAATATATAACTTCTTCAATCCAAGTGTCAACCTCAACTACCCGTGGCGAATGCTGTTTCTCTAGCAGGTGAGGCAATGCGCCCCCTCAAAATCCTCATGGCACTAAGGGGTGGGGGAGGGAAGACCTAGATGACTCAATTTGGTCATATTAAATGATTCATTCGGTCTGGCTTGTACCTTAAAGGTGCTTGTTACAGGGACAACATACATCATACAGACATTTTAAACAATGTGATGTCTTACGAAATGTCGAAACTGTTATTCCTTTTATAATTAAATTTCATTTGTAGTAAAACTTTTTCTAAAACTTATTTCCGGACTCTTAATTTTTTAGACCGAAAAAAATCATCAAGTCCTGACTTTTATTTAAAAAAACTATATGTCAAATCCGGCATTTTTTAAAGGAAAGAATAAAAGTCCGGCCCAACAATTATGGAATGGCTCATTCAAATGAAAGAAACTATTTTTCATACCTAATCCCTATTTCAACAGAAACGGTGTACACAATTTCAAGGCATATATCAATTGGATTAAAATTTGGGGAAAAACAAGTTCAAGTTAATTTTGGAAGGGTATAAGTTTAGTACTATGACAGTTGGTTATGGTAATGGCAACTTCCAGTTTCGTTGGGAAGAGAGCTTCCTTATCTATGGGGCCGGACTCTTATTCTGTCCTTAATAAATAAAAGTCAAAGTTCAAAAAATTCCGAAAAATAAAATAGATATCTGACTGTACATGAAAATGTAATGGGCATCCCCGGGATTCCATAAACTTTCACCTAGGAACATTTTTTGAGCCGGACTTTTTCTATTAAAAAAAAAAACAATTTTAAATGGGTCCTTGGTTATTCCGCTTTGCATATGTTTTTTTGATTGATTTGAACTCAGTTCGCACCATTGTTTCCGCTATGGTTTATGTTTTAAAAATTTCATCATTCATATGTGACAACCCCAATTCGCCCTTTCTTTTTGATATTTTTACTTAGCTTGTGACTCAAACAGGTGTAAGACACTCAATGAATGGTAAAGTCAACAAAGCACACTACAAACCAATTCTTTAGACGAATAAAGGATGGGCAGTTGATTTACGACTCACACAATCACTTTTGTCACAGCAGCACTGAATTTGCGTTCGTTCGTAGCACAGCTGTGCGGAGTAAAATTTTAAGACTTAATTTTTGAATATTTCAGAAACGATTGTGGCAACTTCTGTTTTGGGTTGCTATCTTTGTAGAGCTAAGTGTACGAATTTTTCTCTGGGAATACCTCTTACCAATTTCTAAAGCTTTGATATATAATATGTATGTATAGACATTAAAAAATAATATGAAAAGAAGAAGATCGTGTACTCTAGCCAAACTCTGAAAATTTCAACTAGCTCCAAACAAGCTCGCACACAACTGCACCCTTGATCCCTTAGCCAACTTCCTCATAACTGATATTAAAGTTTTAATTGCAAATTAAAGTATAAATCGCAATAAATATAAAAATTAAGTTCACCAAAGCGAGCGAGCACTGCCGAATGGCAAGAGGGTTCTTAAGCCCACAGGTATCCACAACGTAAAGTGGCACTTGACACGCAATTCTAAAAGAGCGAATTTATTGCGTATTTACTATATCGTGCCATCACCTGATTACGCCGTTATACGAATTAGTGCAATCACTGGGGGAAAGAATAAAATGGAACTGCTTCATCTGCACTCAATAGAGCTAACAAATTAATTATTGAAAAAGAATTAACTTCACAAGGTTAAAAGGGAATGCCCAATAGCTCTAAAGATTTACAATTTATGTAAATTAAATGATTAAAATATGGAAAAATGTAACCAGAAGACTAGTTTTTTTGAAAAATTGTACGAAAAATTAAGCAATCAAATTTTTTTAATTTTGAAATATAAGTAAATACTGACAAATAGATCTGCCGCAAAAGTGACGTTATGTTGTATACAGGACCTCTATTATTGCATTACGTCCAACTCTATCTCTTTCTCCTTCCCTCGCGAAAAATAAATTTTTAATATTTTTTCTTTATAAGACTTTATTATGTTGATTAAATGTGTATGTGACGCCTAAATAAAAATTATATGAAATGAAAACACGTATGTACTTACATACGTAAGGAGGAATGATTACACAATCTGTTTGACAGCGAACACACCCACAAACAATTTTTATACTCAGCTGAGCAGCGCTCACAGAGTATATTAACTTTGTTCGCATAACGGTAATCCGTAACGGCATAAACTAATAGAGATAGATATAGACTTCTATATATCAAAATGATCTGGGCGAAAAAAGAAATTCATTTAGCCATGTCCGTCCGTCCGTCCGTAAACATGATAACTTGAGTAAATTTTGGGGTATCTTGATGAAATTTGGCATGTAGGTTCCTGGGCGCTCATCTCAGATTCCCGTTTAAAATGAACGAAATCGGACTACAACCACGCCCACTTTTTCGATATCGAAAATTTCGAAAAAGCGAAAAAGTGAGATAATTCATTACCACGAATATAGCGATGAAACTTGGTAGGTGCGTTGACCTTATGACGCAAAATAGAAAATTAGTAAAATTTTGGACAATGGGCGTAGCACCGCCCACTTTTAAAAGAAGGTAATTTTAAAGTTTTGCAAGCTGTAATTTCGCAATTGTTGAAGATATTATGATGAAGTTTGGCAGGCATGTTTCTCCTATTACCATATGTGTGCTAAATAAAAATTAGCAAAATCGGATGACGAATACGCCCACTAAAAAAAAATTTTTTTTTTAAGTCAAATTTTAACATTTACAATTTAATATCTTTACAGTATATAAGTATATTATGTCAGCATTCAACTCCAGTAATGATATGGTGCAACAAAATACAAAAATAAAAGAAAATTACAAAATGGGCGTGGCTCCGCCCTTTTTCATTTAATTGGTCTAAAATACTTTTAAGGCGATAAGTCGAACAAAAATTTGCCAATCCTTGTGAAATTTGGTAGGGGCATAGATTCTATGACGATAACTATTTTCTGTGAAGATGGGCGAAATCGGTTGAAGCCACGCCCAGTTTTTATACACAGTCTGCCGTCTGTCCTTCCTTTTGGTCGTTAACAATATAACTTGAGCAAAAATCGATATATAAACTTAGTTCACGTACTTATCTGAACTCACTTTATCTTGGTATAAAAAATGGCCAAAATCCGACTATGACCACTCCCACTTTTTCGATATCGAAAATTACCAAAGATTAAAAAAATGCTATAATTCTGTACCAAATATGAAAAAAGATATGAAACATGGTAATTGGATTGGTTTATTGACGCAAAATATACCTTTAGAAAAAACTTTGTAAAATGGGTGTGACACCTACCATATTAAGTAGAAGAAAATGAAAAAGTTCTGGAGGGCGGAATCAAAAGCCCTTAGAATCTTGGCAGGAATACTGTTTGTGGTATGACAAATACAAATAAATTAGCGGTACACGACAGATGATGTTCTGGGTCACCCTGGTCCTCATTTTGGTCAATATCTCGAAAACGCCTTCACATATACAACTAAAGGCTACTCCCTTTAAAAACCGTCATTAATACCTTTAATTTGATACCCATATCGTAAAAACACATTTTGGAGTCACCCCTGTTCCACCTTTATGGCGATATCGCGAAAAGGCATCCACCTATAGAACTAAGGCCCACTCTCTTTTAAAATACTCATTAACACCTTTCATTTGATACCCATATCGTACAAACATATTCTAGAGTCACCCCTGCTCTAACTTTATGGCGATATCTCGAAAAGGCATCCACCTATAGAACTAAGGCCCACTCCCTTTTAAAATACTCATTAACACCTTTCATTTGATACCCATATCGTACAAAAATATCCTAGAGTCACCCCTGCTCCACCTTTATGGCGGTATCTCGAAAAGGCATCCCCCTATAGAACTAAGGCCCATTCCCTTTTAAAATACTCTTTAATACCTTCCATTTGATACCCATGTCACACAAACACATTCCAGGTTTACCCTAGGTTCATTTTCCTACATTGTGATTTTCCCTTATTTTGTCTGCAAAGCTCTCAGCTGAGTATGTGATGTTCGGTTACATCCGAACTTAGCCTTCCTTACTTGTTTTCTTTTAAATTTAATGTTTGTATAGAATTTTGGTTCTATTTGAAAGGAAGGACCTATTTTTTAAACATAACGAAAGTAAATATTTCAAAGCTTAACTGCATAAACCCCAGGTTATTTAATTTTTGATCGCTAGTACAGAACCCTTCGTATTGTATCGAAATCAACCATTCCACAAACCTAAGCTTTAAAATGCAAAGAACCGTTTTAAAATCGCATCGACATTTAAAGACTTTATTTTGTTAGATATATCGATAATAACTGACTTTGTGACCCACAATTCAGCTGAGTGTGCCTCTTTCCCCTTACAAATTCACAATCCAAACGTGACGTAATACAAGCTTCTATATTTATGCACATCGCTGTAAGTTGGCTGCTGTAGCAGATTTCGTCTCGCTTGACTCAGCTTAGCCTAATTTGTTTCGTGCGCTCAGTCATTCCATAGCCCCCTACACCACCAACAGCACCAACAGGTTGCTGCGATCATGTAGTATTTGGTGGAATGCGATTTTGATGTCTCTGTCTATCTGTCTGTCCGTCGGCTATTACTTGCTTCAGAGTAAGCAAAATATGTATGTATGCGTGGTTGTGTGCGAGTGAGCCGTAGTTGCCGGCATTTTTTGTATATTCATGGCAGCATAGAAGGGAGTGGAGTGATTTCAAGCTAAACAAGTTGTGGTTTGGTTGTTATTGTTTTTTCTTTTTAGTTTGTTTTCCTAATTACTGTGTTTTCTTTGTTTGTGTATATGTGCTTGTAAAGTTTATTTTTGTTTATTGGAACGCATAACATCACCGCCGTGCCTGGTACGGATAGCACTGTTTCAAGTTTCCAGCAATTTCAGCGTTGTTGAGCGCGCGCAACCGATCGTAGTCCAAAAGTTTATAATACTCTCTTTGCATTCTCCTAACTCCAGGCAGGTTTCGGCAATGAATTAAGGCAGCAGCATATTGTAGTTGTTTGTAATTGTATGCGGGATTGAGGTGCGGTATTGTGATTATTGTTGTTTTGTTCATTATGCTTGTTTGTTGTTTTCCTTTTATTTCGTGTTTGTGTTTTTTTTTCATTTGGTATTTCTATTGCTGTTGAGCTCGTAATTCTGCTTTGGTCACATTGTTGGTTTGAAGCAATTTTTGTGGCGACCGTCATTTTACTGCTGCACATACATACATCCATATATATGTACAAAGAAGTATAGGTACTTTGGAAGTATGTTTCTTTTATCTTTAGTTTTGACTTTATTTTATGCTATTGCTTTTCTAAAAAAATGTAGGAATTCCTGAAGAAACATACGTGGCTTGCATCCTGCAAAACAACTTAAGGTTCTTCCATTCATATTGTAGACTGCAGCCGGCTTCGACCTAAGCCAGGTTAATGTATATTTTAGCATCGGTATGCATAAAGTCAGAGGATTGTTACCTTTGTTGGACTCTACGGACCCAAATAGAGATTCGAGCTATTACCTTGTGATAACCAAGATACGCCTCTATGCAGTGGAGACAGTAAAGTTTTCCGTTAAAGATCTGCTCATGAGACAGACAGCTAATGATTACACCGCTCGGGTCTCCCACCTGCTCGCTGCCAGCAATGATTGCGATGTAGACGAGCAGGTAGTGCCACCGTAAGTTCCGTACAAAAACGGTAACGCGAGAAGTATTCCAGCGTTAAAATTATGGAAAAAAGGGAGATACGCCTAGTTATTAGAAAAATTCGTCAAGCAGAACAGCTTGAGTGCGATAAATAAGGTGGATATAGGAAGGTTTCAACGCCAGAAGGGCAGACTTTTTTCTTCCATTTCTTTGTGTTTTTTCACACCTAAATCCGATTTCTAAGCCGATTTTATTGTAGCTGAATATCAACTTAATAGTAAAAATGTTTTCAGCTCATTAAAATACTCGCCAAATTATCAGTAGATCATATCGACTGATTTTAAATAACGTTCCTGAGCGACCGAGCTTTGCTCGGTATTCTTCGAGTATCCGCATAATATATTGTAACGAATTTACTGCAATTCCACTTATTTGCAACCTTCTACTAACGTTCGAATCACTAAACTCTTGAATAAATAACTCCACTATTCAATAATGCAAAATGGCCTTTATTCATGTACTGCACAATACTACTACTTCTCGACAGATAGCGTGCTTAAATCAAGCTCATTCTGATTGCTCAGATTGCGCTCTTTTATACTCTTCGATTTCCTCGTTCCATACTAGGCGCTTCTATTTCTAGAATTTACTCGTTCACCAGCTATAACTACAAATGCACGATTTTATAGCTTCTCGCAAAGCTCATGCGCGTGTATATGTGAGTGATACTTGCACAAATGGTTGCATACTTTCGGGAGTATCTCAGATATATGCATGTGTTTGTGCGTCTCTCTCCGCTGTGTGTACGTACATATGTGTAGACATAATGATTGATTCGTTTATGTAGATACAACTGACTGCTTGCTTTATTGTTGTTATGTCTTCATTTACTTAGCATAAAACTAGTGATGTGAGTATCACTTAGTGTCACTAATATTCGTCACAATATTTTGTTCTATATGTCGTCATTGTAAATTTTAAAATTTTTTTATACATATTTATATTTTTACTTATTGTTGACTTCTTTTAAAGTACATCTCAATAACATATCGATCACTAACCGCAAAAAGAACTTGAAAAAACCAATTCTTAAACGTGTAATTACAACCTAAGGTCTTGGGTATTTTAACTGGAATGTACTTCTTAAGAGCTTCAATAGAATATATGCGTGCAGAACGTAGTAATATTTCGCCTACCCATTGCCTTAATACCCTAGTCGCATTATTCATTTTTGAATAGTTCAAAATCAATACAAACATTTGTCAATTACTTTTCCTATCTGAATTTCAAACCTATATAGGAAATTTCACACAAATGGGTAAAGCCGCAATCTCCAGTGGCAACACTTAGTTGAAAAGTATTAGAAACTAAAACACTATCGATGTACCAAACTTCACACAGATCGGTTGATCCGTTTCCGTGATTGGTAGTGGCAACCCTACTTAAAAATTCCTTTATTGAAATGCGGATTGAAATACCTTCCGCTTGATACCCATATTGGCATATCTCGTGGAATTTTTTTTCAAAATTTGAAATACGTGGCATCCTTGTGAAAATATCCTCAGTGGCAACACCTTGGTAGCGAGTCTAAGAATGCGAGACACTGTCTATGTACTGTTTCCGAGATCGTTTCGCAAACAATTTTCACTGATTTGAAGTACTAAGAACAAATTTTGCAAAATTTATTACATAATATGAAAGAAAGTTGCGTATACGCCGTGGTGTCCTAAATTGGAATCCTTGCAGGGGCTATGCAGCTATCCATGATAAAGTTAATAGAAAAGTTGAACAAATTTGTTTATACAGTTTACCTCAACAGCTCTAAGATCTATGTTCGGGTATGTGAAACTCCAAATCCTCTGTTCTTCTCTCAGATACACGTCTCAACTACCCAAAAAAGTTAACGGGGAAATATGGCGGCTAGATGAATATTTCTAATGTACACAAATCCGCGCGCATATTATACTTCGTCCAGTAAGGCCAATAATCTAGTCAACAGGCAGCAAGGTATTTGTAGACTAAACCAAACCAAATATGGCAAAGTTACAGGACATTCCTCCTGTCCAAGTCAGGTGACATTCCAAACAGAACCGCAAAAAAAAAACACAATTACCGTCGAGAGTAAAAAGGTTGCCCTGACTGGCAGGCATTAGTAAATCCTGCAATATGATTTAGCTGAGGGTATCTTTGCGTTGTTCCTTGTCTCCAGTTCTCTTTGATTTTTATATGACAAAACTCCCTCTTTTCATGACAGCTTCAAGCGACTGCTCAATAATGAAGACATATACATATAATGAGCTTTACTCCAAAATAATAATAAACCACCCCTTCTTATCCTGACTGGTAATGGTATATGCATTGTTTCTGTTGTAAGCCGGGGTTTACAATACAAGTTAAACTGCCGGTTAATATCTACCTCTAAATAAATAAAAATGGCAATCATCCTTTGGTTCTACAAAGTTGCGGTAAATGCTGCTGTAATCACACCCACTCTGATTAGATTGTGAATGCTTTGGCGCTCTGTGGATGCACATTTGCCTAGCTAGGCGTTTTCGTAATCCCCATCAAATCTTTCTTTTAGATCGCAGCCAAAGTAGTGTTAACGACTTCATCCGCAACCTCTGTAACTATAGTGTCCAGACTTCCATGTAATTCATATGCTTTGCAGATGACCAATGGGAAACTAACCAACAAGCTTCTAGGAGGGACCTATGCATGAAAAGTTTGAGGTAGTGCCTGTGATGATGACTTCCTTCGATGTGGGTTTTTAATAATGTCGGTTGTCCCGGCAACTTTACGAATCTCTCAGTCTTGCATAGCCACCTACATGCTTGCTGATGAATTCATTATCAAGGTGAAAAAGGGGTCAGAGAATTTAATTAAAGGAGACAAACGATAAGAACGTCAATGAAAAGTACCAAAACTCCCGTCTTCTCAAAACTTTATTTTCATTTCAATTTTAAAGCATACTGTTATTTTTATACTCAGTTGAGCAGAGCTCACAAAGTGTATTAACTTTTTTCGCATGACGGTACCTCGTAACGGCATAAACTAATCGAGATAGATATAGACCTTTATATATCAAAACGATCTGGGCGAAAAAATAAATTTATTTATCCATGTCCGCCCGTCCGTCCGTCTGTCTATAAACGCGATTACTTGAGTAAATTTTGAGGTATCTTAATGAAATTTGGTACGTAAGTTCCTGGGCGCTCATCTCAGATAGCTATTTAAAATGAACGAAATGAGACCACACCCAGTTTTTCGATATCGAAAATTTCAAAAAACCGAAAACGTGCGATAATTCATTACCAAAGACGGATAAAACGATGAAACTTAGTAGGTGGGTTGAACTTATGACGCAAAATTTAATATTGGTAAAATTTTGGACAATGGGCGTGGCACCGCCCACTTTTAAAAGAAGGTAATTTAAATTTGTGCAAGATGTAATTTGGCAGTTGCGTGTGTAATGTTCGGTTGCACCAGAACTTAGCCTTCCTTACTTGTTTTTGTTTAAATTTGGTGCTTTGGTGCCATACGGGGCGAAAGTGATATTGTTGTGGGCCATACAGAGCCAAGGAGTTGTCAACCGATATCTGCTGGCAAAAACAATGTCTTTGTATGATAAGATTTTGGGTATGTTGCTAATAACATAATAAATAGGCATGCCACCTTGATTAGCAGAGTTTAAAGTCAGAGATTTATAGTCTGTTGACATATGAAAGCATTCCAACTAGCCTTTATATTCAATGATGTGTACGAGTTACGCCAAATCTATTAAATGCACAAATCTTTCGGTTTTGCTAATCGGACAATTAAATGCTGGTACTAAGATTTCATGTGGTCAAATGAACCGTAAATTTGTAGTTAAGTGTTTTTGTTGTGTATCAATGACAATACTAGTTTTCCCAAGATGCGACCTACTCAGCCCATTTTGCAAATACTGTACCCCAACATTTTACAAATTTCATAGCTTTGTTTTTTGCAGAAAATTTATTGTCTTATTTAAAATTCAGCATAAAATCCAATAGATTTTTTTTACCATAGTCCTAAAAAATATTTAAATAAAAAATATTGAATGTACGCTTGCGCTCGAAAAGGTATTAGTGCATTTTTTGCATAGTAAATTCCATGAGCTTGAATTTGTTGTATTTATTTGTAGTGCTAACAAATGCAAGTGTAAATCCATGCATGCATGATATACTGGTTTGTATAAATGTGTGTGTGGATGTGTTCGGACAAATGGACTTTATGTTGTTCACATTGGCTAAAGTGTGCGAAAAAATCGCTCTGTTGTAAAAGTTTGGGAGATTAAGGTGGGAGAAGAGGAAGAGCGATCAGCCGAGCGGCATTTATAAAACACAAAAAATGGCAATGAAGTGCCAAAAATAGGATTACAAGGAAGATTTAATATAGATATACAATCGTTTTTTTTTATCAATTCTTTTTCCGAGGGAAAATCACTTTACTTTATGCAATGACGCTTTTACAGCATATGTGCTGTGATTTAAGCTTAAAATTGACTAAGGAGATAATGATGCAGATTTTTGGTTGATTTTTGTAACGAATCTATTGATTTATCTTGTATGCCAGTAAAATATTTTTAAATATTGTAACGAATTTTGGGGAATTCCGCTTATTCCAAACCTTCTACTAACGTTCGAATCGCTAAACTGTTGAAAAAATAACTCCAGTATTCAATAATGCAAAATGGTCGTTATTAGACTAATTTGAGGGTACTTTACAATAAAATTTATACTTCACAACCAATAGCGTGCTTAATTCAAAACTGATTACTCATTCTTCAGCTTGCGCTGCTTTTATACTATCAGTTTTCTCGTTCATCCATTTCTCCTAAGTCTAGGCATTTCGCGAACTTCATGCTTGGTTACCAGCCATATATATATATTTGTAATTTGTAGCCATATGCATGTGTATATGTGAGTACTACTACGGCTGGGAGTATCTTTCCGTTGCCTTATATGAATGTGTGCACATGATGATTGAATTGTTTACGTACATACGAGTGGCTGTTTAGTATCGGCTTAGTGATGCTAGTTACGCTTAGCGATGCTAATATTCGTCAAAATATTTTAACTTGGCACTTTAACTTGGTTTCCAAAGCAGCTATTCTTTCGAAGCAAGAGATAAGGGCATGTTGTTATTGTTATTTTGTTGTTGTTTTAACTACGAAACACTGCCGATATTTTGAAACCGTTCTTGGACGGATATGAATGTAGCACGCTTGGATATAAGAGGCTCTGCTACGCCGACGATCTCGTCCTATATCCAGCTTTTATTATCATCAAATAACGGTTTTTTTTTTCAAAAAGAATTTTGAAATTGCCAGAGCCACGCATGCTGAATCTGTGAACGAATATTTCATATCGTCGGCTTAACGTGCAAAGGTTCTAAGTGCCATTTTAGAAATGTTGAATAAAAGAAAAAAAAAAAACTGAATAATAATGTAATATAAATATATATATATTTTTTTTAATGCAATTTTGTCAACTTTCATATTTCATTTAAGCTAAAAAAATACAAATTAAAAAAAAATAGAATGAGCGCCCTCAAATAAGACTTAGCACATTTTATGGAATTATACTCACTTTATGTATTGGACTTAGGACATTTTACAAAACGAAGTATTGCAGTAAAAGTTTTTTTGCCAACGGCGTATTTTATTATCACAAAAAAATATTATACAGTCTTAATTCGTTGCTGTCGTTTAAAGGAAAACATAAGTAATTGATGGAAAATTTTTGTTTTGGGCATCCCAAAAATTAATAAGTCTATAGTCTTCCTTATTGCTGTTTGTAAATTATAAATTAAACAAAAATAAATAGATATCACTCATGTGGCAGGTCGTCATAATATTGGTGGTAGTCTCTTGGCAAAGAAGTTTTTATATATTGCAAATCTGCGTATTTTCTGGCTGTTAATTTTCTTCTTTCTTGGTGAAGTTGAGTCAAATTAGACCATTCAGTTGGCACAACACTTCTGTCCATTCTTTGTTGCAAATAGCTCCATGGCTCTGGTAAACGCAATTTATAAAATATTTCACATTGCGGTGTGTATTTTATTTCACCAATATCGGTGACTTTTGATTCACCTTTTCCGCGACCAGGACGAATTGTTTTGAAATATGGTATGCATTTGAAACATTTGGAAAAATTGTGATCCAAATACTCTACCATATAAGGTGTCGGTTTCTTTCGAGCATTGCGACATATTTCAATATACTCTGCTGGTACATTAATAATTCGGTGTTTAATGGCGCGCTCGATAACTGAATGGACGCTGTCAGCTTCCATTTATATGTGTCCCGTTTCGAGTATTTTTTGCTCAATTGTTACGCCGTGTTTAATAGATGTGTTGAGCAAAGCGTTACTCATAGTAACATTCCTATTCTGGTACGTGCACCCATTACTATAAAGAATAATTTTCGTATCAGCTGCATTCTCGGTAAGTTTTGGAACTATTTTATTCTCGATGAAGTATACCCAAATGCAAGCAAATTCTTCCGCAGATACTCCACCTTCTACTTCATTCCATATGAAACAATAACCATCATGACTTATCAATCTGTGAAATACCAAATACTTGGGATTTTGGTGCCATTAAGACCGCTTGCAGATCGACAGTAAACACAAAGGCCTCTTCGATTTTGCCTTTTTGCTTCTGTTCCCTAGCTTCATGTTTCTTTGTCTGGTGAAGATTGTAGACGTCATCCAAAATATCTCCCACAGAACTTCGAGCACAGATTTCACACTGATCTTTTTTAGGGTAATGTAGGCCCAGATTTTTAACAGCAAATGCATCATGAAACGCCGAAATAGAGAGTGGGGTTCCCCCACGTGCCTTACAAAAATTCTCTACGTAAAAATCAAATAGTTGTTTTTTTTTCTGGCAAAAGATATTTTTTGTTCGTTGTTGAACGACAGTAATGTGATTCCATGGTCGCTAGAGAAGCGAAAAATGAATTATGATTTTGACGTGCAATGCTACAATTTTTTGTGGTGCGTTCTGTGTAGTGTTTATTGAAATCGTTGTCTGTTTGACCCAATTTAGCACCATTCGTTTGCCAATGCTAAGAGTGTTCAAAAAGAATGTTTGGCAAACTTTAACATTTTTTTGCTGTACCCTTACATGGTATTGTAATGTTCGACCCCTTCTTGTCTGGTTTTTATCTTTACGATTTCGCATTCTTGCAGGTGTTGTTACTTAAATCAATGTATTTATGGAAGTTTGTTTCTCTTTCCAATCCATTTTCCAGAACTGTTTAAAGATTACTTGTCTTTGGTCTTCAGTGACTTCTGCACAGTGGAGGGTAGCAGACCAAGTGGCTTTTTTAGACCTACATCGTTCTCCAATAACTCTTGCATTTCTAACTCTCCGATGATTCCACACGCCATTATCTTTTTTTCACCCAAGTAAAGTTTGCCATTTTTGCTCAGTGTTTTATTTTTTGCTGCGAACCTAGCCTGATTAACAACTTTTCCACTTCTTTTGTGCGTTTGTGATTTTAAAGGAAGGTCTAGCGACTCGTACGAAACGCTATTAAAGCCGTAAGACACCAGTCCCATAACTCCATCATCTACCTGATTACCATATTCGCTGAAATACTCGTTATTGATTTTATCAGTGTCTATTGAAATGTGTAAATATATGCAATTTTAGTCCAATTCATATTCATTAAATTGAATTTTATATTTTTTACCTTTAAATAACAAATAAATTAAAATAAGCAAAGAATTTTGCTTGAGCACAGAAAACAACACACAGCACTATATGTAGAAATCACATTAGACTAGTCAGAATCAGTCAGAAACAGTCAGAGACAGTCATGGACTGCTGGAACGTGTTCCGGTATGCGGTTCTCTGACTGGTATTATATATGATTTTTATGTTTGACATTTGTACAAAGTTTGGTCAGTAAAAGTACCGGAACAAAACTATTGTCAAGTGGACTTAGCGCGTGCGTTTTGTCATATGTTTACATTTCACTTTTGCACACCGCTGCTTAGATCACTTTAAAATAAGAGTCGACAAGGTTTTTTTTTTTACATAGTATGTGTTTTCAAATTATCTACCGAACTGCATCAGAATTAAATTTTTGGCAAAAAATGGACTTAGCACCTTTGCACGTTAAGCCGACGATATTTATATTCGGAACAATATTCGGATGGCAAAAGCAATATTATTTTATTCAAAGTCAGTGGCACACTGCTCTTTCCCTGGTTCTTACTAAAAGTTATGTCTTACGCAACCATTTCGAGCATATTGTTCTATTATTCTGCGCCTTCTGCTGCCGTTCGAGCCACTGAATTATCATATAAATACACTCTATATAAAATTATCTTTACTAACAGCCCTACTGTGGTAGTAGATCTTCACAATTCAATGTATTCGCGTACTTCACCTATGGATAGCCTGCTAAATTCCAACTGATTGACCATCACTTGGACTTCGCCGCTTTTATACT
Source organism: Eurosta solidaginis (assembly GCF_040869045.1). Classification (NCBI taxonomy): domain Eukaryota; kingdom Metazoa; phylum Arthropoda; class Insecta; order Diptera; family Tephritidae; genus Eurosta; species Eurosta solidaginis. Next base: position 224,982,553 of record NC_090322.1, on the reverse strand, counting down.
CTCAACAGCTTCGTTCAACTACTTCTCCCAGTGTCTATACTTTTCTCGAACAGTCTTCTCGATTAGCTAGTTATTAAGTTATATCAACTGGTGAATCCCAACTTATCTATAAAAAAGTTATTTATTTGCTATAGGAAAGTTATAGTATTGTTATTGTAAAGTTATCGTTACCAGAATGTTAGTGGCGATGGGTCTGTTTTCGGAAAATGATCGATTTTTTATCGAAATGGTTGCGATTTATTACCGAAAATTATCGATAATCTATAGAAATGTCTCTGACATGTTATCAAAAAGTTATCATTGCGTTAACGAAAAGTTATCGATTTGTTATTGGGGTGTTAACTATTTGTTATGGTCAAGCTATCGATGCGTTATCAATATGTTATCGAAAAACCATCGAATTATTATCAAACTATATATCGGTTACTTATTGAAAAGATATCGATTTTTTCGACTTTTACCAATTTGTTATCGGTCTGTTATCCATTTACTGTAGACAACTTATGAACCAGATACCGATAAAACTTCAATATAACATCGATAACAATAAGTACCTCGCATATGTGTCTCCCGAACAAGCCAATAAAAAACCTATAAGCAGCCGATGACTCAGTGATAACAACCCGTCGATAACTCCCCTTTCGATAGTATGCCGATAAAAAAAAACAAGAATTTGTTAGCCATTAGAAGCCTACGAAACTCTTTTCAAATAGCCAAATGTTATTTGTTGGTGGTAAAACTAAATTTGTTGTGGTTTATATTCAACTCCTGGGTGAGCTCTAGCTAAACATTTCTCTCAGACAGCAAGAGTGAGCGCCGATTTAGGAATAATATATTACAACTGGCGTGTCTTTTTCTGGGAGAGTACATATCTAGATTCACCAAATTTCTGAGCGCTGTTATTTTTTCAGGTACAGGAAAATGGTTTAGTATGTTAAGCTGTTGTACCAGGAAGACAACTTTCTCTATACTGCAGGAGTTCTTGCGAGCCCAATGTGTAGCTTATAGGACCATCATAATACGTAGTAACTGTTTAATATGTAACTGATCCATTGCGTTTTAGATAAAAGTTAATAAAGGCGTCGTTGTGCAAAATTTTTTTTAAATATTTATACTTGTGCTTATATCTCAATAGCAGTATTGAGCTACGAGAAAATTTTAAAAATTGCATAAAGGGCACTCAATGAAGTTTTGCTAGCGGATAGAGTTGCATGTGCTCAAAGGTGAAGCTGGTTGTACTTAGGCCGCATGCATACAATTCAACAAATAAAATAAAATAAAAACAAAAATACAATCTACAACTGTCTGTAACTATGCTTTCTATTTTGTTTGCAACACTCACACAACAGTTTGAGAGGAAATAATATCGCGATATTGCAAAAAGTGACTGTTAGTTGAGTAAAATATAGTGTCTATACTAAAACGAAAATATAGAAGGGCAGAAAGGGCTTTGCAGCTTACATGAAACGTAGATATTGAAAAAATCCTAAAAAATATTGCTCGTTCAACAAGAGCTTTACTCGCATTCGAAGTATCCAACAGCTACAATTTAACGCACGCCACATGTGTTAAGACTTTATTTCTATTTTTGGTAATCGCTGTCAGTGGGCTTTCATTTTGTTGCATTTTAAGCTGAACGCTACAAAGTCAACAGGCAATGTCACTGCGGGGGAAAGTCGATAGTTATCTCATGCGATAGTCATATCGTGCTATGCATTGGACGTTTCAATAAATGCCACCAAAATTGTGAAGAGCGTTGGTTGTATAGAATATTCAAGGAAAGAAAGATTTATGCGCTCTAATAATGCGATATTAGTTTTTTAGAACGTTACAAAAATACTAAACAGAAGTTGATGCTGATATGTGATAATTCAGAAAGAAATATTTTAGTTCTTTTCTAACGTGACTCAGAAGTCAAAAATTAAAAATTTATGAGGAACTCAACTTAGTTCAACCATTTTTCTGCTTAAGTTTATAAAAACTGATTTAAGTTGATGTAAAAAAAAAAAATAAAAATCTAAGCCCATGATTGCACTGCAAAAAAGTAATTAAATATAGATCAAATAAGTTAAATTATGCACAATGTGTTGATTTGTAGTAAAAATGTGATATAATGTAATTGTTATCAATTGTGAGAAAACTCCCTGAAGAAGATGCGAAAGCATGAAACGCGTAGAAGGGAGAGGAAAATTCAAAATTGTGTTTATAACTACCGTCCACAAAGCTTCAACTCAGTATACAAGAAAGCTTGCATCATTCAACATTAAAGATCTATACCCGTTGATACCAAAACCTGAAGTTATTATGGAAGCCGCATACCAAATGTTTGCAACACAAAGAAGAAAGTACAATAGTGCAAGGAAAACTGGCCACAAGTTGAAAATTACTTTTAAGTAGAACTATTCCATATTCAGTAACAACGGACACATGCGTATAAACGGACTGGGAACGGATACCAATAGATCCCTATGACGGGAATGCCTTTATGGCTAGCTGTAGGGCAAAAAGAAATGGATGGTGGATGGCATGAAAAAAGCGTTATGCATATTGCTATGCCACAGTATTTCGTTCCGCTACACTAAAACAATTTTTAGTTTTTAATCTCCTGTTAAATCCCAGTAATAACTAAGCGCACTGAAGTCGTGAGTGAATACGCAATGGTCCGACTAACGGTTTGTTGGCATTGCGCAGACGGCATTGTACAAAACTTTCTTTTGACTGTAAGTTGGTTGTATTGAAAAAATATTTCAATTGGGCACAAAACCCGTGCAATAGACTCTGTGTAGTCTGAATGCTGTTTCCATCGTTCCCAAAAAAATCATATGAAAATATTTCCTGGAAACAATTTTTAAGAAAAATACTAAATATACTATATACCTAGAATTCAACTAGCAGATTTGAAGTGAACCGAGTCACTGATATTGCGCAGCTCATAACATAAGTCTTTGAAAGGATGGCTTTAAATATTTAAAATTGTTAAATCAAATAGCTGCCTCGGTGGTCGGACTTTAATGACACAAGTACCTTACTGGGTTTTTTTTTTTGTTTATTGGGTGTTGGGGTAGCGCACTACCCTCAAATGGCCCAATGAAACCAATTCTGTTCAAGTGTCCGCACTCCGTGGGACCGCCGCTAAGCATAACGTCACACTGCACTGCCTTTCAGCATGCATCAATTTCGTGATAACTATAAAGGTCATCTTGCTCACACCAGTCCGCAAATTCAGGAAACTAAATTCCTAATGGAAGGCTACGCTCCAAAAACTCTGTGTACAGATAATATTTCGCCGTGAAAACGGGGGCAGTGAAACATTACATGTTCTGCACTTTCCAATTCGGAGGACAGAAAGGAACCTCCTCTATCCCTCGCTTATGTAGATATTCCCTGAAGCCGCCGTGCCCGCTCAATATCTGTGTCAGTTGGTAATTTAGTTCGGCATGTTTTCGCTCGTACCATTCCATTATATTCCGTACTAGCATGACGGTGCAGCGCCCTTTCTCGATTCTTCCCACCGTTCTTGCCACCTAACTATTGTTCGTGACCTTCCGCTTTTCTTAGCATCTTCAGATGGTCGTCTGATTCCAATGCCATACAGATCGGCCATTTCACCTGAGAGTAGATCTATTGGGATTTTCCTGGATAAAACATGGATCGCGTAGTTGGACACCGTCCGATAAGCACATGCTATTCGTATTGCAGTAATACGGTAGGCTGCTAGTATATCTGTTTGGTGGACCATTTTAGATCCGTGTCATACTGATGCTGCATATAATATTATCGAGCTGGTTACGTTGTATAATAGCTGACGGGTAGCTTTGCCTGGGCCGCCGATGTTGGGCATTATTCGCGTAGGGCTCCACTAAATCTAGAAACTTTCTTCCCACCCCCCTGAAGTGGTCCTTAAATTTGAGTTTTGAGTCAATGTTTCTCCTAGATATTTCAAGGAAGGCTTTGAATTTATTTGATAATCTCCTATGGTTAGGGCTAGCTCATCCACGGTCCACTTTAAGCTCACCAAAACCACTTCTGTCTTATTGCTAGCCATCTCCAGCCCCATATTCGTCAGCCATTCCTTTATTCTTCCCATGGAGTCATAACATAATACTTGGAGCAGATAAAGTTTCTCGGCCACTGCTACTACGACAATATCATCTCCATGGCCGACAGTTTCCATGCCTCCGGGAAGGTCGATTTGTAGCACACCGTTATACATCCAAAGAGTTGGACCTAGAACATATCCCTGGGCGACACTGCCCGTGATGTTGTGCTTTCTTGGCCCCTCATCCGTATCAAAAAGGAGTACTCTGTCGCTTAAAAAGCTACCACTTATTCTGAGTAGGTAAGCAGGTGGCCAAACTCAGTACACAGAGCTTCCTTTCACTTTGGCCTCCATGGCTCCGCGGGCTATATTGACAACTGTTTGTATTGTGTCTATCGTAGATCTCGATTTTCGAAATCCAAAGTGACAATTTGACAGCCACACGGGCTTTCCAGGGTCTGCTATAGACGCTCACTATTAATATGTTCGAAATAGTGAGGTCTAAAAGGTTATCTTGCACGATATGTTTGATAGCAAATGTGCTACCGACGCTATTTCCTATTTAGTTATCTCGTCTGTGTCCGTTATAGCTATCGCAGGCTCGGAAGTCCAATCTAATGGCTGTAGTGAAGTAACGCCAAAGTTGTGCCTTTTCAGAAAATCGTTTTATCACTGGCTTTGGTTGGTCGGAGGGCACGCAGGCAATTGTAGATAATTTTATTATTAGTTTTATTGAACTCTATATTATTATTATAATTTTCTTTTTTCGAATAACAGGGGACGTACGTTCCCATCATATCTTGGAATGCTATTACATGGGGTGCGCTTGGAGGGATGAGCTTTCTCATTTTGCTCTAAAAACCCACGCGATTGCACCTTAAAAGGTTTCATTGTGACAAGTACTTGGGCTCTGAGGAATCGGCTGCAAATTGAGCCAGCTTATCTTGCTATGGAAACCCCCGATTAAGGATAATAAGCTAAAAGCCATGCTTTCAGAATATTTCACTAGCCAGTTTAAAATTACAAGCGCATGGTTAATGAAGCAAATGATAGAAAAATGTTTACACTAATATCTTTTCAACGACAGTTAGTCAGTTGTATTTTTTGAAGTGTGTCGGCGAAGAAATCGGCACCCAGGGCTAGGTTACATTTGATGTGGTAAGTTGAATGCGTTGCCTTCAGGAAGTTAAATCAATGCAGGAAAGTCCACTAAGCTAATGTCGACGTTGCACTTACTAATACCGATATTAATTATATTAGACAGCAGTGAGAACTGCAAACGCCGTTTGGCGCTACTGACTGCGGAGTTTTGATGCGGTGGTTACCCGTGAATAAAGAGCGAATAGCGAGAAGCCACACAAGTTTCGAGGACTTTGCGCCATTAACGAGGACTATCAGCTAGCACATAACACCCAGAAAAAACCATATTTTCCCCGAATCATATTTGGAAAAGCGCCACCATCTTGGCTGACGTTAAAGAAAACTTTCTTTAAAATCAGAGCTAGGTAAGAAAGCTTCTCAAAGATAGCTTTCGAGAAAGCCCAGAGCAGAAGGATGACAACTTATGAGGTCAAAAAAAAAACAAGTAACGAAGGTTAAGTTTGGGTGTAACCGAGCATTACATACTCAGTTGAGAGCTATGGAGACAAAATAAGGAAAATCACCATGTGGGAAAATGAACCTAGGGTAACCCTGGAATGTGGTTGTATGACATGGGTATCAAATGAAAGGCATTAATGAGGGTTTTAAAAGGGAGTGGTGGTTGTTTTATAGGTGGTCGCATTTTGTGATATCGCCATAAAGGTGGACCAGGGGTGACCCTAGAATTTGTTTGTACAATATGGGTATCAAAAGAAAGGGGTGACCCTAGAATTTGTTTGTACAATATGGGTATCAAAAGAAAGGTGTTAATGAGTATTTTAAAAGGGAGCAATCCTTAGTTCTATAGGTGGACGCTGTTTCGAGATATCGCCATAAAGGTGGCCCAGGGGTGACCCTAGAATTTGTTTGTACGATATGGGTATCAAATTAAAGGTATTAATGAGGGTTTTAAAAGGGAGTGGTGGTTGTTTTATAGGTGGTCGCATTTTGTGATATCGCCATAAAGGTGGACCAGGGGTGACCCTAGAATTTGTTTGTACAATATGGGTATCAAAAGAAAGGGGTGACCCTAGAATTTGTTTGTACAATATGGGTATCAAAAGAAAGGTGTTAATGAGTATTTTAAAAGGGAGCAATCCTTAGTTCTATAGGTGGACGCCGTTTAGAGATATCGCCATAAAGGTGGAGCAGGGGTGACCCTAGGATTTGTTTGTACAATATGGGTATCAAATTAAAGGTATTAATGAGAGTTTTAAAAGGGAGTGGTGGTAGTTGTATATGTAAAGGCGTTTTCCAGATATCGACCAAAATGTGGACCAGGGTGACCCAGAACATCATCTGTTGGATACCGCTAATTTATTTATATATGTAATACCTGCCAAGATTTTAAGGGTTTTTTATTTCGCCCTGCAGGACATTTTCATTTTCTTCTACTTAATATGGCAGGTGTCACAACCATTTTACAAAGTTTTTTCTAAAGTTATATTTCGCGTCAATAAAACAATCCAATTACCTTACCATGTTTCATCCCTTTTTTCATATTTGGTATAGAATTATGGAATTTTTTTCATTTTTCGTAATTTTCGATATCGAAAAATTGGGCGTGGTCATAGTCGGATTTCGGCCATTTTTTACACCAATACAAAGTGAGTTCAGATAAGTATGTGCACTGATTTTAGTAAAGATATATCGATTTTTGCTCAAGTTATCGTGTTAACGGCCGACCGGAAGGACAGACGGTCGACTGTGTATAAAATCTGGGCGTGGCTTCAACCGATTTCACCCTTTTTCACAAAAAAAGTTATCGTCCTAAAATCTATGCCCCTACCAAATTTCAAAAGGAATGGTTAATTTTTTTCGACTTAAGGCGTTGAAAGTATCCTAGACAAATTAAATGAAAAAGGGCGGAGCCACGCCCATTTTGAAATTTTCTTTAATTTTTGTATTTTGTTGCACTATATCATTACTGGAGTTGAATGTTGACATAATTTACTTATATACTTTAAAGGTATTAAATTTTTTGTTAAAATTTTACTTAAAAAAATTTTTTTTTAAAAGTGGGCGTTGTCCTTCTCCGTTTTTTCTAATTTTTATTAAGCTTACATATAGTAACAGGAGTAACGTTCCTGCCAAATTTCATCATGATATCTTCAACGACTGCCAAATTACAGCTTGGAAAAATTTTAAATTACCTTCTTTTAAAAGTGGGCGGTGCCACGCCCATTGTCCAAAATTTTACTAATTTTCCATTCTGCGTCATAAGTTCAACTCATCTACCAAGCTTTGTCGCTTTATCTGTCTTTTGTAATGAATTATCGCACTTTTTCGGTTTTTCGAAATTTTCGATATCGAAAAAGTGGGCGTGGTTATAGTCGATATCGTTCATTTTAAATAGCGATCTGAGATGGGTGCTCAGGAACCTACAGACCTTATTTTATCAAGATCCCTCTAAATTTACTCAAGGTATCGTGTTAACGGACGGACGGACGGACGGACATGGCTCAATCAAATTTTTTTTCGATCCTGATTATTTTGATATATGGAAATCTATATCTATCTCGATTCCTTTATATATGTACAGCCAACCGTTATCCAATCAAACTAAATATACTCTGTGAGCTCTGCTCAACTGAGTATAAAAACCACAAGGCATTCCGTTACACAGTTTTGCTGTCTTCGCAAAAGCAAATGTCCGGTTCGCTACAATGTAGCTATTTTTACCTTTGTATCTATCGTGGTTTTGCTTTTCTTTAAGATCATGTTAGAACAATTCAAGGTCTACAGGAAATTAAAATTTATTTTTAAGTCAGACTAAAATGCTCCAACATGACGCTAACTGATTGTACTCACAATGATAATGTATTAGTCTGATCGAGTGAAAGTGTGAATCAGTCGATGTACGCTCTAATAAGTTAGCCTATCACTTTAAAATAAACGGCTTTTCACCCTAAATATTGAAATTTACTAAAAGTTCGGTTTATTAACTGAATTTCAAGTTTTGGTTTAAAATCTATTTTATTTTCATACGTATAAAAAAATGACCGCAAACATATTTATCAACAATGTTATGAGTTCAACATAAAACAGGCACTCATACACATGCACCACGAACTAGAAAAAATGAATGAGCCCGGCGTGATGGTATGCAGAAAAATAAAACCAAAATATAAATGTATGCAGACATTGTTGCAAATATGTGAAAATGTCTGCGGTGTTAGGAGCACTGTAGTATACATACAACGAGTCAGAGTTTGCAAAGCAAAAACGCAATTTGTATTGTTTTTGGCATTTATAGACCCAAGACTCAATTAGTAGATCATGAACGGGTAAAAAAAATGTCAGACTTCCATCTTAACCTTTTTCTTGATAGTAGATTAGACTCACGAACTGGCCCATATCTCTGAAGAGAGAAGATTTTAGGCTCACGATGGGCATACTAACTGGACGCTGCCTTCTGGTTTTACATGCTTATATGTTAGGCCTCATTAGTAATAGCATATGTTGAGAGCTTGAGCTACAGGAAGAAACGGCTGAGCACGTTCTGTGTTCGTGTCATGGAGGGAGTGATTAAGTTAGGTCATAGAAAACTTCTAGTATTTGCTAAGAGGACGGAGTTATTATATAACATAAGTCCTGGAACCTGATTGGGGTTCTTCCGTTTGGTCGTCAAATAAATTCTGGTAACACTCTCGCCACATGCAGCCATTGTGAGATCTTTAACCTAAACTGATCTCCCAACCTAAACGAATCTACCAATGGAGGGAGCTGGACCAAAATCAGAGATCTTAGGTACTTTAGATAATAAATATAGTAATGGCCTGGCCCGAGGAGTTTAATATGTTTTATGCTAATTCCGAATTAATAAATTTGAGGAGAACATTTTCATATTCAAAATATACTCGAAGGGCTTGCCAAACTTCTGCCGAGAGACGACCCTGTTGGTTTTCTCGGCGCTTAAGTCGGGGATCATTGATTAGTTACGCCAACGCGCAATACAGCAGAGGCTGAAGGCATACAGCGGACGCTGAAGCGCATATGTAAATCTGTAAAGCATTAAAATGCGACATCTAGTAGTAGATAGCAGCACAAATTGCGAATGAATTTATTCATATTCTAGTACCTACTTAATCTGCGGTGATAGTCACGATTACAAACTCTGCCTCTGAGAAAATGCACATCGCCTTGTTCACATCAGTTCGGAATAGTATCGGAACTATGCTGAAGCTGTGCTGGCATTTTGTCGCCATGACTTTTGTATTATTTTTCCCATTAGCTAGTAACTTTTCTATTACAAATATTGTATTAAGTTTGTCCTGCGTTATATTAAGTATCTGAAACAGTTCGAAACGATTTAGCGTAATCACGCGTACGTTAACTTTGTCACTCTGCAGTAAGGAACTAAGTACATATTTAATGCAAACATTTTTTAAAGCCGCCTTAAGCAACGAATCTGTGCTATTTTATTTATGTGTAAACGTGCTGGTATGAAAATGAATATAAAAAAAAAAAACAAAACAGTTTACAAATATTCCAAAATATGCCGAAACTGAAAAACAAACCAAATAAAAGATATAAAATGATTATTAAAAAGTAGATGCAGTTATGTGTGATGAAAAAATTATAAATAATAAAATAAATATTTGTTAACAATGCACTCACCTGCGTATATTTACGTGAGTTTGCATATGCACTTCAGTTCAATTTAATGGGTGCAACATTTAAAATAATTTTTAGTGCATTTCTAATATCAGTGAAAATGCAGTTGTTATTGTTGTAGCAACACTTTCTGAACGTTTTGGGGAGTTTTATTAAGATACTAGCCCGACCATATCCGGAAACGATTTAAGATTACCCCATTGAACCCTCTACGCGATCCCGCGCCCACAACACCTGGTTCCATGAGAAACACGTACAACTGCGCCTGCTAAATCTTTATATATTAAAATTACGTGTCACATTGTTTGTCCGCGATGGACTCCTAAACTACTGAACCGATTTTGAATTTGTTTTGCACTCCGTGTGTAGTTTGATCTAACTTGAAATATAGGATAGGTCATATCTCAGTTTATAGTCGCAATATTATTTTATTGCAAATTTTTTTATATGTTTATACGTAATAAAAAAATGTTACGTATACGCACCGGCACTCATATTTTCAGGTGGGATATACTTCCGTGTAATCGGTTGGTATTTAATTAAACAACGTGCTTATCACTAAAAAATATTGTAGCGAATGATATCAAGTATAGCACATCACCAGGCCCGACGAGGCGGGAAGGGGGTGGGGGTTTACCTCCGGCCCCGAGGTTTCTGAGGGGGACCGCGATTTAGGGATACCAAGACATTTTTTTAATTCAGGAGAGTTAGTTAGTTGTTCCATGTGCAATTTTTAAGCCGAATTTGAAAAGCAATGAATATCTGCATTTCGTTTTAATATTATAGTGAAGTGTGAAAAATAAAAATCTATATATGTGACCCGGTCTATGAAAAAAAAAACAACTGTTAACAGCTCTTTCTCGCAATTTCTTTTTTGAGTCATAAGCCACCTTTTCAAAGACCGGATCACATATATAAAAAGAAAGGCTAAAATGTGTGTTAGTCGGTCGCCGGTGTTTGGAGAAATGCGTCGGTCGATTTTGTTCAACCTTTCACAAAAGCTGCGTATAGCTCACGCGGTGGTTATTACGTAGGTTCGGTTGCGATCGACGTACAGGGTCTCAAGATATAGGCCGAAACGTGGACCCGGCTACCCTTACAATGTGTTTATTGAATATGAATAACAAATGAAAGCTGTTGATAAATGCTTTAGTAGAGGGTAATTTTCATACCCCTGGGTGACTAGGATCTCGAAATATAGGCAAAAACGTGGGCACGTGAATGCCTAGACAGTGTTTATACAATATGGATATCGAAGGGAAGCTGTTTATGAGTGCTTTAGTATAGAGTAATATATTATACCACTAGGTGACTAAAGTCTCGATATATAGGCCAAAACGTTGACCCGGATACCCCTAGAATATGTGGGTAATATGGATATCAAACGAAAGCTGTTGATGAGAGCTCTAAAGTAATTCTCATTATGATATTCGATTTAGTTGCATCAACCTGAAAAACTGATAAATATGCATGCGAAGCCGAAATAAAGACATGAATTAATAATACCCACAATTGGTATATGAGTTTGCCTACATTAGTATTTACGATGCTTTTTTCCGGGAAGTAGACCAGAGACGGCCTGGGACTGAGATTAGGACTAGGACTGGGACTGAGACTCGGAGTGGGACTGGGACTGGGATTGGAACAAAATACATACCGCCCTCTGGGAAAGGCAATAAGGGATGAGGAAGAATGAGAAGAACTTGAGAGAAGAAATTTAAGGCAGAATAACGTCCGCCGGGTCTGCTAGTTATTATATAAAACATGCCTATTTGTAACAGGATTCGTCTCGCATAGATGAGGTTGGCAATGGGGTTGTGGAAGCTATGAATTGTGCTTGTCAACCCATTGAAACCTTGCCCAGTTGGAAAGGATTGCCGCAATATAAATAAATTCTTCCTCGACCTGTTTTTCAAGCTCAGTGGAAAGCAAACTATTTTGCTCAAAATTGTTGTATCAAGAGATGTTGTTGTTATATCAAGAGATATACTTTCTTGGACAATGCCACGAGCCATATATCCGAAAAAAAATTATAGGGACTAACGAACCTGATTGGAGAAGACGGCTATGGTCTTGTTAACTAAGAGATCAAGGTACCAAATTGCATAAGGCATAATTATGGGGATGACCCAGTAGGAGAAACCTTGTAAAAAATTTCTAAGAATCATTCAGAGAGTAGGTTATCGGCACAGCTCAACGTGGATTAGAGGGTGGCCTCCACTCCACTTTATGCATCTAAAAAAATTACAGTTGTGTGTAAACTACATGTACATCACCCTCTCTCTATAATTGGTTATTTACAGCGATTCTATCCTATACTATGGAGTCCTTGGTTGGAGTACAACCTAACAATAAAGAACCCAACCCAAAAAATTAGAGAGGGTAAGCAGGCTATCAATGCTTAGTATTACAAAAGCCCTGAAAACAACCCCGACGGCTGCACTGTATGCCATTCTGCACATTCCACCTATAGAACTGGTGGCAAAGAAGATGGTTTTTACAACTGCAACGAGGCTCAGTACATCGTGGCATCATTTACAATTACAGGACGACTAGACTACCTAATTCCGCATCTGTGCTTCGAAGGAGCTCTTAGAGCCACAATAGAGGTGAATGTTTGGCGAAAGAGTGCTCATATTGCGGAGGAGGCGATACACGTACACACCAATGGTCCCAATGTAGTAGTGCGGTATACTGTGCTGATCCGGAAATAAACAGATTCTGCAAGCTGCCAGATCACCATAGCAGTTTTCATTAAGGCGATTAACCCACATAGCACAGCATCTTAAAAAGTGTTGAAGTGTAAGACATCCGTGGAAAAAATCGGAATAAGGAGAACAGACATCTATATGAGGTCCCAGGGCATACAGGAATAGATGGAAATGAACTAGCTAAAAATTGCACATCTCACACAACTTGCTCCCTAAATTTGTCAGTTAGATTAGGCGAGACCAGGAGAATGAGAGAACAGCACATGATCGCCCAAGCGGGAAAGGCGTGTACCCAAGCGCGGGGCTGTAAAGTGTCGAAGATCATGTGCAGGTCTTACAACCTTACACAAAGTTACTCCTATCATTAAAAAGAGATAGACTTATTACGGGTATTCTGATGGACACCGCCTTTGGACGTCACATGCCTTTAAATTAGGCTTGGTCAAAGATAGCAGATTTAGAAAGTGTGAGTTAGACAATGAAACGATCGGACACGTTTTGCGCTTGCCCCCTGCAATTGCCAGGCTAATATTCCTGCTATAAATAGTGCCACAGTTGTCAGATATAAAAGCAGCAAATTGCATAGGTCCTAGAAAGCTTCTAGCGCATGCGAAGAGGATGGAGTTATTTTTATAACACAAGTCCTGGTTTTTTCAGTTTGGTCTTTAATTAAACTTCTGGTAACATAACGGACTTATTCAATCTATGCGAGGCCTGACCGACCGGCCAGTTCAACTTAACCCAACCTTACGAATTTGATTTTTGTTCGAGACGACTTTAAACAGGCGAAAGTGGTAATTGATTAATTTAATTCTTAGACTAGCTTTGTTTTTGCAGTTAGTACTTTCTCTCATGGTCCAATGCCGCATCTTACAGCGACTGGTTGCTCAAGTATGGCCAGCAATGTATGCAACAGCTTCTGATTGCTAGTGATTTCCGCATTTATAATGCTAACGCAAAAATTAAATCGCATTAAGTCCCATTTTTTGTGTCAACTTTTTATGGAAAATTTATTTCCAACAAAACATTAAATTGGGGCTGTGCATGAACAGCTCCAAAATATTTTCAATTTAAAATGATAGTTTCTCAAAATTGGTTGAACTTTTTTGGGCTTTGAGTTGTTTTTGACATTTGTACGCTGTACCTATTGACTTGAGCAGCAGTGTACATATGTACATAAGTACAAAAGTATATTTGGATTTGCTTTTGCATTTTCACTGGATTATTTCACTCACTTCGTTTGAATGGTGGCCTGTGAATTGTTGTTATTTCAATGTCTATAGGTATGTTCACGTCGTTGTTGGCGCACACTGTTTAAATAATTAAGTAAACAAAAGGCATAGTTGGACAATTGAGCAGTTTTCAAACAAAACACAGCAAACAAAAATATTAACTAAAAATGAACAAAGTGTAGTAGTTATTTACCGCCAATGTCGCCAGCTGTTTTACCCACACGCACATACATGCACACAAATACAAATACATATTTTAGGCGTATTAAGCAGTAAGCGCAAATTTTTTCCCAGCTGGTTTTCTTACTTCTTTATTATTAGTTTCGTTTAATGTTTTTCCGTCAATTTCTATACAAAATTGGACAATTCTTTAATTCATTTTTGAGTAAATTCCTCGAGATCTAAAACACTACAACTTAGAAAACGCATCGCAACCCGATGACAACATTACGGAAAAAATTTTTGCTAGGTGGTCCAGGGATCGTGAATATTCTAAAAAACGTGCGAACTTGGAAATTTTGCTTTCGTGTTTTAAGAAGCTCCCCAATGACTCAGTAAACTGAAACGTTCAAAGAATCCTTAAGCTCAATTAGGTTATAATAAAAATGTTTTATTTATGGGATAGGGATAAATATATTTGCAGATACTTAGAAAGTCTATTTACAACATGTAGAATCTTGCGACCGCTATTTGAAAAATTTTGCTTTCAATTTTCAAGGATCTTCCCGCTAATCCAGCTACCTAAATCCTTGAGCATAGCTTTGGGTTCTGTTAGGTTGTATTACATAGAATAAAGGAGTTTTCTAGAGAGGGATCGAGATATTTAGAAATATTAGAAAGTCCATTTACAACTGGGAAACTGGGAAAATATACGGAAAACGGTCAAAATTCTAAAATCAAAATTCTGAAATAAAAATTCCGGAATCAAAATGGACGCAGAAGGGTGTACTACGCAGAAGGACATCAATGTGGCGGCAGCCACGGTTATACTACCCACCCGGACTTGGCATGGCGTAGGCCAGGGTTATTTCTTATAAGCGCGGCCGAGGGCCGCCTATGCAGAAAGGTGTTCCTCCACGCAGAATTACTGTGCATGGCGCAGCCGGTGTTGGATCGGCTTTTTCCAGAATATTGACTTCCATAATATTGATTTCCGGTGTTTCGACTTCCGGAATTATGAATGCAGAATTTCCAAAAAAGCAGAATTTTGACCCCAACCCAAAATATACTACCAATGGTCACCGAGTGGAGGGAGGGGGATAAAAAGTTGTAGAAAATGGGTCACGTAGTTTGGGTACGTTCCCTTATATGATTATGGAAAACAAGTAAGGAAGACCAAGTTCGGGTGTAACCGAACATTACATACTTAGCTGAGAGCTTTGGAGATAAAATAAGGGAAAATCACCATTTAGCAAAATGAACCTGGGGTAACCCTGCACTGTGTTTGTATGACATGTGTATCAAATGGAAGGTATTAAAGAGTATTTTAAGAGGGAGTGGGCCATAGTTATATAGGTGGACGCCTTTTCGAGATATCGCCATAAAGGTGGACCAGGGGTGACTCTAGAATGTGTGTTGTATGATATGGATATCAAATGAAAGGTGTTTATGAGGGTTTAAAAAGGGAGTGGACATTAGTTTTATATTTGAAGGCGTTTTCGAGATATCGACCAAAATGTGGACCAGGGTGACCCAGAACATTGTCTCTCGGGTATTGCTAATTTATTTATATATGTCATACCACGAGCAGTATTCCTGCCAAGATTCCAAGGGCTTTTGATTTCGCCCTGCAGAACTTTTTCCTTTTCCTCTACTGGTAGGTGTCACACCCATTTTACAAAGTTTTTTCTAAAGTTATATTTTGCGTCAATAAACCAATCCAATTACCCTGTTTCATCTCTTTTTTCATATTTGGTATAGAATTATGGCATTTTTTTCATTTCTCGTAATTTTCGATATCGAAAAAGTGGGCATGGTCATAGAATCTATGTTCCTACCGAATTTCACAAGGATTGGTAAATTTTTCTTTGATTTATGGCATTAGAGTATTCTAGACAAATTAAATGAAAAAGGGCGGAGCCACGCCCATTTTGAAATTTCCTTTTATTTTTGTATTTGGTTGCACCATATCATTACTGGAATTGAGTGTTGACATAATTTACTTATATACTGTAAAGATATTAAATTTTTTGTTCAAATTTGACTTAAAAAAATTTTTCTTTTAAAGTGGGCGTGTAAGTCATCCGATTTTGCTAATTTTTATTTAGCACACATATAGTAATAGGAGTAACCTGCTTGCCAAATTTCATCATGATATCTTCAACAAATGCAAAAATTACGGCTTGCAAGACTTTCAAGTAGGCGGTGGCACGCCCATTGTCCAAAATTTTACTAATTTTCTATGCTGCATCATAAGTGCAACGCACCTACCAAGTTTCATCGCTTTATCCGTCTTTGGTAATGAATTATCGCACTTTTTCGGTTTTTCGAAATTTTCGATATCGAAAAAGTGGGCGTGGTTGTGGTCCGATTTCGTTCATTTTAAACAGCTATCTGAGATGAACACCCAGGAACCTACATACTAACGTTCATCAAGATACCTCAAAGTTTACTCAAGTTATCGTGTTTACGGACGGACGGACATGGCTAAATGAATTTCTTTTTTCGCCCAGATCATTTTCATATATAGAATTGTATATCCATTTCGATTAGTTTATGCCGTTACGGATTACCGTTATGCGAACAAAGTTAATATACTCTGTGGGCTCTGCTCAGCTGAGTATAAAAATTTTTCTATAGTGGACAGAGATCGAGATATTTAGAGATAATTAAAAATTCCATTTACAACATGTGAAATCTTGCAACCGCAGTTGCTTCCCGTAGAGCCAGATTCTTCAAACTAAGAACATACTTTAAAATCTCATCGATGTAACATGAGGGAAAAAAATTTTCGCTAGGTGATAAAGGGATCGTGAATATCAAAAAAAAAAAAAAAAACAAACTTCCGAACTTAGAATTTTTTTTCGAGTTTTAAGGAACTTTCCGAGCTGAAAATTTCAACAAAATTTTGGGCTCTATTAGTTTGTAGTATTAAGGATAAAAGAGTTTCTAGATGGGACAAGGATCGAAATATTCAGAAAGTCCATTTAGAATTTTGGAATTTTGCGAACAGTTTTTAAGTAACTACTCAAAAATGAAACCTTACACATAGTTTGGTACTTTAACAATGCACCAAAGAAGAAAATAAAAAGAAGGAACACAATTTTTAAGCACTTTTTTATACAAATGAGCCAGCAGAAATGAAAAATGTCACTTTAAACAAAGACATAATCTTGTTGATCTTTGATATTGAATCACAACTACTGTAAAAATGTGTATGGGGCGGCTCAGGAAGTGGTTGATTATATTAAAATTTGAATATCAAAGTTCGACTTATATATTTCGATTATATTTTTGACAATTTTTGTTGTTATATCGGCCTACTGAATTATAAGAGCGCGCGTTCGAATCAAGCTCAAGGCAATATTTATCTCTAATTTCTGTTTTTATGTGCAGGTCCCTTTTTCGCTCTTATTTGGAATTCAAATCTATAAATAAAGTTTTGGTTGTAAAGATATAGATTCGTGCTATTAGCGAGCTTTGGGCATTATTGGTCGTAGTGCTTTTGTTTAGCTAGAAAAAAACTTTGTAAAATGGGTGTGTCACCTACCATATTAAGTAGAAGAAAATGAAAAGTTTTACAGGGCAAAATAAAAAACCCTTCAAATCTTGACAGGAATACTGTTCGTGGTGTTACATATATAAATAAATTAGCAGTATCCAACCGGTGATATTCTGGGTCACCCTGCTCCACATTTTGGTCGATATCTGGAAAACGCCTTCACATATACAACTACCACCACTCCTTTTTAAAACCCGCATGAATACCGTATTGATACCCATATCGTACAAACACATTCTAGAGTCACCCCTGGTCCACCCTTATGGCTATATCTCGCAAAGCCGACCACCTATACAACTACCACCACTCCCTTTTAAAACCCTCATTAATACCTTTAATTTAATACTCATATTGTACAAACAAATTCTAGAGTCAGCCCTGGTCCACCTTTATGGCGATATCCCTAAATGGCGTCCACCTATAGAAATATGTCCCACTCCCTCATTAGATACTCTTTAATACCTTTCATTTGATACATATGTCATACAAACACATTCCAGGGTTACCCTAGGTTCATTTTCCTACATGGTTATTTTCCCTTATGTTGTCACCATAGCTCTCAACTGAGTATGTAATGTTCGGTTGCACCCGAACTTAACCTTCCTTACTTGTTTTGTATTGAAATTTTATGTAAATCTCTCAAACAGACAGAAACACATATTTTTTATGTATAAAAATATTTACTTTGCATTTTAAGTGCTCGAACAATTGGATTAGTAGCAGATGCGGGTGGTATTTTTTCAATATATTTTTTATCGTAAACTCTATTGCATTCATAAAAGGGAAAATAAAATAAAAAAAGTTAATGCATTTATGTGCAAATATTTGATGATTAATCAATTCTTTTTCTTTATTTTGTTGCAGGTAAATATGAATATTTTGTGCATTTCATTTGTTTTGCTTTAAAACAACAGTAATCCTGCTTTTATACTATGGAATTTAAATTTCATATGATCTATAATTTATAAATAAATTAAAAGGTAAGCTTTTTGCTATTTTATTACATCGTTGAATTTTTTATGCTTTGATTGGATGATAAAAAGGGCTCATGATGTCATCTTGAACAAATTGAATAAAATAGATTGTTGTTTAATTACAACAATTTGGTAGACCAACAAAAAAATTACTAGCCTACTCTTACATAGCCACGGAAAAGCCGCAAAAATGCAGTCGGTCTGAGCATGTGTTCAAATTGAGTTCGATGTCTGATATGCTACCATAGACAGCTGATAAAATATTATCTTTCGAAATTTTGTTATTAAATTGCAATTAATACACTGTGTGATACGAAAAAAATACTTGCGAAGTCGTACCATTTTTCTAGTAGATGTCGAAGATCTAAGAATGACTGCATATAAGATTTTCCCCATACACTACCAAAATTGTGAGCAACGGTTGAAATACGGTTTCTCGTACCCTTATGTCCTTGCGAGCCAATCATTTGGTTAGATATAACCTGATTCTCAGTTTCTCACCGGATCGTCAAAGGAGATATTGGGAACTTACCAATGATTTAAACTAGAAAAACATAACATTATTGTGAAAGTTTTCCTAATGAATAAATTTTGTATCCCTTTCTCTAGTCTCCTCATTTTTGGTGCTGTATGCACTAATCTCTAAAAATACTATATCAACCTTGCATTGCATCAACCGGGCAAATGAACTATTAGCTCAATGTGTATTCGGCTTCTTATATATGCTGAAAACTGACTTAGTTATTAAAATTTTATTGAATACAAAATTTGAAAAAATTTAAAATTGTATCAAAAACACTAAGAAATATTTATTTGTGCCATTGTTTTTATACTCAGTTGAGCAGAGCTCACAGAGTGTGTTAACTTTCATTGGATAACGGTTGGTTGCACAGGTATAAAGGAATCGAGATAGATATAGACTTCCATATATCAAAATAATCAGGATCGAAAAAAAATTTGATTGAGCCATGTCCGTCCGTCCGTCCGTTAACACGATAACTTGAGTATTATAGGTATCCTGATGAAATTTGGTATGCAGGTTCCCGGTCACTTATATCAGATCGCTATTTAAAATGAACGATATTGGACTATAAACACGCCCACTTTTTCGATATCGAAAACTTCGAAAAACAGAAAAAGTGCTAGAATTCATTACCAAAGACGGATAAAGCGATGAAACTTGGTAGGTGAGTTGAACTTACATATGTCGCAGAATAGAAAATTAGTAAAATTTTGAACAATGAGCGTGCACCGCCCACTTTTAAAAGAAGGTAATTTAAAAAGTTTTGTTAGCTGTAATTTGGCAGTCGTTGAAGATATCATAATGAAATTTGGCAGGAACGTTACTCCTGTTACTATATGTATGCTTAATAAAAATTAACAAAATCGGAGAACGACCACGAAGTCGAATTTTAACAAAGAATTTAATATCTTTACAGTATATAAGTAAAGTATGTCAACATTCAACTCCAGTAATGATATGCTGCAACAAAATACAAAAATAAAAGAAAATTTCAAAATAGGCGTGGCTCCGCCCTTTTTCATTTAATTTGTCTAGGATACTTTTAATGCCATAAGTCGAACAAAAATTTACCAATCCTTGTAAAATTTGGTAGGGGCTTAGATTCTAGGACGATAACTTATTTCTGTGAAAAAGGGCGAAATCGGTTGAAGCCATGCCCAGTTTTTATACACAGTCGACCGTCTGTCCTTCCGCTCGGCCGTTAACACGATAACTTGAGCAAAAATCGATATATCTTTACTAAACTAACTTCATGTACTTATCTGAACTCACTTTGTATTGGTATAAAAAACGGTGGAAATCCGACTATGACCACGCATACTTTTTCGAAATCGAAAATTGCGAAAAATGAAAAAAAAATGACATAATTCTATACCAAATACGAAAAAAGGGATCAAACATGGTAATTGGATTGGTTTATTGACACAAAATATAACTTAAAAAAACAAGTAAGGAAGGCTAAGTTCGGGTGTAACCGAATATTACATACTCAGTTGAAAGCTGTGGAGACAAAGTAAGGGAAAATCACCATGTTGTAAAAAGAACCTAGGGTAACCCTGGAATGTGTTTGTTAATGATAATTTTAAAAGGGAGTGGGCCTAAGTTCTATAGGTGGACGCCTTTTCGAGATATCGCCATAAAGGTGGACCAGGGGTGACTCTAGAATTTATTTTGTACGATATGGGTACCAAATGTAAGGTGTTAATGAATATTTTAAGAGGGCGTGGGCCTTAGTTCTATATGTGGACGCCTTTTCGAGATATCGCCATAAAGGTGGACCAGGGGTGACTCTAGAATTTGTTTGTACTATATGGGTATCAAATGAAAGGTTAATGAGTATTTTAAAACGGAGTGGGCCTTGGTTCTATAGGTGGACGCTTTTTCGGAATATCGTTATAAAAGTGGACCAGGGTTGACTCTAGAATGCGTTTGAACAATATGGGTATCAAATGAAAGGTGTTAATGAGTATTTTAAAAGGGAGTGGGCCTTAGTTCTATGGGTGGACGCCTTTTCGGGATATCGCCATAAACGTGGACCAGTGGTGACTCTAGAATGCGTTTGTACAATATGGGTATCAAATGAAAGGTGTTAATGAGTATTTTAAAACGGCGTGGGCCTTAGTTCTATAGGTGGGCGCCTTTTCGAGATATCGCCATAAAGGTGGACCAGGGGTGACTCTAGAATTTGTTTGTACGATATGGGTATCAAATGAAAGGTGTTAATGAGTATTTTAAAAGGAAGTGGGCCTTAGTTATATAGGTGGATGCCTTTTCGAGATATCGCCATAAAGGTGGGCCAGGGTTGACTCTAGAATTTGTTTGTACGTAATGGGTATCAAATGAAAGGTGTTAATGAGTATTTTAAAAAGGAGTGGGCCTTAGTTCTATATGTGGACGCCTTTTCGAGATATCGCCATAAACGTGGACCAGGGGTGACTCTAGAATGTGTCTGTACGATATGGGTATCAACTTAAAGGTATTAATGAGGGTTTTAAAAGGGAGTGGCCCTTAGTTGTATATGTGAAGGCGTTTTCGAGATATCGACCAAAATGTGGACCAAGGTGACCCAGAGCATCATCTGTTGGATACCGCTAATGTATTTATATATGTAACACCACGAACAGTATTCCTACCAAGATTTCAAGGGTTTTTTATTTCACCCTTCAGAACTTTTTTATTTTCTTCTACTTAATATGGTAGGTGTCACACCCATTTTACCAAGTTTTTTTCTAAAGTTATATTTTGCGTCAATAAACCAATGCGATTACCATGTTTCATCCCTTTTTTCGTATTTGGTATATAATTATGGCATTTTTTTCATTTTTCGTAATTTTCGATATCGAAAAAGTGGGCGTGGTCATAGTCGGATTTCGTTCTTTTTTTACACCAATACAAAGTGAGTTCAGGTAAGTACGTGAACTGAGTTTAGTAAAGATACATCGATTTTTGCTCAAGTTATCGTGTTAACGGCCGAGCGGAAGGACAGATGGTCGACTGTGTATAAAAACTGGGCGTGGCTTCAACCGATTTCGCCCTTTTTCACAGAAAACAGTTATCGTCCTAGAATCTAAGCCTCTACCAAATTTCACAAGGATTGGTAAATTTTTGTTCGACTTATGGCATTAAAAGTATCCTAGACAAATTAAATGAAAAAGGGCGGAGCCACGCCCATTTTGAAATTTTATTTTATTTTTGTATTTTGTTGCAGCATATCATTACTGGAGTTGAATGTTGACATAATTTACTTATATACTGTAAAGATATTAACTTTTCTTTTTAAATTTGAATTAAAAAAAATGTTTTTTAAAAAGGGGGCGTGGTCGTTCTCCGATTTTGCTAATTTTTATTAAGAAGACATATAATAATAAGAGTAACATTCCTGCCAAATTTCATCATGATATCTTTAACGACTGCCAAATTACAGATTGCAAAACTTCTAAATTACCTTCTTTTAAAAGTGGGCGGTGCCATGCCCATTGTCCAAAATTTTACTAGTGTTCTATTATGCGTCATAAGTTCAACTCACCTACTAAGTTTCATCGCTTAATCCGTATTTGGTAATGAATTATCGCACTTTTTCGATTTTTCGAAATTTTCGATATCGAAAAAGTGGGCGTGGTTATTGTCCGATATCATTCATTTTAAATAGCGATCTGAGATGAGTGCTGAGGAACCTACATACCAAATTTCATCAAGATACCTCAAAATTTACTCAAGTTATCGTGTTAACGGACAGACGGACGGACGGACATGGCTCAATCGAATTTTATTTGATACTGATGATTTTGATATATGGAAGTCTATATCTATCCCGATTCCTTTATACCTGTACAACCAACCGTTATCCAATCAAAGTTAATATACTCTGTGAGCTCTGCTCAACTGAATATAAAAATTTTGTAAAAAGCGTGTGACACTTACCATATTAAGCAGAAGAAAATGAAAAAGTTCTGCAGGGCGAAATCAAAAGCCCTTGGAATTTTGGCAGGAATACTTTTCGTGGTATTACACATATAAATAAATTAGCGGTACCCGACAGATGATGTTCTGAGTCACCCTGGTCCACCTTTATGGCGATACCTCAAAAAGGCGTCCGCCTATAGAACTAAGGCCCACTTCCTTTTAAAATACTCATTATCACCTTTCGTTTGATACACATGTCATACAAACACATTCCAGGGTTACCCTAGGTTCATTTTCCTACATGGTGATTTTCCCTTATTTTGTCTCCATAGCTCTCAGCTGAGTATGTAATGTTCGGTTACATCCGAACTTAGCCTTCCTTACTTGTTTAAGCTTGTTAAGCTTAGCCAACATGACTGTAACTTTTGTATCTACCAACCGATTTTAAACCATTTTGCAAGTTTTGGACTGACAAAACTTCAATATTTAAGATGAATAACATAGTTTTTGGGATACATTTGTAAATTTGTGTGTATGTGTATATCTATAAATTTGGTTTATTGGGTGAATACATAAAATTAACCACCACAATTGCTAACCAGAAAAAATCTTGTATGCAGTCATTCCTTGGATTTCGAGATCTACTAGAAAAATGGTATGACTTCCAGAGTTGTTTCACTTTTGCCTTTTTTGTAACATTATGTTATCGATTTTTTATGGCGTTGTGTTATATTGATTTAAAAATATTCTAGAGCACTTAGAAATGTCCAAATTGAAAAATGGCTTAATTCTTAGCAGAAGCTTTTTGCGAAAATTGTTGGGAAGACAACAAGAAATGTAGTAGAAAGATAAACAACACCTCGAATGTCCGAATGAAGAGCAGAGCAAACATTTACCTGAAAATGGAAAAAACTCAACTTCCTTTGCTTCTAACAGGCGATCGTGATAACTAGGCTTCATAAATCCTAGTCACTTTCTCTGAAGTCATGGTCATCGATAACGAATTTGAACCTACGGCAACAATCTTGTGACTGCCTACTTCGTTTTGACAAACAACTATCCAGGAACCTTCTCAAGGAGCTCAATCTGTTGTCAGTATATGCGACAAGTTTCACAACACTCCTGTGGAACATTACTGGGATTACATTTATAGTGCTGAACCATAGCACAAGTAAAGTAATCCATCTTGTATCTGCCAAATATTTATGGAGTCGCAATAGAGGGGAAGTGTTGACGTAAAAGTGTAGTACTAACACACACATTATACATGTGCGTGTTGTTGTTTCCAAGTTAACAAGAGTGGCTGGGTGTGCAGTATACTGTGGTTTTCAGAGACAACTTTCCAGATCAGTGCAGTGTCTTTCAAAACAAAATTGCAGCCATGAAGAAATCATCAGAAATTCTGGAAGAAGTGTGATTTAGCTGCAGTCATGTCAATATATGTTTTGATAGTCAGGCGGTCATTAAGGCAATAACCTCACATAGTACTTCATCAAGAAGTGGCGTGGAATGCGGACAAGCATTGAAGAGATTTCGCTCAGGCCGAACCATATATCTATACCAGGTTTCCGCTCATAAAGATATAGAAGGTAACGAAGAGACAGATGAGTTAGCGAAGGACGGTGCACTATTCGGTAGACGCCCGTATCCGCTTGGAGGAAATTAAAAGGAGAGAGGAGTTGCATATAATGAAATTTGCGCGAAAGAGTGGCAAGAAGTTCGATACCAGACATGAAAAGTTGCTCATATCTCTAAAAGGAAACTGCTTTCTGATGTCACAGTAAATTGTAACTGCAACTATTCGCTCTACGCTATGGACGCAGCCTCTATTCATTTTTATTTGAAGCCAAAGATATAAAATGTACTAATTTTAAATCTTTCGTTAATTTCCCTCTCTGTGCGAATTTGAGACGAATCAAATATTTGTTTTGATCCAAGTTAATCGAATATGGTTGTATCGAATGTATGTGCAGAATATTTCATAGATTTATTTTTCACTAATTTCTGGGTCTCCTGAAGCATAATGAAGAGCATGTGATCTTTACCCCAGCTAGATTTATCCACTACCCATCAGGCTTCTTGCGGCAATTCAGTTTAAGTTGCTTGTCCTTCTGATGTTCCATCAGCGCATGTTGCCCGCGGCCTTATTTCTATTATTATTCTCATGCAAAGAAGCATTGGAACTTCGTTCAGGCCGAACTATACATCTATTCTTGGTCCTAAAGGGATAGAAGACAACGAAAAGGCCGATGTGTTGGCTAAGGAGGGTGCAACATTCGCTGAAATAACAATAGATGTCCCAATCCGTTTGGGAGAAATCAAAAGAAGATTGGAGTTGCATAAGATCCGTTAAGCAGGAAATGCGTGGACAAAAGCGCGGGGCTACAAAATTGTGTATGGTCATGTGTAAAGCCTACGATCTTGGCTCATATATCTGAAGAGAGAAGGCTTAAGGCTCATGATGGGCAGACTAACTGGACACTACCTTCTGGCGTCACATTCTTATAAGATTCGCCTCGTCAGTAAAAGCGGATGTAGGAAGTGCGAGCTGCAGAAGAAACGGTGTTTTGCGCTCGCCAGGTCAAAGCTTCAGCTATTACGGGCGGCAGAGTTGCCAAATCTCGGGACAGCAATATAGCTTGGTCCTATAAAACTTCTAGTATTTGTCAAGAGGACGGAGTTATTCTGTAACATAAGACTTGGCACCTGATTGGGATTCTTCCATTTGGTCGTCAAACCAATTATGACAAGTTATGGACAAATTCAGTCTATGTGAGGTCTTTATTGACCGGACAGTTCAACGTAATCTAACGCCTTATTTTCAATCACCGATGAATACTGAAATTTGAAGTTAGCTTGCAAATGTTGTTATCCAAAAATGGTAAGGTAAAGTTAACCAAACAACTACAATAATCATTACATTATTTCTTGTTATTCCACGTACATACATACAAACATACATACATTCATACATAAGTAAACATCCCTGTGGGTGTAATGGAAGTGCGGTTAACTCATACGAAACTTTTCCCATTCAAACCAAATGTTGTGTAAATCCAAATCTCCATAAAACCCAAGAATGACCAAAAACTTCATACGCCAAGCTATTTTCCTTCTGTTTAGACGCATAATAAATTTTCCAAAAATGCATAAGTGTTCAAACTAGCACAACGCTCTCTTACCTGGAAAAGCCGAAATTTGCATAAAACCATTCATTTTCGTTTTGTTTTTACTTGAGCGTTAACAGCCACGCCTTTGAATATATTTAGAGGAAATATTTTGCCGTTGTGCATTTAATTTCCATAAACGATAATCAACAATAATTTATCTTTGTGGTACCAAAACATTACAAAAAAAAAACATAAATCAAAACAACAAAAAAAAAAAAAAAACAAGTAAAGGCGGGACTGTCCTTATACCTTTCATGAATGGGGCTGAACAATAATCTTATCCCGTTAGTAATCTTCAAACAATCGGTTGTATAAGATAAGAAATATATAGTGAACAGATGTACATACCTAAACGATTTTTAAGATAAATATAAAAAAAAAAAAATGCCAAAAAACCCCCTTATCTCAACGATAGGTTGTATGGGATATATATTATATATAGCTCCGATCGAAATAATTTTTTCATGAAATCTTTTATGATATATTAGAATAAATATCACGAAGTTTAACGTTTTTATATTGGAAATTAAGGGTGAAATTTCCAAAAATCTTTCTATCTGAACGATCGGTTGTATGGGACATATACTATATATAGCTCCGATCAAAGGGGTTTTTGCAGAATATCTTCTATGATATATTAGAATATATATCACCGAGTTTCACGTTTATACTTTCTAAATTGCGGCAGGAATCGCCAAAATCGTCTTATCTGAACGATCGGTTGTATGTGAGATATATGTTATAGTGCTCCGATCCCACCGGTTCTGACAAATGTTTAATATAATACAAAAATACATCCTTGTGCCAATTTTCATTGAGATATCTCAAAATTTGAGGGACGAGTTCGCGTTCAAACAGACAGACGGACGGACAGACGGACATGGCTATATCAACTCAGTTCGTCGCCCTGATCAATTCGGTATACTTAATGGTGAGTCTATCTTCTATATTTCTCAACGTTACAAACATCGCGCCAAAGTTAATATACCATGTCATGTTCATGAAAGGTATAAAAAACAATACACAAACAAGCAAAAAACGAAGCAAAATCCAAAACGAAACAAGCGAAAAGCAGAGGATAAAACCAGGTACGCATATGCAATTAATTGCAACCTGTCCACAACAAAAAAAATAACATCAAATACTAAGAGAATTTATGATGGCAAAATGATAAACTTGTCTAAGCTAAACAAACTTGCAACACGCATACGCACACATACAAAGAATTCGATACACACACACACACATATGCATAATATCATACAAATGTTTATAAACGCATAAAGAAGATGAAAGGAGCAAAAAGAAAATAATTTTCTTCCAAAGAACTACTGCGCTGGTGTGAATGGGCCGGTGCGGTGCGGTGGCAATGGGAGCTGTGAGGAAAAATTGCTAAACATAAATGGTTGCATTTCTAACATTTTACAAGCGCCATATTTGCCTAAATATATGGTTGTTGCAATATACTCCCTGAAGTGAGAGAATGACTATGTTAATATATAGATTGTGAGAAGGAATTTAGAAAACGCGGTAAACGAGATGTGGTCGATTTGTTAGGGTGTGGTATTTATCTGAAACACTTTTCTATCCCACTTTTCGTTCATGCAGGTTCTTCATGATATAGTGGTCACATAGGCTGTTAAAATTAAGGACTTTATTTTGGGAAAACACTGCTGTTAGACAAACAAATTTAGAAGCAAAGAAGTATTTGCCCCTTTATTCTCTTTTGATTATATTAACAGTTTAAGAAAAAAACGGGTCCTTTCCAGCTTAACTGGGCAGGTCACGTTAAGGAGAACTTACCAATCGCGTGTCCATATAATGTTACGAGATTTTGTTTGACGACCAAACGGAAGAACCCCAATCAGGTATTTGGACTTATGTTATATAATAACTGATATCTGGAACCTTGATCTGGCAAGCGCAAGAGACGAATGCAGCACGTGCTCAACAGTTTCTTCTTTCAGCTCACACTTCATACATCTGCTATCACTGACGAGCCTAACTTATATGCATGTAATGCCAAAAGGTAGTGTCCAGTTAGTATGCTTATCGTGAGCCTTAAATCTTCACTTTTCGTATATATGAACCACTTTCAGAGTCTAATATGGTAGGCTTTGTACATTATCTTATAAATTTTGCAGCCCTTGGCTTTTGTTCACACCTTTCCTGTCTGTCAACCGAATTGGGACGTCTTCCGTCGATTCAGCGAGTGTTGCACCCTCCTTCGCCAACTCATCGGTCTTTTTGTTACCTTCTATCCCTATCCTTTTATGGCCGGAAACCTAAAGTATGTGTATAGTGCGGTCTGAGCGAAGTTTTTCTAAAGCATCTTTGCATTCTAGGATAGTTCTTGATGTAGTACTTTGTGAGATTATTGCCTTGATCACCAACTGATTTTCTGCTGCCTTTTTCACGGTTATAATTTCCGCTTGAAAGACGCTTCAGTTATATAGCAGCGTGTAGGATCTACCTATATCTGCATTGACTCACTAAACACTAGACCCGACCCCTTACGTTAACCGTTTGTATACACGTAGTATGTTCTGACATTTATGCGCCCTGGAATAACCCCCCTGCTCAACTGTGGTACCAAGATCTCTTTCGAAGCTCAGACACGGGACAATATATGTTCCGTTTGCCCGATATTAGATGGCGCTATACTGCTATGGCCATAAGGCCTGCAGCCAAGCTGCTCCCAGGCCTTAAGCCTTGTTGTAGCTGACGCGATATTTTTAGTCATCAAGTGTGCCGTCGGCGTATAAAATGGCATGTAATGCTGCTGTCGGAGTAGCTTTTAGGGTTCCCACTATGCTAACCAATGAACATATGAGCAACCCCTCAGGTTGTTTGATTCTTTTGTGTGGCTGTATACCAGACAAGGACCAAATAGTAAAGTATGGATTTAAGAAATACTGTAAATACCCAAACGAGAAAAAGTGGATGATAGGCCCAACATCCTCTTGCATGTACACAGTGCAGCGAAGGTTTTCTTCGCTCCCTCTTCCACAAGACACCTTATTACCTAGTATAACTCCTATATAATTTGTGTTATATTTTATGGTAGGCTTGCCCCTTTCAAGTTAAGGCTTAGTCCAATTAAAAATATAAATGTAGGGCGCGTTAAACTCCGAGAGGATTTTAGGCCGAGTTTCTCTTTTAATTTGTATCTTGCTTTTTTTTTAATTTTTCCTACAAATTGAGGGGACTGCACCTACGTCTTTTATGCTGACTCCGAACGGCAGCTGTATGGCAGAGGAATTTTCACTGAGATGCTTTTTATGGCAGAAATATGCTCGAAGTGTTTGCCAATTCACTGCCGAGAGGCGGACTCTATTAGAAATATTTCTTTCAATTGGAAACACTTTGTATGAATTAAGCGAGGGTTGCCCTTATTGCTTTTAAATGTATGAAAACATTTATTTGAAGCAATTTTTTATTTATAATTTTATTTTATAATTTGGGAAAAGTTTAAACAACGTGACATCAGGATGGACAAGACGACAGCTGTTTCGATTATTGGCTTTGAAGAGATTTACAAGGTATAATCGAAACAGTTGTCGCCTTGTCCGTCCTGATGTCACATTGGTTAAATTTTTCCAAAATTTTTAAATAAAGCACTTTGTTCTAAATTTTCAATGTTTCCTTATACGGGAGTTTATCCCAGGAACTTGGGGGTGGTAGGCGGAGCATGCTTCTACCATACCATGACGGCCGCGTCGTCGTCTGTCCAGACGAAATTTTACACTTGAACTTTATCCAAAAATATTTGAATTTTTATTTAAATTTTGAAGAAAACTCGTCACACACTGTGATAAGTTTGAATTTTTGTTGACAAATTTTGAAATGAATTAGATCTATGAGGTTTTATAGGCTTAAAAATATGTTCGTCTAGCCAGACGACAACACTAAAAAGTGACATAATCAAATTTGGTACAAACAAGTAACGAAGGCTAAGTTCGGGTGTAACCGAACATTACATAATCAGTTGAGAGCTGTGGAGACAAAGTAAGGGAAACTCACCATGTTGTAAAAACAACCTAGGGAACCCTGGAATGTGTTTGTATGACATGTGTATCAAATGGAAGGTATTAAAGAGTATTTTAAGATGAAGTGGGCCATAGTTCTATAGATGGACGCCATTTAGGGATATCGCCATAAAGTTGGACCAGGCCTGACTCTAGACTTTGTTTGTACGATATGGGTATCAAATGAAAGGTGTTAATGAGTATTTTTAAAAGGGAGTGGGCCTTCGTTCTATAGGTGTTCGCCTTTTCGAGATATCGCCATAAAGGTGGACCAGGGGTGACTCTAGAATGTGTTTGTACGATATGGGTATCAAATTAAAGGTATTAATGAGAGTTTTAAAAGGGAGTGGTGGTAGTTGTATATGTAAAGGCGTTTTCCAGATATCGACCAAAATGTGGACCAGGGTGACCCAGAACATCATCTGTTGGATACCGCTAATTTATTTATATATGTAATACCTGCCAAGATTTTAAGGGTTTTTTATTTCGCCCTGCAGGACATTTTCATTTTCTTCTACTTAATATGGCAGGTGTCACAACCATTTTACAAAGTTTTTTCTAAAGTTATATTTCGCGTCAATAAAACAATCCAATTACCTTACCATGTTTCATCCCTTTTTTCATATTTGGTATAGAATTATGGAATTTTTTTCATTTTTCGTAATATTCGATATCGAAAAATTGGGCGTGGTCATAGCCGGATTTCGGCCATTTTTTACACCAATACAAAGTGAGTTCAGATAAGTATGTGAACTGATTTTAGTAAAGATATATCGATTTTTGCTCAAGTTATCGTGTTAACGGCCGACCGGAAGGACAGACGGTCGACTGTGTATAAAATCTGGGCGTGGCTTCAACCGATTTCACCCTTTTTCACAAAAAAAGTTATCGTCCTAAAATCTATGCCCCTACCAAATTTCAAAAGGAATGGTTAATTTTTTTCGACTTAAGGCGTTGAAAGTATCCTAGACAAATTAAATGAAAAAGGGCGGAGCCACGCCCATTTTGAAATTTTCTTTAATTTTTGTATTTTGTTGCACTATATCATTACTGGAGTTGAATGTTGACATAATTTACTTATATACTTTAAAGGTATTAAATTTTTTGTTAAAATTTTACTTAAAAAAACTTTTTTTAAAAGTGGGCGTTGTCCTTCTCCGTTTTTTCTAATTTTTATTAAGCTTACATATAGTAACAGGAGTAACGTTCCTGCCAAATTTCATCATGATATCTTCAACGACTGCCAAATTACAGCTTGGAAAAATTTTAAATTACCTTCTTTTAAAAGTGGGCGGTGCCACGCCCATTGTCCAAAATTTTACTAATTTTCCATTCTGCGTCATAAGTTCAACTCATCTACCAAGCTTTGTCGCTTTATCTGTCTTTTGTAATGAATTATCGCACTTTTTCGGTTTTTCGAAATTTTCGATATCGAAAAAGTGGGCGTGGTTATAGTCGATATCGTTCATTTTAAATAGCGATCTGAGATGGGTGCTCAGGAACCTACAGACCTTATTTTATCAAGATCCCTCTAAATTTACTCAAGGTATCGTGTTAACGGACGGACGGACGGACGGACGGACATGGCTCAATCAAATTTTTTTTCGATCCTGATTATTTTGATATATGGAAATCTATATCTATCTCGATTCCTTTATATATGTACAGCCAACCGTTATCCAATCAAACTAAATATACTCTGTGAGCTCTGCTCAACTGAGTATAAAAACCACAAGGCATTCCGTTACATAGTTTTGCTGTCTTCGCAAAAGCAAATGTCCGGTTCGCTACAATGTAGCTATTTTTACCTTTGTATCTATCGTGGTTTTGCTTTTCTTTAAGATCATGTTAGAACAATTCAAGGTCTACAGGAAATTAAAATTTATTTTTAAGTCAGACTAAAATACTCCAACATGACGCTAACTGATTGTACTGACAATGATAATGTATTAGTCTGATCGAGTGAAAGTGTGAATCAGTCTATGTACGCTCTAATAAGTTAGCCTATCATTTTAAAATAAACGTCTTTTCACCCTAAATATTGAAATTTACTAAAAGTTCGGTTTATTAACTGAATTTCATGTTTTGGTTTAAAATCTATTTTATTTTCATACGTATAAAAAAATGACCGCAAACATATTTATCAACAATGTTGTGAGTTCAACATAAAACAGGCACTCATACACATGCACCACGAACTAGAAAAAATGAATGAGCCCGGCGTGATGGTATGCAGAAAAATAAAACCAAAATATAAATGTATGCAGACATTGTTGCAAATATGTGAAAATGTCTGCGGTGTTAGGAGCACTGTAGTATACATACAACGAGTCAGAGTTTGCAAAGCAAAAACGCAATTTGTATTGTTTTTGGCATTTATAGACCCAAGACTCAATTAGTAGATCATGAACGGGTAAAAAAAATGTCAGACTTCCATCTTAACCTTTTTCTTGATAGTAGATTAGACTCACGAACTGGCCCATATCTCTGAAGAGAGAAGATTTTAGGCTCACGATGGGCATACTAACTGGACGCTGCCTTCTGGTTTTACATGCTTATATGTTAGGCCTCATTAGTAATAGCATATGTTGAGAGCTTGAGCTACAGGAAGAAACGGCTGAGCACGTTCTGTGTTCGTGTCATGGAGGGAGTGATTAAGTTAGGTCATAGAAAACTTCTAGTATTTGCTAAGAGGACGGAGTTATTATATAACATAAGTCCTGGAACCTGATTGGGGTTCTTCCGTTTGGTCGTCAAATAAATTCTGGTAACACTCTCGCCACATGCAGCCATTGTGAGATCTTTAACCTAAACTAATCTCCCAACCTAAACGAATCTACCAATGGAGGGAGCTGGACCAAAATCAGAGATCTTAGGTACTTTAGATAATAAATATAGTAATGGCCTGGCCCGAGGAGTTTAATATGTTTTATGCTAATTCCGAATTAATAAATTTGAGGAGAACATTTTCATATTCAAAATATACTCGAAGGGCTTGCCAAACTTCTGCCGAGAGACGACCCTGTTGGTTTTCTCGGCGCTTAAGTCGGGGATCATTGATTAGTTACGCCAACGCGCAATACAGCAGAGGCTGAAGGCATACAGCGGACGCTGAAGCGCATATGTAAATCTGTAAAGCATTAAAATGCGACATCTAGTAGTAGATAGCAGCACAAATTGCGAATGAATTTATTCATATTCTAGTACCTACTTAATCTGCGGTGATAGTCACGATTACAAACTCTGCCTCTGAGAAGATGCACATCGCCTTGTTCACATCAGTTCGGAATAGTATCGGAACTATGCTGAAGCTGTGCTGGCATTTTGTCGCCATGACTTTTGTATTATTTTTCCCATTAGCTAGTAACTTTTCTATTACAAATATTGTATTAAGTTTGTCCTGCGTTATATTAAGTATCTGAAACAGTTCGAAACGATACGCCTGATTACGTTAACTTTGTCACTCTGCAGTAAGGAACTAAATACATATTTAATGCAAACATTTTTTAAAGCCGCCTTAAGCAACGAATCTGTGCTATTTTATTTATGTGTAGAAGTGCTGGTATGAAAATGAATATAAAAAAAAAACAGTTTACAAATATTCCAAAATATGCCGAAACTGAAAAAGAAACCAAATAAAAGATATTAAAGGATTATTAAAAAGTAGATGCAGTTATGTGTGATGAAAAAATTATAAAAAAGAAAATAAATATTTGTTAACAATGCACTCACCTGCGTATATTTACGTGAGTTTGCATATGCACTTCAGTTCATTTTAATGGGTATAACATTTAAAATAATTTTTAGTGCCTTCCAATATCAGTGAAAATGCAGTTGTTATTGTTGTAGCAATACTTTCAGAACGTTTTGGGGAGTTTTATCGATGTTCATAGTCCTTTGCGGATATATGTAGATCTGGTATGTTCGGGTAGCAAGCATCATTAAGATACTAGCCCGACCATATCCGGAAACGATTTAAGATTACCCCATTGAACCCTCTATGCGATCCCGCGCCCACAACACCTGGTTCCATGAGAAACACGTACAACTGCGCCTGCTAAATCTTTATATATTAAAATTATGTGTCACATTGTTTGTCCGCGATGGACTCCTAAACTACTGAACCGATTTTGAATTTGTTTTGCACTCCATGTGTAGTTTGATCTAACTTGAAATATAGGATAGGTTATATCTCAATATTATTTTATTGCAAATTTTTTTATATGTTTATACGTAATAAAAAAATGTTACGTATACGCACCGGCACTCATATTTTCAGGTGGGATATACTTCCGTGTAATCGGTTGGTATTTAATTAAACAACGTGCCTATCACTAAAAAATATTATAGCGAATGATATCAAGTATAGCACATCACCAGGCCCGACGAGACGGGAAGGGGGGTGGGCGGGGGTGGGGGGTTTACCTCCGGCCCCGAGGTTCCTGAGGGGGGCCGCGATTTAGGGGTACCAAGACATTTTTTTAATTCAGGAGAGTTAGTTAGTTGTTCCATGTGCAATTTTTAAGCCGAATTTGAAAAGCAATGAATATCTGCATTTCGTTTTAATATTATAGTGAAGTGTGAAAAATAAAAATCTATATATGTGACCCGGTCTATGAAAAAAAAAACAACTGTTAACAACTCTTTCTCGCAATTTCTTTTTTGAGTCATAAGCCGCCTTTTCAAAGACCGGATCACATATATAAAAAGAAAGGCTAAAATGTGTGTTAGTCGGTCGCCGGTGTTTGAAGAAATGCGTCGGTCGATTTTGTTCAAACTTTCACACAAGTTGCGTATAGCTCACGCGGTGGTTATTACGTAGGTTCGGTTGCGATCGACATACAGGGTCTCAAGATATAGGCCGAAACGTGGACCCGGCTACCCTTAGAATGTGTTTATTGAATATGAATAACAAATGAAAGCTGTTGATAAATGCTTTAGTAGAGGGTAATTTTCATACCCCTGGGTGACTAGGATCTCGAAATATAGGCAAAAACGTGGGCACGTGAATGCCTAGACAGTGTTTATACAATATGGATATCGAAGGGAAGCTGTTTATGAGTGCTTTAGTATAGAGTAATATATTATACCACTAGGTGACTAAAGTCTCGATATATAGGCCAAAACGTCGACCCGGATACCCCTAGAATATGTGGGTAATATGGATATCAAACGAAAGCTGTTGATGAGAGCTCTAAAGTAATTCTCATTGTGATATTCGATTTAGTTGCATCAACCTGAAAAACTGATAAATATGCATGCGAAGCCGAAATAAAGACATGAATTAATAATACCCACAATTGGTATATGAGTTTGCCTACATTAGTATTTACGATGCTTTTTTCCGGGAAGTAGACCAGAGACGGCCTGGGACTGAGATTAGGACTAGGACTGGGACTGAGACTCGGAGTGGGACTGGGACTGGGATTGGAACAAAATACATACCGCCCTCTGGGAAAGGCAATAAGGGATGAGGAAGAATGAGAAGAACTTGAGAGAAGAAATTTAAGGCAGAATAACGTCCGCCGGGTCTGCTAGTTATTATATAAAACATGCCTATTTGTAACAGGTTTCGTCTCGCATAGATGAGGTTGGCAATGGGGTTGTGGATGCTATGAATTGTGCTTGTCAACCCATTGAAACCTTGCCCAGTTGGAAAGGATTGCCGCAATATAAATAAATTCTTCCTCGACCTGTTTTTCAAGCTCAGTGGAAAGCAAACTATTTTGCTCAAAATTGTTGTATCAAGAGATGTTGTTGTTATATCAAGAGATATACTTTCTTGGACAATGCCACGAGCCATATATCCGAAAAAAAATTATAGGGACTAACGAACCTGATTGGAGAAGACGGCTATGGTCTTGTTAACTAAGAGATCAAGGTACCAAATTGCATAAGGCATAATTATAGGGATGACCCAGTAGGAGAAACCTTGTAAAAAATTTCTAAGAATCATTCAGAGAGTAGGTTATCGGCACAGCTCAACGTGGATTAGAGGGTGGCCTCCACGCCACTTTATGCATCTAAAAAAATTACTGGTATGTAAACTACATGTACATCACCCTCTCTCTATAATTGGTTATTTACAGCGATTCTATCCTATACTATGGAGTCCTTGTTTGGAGTACAACCTAACAATAAAGAACCCAACCCAAAAAATTAGAGAGGGTAAGCAGGCTATCAATGCTTAGTATTACAAAAGCCCTGAAAACAACCCCGACGGCTGCACTGTATGCCATTCTGCACATTCCACCTATAGAACTGGTGGCAAAGAAGATGGTTTTTACAACTGCAACGAGGCTCAGTACATCGTGGCAGCTTGATCGTAGTTCTTATGACCATAGTAGTATAGCGTCATTTACAATTACAGGGCGACTAGACTACCTAATTCCGCATATGTGCTTCGAAGGGGCTCTTAGTGCCACAATAGAGCTGGATGTTTGGCGAAAGAGTGCTCATATTGCGGAGGAGGCGACACACGTACACACCAATGGTCCCAATGTAGTAGTGCGGTATACTGTGCTGATCCGGAAATAAACAAATTCTGCAAGCTGTCAGATCACCATAGCAGTTTTCATTAAGGCGATTAACCCACATAGCACAGCACCTTAAAAAGTGTTGAAGTGTAAGACATCCGTGGAAAAAATCGGAATAAGGAGAACAGACATCTATATGAGGTCCCAGGGCATACAGGAATAGATGGAAATGAACTAGCTAAAAATTGCACATCTCACACAACTTGCTCCTTAAATTTGTCAGTTAGATTAGGCGAGACCAGGAGAATGAGAGAACAGCACATGATGGACCAAGCGGGAAAGGCGTGTACCCAAGCGCGGGGCTGTAAAGTGTCGAAGATCATGTGTAGGTCTTACAACCTTACACAAAGTTACTCCTATCATTAAAAAGAGATAGACTTATTACGGGTATTCTGATGGACACTGCCTTCGGGCGTCACATGCCTTTAAATTAGGCTTGGTCAAAGATAGCAGATTTAGAAAGTGTGAGTTAGACAATGAAACGATCGGACACGTTTTGCGCTTGCCCCCTGCACTTGCCAGGCTAATATTCCTGCTATAAATAGTGCCACAGTTGTCAGATATAAAAGCAGCAAATTGCATAGGTCCTAGAAAGCTTCTAGCGCATGCGAAGATGATGGAGTTATTTTTATAACACAAGTCCTGGTTTTTTCAGTTTGGTCTTTAATTAAACTTCTGGTAACATAACGGACTTATTCAATCTATGCGAGGCCTGACCGACCGGCCAGTTCAACTTAACCCAACCTTACGAATTTGATTTTTGTTCGAGACGACTTTAAACAGGCGAAAGTGGTAATTGATTAATTTAATTCTTAGATCAGCTTTGTTTTTGCAGTTATTACTTTCTCTCGTGGTCCAATGCCGCATCTCACAGCGACTGGTTGCTCAAGTATGGCCAGCAGTGTATGCAACAGCTTCTGATTGCTAGTGATTTCCGCATTTATAATGCTAACGCAAAAATTAAATCGCATTAAGTCCCATTTTTTGTGTCAACTTTTTATGGAAAATTTATTTCCAACAAAACATTAAATTGGGGCTGTGCATGAACAGCTCCAAAATATTTTCAATTTAAAATGATAGTTTCTCAAAATTGGTTGAACTTTTTTGGGCTTTGAGTTGTTTTTGACATTTGTACCTATTGACTTGAGCAGCAGTGTACATATGTACATAAGTACAAAAGTATATTTGGATTTGCTTTTGCATTTTCACTGGATTATTTCACTCACTTCGTTTGAATGGTGGCCTGTGAATTGTTGTTATTTCAATGTCTATAGTTATGTTCACGTCGTTGTTGGCGCACACTGTTTAAATAATTAAGTAAACAAAAGGCATAGTTGGACAATTGAGCAATTTTCAAACAAAACACAGCAAACAAAAATATTTACTAAAAATGAACAAAGTGTAGTAGTTATTTACCGCCAATGTCGCCAGCTGTTTTACCCACACGCACATACATGCACACAAATACAAATACATATTTTAGGCGTATTAAGCAGTAAGCGCAAATTTTTTCCCAGCTGGTTTTCTTACTTCTTTATTATTAGTTTCGCTTAATATTTTTCCGTCAATTTCTATACAAAATTTGATAATTTTTTAATACATTTTTGAGTAAATTCCTCGAGATCTAAAACACTACAACTTAGAACACGCATCGCAACCCGATGACAACATTACGGAAAAAAACTTTGCTAGGTGTTCCAGGGATCGTGAATATTCTAAAAAACGCGCGAACTTGAAAATTTTGCTTTCGTGTTTTAAGAAGCTCCCCAATGCACCAGTAACCTGAAATGTTCAAAGAATCTTTAAGCTCAATTATGTTATAATATTTAGAATAAAAATATTTTCTTTATGGTATAGGGATAACGATATTTGCAGATACTTAGAAAGTCTATTTACAACATGTAGAATCTTGCGACCGCTATTTGAGTAACTTCGCGTAGAGCTCGATTCTTGATTCTTGATCTTTTTAATCCAGGAACCGTGAAGCTACAAAAAATCTTCCGAGCTTCGACAAATTTTGCTTTCAATTTTCAAGGAACTTCCCGATAATCCAGCGGCCAAAAACTTTGAGCATAGCTTTGGGTTCTATTAAGTTGTAATATATAGCTTTAAGCTTTATAATGTTCTAATATTTAGGATACAAACTTTCAGCTTTATTATGTTATATGATTATGGAAAAAAATTTGTCTATATTGGACAGAAATCGAGATATTTAGATATAATTAAAAAGTCCATTTACAACATGTGAAATTTTGCAACCGCAGTTGCTTCCCGTAGAGCCACATTCTTCAAACTAAGAACATACTTTAAAATCCCATGCCGATGTAACATGAGGGAAAACAATTTTCGCTAGGTGATAAAGGGATCGTGAATATCAAAAAAAAAAAAAAAAACGCCCGAACTTAGAATTTTTTTCGAGTTTTAAGGAACTTTCCGAGCTGAAACTTTGAAGAAAATTTTGGGCTCTATTGGTGTGTAATATTAATATATGGTTTGGTACTTTAGCAATGCACCAAAGAAGAAAACAAAAAGAAGGAACACAATTTTTAAGCACTTTTGTATATAAATGAAGCAGCAGAAACGAAAAATGTCACTTTAAACAAAGACATAATCTTGTTGATCTTTGATATTAAAATTTTTATCACAACTACTGTAAAAGTTTGTATGGGGCGGCTCAGGAAGTGGTTGATTATATTAAAATTTGAATATCAAAGTTCGACTTATATATTTCGATTATATTTTTGACAATTTTTGTTGTTATATCGGCCTACTGAATTATAAGATCGCGGGTTCGAATCGAGCTCAAGGCAATATTTATTTCTAATTTCTGTTTTTATGTGCAGGTCCCCTTTTCGCTCTTATTTGGAATCCAAATCTATAAATAAAGTTTTGGTTGTAAAGATAGAGATTCGTGCTATTAGCGAGCTTCGGGCATTATTGGTCGTAGTGCTTTTGTTTAGCTATATTTTATTAAAATAATTTGTTAAAAATAAACGATTGTGAGCACACAAGGAAATCTATTTATACTATGGCACTATTGTGAATATTTGATCAGAACTAACACTGCTAATATAAATGAAAAACTGAACTTTCTTGCCAATCAAATTATTTATTTATTTAATAAATATATACCGTTCAAGGAAGTAAGAGTTCGAAGCAAGCAACAGCCGTGGTTTACTAGAGTTGTTATGTTGGCTAATAAATCATGTAACAAGTTTTACAACCGTTGCCAAGCCAGAAATCAAGCTACATTATTACTAAGAATTTCGAAAAGACGATACTGACTTGATACTGACTTGCCGACTGAAAGTTTGTGG
This sequence comes from Eurosta solidaginis, assembly GCF_040869045.1. NCBI lineage: Eukaryota > Metazoa > Arthropoda > Insecta > Diptera > Tephritidae > Eurosta > Eurosta solidaginis. The sequence continues at coordinate 224,942,642 of NC_090322.1, read as the reverse complement.
AAAAATTTTAAATCCATATGTATAGGAGGGAAAAATAAGTCGGGTTGTATGTAACTTGAACACAGATTTAATGAACGACTTCTTTTAACAGTCAAGTAAATTCAAAAATAGTGGCAATTTCAAAATCAAGGAAAATTTGGTTCATAATCCTGTAAATGCCTTCCACTTTAATGCAGTAACAGAGAATGACGTAATAAGAAGTATGCTTTCAATTAAATCTAATGCCGTTGGAGAGGATGGTATCAGTCTTAAATTTTTGAAACTAATCATCCACACATAACATAGCTTCGTCTCTCACTCACATAATCAATTTTTCTATCACAACTTCAACCTTTCCCGATTCTTGGAGAATAGCTAAAGTTATTTCAGTTGCTAAGAAACCGTCGGCAATTTTATCAACTGATTTTCGTCCAATAAGCATTCTGCCGGTTTTATCAAAAGTATGGGAGAAAATGATGGTCGCGCAAATTACAGATTACCATAATACCAATAAGCTTATGAACGAAAATCAGTCTGTATACAGAGCCTTCCATAGCTGTAATACTGTCTTGCTTAAAATTATTGAAGACATCCGCCAGCTTATGACAGAGGTGATCTAACCGTTCTTACGCTTTTGGATTTCACCAAAGCTTTCGATACGGTAGATTATTCTATCCTTTTGTTGAAGATTGGTAAATATTTTGGATTCGCTAAAAATGCTGTGAAATTGCCAGAAAGTTTTCTACGAAATCGGTGGCAGAAAGTAGTGATTGATAATAGCTGTTTTGAGATGAAGCGCCTGGATTCGGGGTACCACAGGGATCTATACTTGGTTCAATTTTGTTCTCAATGTTTATAAACGATATGACCCATTGTTGCAAGAGTGTATCAATACATTTATATGCAGACGACGCACAAGTATATTTTCTTTCGTCCGATTGGCCTGTTAGAGGACCTATTTTTCAGAATGAATGAAGATCTTGAAAGTATTTCTTTATGGGCAAATAATAACAAACTTAATTTAAACGCGACCAAGACTAAGGCCATCTGCTTTACCTATTCATGGCAGCTTGTGCGATCAATGCCATCTTTATCATTGCAAGGCACTACCATTAGTTATGAGTCTGTGGTTACTAGCCTTGAGTTTAAACTAAACTCATACCTGGGGTGTAAGGACCATATTAGCTATATTTTACGCAAAAGATATTTCGTATTGAGGAAGTTGTGGTACACAGCCGATTTCATTCCAATTAATGTGAAACTGAGACTGGTGCGAACTCTCATAGTTCCACTGGTATCGTTTGGAGCAGCTGTTTTCGGTAATCTGGATTGCGAATCACAGAATAGGCTACAACTTGCTTTGAACAATTGCGCAAGATATATATTTTCCAAACGTAAATTTGATCACGTATCGGAATTTTCCGCCAAAATACTTAATTGCAGTCTTGTGAGCTTTCTAAGTAAGTGTTTTTAAACCAACTAATTCGGAACAGGCAGCCAGAATACCTCTATGCAAAGTTATGCTTTTCAAAATCAGACAGGACCTGTAATCTTATTGTGCCTCGCTATAAATATCTTACAACTTCCAGAACATTCTTTGTCAGTGCCATCAAACTATGGAACTCTTTACCTAATCAAATTAAAAATGAACGCAATACTAAGCGCTTTAAATTAGATTTATTTGAATTTTTCCAGTAAAATACAAATATACATTTTAATTGGTTCTTACAACTTCAGTAATACTGTCATCGCCTTCTTTTTCTATTCTCTTATTTCATCTATTTACATCTATATTGGTTGTTTCCACTTACACTGGCAATTTATTTTGTGGTCAAAAGACCAATCAAACCAAACACACATATATATTTCTTTATTTACTTATCATTAATAAGTATTTATTTCTTAAATTTAAGGCGATAATTAATATTCATTTTAGATGTTAGATTTCCATATGTTGATGTACTTTAAGAGACAATAGTCTCACATGTGCAAAAGTAGTGAAATAAATTTGATACTTGAGCTCTGTTCCAACCTGCGATTATATTTTTGTTTAAAGAGACTTCTTTCTTTTCATCTGGTGCATTTATATAAAGGAAGTGCTTAAGTAATTGTTTATCTTCTATTTTTTTACTGCTTCAAAGGATAAAATACCGTGAAACAAAATATGCTGCGCGGATGCATGGTTGGCTCGCAGAGTTGCAATTAAATGCATTTTTTATACTCAGTTGAGCAGAGCTCACAGAGTATATTAACTTTGATTGGATAACGGTTGGTTGTACAGGTATAAAGGAATCGAGATAGATATAGATTTCCGTTAACACGATAACTTGAGTAAATTTTGAGGTATCCTGATGAAATTTGGTATGTAGGTTCCTGAGCACTCATCTCAGATCGCTATTTAAAATGAATAATATCGGACTATAACCACGCCCACTTTTTCGATATCGAAAATTTCGAAAACCCGAAAAAGTGCGATAATTCATTACCAAAGAAGGATAAAGCGATGAAACTTGGTAGGTGAGTTGAACTTATGACGCAGAATAGAAAGTTAGTAAAATTTTGGAAAATGGGTGTGGCACTGCCCACTTTTAAAAGAGGGTAATTTAAAATTTCTGCAAGCTGTAATTTGGCAGTCGTTGAAGATATCATGATGGAATTTGGTAGGAACGTTACTCCTATTACCATGTGTTTGCTTAATAAAAATTAGCAAAATCGGAGAACGACCACGCCCACTTTTAAAACAAAAATTTTTTTTAAGTCAAATTTTAACAAATAATGTAATATCTTTACAGTATATAAGTAAATTATGTCAACATTCAACTCCAGTAATGATATGGTGCAACAAAATACAAAAATAAAAGAAAATTTCAAAATGGGCGTGGCTTGGCCCTTTTTAATTTAATTTTTCTAGGATACTTTTAATGCCATAAGTCGAACAAAAATTTACCAATCCTTGTGAGATTTGGTAGGGGCTTAGCTTCTAGGACGATAACTTATTTCTGTGAAAAAGGGCGAAATCGGTTGAAGCCACGCCCTGTTTTTACATACAGTCGACCTTCTGTCCTTCCGTTTGGCCGTTAACACGATAACTTGAGTAAAAATCGATATATCTTTACTAAACTCAGTTCACGTACTTATCTGAACTCACTTCGCATTGGTATAAAAAATGGCCGAAATCCGAATATGACCACGCCCACTTTTTCGAAATCCAAAATTACGAAAAATGAAAAAAATGCTATAATTCTATACCAAATACGAAAAAAGGGATTGAACATGGTAATTGGATTGGTTTATTGACGCAAAATATAACTTTAGAAAAAATCTTTGTAAAATGGGTGTGACACCTACCATATTAAGTAGAAGAAAATGAAAAAGTTCTGAAGGGTGAAATAAAAAACCCTTGAAATCTTGGTAGGAATACTGTTCGTGGTGTTACATATATAAATACATTAGCGGTATCCAACAGATGATGCTCTGGGTCACCTTGGTCCACATTTTGGTCGATATCTGGAAAACGCCTTCACATATACAACTACCACCACTCCCTTTTAAAACCCACATTAATACCTTTAATTTGATACCCATATCAAACACATTCTAGAGTCACCCCTGGTCTACCTTTATGGCGATATCTCGAAAAGGCATCCACCTATAGAACTAGGCCCCACGCCCTTTTAAAAAACTCATTAATACCTTTCATTTGATACCCATATTGTACAAACGCATTCTATAGTCACCCCTGGTCCACCTTTATGGCGATATCTCGAAAAGGCGACCACCTATAGAACTAAGGCCCTCTCCCTTTTAAAATACTCATTAACCCCTTTCAGTTGATACCCATATCGTACAAAGAAATTCAAGGTCACCCCTGGTGCACCTTTATGGCGATATCTCGAAAAGGCGTCCACTTATGGAACTAAAGATCACTCCCTTTTTAAATACTCATTAACACCCATTAACACCTTTCATTTTATACCCATATCATACAAACACATTCCAGGGTTACCCTCGGTTCATATTCCTACATGGTTATTTTCCCTTATGTTGTCACCATAGCTCTCAACTGAGTATGTAATGTTCGGTTTCACCCGAACTTAACCTTCCTTACTTGTTTTGTATTGGAATGAATTTTTCGCGATTTTATGTGAATCTCTCAAACAGACAGAAACACATATCTTTTATGTATAAAAATATTTACTTTGCATTTTAATTGCTCGAACAATTGGATTAGTAGCAGATGCGGGTGGTATTTTTTCAATATATTTTTTATCTTAAAGTTTATTGCTATCATAAAAGGGAAAATAAACTAAAAAAAGTTAATGCATTTATGTGCAAATATTTTATGACTAATCAATTCTTTTTCTTTATTTTGTTGCAGGTAAATATGAATATTTTGTGCATTTCATTTGTTTTGCTTTAAAACAACAGTAATCCTGCTTTTATGCTATGGAATTTAAATTTAATATGATCTATAATTTATAAATAAATTAAAAGGTAAGCTTTTTGCTATTTTATTACATCGTTGCATTTTTTATGCTTTAATTGAATGACAAAAAGGACCCATGATATCATCTTGAACAAATGGAATAAAATAGATTGTTGTTTAATTACAACAATTTGGTAGACCAACAAAAAAATTACTAGCCTATTCTTACATAGCCACGGAAAGGCCGCAAAAAATGCAGTCGGTTTGAGCATGTGTTCAAATTGAGTTCGATGTCTGATATGCTACTATAAACAGCTGATAAAATATTATCTTTCGAAATTTTGTTGTTAAATTGCAATTAATACGCTGTGTGACACGAAAAAATATTTGCGAAGTCGTACCATTTTTCTAGTAGATGTCGAAGATCTAAGAATGACTGCATATAAGATTTTCCCCACACACTCCCACAGGGCCGCGGAGAGGGCGCGGCAGCCAATGCAATTTCCCTGGGGCCGGCAAGGCAAAGCATTTTCTAACTAGGATTTTATAGATACATACATATTTTGTTGCTACAAAAAATTGTTTTAAAATTGAAAACACTAAACCAAAATCATAAGCATCCAATCAAATACTCTGGGGCATAGTCATAGTTGAAATAAAATGTGATTTTAAATTAGATAAACATTTTTAAAACACTTTTATAAGCGCTAATTGTCAAAATTGCTTCAACTAGCTTAAAATCGCATTTTATTTCGACTATAACTATGCCCCTATTGGTTTGGTCGTATTGCTTTTTCATTTTTGTAAAAGCCAGCGACATCTGTAAATACAAGCTGATATAAAACTAGAGCGTTAATTTGAAAAAAAAATAGTACTCCTGACTTGTTTTGCGAAGCGCAAATTTGTGCAAACATATGAGTATGCCGTGGATAAGCTTACATAAGGTATTGATGAGTTGATGAAGTTCAGGGATCAATGGTCGATCATACTTCAAGAATGTAAGGATATGGCATGGATTATAGGAGTTGTGAATACCTTCGCAGAGAAAAGAAGGAAGATAAGAAAGAGCCAGGTCGATGAATTACCTGGCGAATCAACTGAGTGTGACTCAATTCAAACAGCAAGTTTTCTAAGTTCTTTTGGAATGCTTGATTGGTAATATGACAAGACGTTTCGAAGCCCTAAATGACATTGCGATTAAATTTAGTTTTTTGTAGAAGTATCAGGATCTGACGGAAGAAGAGCTCAGAGAAAAGGCAGCGGCATTCTGCACAATTTATGGCATCGATATTTCTACTGATCTGATAGATGAAATCATCATTAGCAAATTTGGTATATGATTCGCTGTCACTATTTCAACTTTTGAACAAATTTCATGACTTGAATATGGAAGTATTATTTTCTAACATCTGCATAGTATTAAGAATATTTTGCACACTTCCTGTCAGTGTGGCTGAAGGAGAGCGTTCTTTTAGTCTATTGTCTCGCGTGAAAAATTTTTTACGTTCTGCTATGAGCCAAAATCGCTTGACAAGACTTGGGACATTGGCGTTGGAGTACAGCCTTGCTCGCAGTATTATTTTTGAATCGGTAATTTCCATATTCGCAGATCAAAAAGCACGTAAGGGTTTCCTTGGCTGATTCAAGCTCTTGAAATGTACATATTTAGATAAAGTTAATATAAGCAATCAAACAATGAAATCTAACATTTCATTTATGTAAGTGCTCTAGTAAATCTAATTTTATATGAAACAAAACTGAAAATGTGAATTGAAAAATTAATGTATGTTATGTTATTTTTTTACTGGATTTAGTTTATATTTTAGGGGGGCCCGTGAACGCGAACTGTCCCAGGTGCCCGGCTCGGCTCTCTGCGGCCCTGCACTCCCAAAATCGTGACCAACGGTTGAAAAACGGGTTTTCGTACCCTTATGTCATTGCGAACCAATTATTTTGTTAGATATAACCTGATTTTCAGTTTCTCGCCGGATCGTCAAATTTTATCAATGATTTAAACTAGAAAAACATACCATTACTGTGAAAGTTTTCCTAATGAACAAATTTTGTTTCCCCTTCTCTAGCCTCCTCATTTTTGGAGCTGTATGCAACCTTGCATTGCATCAATCGGGGAAATTAGCTAATAACTCAATGAGTGTTCGGCTTCTTATATATGCAGAAAACTGACTTAGGTATTAAAGTTTTATTGAATACAAAATTTTAAAAAAATTAAAATTGTATCAAAACGACTAAGAAATATTTATTTGTCCCATTGTTTTTTAAGCTTAGAGTTATTTTCAGAATAATATGACTGTAACTTTTGTATCTACTAACCGATTTTAAACCATTTGCAAGTTTTGGACTGACAAAAGTTCATTCTTTAAGATGAATAACACAGTTTTAGGATATATTTGGTAATTTGTGTGTATGTGTATATCTATAGATTTGGTTTATCGGCTTAATACATAAAATTATCCACCACAATTGTTAACCAGAAAAAATCTTGTGTGCAGTCATTCCTAGAACTTCGAGATCTAATAAAAAAATGGTATGACTTACAGAGTTTATTCACTTTTGCCTTTTTTGTAATATTATGTTATCGAACGGCCACCGTGGTGTGATGGTAGCGTGCTCCGCCTATCACACCGTATGCCCTGGGTTCAACTCCCGGGAAAAGCAACGTCAAAATTTTAGAAATAAGATTTTTCAATTAGAAGACAATTTTTCTAAGCGGGGTCGCCCCTCGGCAGTGTCTGGCAAGCGCTCCGATTGTATTTCTGCCATGAAAAGCTCTCAGTGAAAACTCATCTGCCTTGCAGATGCCGTTCGGAGTCGGCATAAAACATGTAGGTCCCGTCCGGCCGATTGGTAGAGAAAATCAATAGGAGCTTGACGCAAATTGGAAGAGAAGCTCGGCCTTAGATCTCTTCGGAGGTTGTCGCGCCTTACATTTATTTATTTTTATATGTTATCGATTTTTTATGGCGTTGTGTTATATTGATTTAAAAATATTCTATAGCACTTGGAAATGTTCAAATTGAAAAATGGCTGAATTGTTAGCAGAAGCTTTTTGCGAAAATTGTTGGGAAGACAACCAGAAATGCAGTAGAAAGATAAACACCACCTCGAATGGCCAAATGACAGAGCAGACCAAACATTTACCTGAAAATGGAAAAAACTCAACTTCCTTTGCTTCTAAAAGGCGATCGTGATAACTTGGCTTCATGAATCCTAGTCGCTTCCTCTGAAGTCATGGGCATCGATAACGAATTTGAACATACGGCAACAATCTTGTGACTACCTACTTCGTTTTGACAAACAACTTTCCAGGAATAACCTTCTCAAGGAGATCAACCTGTTGTCAGTATACGCGACAAGTTTCACAACGCTCCTGTGGAACATTACTGGGATTGCATTTATAGTGCTGAACCATAGCATCAACCACAACCAATTTGCTTGAATTTACAACTCACGTCTTTAATGGGTTTAGAAACAATCATTATACCGACGTTATATGCACTGATTTCAGCAAAGCACTCGACAAATTACGCCACTCATTACTTGTTTATAAACTCGAATTGCTTGGTTTTCAACCTGGCCTAACTCGCTGGATCTCCTCCTCTCTTTGCGGTAGAACTCAAAGAGTCATTTTTAAAAACATTTGTTCGAACGTCATCGATGTTCCCTCCGGTGTGCCTCAGGGCAGCCATCTCGGTCCTATTTTTGTTTTTGATCTTTATAAACGATGTTTCCACAACTATAAAATATTCTAAAATTTTAATGTATGCCGGACAACGAAAAGGGCGATGTGTTGGCTAAGGGGGGTGCAACATTCGCTGAAATAACAATAGATGTCCCAATCCGTTTGGGAGAAATCAAAAGAAGATTGGAGTTGCATAAGATCCGTTAAGCAGGAAATGCGTTCTAAGATCATGTGTAAAGCCTACCATCTTGGTTCATATATCTGATGAGAGAAGGCTTAAGGCTCACGATGGGCAGACTAACTGGACACTGCCTTCTGGCGTCACATTTTTATAAGTTTCGCCTCGTCAGTAAAAGCGGTTGCAGGAAGTGCGAGCTGCAGGAAGAAACGGTGTCTTGCGCTCGCCAGGTCAAAGCTCCAGCTATTACGGGCGGCAGAGTTGCCAAATCTCGGGACAGCAATATAGCTTGGCCCTAGAAAACTTTTAGTATTTGCCAAGAGGACGGAGTTATTCTGTAACATAAGACCTGGCATCTGATTGGGATTCTTCCATTTGGTCGTCAAACCAATTCTGGCAACGTTATGGACACACTCAGTCTATGTGAGGTCTTTATTGACCGGACAGTTCAACGTAACCTAACGCCTCATTTTCAATCACCGCTGAATACTGAAATTTGACGTTAGCTTGCAAATGGTGTTATCCAAAAATGGTAAAGTAAAATTAACCAAACAACTTCAAGAATCATTACATTACTTCTTGTTATTCCACGTACATACATACATTCATACATACATACAAACATACATACATTCATACATAAGTAAACATCCCTGTGGGTGTAATGGAAGTGCGGTTAACTCATACGAAACTTTTCCCATTCAAACCAAATGTTGTGTAAATCCAAATCTCCATAAAACCCAAGAATGACCAAAAACTTTATACGCCAAGCTATTTTCCTTCTGTTTAGATGCATAATAAATTTTCCAAAACTGCATAAATGTTCAAACTAGCACAATGCTCTCTTACCTGGAAAAGCCGAAATTTGCATAAAACCATTCATTTTCGTTTTGTTTTTACTTGAGCGTTAACAGCCACGCCTTTGAATATATTTAGAGGAAATTTTTTGCCGTTGTGCATTTAATTTCCATAAACGATAATCAACAATAATTTATCTTTGCGGTACCAAAACATTACACAAAAAAAAACATAAATCAAAACAACAAAAAAAAAAAAAAAAATCAAGTAAAGACGGGACTGTCCTTATACCTTTCATGAATGGGGCTGAACAATAACCTTATCCCGTTAGTAATCTTCAAACAATCGGTTGTAGAAGATAAGAAATATATAGTGAACAGATGTACATACCTAAACGATTTTTAAGATAAATATAAAAAAAAAAAATGGCAAAAAACCCCCTTATCTGAACGATAGGTTGTATGGGATATATATTATATATAGCTCCGATCGAAATAATTTTTTCATGAAATCTTCTATGATATATTAGAATAAATATCACCAAGTTTAACGTTTTTATATTGGAAATTAAGGGTGAAATTTCCAAAAATCTTTCTATCTGAACGATCGGTTGTATGGGACATATACTATATATAGCTCCGATCAAAGTGGTTTTTTCAGAATATCTTCTATGATATATTAGAATATATATCACCGAGTTTCACGTTTATACTTTCTAAATTGCGGCAGGAATCGCCAAAATTGTCTTATCTGAACGATCGGTTGTATGGGAGATATATGTTATAGTGCTCCGATCCCACCGGTTCCCACAAATGTTTAATATAATACAAAAATACATCCTTGTACCAAATTTCATTGAGATATCTCAAAAATGAGGGACTAGTTTGCGTTCAAACAGACAGACGGACGGACAGACGGACATGGCTATATCAACTCAGTTCGTCGCCCTGATCAATTCGGTATACTTAATGGTGAGTCGATCTTCTATATTTCTCAACGTTACAAACATCGCGCCAAAGTTAATATACCATGTCATGTTCATGAAAGGTATAAAAAACAATACACAAACAAGCAAAAAAAGAAGCAAATTCCAAAACGAAACAAGCGAAAAGCAGAGGATAAAACCTTGTACGCATATGCAATTAATTGCAACCTGTCCACAACAAAAAAAAATAACATCAAATACTAAGAGAATTTATGATGGAAAAATGATAAACTTGTCTAAACTAAACAAACTTGCAACACGCATACGCACACATACAAAGAATTCGATACACACACACGCACATGTGCATAATATCATACAAGTGTTTATAAACGCATAAAGAAGATGAAAGGAGCAAAAAGAAAATAATTTTCTTCCAAAGAACTAGTGCGCTGGTGTGAATGGGCCGGTGCGGTGCGGTGGCATTGGGAGTTGTGAGGAAAAATTGCTAAACATAAATGGTTGCATTTCTAACATTTTACAAGCGCCATATTTGCCTAAATATATGGTTATTGCAATATACTCCCTGAAGTGAGAGAATGATTATGTTAATATATAGATTGTGAAAAGGAATTTTGAAAACGCGGTAAACGAGATGTGGTCGATTTGTTAGGGTGTGTTATTTGTCTGAAACACTTTTCTATCCAACTTTTCGTTCATGCAGGTTTTTCATGATATAGTGGTTACATAAGCGATTAAAATTAAGGACTTTAATGATGTATATTGGAAGGACTTTACTTTGGGGAAACGCTGCTGTTAGACAAACAAATTTAGGAACAAAGAAGTAGTTGCGCCTATATTCTCCTTTGATTATCTTCACAGTTTAAGAAAAACTGCTCCTTTCCAGCTTAACTGGGCAGGTCACGTTAAGGAGAACTGACCAATCGTGTGTCCATAATGTTACGAGAATTTGTTTGACGACCAAACGGAAGAACCCCATTCAGGTATTAGGACTTATGTTATATAATAACTCTGTCCTCTTGGCAAAAACTAGAAGTTTACCATGATCTAGCTTAATTGGTGTCTCGAGTTATGGCAAATCTACCGCCCCTAATATCTGGAACCTTGATCTGGCAAGCGCAAGAGACGAATGCAGCACGTGCTCAATAGTTTCTTCCTGCAGCTCACACTTCATACATCTGCTGTCGCTGACGAGCCTAACTTATATGCATGTAACGCCAGAAGGTAGTGCCCAGTTAGTACGCTTATCGTGATCTTCTCTTTTCGGATATATGAGCCACTTTCTTAGTCTAATATGGTAGGCTTTGTACATGATCTTAGAAATGTTGCAGCCCGGCCACGCCTTTCTTGTCACCTTTTGATTTCACCTAACCGAATTGGTATGTCTTCCGTTGATCGGCTTTTTCCTTACCTTCAATCCTTACCTTTGTCCTTATCTTCTATCCCTTTATAGCCGGAAACCTAGTACAAATGTATAGTTCGGTCTGAGCGAAGTTTTTCTAATGATTCTTTGCATTCCAGGATAGTTCTTGATGTAGTACTTTGTGAGTTTATTGCCTTGATCGCCACCTGACTATCAATATATATATTGACGCAACTGCGGCTTAAGCACGATTCTTCCAGATTTTCTGCTGCTCTTTCTACGGCTATAATTTAGGCCTAAAAGACGCTGCAGTTATTTAGCAGCATGTAGCATCTACCTATTTCTTGATTGACACTGTAAAGAGCAAACCCGACCCCTTCCGTTAACCATTGGTATACACTTGTATAGTCTGTTCTGCCTTTTATGCGCCCTGGAATCAATCCCTGGCTCAACTGTTGTTCTAAGATTTCTTTCGAAGCTCAGTCGCGAGTCCATATATTCCGATTTCCCGATATTAGATGGCGCTATACTGTTATGGCCACAAGGCCTGCACCCAAGCTGCCCCGAAGCCTTAAGCCTTGTTGTAGCTGCTGCAACGATATTTTTGGTAACGAAGTGTGTAGGCGGGTGTATAAAATAGCATACAATGCTGCTAATCATTGAACATTTGAGCAACCCCTCCAGTTTTTTGGTTCTTTTGTGTGGCTCTATACCAGACAAGGACCATATAATTAGTATAGTATGGATTTAAGAAATACTGTAAATACGCAAATGAGAAAAGTTGGGTGATCGGCATCCCAGCATTATCTTGCAGGCATACAGTGCTGCAAATGGCTTTCTTTGCTCCCTCTTCTACATGGAGTTTCCACGACAACTAACTAACTAGTATAACTCCTAGATAATGTGCAATACTTTTTTCTTGTAGGGTTATCCCTTCAAGCTTAGGCTTAGTCCAATTAAAATATAAATATAAGGTGCGATAACCTCCGAGAATATTACGCCGATTTTTTTTTCCTACAAATGTGCGAAACGGAACCTACCTCTTTTATGCCGACTCCGAACGGCATCTGCAAGGCAGAGGAGTTTCGACTGAGAAACTTTTTATGGCAGAAATATATTCGGAGTGTTTGCCAAATCACTGCCAAGAGGCGGACTCGCTTAGAAATCTTTCTTCCAAATGAAAATACTTTGTTCTAAATTTTCATTGTTTCCTTATCCGGGAGTTCAGCCCAGGACATTCGGTGTGGTAGGCGGAGCATGCTTCCACCACACCATGGAGGCCACCAGGTTTTTGTTTAATATCTATAGACATTTCTAAGTAGGACTAGCGTCCTCAGTGAACTCCACAAACAGGCGTCGCACCTCTATGCCAGGAATTGCCCGGTGAATCCTGTAATCAAAGAACAATACCCTCAACTTGCAGAAAAGGAAAGCACACTCCCAAGGGAAACGCGAGTCACTCTAGCTCAACTTCTGTCTGCATACTGTAACAGGTTAAACTCTTACCTATCCAGAATCAACCCCGACATACAAAACATATGTCCTGAGTGTAACGTGTCCCCACATGACACCAACCATCTCTTCAACTGTATTGTGAAACCAGCGCCCCTTACACCTCTCTCATTATGGTCTACTCCTGTCGAAACAGCAAGTTTCCTTGGTATCCCGTTAGAGGATATTGATGACAATTTGTGATCGGTCTCACCTATTGGATGGGGCGAAGCACTGCTACAACAACAACAACAACAACAGTAGGACTACCGCTCGTGATATAAGCAATCTGTTTTGTATTTACACGGACCAGTGATCCTGTAGTAGGTGATCCGTTCTTTATTAAATATTCAATTGCTTTCAAACACATTTTTATACTCACCCTAACTACATTTCCATACCAAAACATTTATTTTCTGTTTGTGCAGTTTGAGGTTTTATTCCCTAGATATTTGGCTAATTTTCAAATATTCATGCATACATATTAAACTAGCAGTGAAAATGTAGGTAATTTTAATTCAAATTGCGTAAGCCACAGATATGTTGAGGGAGGTGGGGGCGTGCAGACGCATAAGGCATCAAGCGCCTAGGGATAGACTATCAAATGCAATGCCAAGTTGTTAATTATTGCCTTAGTTGTTGCACTTCTCTTTATAGGTAAGTATGTGTGTCGTTGCATTTAACTGTTGTACTATGTACACATAACGGTAAACTTATACTTATCATAAATTCATAAAGCTGCGGTGTTGGCGGTGATAGCGGCGATGGCATCCATTTATCTACAAACTATATCATTCATATAAAAGGTAGCATCCTGACAGCGAAAGTTTACTTAAAGGCAATAAAATAGTAAAACATTAAAATGTAAGCGTACTTTCATAGATACGTTGAAGCACACGCACGTGTATATACTTGTGTGAAGAAATTTTTACTTCACTGCAACGCCCTATTGGTTTATTCCATTTCAAATGGGCCCATTCTCTAATGCGATTGCTATTAATTTATAATGGAAAGAAAAATATTTTTAACCCTCCGATTAGCGGTGAATAAATTCAACACATCTTAGCGTTGTCGTCTGGCCAGACGAAATTTTACACTTTGAACTTTATCCACAAATATTTGAATTTTTATTTAAATTTTGAAGAAAACTCGTCGCACACTGTGATAAGTTTGAATTTTTATTGTTAAATTTTGAAATGAATTCGATCTATGAGGTTTTATAGGCTATGTTCGTCTAGCTCGGCGACAACGCTAAAATGTGACGTAATCAGCTTTGGTACAAAAAAACAGATAAAATAAAAAGAAAAAATATCAATTTTGGAATTATTATAAAGACCGCCTCTAAACTTAAAAAGTCAATAAAGCTTTTCAAGATCAGGTAAGTAGCAGTAAATTTATTCAAGAAAATAAAACCTTCTCGTCTGGCCAGACGCCAAAATCTATTGGAGGGTTAATAAAAACTAAAATTTTAAAATAGAGGAGATACTGAATTCTGGTTTACATATTGATGTTTTAGAGCTTAGTCAATATTTGGCGGGTATTTTAAAGACGACCCTAATAAGCTTCGGCATGAAGAGAGTCGTATGCAATTTTCTAAATTTATTGACCTATTAACTACTTACAATTTCTTCTAAACTCTCAACTATTTTTTATGTGTCAAGTATGTAGCCCAGGTTTTGATTTTGGTGCCATTCTCGGTATCAACTGCGGTTCGAATTTAACATTTAGTTTCGACTTCAGCTATTTCTTTCTCAGATCGGCGTTTTCGTCTTCGTATTTGGTTCCTATTTAGGTATTAATATTGGTTTCAGTTTAAAACCGTGCTCGCCAATGCTGATCTAAACCGATACTGTTGAGGGAAAATTACAAACGTATGTGAAGGAACATATTATCATCTTACAGACGAATGGACGGTATATTCCCGAACAACGGCTTTAATATATAGGAAAAACCTTGGATGAAGTTTAGTGAATAACAATTGTAAGAATGCGGCATTTACAAAGACTTTTTTACCAGTCAATAAAAAACCAAAACTTATTATTAGTAAACCATAGAACACATGAAAATTTCAAAAAGTAATTGACAAAAAACAAAAATTCAACATTATCCATGATTTGCAATAGTTGGCGCAAAGCTGGTAAAAATATAGTTGGTAAAGCGGAATAGAAGCTATAATTTATCAGTCAAACAAACCATCGCTGTACAGCTAAATCGTTAGCGCAGCGGACCTAAAGCGTACCGACGATGAAGACTTAGCACGCTGCGAAATAGATCTATCTGTGCAGCTATGACTTTCGTTTCGTCAGTTGACGTTGAATGTTCCCAATTTCAAATGGTGCTTTCTTATTTACAACTGATGTCTCAATAACAAATGACGTCGTCGAATTTTCTTTTGATGCTTTCCCATTTACAATTGACTATTCCCACTTACATATGACGGCTTTTTTCAATTGAATAATCTTATTTACAACTAACTATTTTCAATTACAATTGAAGCTTTTTTTTTATTTTGTATTTTAATTTAACGCTCTCTAATTTAGTATTGACTATTCTTCTTTCCATTTGCAATTGGCTACTCTCATTTCTATTTGACAAATTTACTTTTATCGTTGACTATTCTCATTTACAGGTAAATATTCTAAATTACAATTGGCGCTTTCGTATCTTGATTTGACGCTCTTACAAGTTGTGGTTCTGGTTCCGTGTCCATTTTATTGTTGGCTTTGACATCCGTTCCAGGTTTCGTTTCGGTTTATTTCAGTTTTAACAATAGATTCATCCTTAATTCAGTTTTTTTCATTTCTATATCCAGCTTCGGTTCCGGTCTATATTTGCTTCGATGCAGCATCGATATGTTGATTTCGTATTCAAATAAGTTTTTGGATTTGGTTCTGTTATCGATTTGGGTTTCGATATACTCGTTTCTCATCCGCTTACACCTCAATATACCGTTTCTCGTCCTATTTCATCCCGGCTCAATTTTTCCTTTCATATTCGGCATTCGGCATTTGGATTCTTATCCGGTTCCTCCTCGGTGTCTTCTTCGGTTTCTCATTCCGTTTTACAGTCGCGTTCAACAGAACTTATTAGAAATATTGTATTTTTGCAGTGCGTTATTAGAAATGCTCGTTGTGTTTCGTTTCCACTCCGTATTCAGTTTCTCATTCTGTTAAGTCTTGCTGTCCTATTTGGTTTCTCAATCGGTCTCGTCTTGGTATCGCATTCGGTATCATACAGCATTCTGTTTCCTATTAGCTCCGTACTCGGCTTCGCATTCCATTCGACATTGAGCTTATCGTTCGACTCCGTATAACGCTTCTCACACGGTTACATCTCGGCTTCATACTTAGCTTCCTACTCGGTTTTTCATGTCAACTTGTCTCGCATTATTGTTTATTTGCATTCCTAATACGTAGAAGGTACCATGCAAATTTTAACTGCACTTGTTTTTTGCTAGCATTATTTCACGTCAAAATACGTTAAATCAAACTCCTTTCGCGGACGTAAAGCAAATTTTTTCATTGTTTAGGTTCTGTAATAGACTTATCTACAAGACTGATTCCTACATGATGGCAAAACTGCGGGATTGGAAGAAGCCTTTTAAACCTGTGAGTTTCTCACCTAAGTCTCCAAACTTGGGTGGCTACGTTAGGCTACGTGGAATCGGCCGGTCAATAAAGATGTTATACAGAACAAAACTTGTTTGAAAACCCTAATTAGGTATTAGGACTTATGTAATAGAAAATAGTTTCGCTCTTTTGGCCAAACATAAAAAGTTTTCTAGGTCTTATGTACCGTATGGGGATATGACAACTCCTCCGTCCTAGTATATGGAAAGAATACAGAACGTACTCAACCTCTTTCTCCCTTTAACCGTACTTTCAAGATCTGCTGTTACTAACTAGGCCTAATTTAAAGGCATTTGGCGTCAGAGGGCTATGACCCGTTGGTACGCCCATTATGAGCCTTAATAACGCTCTCTTTAAGGATAAAGGCGAATTTGTGAGTTTTGCACCGTAAGATTTCCAGATTATCATAAAAGCGGCTTCTGCTTGATGGTTATGTACAACTCCTGTTATCGAAAGTCCTCTTTATCGAACAAGTGGCTGTATAGAGTTTATTTTATTTAGTGACCCGATTCTAGCGGTTTACAAATTTAATAGAAATATTCAATAAAAATTAAAAATTGGTTTGTGCTTTATGGACTTACAGAGGACTGTCGGTCTTAGGTTAATGGACTCAACTTGCCGTACTGATCATTTCACTTGTCGGTCAGCCTCTAACATCTACAAAGTTCCGTCATCCGCTCAAAGTTATAATACAATTTTATGTACATTGAGGTGAAACAATTTTCTTTAAAAGACATCCAGTCAACAATTTTGGTTTGCTATAATCTGCGTTTTGACATGAAATGGCCCACACATCTCTTGCTTTTGCAATGCATTTGAGTTGGGTAAATATTAATTTTAATTTCAATGTACTTTTCCACGCCAGTGTATGAAGAGATCTCAAAATAATTGAAAATGTGTGACTTCATCTCAAGAAAAAGAGAGTTAAAAAAATAAAAATTGTTAAAAACTGCTTAAGTCAAATAGCAAAAGCATTCAGTCAGACGAACAGCCATACAACCAACCACTCAGCCAATGTTGTAGTCAAAAAATTGCTAAACAACATTAAACTGGCACATTGAAATGCCACATAGTAATAATAACAACACAAACTTCAATGAGCAACGCAGCATCGGCACGTGAAAGCGAAAATGTCGACTTTGAATTGCATCAAGAGCAGAGCGCGCTGCCCCACAGAGTATAAGTTGAGAGTATGTTGCGTGTATTTGTGTGTGTAAATATAACCCCCTGAGGGAAAACGAATGACTTTGTCAGCTTAATTTGCTGCTCGAGCTGTCTTGGTAATTTTTTTTTCTTCTTTTTCACTTTTCTGCATGCGCCTTATTTATTCCACAGTGCCGTCATTTATAGTTGAGGTTGAAGTGCAGTGTTGCCAGGAAAAAATTTCTTTGGGGCTAGAATCTAGAAGTAAATGGGCTAGAAAGAGCTAAATTTCTTCAAGAAAATCCAAAACCCTTTGCAAAAAGAGCTAAAAGTATAGGTATATTTTTCAATGTATGCTTTCACATTGATTTTAAATTAAACTCAAACAGAGTTATAACAAGTAAAGGTGTCTAAGTTCGTGTTCAACCGATCATTATATACTCAACGTGAGCTTCAATTGTACATTTCGTTTCAGATAAATTACTTCTCTACATAACACGTGGCACCGTCCGTTTAAAAAAATATCTCCCCATTTCCTCTTACAATAAAACTTGATAAGTGAAATATCATTGATTCAAAACTATCTTTTGCTAAGTTATAGCTTATTATTCTAGTCTACGACCCTTTTAAACTTGTTTTATATCTAAGTTGTCGTAGTCTTTAACCGATCCCGTCCATTTTTACTAGAAATATTTTCTGTTATCAGGAAAATATATGCACACAATTTCATTACGATATGTTAATTTTCGAAATATAGAAAATTGCTTAGTCATAAGAGGGGGGTGCCACACCCATTTTCAAAAATTTTGGTGTTTTCCAATTTAATGTTATAATTCAATTTAGAAAGTAATATTCTGTTGACACAAAGCTCTTTTTTACTAAGATATAGCTTATTATTTTCGTCTACGACCCTTTTAAAAATATTTTATATAAAAGTGGGTGTGGTCTTTAACCGATCTCGTCCATTTTCGCTAGAAATCTTTCCTGCTATAGGAAAAATTTGTGTACCCAATTTTATTACGATCCGTTAATTTTTCTTCGAGTTATGGCTCCCGAAATATAGAAATTGCTTAGTCATAAGAGGGGCGGTGTCACGCCCATTTTTTAAAATTTGAAGTTTTTCCTATTTATTGTTATAAACGTACTTGGGAAAGGAAATACCATTGATATAAAGCTCTTTTTTTGCAGATATAGCTTATTTTATTCGTCCACGACCCTTTTAAAAATCTTTTATATAAAAGTGGGCGTGGTCCTTAACCGATTTCGTAAATTTTTCTACGAATCATTCCTCATAGTAAAGGCAACCTCTCTGCCGAATTTTGTTACGATATGTTTAACGATTTTTGTTTTATGATTAATAAAATTTTGTAAAATTGATTTTATGATAAGTGGGCGGTGCCACGCCCATTTTGAAAAATGTTTCCAAATTTCTAGCAAGAGTCTCAATATCAGTCCACATGTAAAATTTCAGATTCTAGGTGTATTATTTACTAAATTATCAGGTTTTTTGTCTTTTCCACAATTTTATATATATAAAAAGTGGGCGTGGTTAGTCCGCTTTCGCTCATTTTCAACACCAATCTTTTCTGGGTCCAGAGAAGCTAGTTTACCAAATTTGGTGAATATATCTCAATATAAACTCAAGTTATCGTGCTAACGGGCGGACGGACGGACGGACATGGCTCAATCAAATTTATTTTCGAATTTTGATATATGGAAGTCTATATCTATCTTGATTCCTTTATACCTGTACAACCAACCGTTATCCAATCAAAGTTAATATACTCTGTGTGCAAAGCACGCTGAGTATAAAAAAGGTACAGTAAACTCACAAAAAAAAAAAAAAAAAAAACAAAAATGAGGTACAAGAGAGGTACATAAATAATATTGTTTTTATATTTCATTTTATAGTTTTTAACAACAAAACTAAATTTTATTTTTTAATTTTTATTTTGCCATTTGCGATATTTAAGTTTATGTTGGGACGAGATATATATGTAGGGCCTTACACTTTATGATTCCATCCTCAGAAGATGAATTATTATTATTGCTACATTTATAAAAATTGTTTGTGTTCATTAATTTTAAGATATCGATGCTTATTTGAAAGTCATGGCAGCATTTATTCAGCCGTTTAAGACCACTTCTTATTGTCAGAAGCGAATTCAACATAACTAAATTCATTTTGTTTCTTTTGCTTTTAATTAAACTCATGTTTGAAAACGTTCTTTCAACTTCAGCATTACTTATTGGCTGCAAAGGAAATGTAAGCACAAAATCTACAAGCTCTTGGAAAGGGTTTCATTTAACACGTTCCTAAACATCTTTAACCTCAAACTAAAAACTTAAAGTTGAAGTCACATTTTCAAATTTTTGAGATAGATATTCTCCCACTGCATTTGTAATCTCGTTATTTCATCAGTGCTATACTTAATGTTTTTTCATTTGTGAAATATGAAAACAATTGAGGTTTCACAATTCTCAATGTGTTTTCAACTGAAAAGAAATCTATTCTGCTAAGCGTTTCTATATTTTGCGGCAAGCGTTGCCTCAATTGCTCTATTAATTTAATTATAAAGTCGCGATATATATTACGTATCTTTATTTCAAAAAATTCGTCTATACATTTATCTTCTTTTTAAATTCATTTATATTCTTCAAAGGTATAATTAAAATAAGGTACGGGAGACAAACGTTTATTATAATCTGAAGTTAAAGGGTCGAAACTCTTGGAAGGTGACACTTATGCTGTTGCACAAGCTGGAAAGCAAATGTACAACTCCTGACACAGTTTATCGATTAAATTTTTTGCTATCAGTTGAGCACCGAATGGCCACATCATAAATAACGAAACAAATAAAATAAAACTTCGGCACACATAAAACACATTACAAATTTCACAATACGTATTGCTGAAATAGATTTGGAGCCAAAAAGGCCAAACATTTTATAAAGGACCAAAAAAAGAGCTAGGAGCTAAACCGCAATCTGTGGTGCTAAACGCAAACAAAAAAAGGCTAGATCTGGCTGCAAAAACACCAAAATTGTAACACTGTTGAAGTGGTAAATATGAAATGTTAAAAGGCCCCATTATGGCCATTATGCTTCCTGTTGCATTGCGAGCGTAAAGTTAAATTACAACTTGGCGTAACATTTCGATTAACAAATTGTTATGAATTGAATGCATTGATATCGACTCTTGCTTCCTGGTTCACGCACTCTGGTCAATATTATCAGTTCAATGAGAGCTGGAGTATGCAACCGATGTGGAGCTGCAAACTATGTCAAGAGAAGACACTGATTCAAAAGGGTTATTTTGGCATACGCAGTTCAAGGGTTCACAGAGCTTGTCAGCGTTTGTCCAGAAAAATGTATGCCTACAAGCCAGAAAATGTCTTGGATCAAGCGGACAACCATGCAAGTGAGCATGATCTATCAACAATTCCTTAGCTCAGGTTCAGCACTATGCTTGGGATTTGTCACGTAAACAATTATTTCCAATCATTGCTGGGTACCTAATGCAGAGGTATGTGGGGAGTGTCTAGCATTTAACTAATAGCTGGTATCACCATCTTGAAGGAAAATCGAATGGCAAAGCAAGTTTTTGTGACTACATGGTCTTACCTCTTCTAGCACTGCAGTGACACACGAAAACAGTAGCGCAATTGCGGTTTTTGATTTCTTGCGATATTCCTCATTAAATCCAGCGTTTTCCACATATTGTTTATCATCAGGACGTAATGGTGTATTCTAGCGAAATGCTTGAAAGGGGCTTCTTTGGTTAGAATTTTAAAAGCTATAATATGCAAGCTAAGCAAATATAAAGCTTTGATCTCCAGATATTGAAAAATTAGTTCCCTTCATGAAACACCTCCAAATGTGAAGAAATTGAAAAGCCCTTTCAATCTATCAGTTTCACTGCTACAACAACAACATTCTGATCAAGAAATACTGAACCCAATTGGTGACGTCGTCATCGACTGATATATAGCTCAGGCTCAGGTTCTAAGGTTCTTTACGGTACCCTCTCTACAAAAGAAGATCATCAGAAACTCCATCTTCCTCTAATAATTTTGTTAAAGGGATACAAATAATACCGTGCTAAAACATGAATGAAAGGCTCTAGGAACTAATCGGGACTTTCGGCCGCGGTGGCTTAGTAACCGGGCCTAATGACTACTTTCAAATTAGTTTGCAAATCATCTTCTCGTTCACAAAGCAGTGCCATATGCATCGGTTCTTTATCTAAAACTTCTGCCCGTTATCGTAAAACATCCTTAAGGGTGAAAGGCATTTTTTTTGAACGAAGTGAGGTCGAGGATGTTTTGGTTTAGAATTGGGTGAGGTAGATAGAGAGCTTCACCATGCAGTCAATATGGTTCCAGATGTAAATTTAATTCCCTGTACAACATTTGTGCAGTAGTACTGCTAGATTGCTTTTATCAACGTTGGAAGATTTATCAGTATAGTCAGCATGGTTCGGCAATGACCAGAATAGCTTGTGAAGCGCCCCGTTTAGTTGGACCATGGTAATAGCGTTTCCATACAAGCTTCACGGATATATTCCAATAAAATTAACCTGTTGTTTAGCCTTACCATAAGACTTACTGTAGAGCTATGCATCTGACCTGTTTGCTCACAAACTGTTGTATTTATGATAGTGGATTTGCTAACCAGGAGTTCTAACCCTCGAACATGTTCCACAATGCGTCTTATTTGAAAGTATTTTTTTCAGGTCTTGTTTGTTGTACGGGATAAAAACTGACGTAAGGTCTGACACCGACCATATTACAGCGGTTGTCGACTTTCATATGCAGAACATAAGATATCCTACAAAGGAGAAGCATAAAACCGAGAGTATGAGCATTACAATATACAAGGTTGGCTCGAAAATGTGAACTAGAGCTGGAATGTACTCAAAGCATCTACTGGAAGCTCAATCGTACAGACTACATAATTCATGCGTTTCTTCCTCGCGAATGTCGGTGCCATAGAGAGCTAATATTAAAAAAAAAAAATTATAATAATAATAAATACTTGGCGCGATTTATCTCCTCGATTAAGGCAGAGCTTTTCCTTTAATTTGCGTCTTGCTCCTTTTGATTTTTTCTACAAGTTGGCAGAACAGGACCTACATGTTTTAAGCCGACTGCGAACAGCACCTGCAAGGCAGATAAATTTGCACTGAGAAGTTTTTCAATGCAAAACTACACTCGTAGTTATTGCCAAATTACTGCCGATGGGTGACTCCGCATAGAAATATTTATTCTAGTTGAAAAAACTTGTTTTTAAAACTTTAACGTCTTTTTGCCCGGAGCGGATCGTCTGTGTGGTAGGCGGAGACCGCCACCATCACACCACGGCAGCTGCTCTTACAGCTTATCATTGAATCTTCTTTGGTACTCACCGTCGACAACGCGTAGAGGTCCGTAAATCTATCGAAGAACTGTTCTCTCGAACATTCTCAGAGACGCTTCGTCTGATGTTGTCATAGTTCATGTTTCTGCACCGTAGAGTAGGACTGCTGTGATAAGTGGCTTGTATAGCATGATTTCCAATGTAGCATTTACTGACAATCGGTATTCTTCGCTGGATTGCAGAGCTGATGGTGTTGTATGTGTTAATTCTGGTTCCCAAATAAACGAAGTCCCTTACTATATCTATATTATAGCTGCTAACAGTGGCGTGGTTGCCAAGCACAAATTCGCTGACTCTTGCTCGATGACAGGTACTTGGGTTTGTCCTCATTCACCATCAAACCCATCTTTTCCGCTTCTCTTTCCAGTTTGGTTAAGCAGAACTTGTATAAATACATACATACGTACAGATTATCATTATCGGCAGCACGTACAGCTCCAAAAGTCTTTCGAAGAACTTTTCACTCGAACACTCCCAGAGCTGCTTCGTCTGATGTTGTCATGGTCCATGCCTCTGCAGAATTTACACATTATCAAGCTTAAAGTTCGGTAAATATCCTCGATTCGAACAAAATGAAAATTTAGAAAAATTAAGGTCCTTTGTAATAAGAAGTTTATGGCGAAAGCTTTACTTAATGACCACAAAAAACTATAACTCATGTGCTACAGTGAGCATGTAGACATAAAGCCATTCCCAACAAAAAAAGGTACTTCAGTTACTTATATAGTTAAGCGCAGAAATCTTTTTCTAGTACACTGAAAGAAAAAGACTAGCAAAATCAACCGAAATACGGGTAAATTCAACATAAATTTCTGTTAATATTTATCCATCGCAACAAGATGTTTATCAGCTGCGCACAAATCGTTGATTCGTAATTGACCGTTTTAGTAGTCAAATGAACAAAAAAAGTTGTTGCGACAGCTTTGTACGAAAGTACCTATGTTGCCATATAAATAAATAAATGTAAGGCACGATAACCTCCGAAAAGATCTAAGGCCGAGCTTCTCTCTTCCAATTTGCGTTGTGCTCCTCTTGATTTTCCCTACAAATTGGCCGGACGGGACCTACATGTTTTATACCGACTCCGAACGGCATCTGCATGGCAGATGAGTTTTCACTGAGAGCTTTTCATGGCAGAAATACTCTCGGAGCGCTTGCCAAACACTGCCGAAGGGCAACCCCGCTTAGAAAAATTTTCTTCAAATTGAAAAACCTTATTTCTAAAATTTTAATGTTGGTTTGCCCGGGGTGCGAACCCAGGGCATACGGTGTGGCAGACGGAGCACGCTACCATCACACCACTGTGGCACTTACTAACCGAACGTTAATTGGGCTTGCATCAAATATGCTGGCACACATTAAACATTTTACACTTTATATTTTGTTTTATTAAACACACTTTCGCCAAAATTTATAATTTATAATTTATTTAATTTATAGCTTTGAACTTTGCTTTGCAAATAGAAATGAAAATAGTAGTCACAAAAATGATTCTCAATTCTTTCAGTTGCAGCTCAGCTCATTCTAAATTTCTTCTCTCGCATGTAGTTGCCACACTTGATTGTTTCGAACAAAACTTGTAGTATAAATGTTTGACATATCATTTTAAATAGAGAACTTGTAAGTTGTAGAAAAGTAAAGAACCAAATCGCTAGAAGTAATTCACCACTGGAGTAACTTTGCATGTACAGGAGAAATTGCAAAATTGTACCCGATAAATAGGTGTCCCGGTATCTCATAATCTTTTGCACAGTAAATTCAAAAAATGGGTTTTTCGTTTTGTATTGATAACTGAAAAACTACTTTTTTGTTGTTTCCCATTTTGTGTGTTTTTTCGATTTGGTGGTTTTCTTATTTTGGTATTTTTTTTTTAACAAGTGGCACCATTGTCATAAGTACAAAGTAGAGAGCGCAGTGAGCGTAAAATTCTCTTTGAAATTTGCTCATGTATTGACTGTTGATCGCTGTTGAAATGATAAATGAGATCAGTTGTGTTAACGGAAAAATAAGTTAGATTGACCAGGAATCTGTCAATTTTACAGAATTTTGTTAACTTAAGAGCGACAAGTTCTCTTCTGTTAAAATGACTAAACTAATTTCCGTTAAGTCAAGAACAACAGAACCGATTTTTTGATTTTACTAGCACTATTTCTTTCAGTGTATGCGGAAAAAATTATGAATTTTTCAGAAGCGCAGTAAAACCAGAACTATGCAAAAAAATCCAGTTTACCGCATAGTTACCCTCTTCATTAGTAACTTTACTGCTGTATGTTTGTGAGATTCAAATCTTCTGTGGTATTAGTGTTTTTGTTTGTCAACTTTCATTATGAAACTTTTTGCATTAAGCATACAGAGAAACATCTTAATGAGGATGCCATAAAGTTGTACATAAATTCTAAAATAAAAAACATTAAAGATTAAATATACGAGTATGAAATAAATGAAAGTACTACACTGAGATGATAATCTCAGTACAATTGCGGGTGAGTATAAAAACGAGATTTCGAAAATTTAAAATCACGTTAAACGCACGACGAGACACAAAAATTTATGATAAGTGTCTGTGAAAATTAAAAGTACAGAATTCTAATGAAAATGTCGTATTTATAAAGTACGGAACAAAAAAGGGAAAGTATCATCTGGAGCTTGTACTCACTTT
The DNA here is from genome assembly GCF_040869045.1 of Eurosta solidaginis. Classification (NCBI taxonomy): domain Eukaryota; kingdom Metazoa; phylum Arthropoda; class Insecta; order Diptera; family Tephritidae; genus Eurosta; species Eurosta solidaginis. The sequence goes on along the minus strand of NC_090322.1, from coordinate 224,916,912 downwards.
AACTATTGCACAAAATATATCAACTCTCCGTTACACGAGGGCAAATGTGAACAGAAATAAAAACAGCGAAACATCGCTGAGTTCTAATGAGGGAAAAATAAGGGAAAAATACCGCCTCATTGTCGACAATTCACACAAGATATTTTATTTATAAAAATAGCGAACTGAGAAGATTAAAAAATAACGAAGGGACAAAGGTCAACCAGCTGTGCGCTTGTTAATGAAAAACGGTTGTAAATTGCGAAGGGTTATGCTGAAGTTATTATTTAAATAAGTGGGGGAATGTTGAAAAAAAAAAATCACCTACTGAGTAGAAATATGTACATACAAACAAATATGTAAATTTGTATGACTGATTGACATTCATGTAACCGGTTGTTGGTGTTGTTGAAGCGATAAGAATGAATGGTGAGTGATTGAGGAGGGGAAGCATTTGGGGAGTGTTATCGATGTTGATGGTAATTTGCTGTATACATATCCGGTACGTTCTGGTAACAAGAACCATTAAGGTATAAGCCAAATCATCTCGGCTACGATTTAATATGACCAAATTGAACCTTCTTCGCCGCCCCTATCCCCTAGTTCCATGGAAATTTCGGTCACCAGAGTCACGGCTGCTAATGTAACAGGATTGTCCATGGTTAGATCAGGATGACAATTGGGTTGCAGAAGTTATAAACTTGCCGCGGGCATATCCTAAGCCCGCTCACCTACTGGGGTCATGCAACCGGTAGTCTAAATTTGTAGAAAATTTGGAGAAGGAGGTAGGTTAGGTTAGGTTAGATGTTAGCTGCCCTGATAAGGGAAGCTCACTTGGACAACATGAAGATCCGTTGTGATACCACATATAATAAAATAACAGTGGCGTAGATATATCTACGTAGAGAATCGTTGGGTAGCAACGATAATGTTCCGAATGATACCGATCTCACCCTTGGATATATCCTCGGCATATCCAATTGAGTCATGACCGAAGTAATTTCGCCTTGTTCTGGCAATAATGCATGAAGGGATTTGATGATCATCCTTTGTACAGCTACAGCAGGATGGAGTTTCCAGTATATTGAGACGGACCGCATGGATAACCATGGGGCAGTGGCCTGTCAAAACCCCAATGACCATTGATAAGTGAGCCTTACTGAATCCAATTATTTCGGCAGTTCTTCCTACCCTGCAAGAGGTCGTGTCCGCCCAACGTTTGCTGAGCTGACTCAAGGCTCAGCTATGGAGGAGCAACCCACAGGTGGCCAGCAGAATCCCGAAATCCGCACAGCCATCTTAATCCGGTTCAGTTGTACTGGTTCGGGGCAAATGATCCACTTGACAGTTGCCCGGGATATCACTATGGCTCGGGACCCATATAATCTTAATTATAAAATAGTTCGATGAAATCGCAAGCTATGTCAGGCACGCCCAAACCACTCTCGTTCGCACTGTAGTTGAAATTAAGGCCTTGATAGCCGCTTGGCTATCAGAGTAGTTGTTAAATTCCATTACCGTAGTAGCACTGGATAGCATTTCATCCACTGCATCCTTAATCCCAGCCACTTCCACTTGGAATATACTGCAGTGATAAGCCAACTTAAACTTGCTGCTTACATTTAGCTCCTGACAAAAGATCCCCCACCAACCTTTCCGTACAACTTCGATACATCCGTGAACAAGTTAACCGGTCCCCTGTCCCAGATGATTCCTCTTCCCAACTCCTCTTTCGCAGGAATGACTGGGGTTAAGGTTGTACAGGGAAAAAAGGTAAAATAATATTAAAAATTTCCTAAACAGCAGGCCCTAAGGCTTTTAGAGTTTACAAACTAACAACTGGATTTAGTGCATAAAATTATTCAAACTGTTATTTGCCTCACCAGACCGCACTTAAAAAACACCAAATCACTGCCGTTAGTCAACAATTGTAGACATCATTAAAACATATCCGTAAATTCATCATATTGTTGACTTAAACTTTGCGACATAATTTTTTCATCTGTTATTACTACTAGCCTTCACTAGGGTAGGCACCTTGTCGTTGGTGTGAGAGCTTTGCGGAACTCCATAGCACTCAACTATGAGGCTTAGAGGTTGAGGGCTGGCATCTATAACGTTTTTCTTCATAGAAGGGCGACGGTATGTGTGTGACCAAGAACTGGCATCCCTCTAATTCAGGGTGCTATGCGGACCGCATCTAATGGAAGACTTGCAGCCAGGGGATAAATTTGGCTGTATTCCAACAGAACCTTACCGATACCGGTCCACCTTGGGAAGTTTTAATGGCCTTATCATAGTAAGTTTGCTTCTTTTCCCATATTTAATACTGAACCGCTGAACCCGCCTTGTCCGACAGGTGGTCGTATGGCCAAGATGAACGATTCAATACCTTATTTTAATAGGGAGGATGAGAAAGAGGGGTGACTGAGATGCAAGCCATGGAAGACAAAAATGGATAAAGCGATGCGTCGGGCTCGGGGAACGAGAGTAGTGGGGAGTATGAACTCCGTGTTGGAAAAGCATACAAATGGTAACGGAGGAGTAGAGTGGAGAAGGATGGACAGAATAACAAGTAAGAGAGCTATTTCGCAGTACCGAGATTTGCTGCGAGAAGTCATTGATAGTGCAACATTTACGAGGAGAAAGAAGCGTTGAATGGCAGGATAAAGAGACAGCGTTTGGCGAAAATGGACAATTCTACTTTCAAGAGGCAGAAAGGACCCAGTCCCTTGGCCGCGCAGCAGGACAAGTAGGCCTAAAGCTGTAAGACATATGGGCCCCAATAGCGAGGTAGTAACTACCTCGAGAGCTGCAGGTTAGAGAGAGGACGCTAAAAGTGGCGATGTGCTAACAACGGAAGTAGGAGACAAGCCAAAGGAAGATAACGCTAATTCTCCAGCTTTCTCGGAGATGCCAAGGAAGGGTTGAAGGAGTAAACAATCGAGCGCGCTTTGTGCTCGAGTCCTGAGCTTGCAAGGCTAAGTCTCCGCTCTAGAAAGCTTCTAGTATATGTCAAGAAGACGGAGTTATTTTATTACATAGGTCACATTTTTTGAGAGGGTCTTTCAGTTTGCTCGTTAAACAAACTTCTACGAGGTCCGCATGGACCCCCCAATTCAACCAAACCTAACCTTACTACTAGCCTTTTACTAGGGTGATGGCTTATGATTATGTATTTGAGAACTTATGAGCATTCCATCTACGCCGTTCTGCTCGATGAACAAGAACTGTGTCCATTGGATGATCAGGCATAGGGTATAGCCGGCTGTATTTCAATGCAACTTTCCTATGTCTTGTATTGGTAAAAACGAGGAAAGAAGGAGAATAGGCTCACAAGCGAGAGAAGACAAAAGCGCTACAAGCTATGCGTCGAACTCAGAGAGCAAAATTGGGTGAATTCCAACAAACTCCGCAATGGAACGGCAGGTGAATTTAATCAGAGAAGAATTTTGGTGAAAGGTATGGATCAGAGGATAAGAGATCCCTTCCAAAGTACTGTGCAGCATTAGGAATTTTCTACCGTTTGAAGGCAGTAGTCAGCCCAACAGACCTGTTAAGTGAGCGCTTGGTATGGGCTGTGAGGCGGTATAAGTATGGCGAAGGCAGTTCAAGCATTTTGCTGCAAGAAACTCTTAGAATTGCAACCAATATGAGAAGAAAGGAGCTTCAGACTGCAAACAAAACAAACATTTTTAACTATCGAAATGACTCTAGATCGATCTCTATCTGCTATTTCTCGTGAGAAAACATACCAACTCATCTTGTACTTTGTCCACATTGTGAACGAAAGTGCTCACCTAATCTCGTATAGAAGAAGAAAAATTATTACGTAGAATACAAATTAAATATCACATAAGTTTTACTACAACTTTCTAGCTAACAAACATGTATGAACTATTAATTTCCTTCGTCATATTCTTTCTACTTATAAGGATTCCAATCGCTGCTTGTCAAATCCAACTAACTTGAAATTAAAACTCACATAACGAAAAAACTAAACGACTTCGTCATATTGTGAGTACTATATATCCTTGTCCCACGTTTCGTTGCTTCTCCTGTTAATAATTTCTTACTTACTATTATTCTTTATGTTCATTCGTTCCTTCCTTTCCAGCTCATTTGAATTTCTTTCAGAATGCCCTTGTTGAATGCTTATTAGGGCGGGTCGATTTAAAAATCGCTCATTGCTCTGTGTGTATTCTAGGGATCAAAATAAGAAACTTTGCCGAAGGAACCATACCTCTTAAACGAATTCTGATGTCCCCCACTTTGGGTCGTAGGGGCAATTTTTGAAAAATCCCACTTTGAAATGCCTATGTTTTTTCTTTTTGGAGTTTATTTTTCTATTGTTTTGATCCCTAGAATATGATTTTCACAGAGCAATGGGCGATTTTTTTGCCTCCCCACAAATCGACCCGGCCTAATGCTTATGCTTCTCAGTGCATTTTTTATTAATTTCTCTGTCAATTGTGTCAAAGTTCACAATTATTAAAAAAGTTATTGCGCATTGACCTATAACTGCTGCGCCAGTCGTTTTCTGTTAAGTCCATTCACTTTACTTAAGCTCGAACTGTTCATACAAACTAACAAAGTTCAATCAATAAATAAGAATTTAATATTCGATTCGGTATAAAAAAATTAATGATTTACTGAGTAAATTAGTTTAAATAAGATTAGGGTTGAAAAAGTGGTATGACACTTTTCAGCTTCTTTTAACTGGCTTCTTCTTCTAATCGGCTTTAGTGCTAACGACTGATCTCGATCGAAGCGGCAATCCGTCTTGAGCTTAAAAAGAAGTGCAACTTTTATTGCTTTCAATTTCAAATTTAAATAAGTTTTAGTTCAAGTCGGTTTGCGTTGTTTTGTGTTTCTAAATGCTAACCAATATGTAAATTGTTGGACTGTCTTGTTTTATGGCATTTACGAAGATTTTAACAACAAATCGAACATTAAGTTTTCCGCTAGGATTTGCGCGCATGTTATCGAAGGTGATTGGTTTTAGCCGATTGAAGATCCGATCCACTTCGCATCTGGAATATGGAGGTGCTAACGCGACTATTTCAGAAAATATTTGAAACAAAAATTCTTTAGTCGAGAGATCCCAAATAAATGTTCCCACAACGGGTATATTTCATTTAAACAGTTAATTAATGAAAACCCACTCAATAACTGTTAAAAAAAAGAGTATACGGATCTGCAGGTATTGAATTGGAAAACGCGGTAGCACGCATTGCGTCGAAATTTTAAATTTTTTACGTAGCTTTCTGTTAATCTAGGTGTGCGAAATGGCAGCTTACAGAATAAAAAAGGAAAGGAAAATAAGGGAAAGAAACGAAAGGAAAAGAGAAGAAAGGAAAAGAGAGGAGAGGAAGAAACCCAAAGGAAATAAGCTGAAGGGAAAATAAAGAAAAGGAACGGAAAGGAAAGGAAGGAGGCAAATGGAAAGAAAGGAAAGGTCAAGCAAGGAAATCGGACACAATTCTTATGGACGAGTTTTGGGTATGGTATCTATTAGATTTCGGTTATTGATTGGCGTGTAGTCAATGAGGTAAAGACGGATTACCAAAAACTATCGATTTTTATCGAAAAGTGATGGAAAAAATATCGATTTCTTATCTAGAAGCCATCGAATTGTTATCGAAAAGTAATCTACAAAAATAGCACCTGGAAAATAAAGTAATAACTTTCTTTTCGATAAAAAATCCAATTTTTCGGGTAATTTTTCGATAAACAATCGATTACTTTTGGGTAGTAAGTAAAGACCTTTTGATAATGTTTTTTCGATAACAAATAGTTTCATCAATAAAATGCTAAAACGTCAATAATAAATGCATAACTCCTCTAAAGCAGTTATTATCGATAAATCCTCGATAAAAGTTGGTATCTATATCAAGTCAATAAAAGATTAATAAAAAACTGATAACATACTGAGTATTACAATAGTTCCGTGAACTTTCCTTCCAAAATGATTTCAAAATAGCTCCGAAATCATCTCTGGAAATTGTCTCAAAACAATAACGAAATGATTATTTAACGCATTTTCAAAAATATCTCGAAAGAATATCTAAAACTATGTCGAAAAGTAAAAAAATATAGCCGATATCAAATCAAAAGAATCCCGGAATAACAGCAAAAAGGCTTCATGAAAAGTCCATAAACTGTCTCATCATTGTCCCGGAAACGTTCTCTGCATGACCCCAAAAATTTATTGGCGTAGGGTGGTATGGTTTTTCTGGTTCAAATATTGAGGAATAAAACACAAACAAAACATAATATTCGGACTTTGTGAATAAACACTTGAATATAAAAATGCATCAACGTAAAAAATCGAAAAAGCTCAAAACCAAACATATCTTTTCTTTTCCTTTTTTGTTCTTAGATATCAGTTGTTATCCGATATAAACCGAATTGCTTTTTCGGTTGAACCGTTTAATGCAATCACTGCTATCATCTCAACATCTTTAACGTTCTCGGCAAAATTGTCCTGCTCTAGCAGCTGCCCTATGCTTTCGGTACAAAAATTCAATCCTGCCACTTTGTATGAAACATTCAATGCGACACAACACAAATTGTTAGAGTAAATGAAATTTCATTTTAATGAAATTATTAATTACAGACATTAAAACTTATTTTCATTTTTGACACTTGCTTAAGTTATTCAAATAGTCAAAATTTATTAAATTCGTTTGAAGATTTTCGATTTATTACAGAATTACAAATATCAATCAAGCACGCCTACGCTCGTCTCATATAAATAATTAAGCTCATGATTTTAGGCAGCGCTTGATAAATTTGTTTACCTTTTTTTTAACACAAATACCAAATTATTTATAGCGCGACTTATTTTGAGGTGTGCCAGCTTTCATTCTCCATTTCGTAAGACATGGATGTACGGTCGGGATGAGATATAAAATGAAAACAACAATAAGTTATCACAGCTTCTCAGTGCCAGTTTACTCAAGGAATTAATTAAATTTTTATTTCTAAAATTTCCATTCAGTCAGATAAAAATGTAGGCAAATAAATAAAGTGAAATTAATGTAATCATTAAAACGTAAGCAATGAATGTTGAAGGTGTAGTAGATCAGCGGTGCACGCAAGTGTGAGCTTTGGCGTTCAATTGGTTTATGGAATAATTTATTTTTAGAATTTACAGTTCTCGCATTGAGGCTGATTAGGTCAACTTTTAAACTGCACACGACAGCAATTAGTTACATGATTTTAAAAAATATTGTTTCAGTGCAGCTATTTTTATACTCAGCGTGCTTTTCACACATAGTATATTAACTTTGATTGGATAACGGTTGTACAGGTAAAAAGGAAACGAGATAAATATAGATTTCCATATATCAAAATCATCAGTATCGAAAAAAAATTTGATTGAGCAATGCCCGTCCGTCTATCCGTTAACACGATAACTTGAGTAAATATTGAGATATCTTCACCAAATTTGGTACACGAGCTTGTCTGGGCTCAGAATAGATTGGTATTGAAAATAAGAGAAATCTGATGATAACCACGCACACTTTTTATATATATAACATTTTGGAAAGCACAAAAAACCTGATTATTTAGTAAATAATACACATAGAATGTTGAAATTTGATGCGTGGGCTGATATTGAGACTCTTGATAAAAATTTGAAAACATTTTTTTAAATGAGCGTGGCACCGCCCACTTGTGATAAAATCAATTTTATAAATACTATTAATCATAAATCAAAAATCGTTAAACCAATCGTAACAGAGTTTGCCTTTACTATAAGGAATGCTTTGAAGCAAAATTAACGAAATCGGTTAAGGACCACGCCTACTTTTATATAAAAGATTTTTAAAAGGGTCGTGGACGAATAAAATAAGATATATCTTTGCAAAAAAAGCTTGATATCAATGGTGTTTCATTTCCCAAGTGGATTTATAACAATAAATACGAAAAACTTCAAATTTAAAAAATGGGCGTGGCACCGCCGTTTTATGACTGAGAAATTTTCTATGTTTCGGGAGCCATAGCTCGAAGAAAAATTAACGGATTATAATAAAATTGGGTATAGAAATTTTTCTTATAGCAAGAAATATTTTTAGAAAAAATGGACGAGATCGTTTAAAGACCACGCCCACTTTCATATAAAAGATTTCTAAAGGATCGTCGGTGAAAATAATAAGCTATATCTTAGCGAAAAAGAGCTTTGTATAAATAGAATTTTACTTTCTAAATTGAATTATAACATTTAATTGGAAAACATAAAAATTTTTGAAAATGGGTGTGGCACCGCCCCTTTTATGACTAAGCAATTTTCTTTGTTTCGGGAGCCATAACTCGAAGAAAAATTTTTATATTGTGACGAATATTAGCAACACTAAGGGGTACTATCATACCTAAGCCGATACTGAGCAGTGACTTGTATGCATATAACCAAATTCATCTTTATGTCTACACATATGTCCATACAAGCAGCGGTGAGCAACGCACAAACACATGCATATATCTGAGATACTACCGAAAGTATACATTCATTTGTGCAAGTATCACGCACATATACACGCGCATGGGGCATGAGAGAAGCAATAAAATCGTGCATCTGTAGTTATAGCTGAGAAATTTATAGCTGATAACTAACTAGTAAATTCTGGAAATAGAAGCGCCTACAAATATGTCGGCGAGGAAACCGGACAGTATAAAAGCGGCAACAGTTGAGGCACGACAAGTCAGTTTGATTTAGGCACGCCATCTGTC